>NC_046647.1:10778463-11470963 GCF_900324485.2 Mastacembelus armatus | reverse complement strand
TTTCAAGCTCAATTAATACTTCCAACTCACCCCTATAAATTCGTTGCATTGTTCTATGCCCTAGCATAAAGAACAAATTAAATACAAACTTGTGTGGTCTTTGTTTCTAGCCATGTACTGCAGTTGCTTCAAATATCCTGAAAAAACAGTATGTAATAAGCTTTTGTTCTCAGAAGATCATGTTTAAGCCTAGCTTTCATATGAACCTCTATTTTGTCCCATAGAATATGGAATGATCGGAGAGCATACAGTAAAAAGTCAGCGGCCAAGATCAGTTCATGACACAAAGGCCCTGCAGGAGCAAGCTGAATCTGCTAAATTTATGGCACAAACTGGTAATACAATAGTTATGTTTCTTTACTTTATTTTGTTAACTAAACTTAATTTCATCATGCATGCTCTCTCTTGTACTGCACCTTTTTAAGTGGAAATGTTTTGTATTATTATTTTTTCTACTCATTCTCTATTGCTACATATGAACTAGGAAGATAAATTTCCCATTTCTCCATGAGTATTTACTTTGAATATAGAACATAATTGGGTTTTGTGGGTCTGTTTGTTTTACTGTCACATAGTGAGTTGGCAAGTGGATTACTCATGCACTATATTCAAAGAACATTAATTAAACAGCGGTTTTAAAACTAAGGCCCTGATCTGGTTAATCATTTTCTCCAAGGCATGATAAATTAAATGTAATTCGATGAATACCCACCCCTTCAGCCAAATATGAAACACATACTTGGCAAAAGTTGAACTGATAGATGCTGCCCTTAGAGATAAAATGAAGTGATATGTCTTAATTAAATGTAGCATCCAATGAATGAAAATACTCAAATTATCTAAATTCATAATGACATTTACTATTTAACATTTTAGCTTTTCTAATAAAATTAGAAAGCAATGGAATAAGTGACAGCAATATTAATTTTGCTTTCATTGTTTAGTTATTTTTCTTTATTAGATCTAGAAAGCACTTTTTTCCAGAGGGTGGGTTTAGATTTAGCTGCTATTGACATGTTTTTCTTATTTATTTTGATTTTTGGGAGATTTAGTTTTTTTTTTTTTTTTTCAATTTTTCATGTGTTGTTCCATTGAAATTGCTGTCATTGTTAAAAGACTCCTTCATTGCCATTTTAATTTGCAACACACCATACATACACATTGGCACTAACATATAATCATTAACACCGCGCCATATTACACACGCTGTAGGACTGTTGTTTCCCTGTCGAGTCACATCGCTGTGCTTTTCTGTTTCTCATTCTCACACAATTTACTCTCCCTGTATTGCCTCATTTAACAAATTGATCCACCTTTCAGAGTATTTTATGATCTGCAAAATTAAGGGCAGGGTTTAGATCCCTATTTGGCTGAATCTATGTGTCCTTGATACAGCATCCTAAGAAACTATTCTAAAGCACATTGTGCTTAAGACTCTAATATGATTTGATGATTTCCAGTGACATAAATGTATTCAGAGCTGCAATTGAAACAAGTCTTATTTGTATTAAATTATTCATTCACTGTATAAACCCTCAAAGAAAATACTTCACCTGAGGGCTTAACATAATCAAACATTAATTATTCGGTGACTACTCTGATGTAGGAATTTGATTGTCCACTCGCTTGTCACCAAATAATTTATTCTTTTTTTCATTTAGGCTACCATGGCTTTGGAAATCACCCCACTGCCTCATCATAATATACAACTTTATTTAGCATTTCATAGCTCTTTTGATATTAGATCATTGTAGACCATTAAGATTGAAAGGCACAGTCTTTATAAAGCTTTTTTCTTAATCTAAATCTCAAAAGAGATCTTAACATGAATAACTATGGTCCTTTTCCTTGCTAATCTGCTACAAATTGTAAATATGATTATTTAATGACAATATGTCTGCAATAATTTAACAACTTCAAAGTGCTGCTTGCCAAAACTTTAAAGACCTGGACCATAGAGGCTTAATCCATTGTCACTCTGTGGCTTGACTACCTGTTATGTTTGCTTCTGGGGACTCACAAAAGAAATTGTAATATATTGAAACAAAGTCTGCTTTGTGCCACAATCGTACCCATGAAAGAAAAAAAAAAAGCTATGATCTGCTGAATAAAATCAGCTAACTTTCTCATTTTCCTCTACCCCTGGGAGTTAACACTTAAGATGGATTTAAAAATGATTTGAAACTACCATCTAAAACACAGGATTTGCTTCACTGTTGTCAAGGAAACTACACAGTTTGCTGCAGTGCAAGGGAATTAATACCTCAGACCTCTTTCTGAACTAACACCCATTAAATTTCATTTTATTTTTTCAGATGTTGTCCTTTTTTGCATGAGACCATGTTTTTATGAAATTTTGTTTTCGTGTCTTGTAAATATATAATTGGGTTTCATTGACTTGCATGGAATATTTTTTTTAAGATGAGTTAAACAGTAACCCTATTGTCTGCTGTTGACCATATTTACACCTTCTCTGTGATCTTTGCATAAATGCACAGAATTGTTTGTAAATAGGCCAATTACACATCTCCTTAACTGTGTTTCATGCAACTACTTACAGTAATTGCAGACACAAAATATTTTATTGTGAAACAATAATCAGAATAAAACAAATAACTAGAAGAATTAAGATGCCAATTCAGTATTTATCAAAGATCACATAAAGGTAGTATGGATTGAATAATGGTGTTCCTAAAATTTTAAAGGCCCCACTTCACCCCAATGTGACATGTTGGCCCCTTCCCACTTTGCTCAAACCTGCCCACTTTGCCCCCCCCCCTGCTCCATTAGCCCTGCCCCAGGACCATATTGCTGCATTTAACTAGTGTCACCCTTCTCCCATACAGGTGAATCAGGTGCAGAGGAGTGGTCCCAGTGGAGCTCATGCTCTGTAACATGCGGTCAAGGGTCGCAGGTGCGAACAAGAACATGTGTCTCACCATACGGAACACACTGCAGCGGCCCTTTAAGAGAATCAAGGGTTTGCAATAACACTGCCCCTTGTCCAGGTAGTGTTAGTCGCAGATTCTTGACTACTAATGTCTTTTCTCATTTCTTGTTTATATGGGAGGAAATGTGCTATTGTGTTTTAACAAATTTCTCAATGTGTCTATTTAAGAATGTATTTTTTTAAATATTGCATTTATGATTATTATTATCAATAATCTGATAATTCTGATGTTAACTTGTTAATGTGTTTTTTTTTTTCATAAACATTTTCGCATTTCCCATTCCATATAATTGTAAGGCAATTCATCAGCATTGAAATGATTTAATGACATGTGGTTCTGCTTGGGGAGCGGTAGATACTGATATGTTGTCAGCTTCATTTCCTTGAAGGTCAGCCGTGCATTTTAAAATAGCTTGGCAGCATTTCTTCAAACACGCTGTAAGGCATTTCTTCCTCAACTCATGATGGCATGGCAAATGAGTCACTGGTAGTTAGGTATCAGCATCAGATGCTTTTCTTACTGGTGAATGCACTGCACTGATGTTTCCCTGTCTACATCTGGTAGGACAGCGTGTCGTTCTAAGCAAGTCACCATTATCCATTTTGAGATTGTTTGCACAGACAAATATGTTGATTTAGTAATGAGATTCTGAACTCATGTTTATTCAGAATATGTGATAGCACTGTGTAGTGCTTTTAAGAATGCATTGCAAACTCTTAAGTAATTAAGGCTGATCAAAATGGTGCAAGTTGCATCCTCTGACTTTCTGATCTATGATGTACTGTACTTTACTTCTAGATGTGACATGTCTAAGTGAGAAGTTGGCAGTTTTTAAAAGGGTTATTCTCTTTCTGTGCATGCACACTAAAAGCTAGAAAACGAATGGGTCATTTAGAAGAACAGTTTTCTAAATACCAGTCTTAGTATGACAGTTCCCTAGCCATATATTTTGAGTTCAGACACCATAAAAGCTCCTATTTCACAAGGAAAAAAACGACACAGCCCAATTCCAGGTTTAAGCATTAATTTGCATGAAGAATTATTATTAATTTAGAGCCACAACTTACTGAGCTGCCCATGTGAATTCATTATTGTCCTGGATTTATCTCAAGACCTGCAGACATTAGGCATTTGCTTATGGCTAATTGTGGATCCAGAACTTTCTTTTTATGTAGTATAGCAGAAAAACTTATCACCAAAAATAACTGGGCCATAAAACTCTGGGAAAATGCTAAAGCAATTTTAGCTACTCATAAGCAGAAAACTGTTAGAAGTTTTAATTTTTATAGAAAATAACAGAGGCAGAGTCTTTTTCATTTCTAAAATGGCACTATTCTTAATTTATAGTATTGTTCCATAGATTTTTAGTCTAGTATTAGACCACACCAAATGTACTGTAGTGCTGTATTGTTGTAAAATTAAATTACACGTAGTATCTGAAAGATGATGGTTTTTCTCTTCACTTACTTTTATTAAAAATCTAGCACTGAGTTCACCAAATTTATTTTTCCAAGCCATCCTAAAAATGCAGCTACTATAAAATTAACCTTACTTAGCTACAGTGGCAAACTGGTACAAAAAATAAATAAATAAATAAAAAATCCCACCTGGCATGGTGCCACGAAACAGTCAGTACCAAATATTCTGAAAGGCAGACTGATCGATCTGCTTTCTTAAAACTGTCTGTAGTAGATGGACACCACCAAAACAGAGCGTGCTGAAATTACAGACAAATCATTGCAGCCTAAAAAGAACCTTACCTTATAGTCACCATCAGTGAAAATCCACATCTTCTGTGAACAATGGTTTGGACGCTGCAGGGTGCAGATCAAGGACGCTGTTAGAAATTCTAGGCCTCCATACAAGTTGTGATGCTGTTCATCCAACACAATGAACCTGCCAAAATACATTTCTGCTTTGTGAAATATCCCCACTGAATGAATAGTTTCTCTTTACAACCCAACCAGCAGCACCCATGGCTTTTGCTTTTTTCTTTTGATTCCTAGTGCAGTTATGAAAGGAACACAGAAGGAAAACAATTCAATCTATAGGAATCCTGTGATTATTTGACATTTCTTCAGCAGAATTTACACACAGTGCTAGTGTTTATTGCCAATACAGTACAGAATTAATCTCTTCTTGCACAGTAGCACATAATAAAGCACACTGAGCTGGATTTCAGCATTTAGCATCATTGTGGAGTGAGTTAATATAAATTTACCTAATTTCTCATTTTATCAACCCACCACTCCCTTTCCTTAATAAAACACTAGAACACTTTAGGACTAAGTTACCATACACGATAAATACCAAACTAAATCAGTAAACAGATATAGCAAACATGATTAGGATTTTATTGCATCTACTTTCACATGTTAAACGTCCAAAGCAAATAGTGCAGCATTAGCTTACTTGTTGTGTTAATATTTATAAACATCTTGGAAACGCAGGACACATTTCACAGTGTTTGTTTGACAAGGTGCAGGATTAACGTAACTTAGGCTTCTCTGTCTTTCCATTATCAATATCAATCAGCGAGACACTACTATCTGTTTAAAGGCAGATAAATATATTTGCACACCACTGACAAGTGTCAAAAACACAAACACTCATACCTTTTTTTTGAAACGTGTCTGCTGCCTCTAGCTAGCTCAGCTCCTCAGCGTCAGGTACGCAACAAAACACTTTCCTGAGCATGCGCAGTCACGTCTACCTGACACCTCTCTACAGGAAATAAACGCAGCCGCGCATCTTTCACAATAAACTAGCTGTGCGCGTTACCTGTGACGTAACGTGTCACGCCTTGCGCAGTTATGTCTCTTTAATCTCCTGTACACATCTGTACACAACAGATCTGGGATGACAGCTTCATCAGACTGTGGCTATTGTTACTAGTGGTGTTGTCTTGTCATGGAGATTTATTGATAGTAATAATTATATAGAGTGTTTTGAGTGCTGCATATAAACTCAAATGCACTCAACAGCACAAAGATGCTACAGTACTTTAGATTTTGATTTAGGGAGGAATACTGTAAATTGATATAGTTCAGAAATATTGATTTCCCACAGATTAATCCAAGTTTTTATCTAGACATCTGCTCCTTAGAAACCTGGTCCACATGCAGACTGTGACTACTTGATAAGTAAACAGGCTCCACTAAAGTCCTAAAATCGCAGGCAAATAAAAGGCAAGTGCCAATAGCAAAATAAAATGATTTGACCCGTGTGTCAACCACCCCTGAAAAATAGGAATTTAGATGATAATTAAAATGTATATTGAGAACTTGTAAGAGTGTTGCTCATGTAGTTTTAAGCAGAAAAGAAAGATCATGATTTCACTTTCATCCCCAATAATAGTAGCACTTATTTAGTAAATGAGGTCCAGACATGCTGGTTGGCATTTTTACGTTGATTAAAACACTTGGACCTGTAGGCCATCTGAAGGACTCTGAAACCAGCTCGGATTACTGTATGAAGAAAAGAAGGCCTATTGCACTGCGAAAGCATTTTCAGGTACCATCGATCCTTTCTCTGCATTGTGCAAATATAAGCATTGTGGATAGTGTTGTTAGTGTCAGCTACCCCAAACAGCTCTGTGGCAAAAAGAGATGGAACTCTGCAACTGAATAATAAATACTGCACAGTGAGTACATTGCACACAAGAGGCAGGCTAACAAGCTAAAAAGTTAAAGCCTTCCTGGAATGATATGAGAAGACCAACCAAATCCCAGTTTAACACAAACTGATAAAAACCTTTTTTTGGCAAATGCATTTGCTTTGGCCACCATCTTCCACTGGTCGTAGAATTTGACCTCTCACAGCACAATGAGATTGCTTATGGCCATCCCTGTAAATCATGGCCACAGTTCAGAGAAAAAACACACAAAGAAGTGAAATCCTATCCCAGAGTTTCGAGCTGTGGTGACTACCTGCTTTGAAGTCAAATTTTCAAAGTAAATGCTTCAGCCATCACTTAGCTAAGAGCATCAAAGCAGTGCCTAGAGGCAGGGCCTGGGACAGACGGTAGCTCGCCTCATGGCAGACTGTCAGCTTCATCCCAAGTACCGGTTACTCTACAATTGATCCTGAGATCCAACTGTTGTGCTGCAGGAACTTTAAGCCTCTGCACATGCTGTGGATAGTGATCTCGCTGAGGAAGATATGAATATATATGCACTGCAACAGCCACGTTGACCTGTTATTCCTTTTGCAGTTGTAAGCGTGTCAAGGAAACAAGGATTTCGTAGAGCTGTGTTTTGTGCATGACAGTATGTACAGTACAGTATGTAGTAAACACATACATAAAAGTGGGATTTGGGGTTTTAAATACTTTCCATCCCCCTAAAGTTCATTTTAGAGCCTTTAATTTGGTCAGTAAATGCACTTTATTGCTGGAATCAAGAAGCCAGGAGTTCCGTCAGAAACTGATATCAAAGGTTAATATTTAACATTTTGAAAGAAGTGCGTTCATCATTTCATATCATTGTGTCCATTTACATATAGGAACACTGAAGTGCCCAGACAAGACAGGAGGTATCTTACGTCTGTCTGCCTTTCAGATGTCTATTTTTCCCTTTCCAAAGTAAAACTTTGGGCAAATAGCAAATATTCTCTGCAGCTGTGTGAAGACTCACCATCTGTCAGCCAGAACCCACTTAAGCTTACACATAAACTAAGATACAAGAGGAATGATGCCTTTGGCTAACTACTGTTTAAAATAAATTTTAATAAAAGACCAAAAAGTTGCACTTTTGGCAGGGAACAGCTCATAACATTTAGACAGCATTTATTTCAAATATGCATTTCAATAAGTAACTGCAAAGAAATGAGAATATAATTATACTTAAGTCAAAATGCCCTGGAAGATTAGCTGCAATGTAGTTAAACTACTACTGCAGGAAATCATTAGGAACTTAAATTATCCTATTCTGACTGTTGCAGTTTCCAAACATAACAATATGGTGCATGGGGGTTTATAGTAAAATGAATTTAATTAAGAGAAAATTGTTTTGCTTTTGAAACATCTATATTTTTAGTCTGAGGGGCCATTTTAGCATCAATCAATTGAAAAAACGTAAAATGTGGCTGGTTATTTAGAGCTTGTTTGCTTTGTGCATAACCAAGATTATCATGTTGGCGTAACAACAGATTTGCAAAATCACATTAATCTGAAGATCCACTGCTAATAAAGTCCTAAGAAGACCTGACAAAGACTTGCTGCTTCTCACTTATATCCTGGGTTAGAAAGTCAGGCCTTTTGTTGCTGCTGCTCTGTATGTTGCAACAGTGGGAAAGATTGGCATTTATATCATATTCTGTGCAGTCAGTGCAGTGATTAAGGCTTGTAGCCCACACTGTCTGTGTGCCCAGTTTTGTTTTTTTTTTAATTTACATTAGTTTTGTTGCTAATTGTTTTGATTGGTTTTATTTCATTTATGGCTCAGTGCAGTTTTTAATGGGTTTGTTTATGCTGTAGCAGGGTCAGAGACATTGATTAGGCCTGACCCCTTTTCTGTGCCCGCAGTACACGGTGTATGGGAGGAATGGTCACCGTGGAGCCTGTGCTCATTCACATGTGGCCGAGGTCACCGCACTAGGACTAGGATGTGTGCCCCTCCCCTGCATGGAGGCAGGGCCTGTGATGGACCTGAGACCCAGACTAAGCTTTGCAACATAGCCCTATGCCCAGGTATCATCTGTCTGCTCTCTAAATATTTAACAATCACCCATTAACCCTAAAATCATGAGGTTTTGATGAATGAAAAAGGGAAAATACTAAACATGATTATAAACTCATTTCAACAGACGGGGTTATGAGAATGGTAGCAGTTTATCTTAAACACACACATTTGATCATTAATTCATGCAATACTCCAAAGGTGAATGAATGAATGCAGGCTTTGTGGTATATTTAAAGTAATAGCGCTTACACAATAATGCAGTTTAGGAAACCCTGTTGAGAGTCAGTACTGTAACACTGACGTCAAAATCACTTACCCGCAATTGCCTGTGAATGGTAAGCAGATTAGTGATGATGAGTTTTTCCACACAGTAAATGTTAGCTTTGCTGTGGTAACAGACTCAGTGAAAACCACTCAATCGCACATGCCTTCTCTCTGCCCAGGCAGGGGAAATGGAAGGCAGCTAGCAAATAATTTCTGCACTTTGTACATTTTAATCATCCAAATCTTAATATCTTAATATCAAGATATTCTACTAAAACACGTTTTGATGTTTTAATCTCCTTTTTGCTTTTGGCTATGTTGGAATATTCTAGTTTGTGGAAATACCAAAGCTGAAGTTGAGCTGTAGCACAATCCCCCAAAATCTACATGTAGTCACGTAATTTTTTGCTTTCCACTTAATGTCTGTTTTATTGGCTTTCAGTCTGAGAGAGAATAGTGATCTGAATATCTCCTCCCATTTCTGTCTGCCCTCTTTTTCAATTCACTTGGGACATGCTTGTTGGGTTGTGGTTGGTGCCTCAGTGGATGGACAGTGGCAGGAGTGGAGCTCTTGGAGCGATTGCTCGGTGACCTGTGCCAATGGCACTCAGCAGAGGACCAGGCAGTGCTCAGCGGCCGCCCATGGGGGATCTGAGTGTCGCGGTCACTGGGCAGAAAGCAGAGAGTGCCATAATCCTGACTGCACAGGTAAAATCCTGAGCCTCTTAATTCTGTATCCGCTTTGATGTCTAAATTCGAAATCACGACTTGAAACAGGGAAAAAGAGGGGCTATAAACAGCCCATTCCACATTGTCATCATCATTATTAGAATCAGGAATATTATAATAATTACTATCATTTTTACATTAAATACAGAGCCTGATTTTACTTAGCTGTTTTCACTTTCTCTGTAGCAAGAATCAAAGCTGTTGTAAGAATCAAGAATAATGGTTAAGACCATGCTCTATCAATTGGATTTGTAAAATCCAGTTAGATATACTGTATGCCTTTCACATAATTCTGGGTTAGCTGTCCAAACTGTCTGTCAACATCATAGATGCATTAGAGGCTCAAAGATGTCAGCTTAGTGGTCTCCATCAGGCTTTGAATTGTCTGATCATATGAAGGGCCTGAGCACTCTGATAATCTCCTGATGCAATTTTGAATGCAGTAGCGTAAAACAGCTGTGATTTTTTTTTTACACCCTGTTTTGTATTTCACTGTATGTGTGTGGCAAAGAAATTCCTCTTAAAGTGGAAATGTTTTGTAACCAGTCAGCCAACTTTCTCTTGGACAACTAAAGTAGCAGTAAATGTATGTGAATGTGTATTTTTATTTTGTGTGTATGATAATGAAGCAGGAGATGCTGTTGTTTACCTCACAGTGAGATGCTGCATTATACAATTTATTCCTTTAATGAGGCTGATCTATTTAGCAATTCTTATTTGTTTCCAAGGTGAGAGATCAAACATTACTGAGACAGTCTAAACCATCATTTAACAACTAGAGGCATTATTGTGGCTCAAAAGGAGAAAACCCAATATGTTTTTCTGAAATAGTCAAGCATATTTTTTTGAGTGTCTTAGTTCGCTAAAAGGCAGTAGACATTCTTTAAAAATGATTCGAGACCTAATAAAGTAAAAAAAAAAAAAAAAAAAAAAAAAAAAGTGACGACTACAATAAATGCCTAGGCAAGATCAATCTGAATCAGTGTTGTGTTAGAAAATTGAAAGAATTTCTCCAGGACTGCTTGCACAATGAGCTCTTTGAAACACATGCACATGCATCTATCTGAGGAATCAGCTGCTCTGATGTGGAGCTGAGGCCTCAGTATCTACTGGGATTTGATAAATGTCTTGCGGATAGTTTTAGCCAACAGGTCACAGTGGTTTCTGTTTTTCCTTTTTTTTTCCGGAAGCAATCCTGACAGAGGTTAGTTGTAGGACACGAAATAGCCCCGCACATGTGAAGGAGGGGGTAAGTAGAGGTTAAAATGAGAGTGGAGTCTGTTTTCTACTCACAGGGTGTTGTTCTTTTTCCGTTCAGACAAAGGCATGTGATATACTATATCGCTGAAGGGGAGCATCTGTTTTGTCCATTTTTTTTTTTTTTTTTGTCTAATGCACAGTTTAACAGTGTTCATTACAAGGACATAAAACATACTGCTGGTTTTGGAAACTTCAGCATAAACGTGTTTTAATATTGGCAAAGTGAGGTGAATAATCCCTGCTCACAGAGCGACTTCTTTAGCCATAAAGCACACATCTTTCTGATTATTCAAGTAACCTTTTTTATTTTTGGTATATTACCAACAGCCAGCATTTGGAGACTAAATGTCTGAATAGCTAAAGAAACAAGTGTAATAAAAAATATTATTCTAGATGCCACTGTTAATTAACAGCTCGAATTGTATTTGATAAAAATCTCTAGTGTTGTATCATCTCAGTTGATATTCTACTAGTTTACTGGCAAATTGGAGACCTCTGAGAGTTTCTGTTTCTAACCGAGAAATATTCTGTTTTAGCCAACGGCCAGTGGAACCCATGGGGTCCGTGGAGCGGCTGCTCTAAGTCCTGCGATGGCGGCTGGCAGAGGCGAGCTAGAGTGTGTCAGGGGGCAGCTGTGACTGGGCAGCAGTGTGATGGCACTGGAGAAGAAGTCAGAAAGTGCAGTGACCAGCGCTGTCCAGGTGAGCCTAAGGATAATAAGACTTAATATGAGCAGTCACTGCACGGAAGTGGGGAGAGAATTGTCTGTGTCGAGTGAATGACATGTCTCATTACTTAAAATCAATTAAAAATAAGAGCCTCAACAGCAGATGCAGAGGAGTGGATACACAGGAGGGATATAATTCAGTAAGTTTGAATCTTAAAAGACTTAAAGTTATTTTTGTATGATTTTAGGGATAATTCAAAGCTAGTTTCATCAAAGCCAGTTTTCAAACTCTTATTTCAAATTCCAGTGAACATAAAGTCACTTAATAAAACATTCACTATTTAAATTCTAAGTTACAGTAAAAGAAAAGGATACCTGCATCTTAATCTTTAACCCTCTGGGGTCTAAGGGTGTTTTGGGGCCCTGGACAAGTTTTGACATTCAAAAATATTGCTGAGCATAGTTTTGATTTGAATTGGACTTTTATACCTCTTTAAATGCAATATGATGATATTGTTGCATCACATAGTAGCTACTGAAAAGCTTTTTGCACTGACATAAAACACTTGCACCACTTTCTTTTCAGCACCATATGAGATTTGTCCTGAGGACTATGCAGTGTCAATGGTGTGGAGACGGACACCTTCAGGAGAACTGGCCTTTAACAGATGCCCGCCCAATGCCACAGGTAATCACATTATATCTTCAGTTTCTTATTTTGTCTTAGCAAGGTGTAAAATAAAGAATAGTCCTCCGAAGGCAAATGAATAAACTAGAGTTTAATTTGCATAGTGTAGATTCATTCTTGTGCTTTGTGTTAGAGACCTAAATTTGTTGTCATTTTACAATGGTACAATTATCCTTTTAAATTAGTGTCATGGCATACATGCTTGAATCCACATCACAATGTTAGTAATTTAGCTGCTTTATTAGAACTGATGCAATATTTTGCCACCATAGTAAGCTGTCCTTTAAGCAGCACGAAGCAGGCCATACTGTTTGCATTGTGTATAAAATCAGGCAAACATCATAATAAAACTGTATCTGGTACCAATATTGTGTTTCCATATTGGAAAGAGAAAGCAGGTATACAGCACCTGTATCCCATTTCCACATGCAGTGATGTAACTCATGGTTACACTCGCCAGTGCATAGCTGGTGTAATGAATGGAAAAAATGGTAACTGTGAGAATCTGAGAGCAGTGTTGACGCATGAGCACGCCGAGCGCTTTTTTCTGACATTAAGCAGAAGCTTTAATATGTGCACAGAGAGAAGAGCATGAGAGCAGAGGATGCCACTTCTCTAACAGGGGGAGACTCACCCTCAGCTCTTGAAAAGAAGAGGAAGGTTGGGGAAAGAGAGTGGGGGGATAAAATGAATGCAGCCTCTGATAAAGCTGCTATGATGCAGGTTACTCTTGTTTTTGTTGAAGGTCAGTTTGCTGACAAAGAGATAACAAGACGATGAGGCACCGTTGGGTGCTAGAGTTACACGTTGGCTTGACATGGTAAGCTCTTATAAAACTTTAAACCGTACGGTGTTCTCAATTGACATTTATTTCACAACCATAAAATGGCTAACCGGCAAACTAGATGCAGTGGCAAACACACTGTCATTCACAGATGGCTTAGAGTAAGATTTACTAGCATGACATTAGCTTTCCAGTTTGACATTAGTTTTATGGCTAATAACAGTTTGGCACTACAAAGCTATTTCCAGCTCACACTAAGGGATTTTCTTTGTGTGTGTATGTGTGTGCTTTTCTTCTTCTCTGTGTGATGCTGTTGGAAATTTAACACTTTCGCTTATTAAGAATTTCATCTACACCAAAGAGCTTCAGGTCAGTCAGAGTGAGACACTTGGCTCCATTATACAGTCAAACTAATTAGTTTTCTTTAATTAGCAATATCACACGAATATATATTATAAATTTTAATATTGTATTATATTTAGAAAGGTAATTAAAAGGAAGTAAAAACTGTGTTTCTGTGATACCTGGACATAAAAGTTTCATTTACATCATATTTTATTTTTCCGATATGCAACTGATTTTGGATGCTATTTCAGCTTCTGCTATGCTATTATTATTTTTTTTTATGAACACACAGTAGGTCAACATGTCCTGGCATTTTGTGAATCAGAGCTGAGATCTGTTCATGTTGGTGGACTCTATATGATGTACAACAATTCGCTCAAAATAATAATATGAGGGTGCTATATCACTTTACCAGAAAGCCAGGACTATTAAGGCCTGTACACTCTGCACAATGATAAAAAGATAAAAAATAACAAATAGCAGACATATTTCATCTTCGAGCACAGTGCAGCCCCCTGTCAGAGCTGGCACTGACCACTGGAAAAAAGACCTCAATGGACAATAGTTTAGGTCAGGTCAAGTTTATTCGTGAAGCTATTAATCACAGTTCCAGTGTCAGTGGGTTTCATAAAGCCCGCATTATGAAACTATAAATGAAAACAACACTTTCCAACCTTTGACCTGTAATTAGTTCAAGGTCAAACTAAGTGAAAACCCCTAAAGAGATAAATGTCAAAAGAAACCAAAGCCCTCACGGACAGACCTCCTCTTTTTCAGGCAGACAGAAATGTAATGGCTGCTGTGTGCAGGTAAACAAAGATGAAACAGTGATCAGCAGAGGCAATGCAACAAAATGTGTGACATGAATGCAGTGACACTGCTTGGGTGAAGCATCCAAATGTGTTAGGGACATCAGCGCCTACTCAGCCACAGTCACTAGCATCATCAAGGTCATCATAAGAACACCACCCAGCGCAGGGGCTTCAGCACCGCCTCGGTCATCATGCATGACAACTGCCACCAGAGGCAAGGAGGGAGGAAAAGTCGAGAGGATACATACACACAGCAGATGCATTTGTTCGCTTTGTATTACTCAAACAAAGGTTCATACATTAGTAATGACGTAAAGTACACTTATAGCAGCCTTCTAACTATCCAGCCTTTTCTAAGGAGACTGGCTGAATTCTAGATACAGTGCTGTTTCAGAGAGAAGAATAAAAATGAAGACTTTAAAAATTAGATAGAAATTAGATTCATTTATTTTGTTTACAGTGTTGAACGATGTCCTTTTCTCCTTTTTTTTTGTATGCTATGAAATAAGACTTAACCAGTAACCAGTATCTTGTCATATTTGCCAAATGTAAAATGCATTGATTAGCATGCAGTGAAATGTGAAATCTAGTAGTAGTACACTGTATATGTAGTTTTCAAGGATTTACATTTTTCAGGCTTTCTTTATTGCATGCACTTCTTATTGCAACAATGCCTGAAGTTACTTGTTATTTTGCAGGTGTTTTGCATATAAAGGTTCACACACTGTTATCTACGTGTCTGTCTAATGAGGGCCCCAAATCCCAATTATCAATTAAAGCTTGAGTCACCCATTTGAAAGAGGGAGCAATTACAACACCAGACCCACAAGCTATTAAACTAATTCTTTACAAGTTAATACAGAGCAAGATGGTTCTGTACTCTAGACACATCCTTTAAAATGAAAGTGTTATTTATTATTAGGTTGTTTAGTATTTTGATCCTATTACTGGTTGTTTTATTGTGAGTTCTTCTTCTTTTTTCTTTTTCTTTTTCTTTCTTTTTTTTTTTTTTACAAAAAATGCAAGGGATTTTCGCTGTTTTTCCTTTGCTGGATTATATTCAACACACTAAGCCCTATAAAATCCTTCTCATAGAGTGTTTTAGACATGTCTTATCTCTAACCTCTCAGTCAGTAAACACTGCTTTAACCTCGTGTCTTGGAGGATTGTTTGAATGAAAATTCTTCTTCAATGTCAGCTGAGTTGAGGATGCTGTAAAACTAGACCGTGACAGGTCAGAGCCTCGTTAGAGTGCATCTACGTTTTGATCAAGTGCATCTCCACTGACCTATATTTTATACTCAACCTTCTGTATGTTATTGATGATGCAAGAATAGTTGACAGATTGGTGAAGAATCACACTGAAGTCTGTGATTTCATGTCTGACCCTATTTTATATCCCCATTTACACAGATTACAGCCAATAGGGTTCCAAGTTGAAACTAATAAAAATCATATATTTATTCAGTAAATAGCATGTTAAATTATCAAAGTGGACCAGTTTAAGAAAGATTACTACACTTACTACTATTAAATGTACAAAATTGATGGATGTTTCATCTTTCTCCACTGAGTGCAGGTGAAGCTTCTTTTAATGTTGCTTATATCTCACCTCAGTGATGCATATCTCATAAGCCCTCAAAAATGCTTAGGGATAGTTTTTATTATGAAGTGGCAGCAAGTGCGGTATTAGGTTTTATTTTATACATCTAATAAACCACAACCATGAGTTTCTAAAACCATGATTTTTCTTAGGAAAATCGTTGTGCAAACAAAAAATGAGCTCTGATCCAGGCATTTTACATTAAAATGATTTTGGCCCTGGGCAATTTGTATCTTCCAGTATTGCTGAATTCACATTAAAATTGCAACATCATACGGTATAATACTAAAATGAAAGCAGCCTACAGGTCATCAGAGGTTGAAAAAGCTAGCATCATTAGAAAACGCTTTCTATAAAGCAAATCAATACACAAATAAAATTGAAATGTGTCTCAGTTTCATGCTTTTCAGTTCAAAACAGTGACCTCTTCTTACTGCTTTATGTCTTTGCCAATTCCTACACAGTCTTTCTTAGTTTACAGTGACCTTTAGGAATGTCAAAGCTAAAACACTGAAGTGAAACCTTAATTTCTAGGCATCAAGCTATCATAAAATAATAAATTTACCATTGTTGTTGAGTGTGAGGGTCTGAAAGAGGACTGAATAAAAATGTGAAAATAGTATTTTTAAGCATTGGCGTCCTTAACAATAGGGATCTGGATTATGAAAGCAAATTAAACCACCGAGGTGGAGCCAGCTTGGAGGAAGACAGATGCTCAGTGCAGTGTAAAGAACTGGGCCTCTCCTGCAGCCTTCTGGGTTGTCTTATGGTGCTGCATGAGTGCACACAGCATATAGCAATGTTTTGTGTGGACTCATGGCTTCATTGCATATCACCAGGTAGTAGCAGTGGAGAAGGTGGGCGTAGGAGGTGTGGTTTTGATTTCTCTTTGACTGTGTGTGTTAGTGTGTGAAACCAGAGAGAGAAGCAGAGATAGCAAAGGGATTGTGTGATGAGGGGAAATGTTGTGTACTGTGGGAGTTTTCCTCAGGATGTGAGGCACCTGTGTTGGAGCGGTGGGATGATGTGTGATGTACACTTCACTAGGTCGACAGGTGGGAAGGTGCGATGTTGAACCCCTATGTAGGATGTTTATGGCAATGTGGGTAGATATTGGGTGGATCTGGTGTTTCGGGATCAGTGTTTAAATGCCTGACAGCTATGGTAGCTGAGCTGCTGCAGGCCTCAATAAGCCACTGTATATTGTAATAACATTGCACATATTAAACACCATGGGACTGCAGCACTTTCTATCTAGATGCTCTCTCTCTTTCTATAATGTACCTCTACTACACTGCAAAATTTAATGGGTGACATCAAATTTTGATGATGAGTGATAGACAGAAAATGGGTAGAAAGAAAAAGACACATCTCTCATTAAAATAATTAATCTGTCTTCCTCTCCTTTTTTGTCCTTCCCCTCTTCCTGTATCCCGCTCCCTCAACTCCACCACATTTATCTGCCTTTCTTTTTCCTCTTTTTTGGTCTTAATCCCACACACCACCCTCTACACTCTCTACTCCTACATTCTCATGTCTCATTCTCTCATCCCTTCCACACTCCTACTCCTCTCCAAATCTGTTGCTGTCTCTTTCCCCTCTGCAGGCACTACTAGTCGACGCTGCTCTTTGGATCACCGCGGTATGGCCTTCTGGGAGCAGCCCAGCTATGCTCGATGCATAACAAATGAATTCAGATACTTGCAGCAATCAGTAGGTGCAAAGTCAGCTCCCTCTCACAGCCTCTGTTTCCAGTGCATCATAAATTACCTCCCCAGTGTTTTCCCCTTCCCCCCATTCTCATCACACTGTAGCCAAAGATTAACCACTTTCAATAGAGGAGCAAATTAAAACACTGATTTTGCCATTTTTCTCTTTGTGATAAATGGTCATCATCAAGTCCTTAAACTGTTTGATTTAGCGGTTCTGGCATGTTCTCATGTCTTTGTCCATGTACTATAATCACAGAAAAGTAGGAGAGTAGAAGAAATCATTTAAAATGAGTGTTAATACCATAATTAAAAAGCATGTTGTACATTTGCACTTTTTTAATCAGTGAAAGAAGTGTTATTCCTCAAAGGCACTTTACTGCATTTTAAATGGCATCTACTACAATAAATTCCAATGCAGTAGTGTTCATTCAAAATAAGCATGGCACTATAAAGAAACCAAGTAACAAATTTAGAAAACCCTTGAACTTAACAGAATTAGTTCTATTTTGTTCTCTTTCAGTTTTTTAATGCATATAAGAATATGCGGATTTAAATAATTTTATTATAGTTTGAGTAGATACTTTAAACTATATATTCTTTTTGTCTTTTAATGTGCGTATCTTTAGATTGGAAACACAATAGCACATCCACTAGTATAGGGGAATTTTGCAATCCTCTATCTCTGTTAAAAATAAAATAATTCAGAAGCGCTGAGATAGCACATATACCGCAGCACCTGTGAATGTGTATTTACGGACATAAACCCTGTGCAATGATGTGAAATGTCATTTCACTGTGCAGTTTCTGCCTAAATGTGTGTCTTCTGCTCCAGTTAACTCTTTTATTCATATTGGCTCATTTCAAAACATCTGCGAGGCAGAATACATTTCAGCCTGGCTTAGATATAAGTGTCACGTAAAGGGCCTTAGAGTAGCATCTTTCTTCCTGATTTTTTTCACCCTATTTACTCCAAGAGCGAAGCATAGCATGTTTCTTGTAAACCTGCAGAGGACACCGATGCCCCAAGTTCTGTCTTCTCCTGTTTTTGGAGGTTCAGGGGCACCTTGCTAAGGGGCAGAGGATGCTGGCAGGGGATGGGATGTCCCAGGTCACAAAAAATCTGCTGGACCTTACTCAGAGGAGGAACTTCTATGCTGGTGACCTGCTGTCTTCTGTAGAAATACTGCGCAATGTCACTGAGACCTTCAAGAGGGCCAGCTATGAGCCATCTTCAGATGATGTGCAAGTAAGTGGACAGTGCATCTGTAGTGAGAAATACACACTGAGCTTGTGTGAAATATTTTCATACCCTACAGTTCAGTGGATTAGTGTAGCTATTTTGTCAAAAGGGTAATCTTCACTAACAACATGGTAATATAAAAAACAAAATGCTTTCTTACATGTTTGAAGTAGCACAAAGGCTCTCAAACAAACCCTATGGCTCGACTGAATCAGGAGATGTAAGCTGTCTGCAGTCTTCATCCTCTTTATGTCAACAGGATGATGGCGATTATAGCTAAAACGCCACCTCCATCACCAATAAGATTATTTATTTTCTCAGTGCTGTGTCATTTTCAAAGACACCCTTATCAGACATCTATGTGATCTTTGTGCTGCTCTATGTGCTTGTTGCAGTTTGTGTGTGTGTGTATCTATATGCATATTTGGTTCATGCTGTTTTTGAGTGACTTAATGAAAAGAGAAGCTAATGGCAGAACAAATTTGAAGCATTGTACTGTATGTGTGGTAATGAAAATCATATTTTCCATTGTAGGCCTTTCTAATATTGATTTGCTGATGTATCAAGCTGCACTCGTTCTTCATAATGCATAAGGAACAATAAAAACAAGCCATGCTCCAGTGGTATCAGGACTAGACACACATCACTGCCTGAGCTTCAGCATCTTTTCAATGTGATAGGATTTAATTGGCATACAGCTTGTATTTCAAGTTAGGGTATAGGTAATTAAATCACCAAAATGATCAGCATATTTAATTATGCAGTTCCAATGCACAGTGGTATTTGGACTAGAAAATGTCAGGGATGCTCTTTTCCTTAGTTTTCTGCTGGTTTGCTGCAGATTTATTATCAGTATCCAGCGGATGTAAGGTGTAGGATCCGCTGCTAATATTCTGGAAAAATTAAACCCAAATGTGTTGGCCATGGATGGGCAACCTAAGGCCCATTTAGCCATTTTCCCACCATAGAAAATCTATGAGATGAGGAAAGCATCCTGTCTCTGGTTATTATGAGAGCTCTATAGTGTGTGTGGGCAGACAGGAGAGCAGTCAGCCAGCCCACCCCCTCCCTGTGTCTCTGCGCTAATGCAGTGTTAAAGTGGGCACATTACCACCAGAGGGAGCATAAGCATTCAAGTAGAAAACAAGATAGCCTGTGTCAAGAGAGAGAGCCACTCCCTCAGGCATATTGTAGACCAGACGAAACAACAAGGCTAAAGATCAGACAGGGGTCCTATTACTACTGCAGGCATTCACCCCAAGCAGCCCCTGCTCTCTACTGTTGAAGAAGACAATCCACACAGCTGCTCAAACATTCCCTTTCATCTTTTTTTCTGATTGCAGCTTGTGCTTCTCTCCTCTGGCATTAAGTGTTTGCTGCAAGCTGCAGAGATTTAAGGTGTATTTTTGCCACAGCTGATTCAGAGTCCATCTTTTCTCTGGGGGTTTACCATTATGGTTTCCATGTAAAAATGGTTGGTGCTATTGAGCCCTGAAGACACCATCATTACTCCTTTTTAGAAACTTCTGATTTCCTGTGATCAGTAATGTCAGTAAATTATCCATAACAGTCCTTTTTTGATCACAATTGAAACGCATCTTGCTAGTGTCTGTAATACTTGTGTGTAGGTGTGTTATGTATTTTTCCTTTTATCATCTCTACAGAACTTCTTTCAAATTATCAGCAACCTCTTGGAGGAAGAAAATAAGGAGAAATGGGAAGATGCGCAAAAGGTGAGCATGTGGCATACACTTAGTAAATAATTCAGGTTTGTGCATGGATGTTTTAGGTTTGTTTTTAGGTTTGTCCCCCCCCCACACACACACACCTCCCACAAAAAAACAAAGAAACAAAAAAAAACTCAAAGCTTGTTTGCAGTTGTTTCGTTTGAACAGCAGTGAAAAGGAAAAGTCATGTTAGTGTTGAGGCAATGTCACTCATATCATCTTATCATTGTGAGAGGTCATTTAGCAGCAATGACATTTGGTCTCATACAGAAAGCCAGTTCCTCAGAGCTCCACTTGGTGGCAGCAGCACTGCCAGAGAGACTGTCCAAGCATTAACACTGCAGGACTCCTTCCTCCTGCACGCACATTGTTTCACGCAGCTGATAGAGATCATGGCAACCAGTGTGATTAGACCATTACTTAAGTTGAATTGTATCATAGAAACAAACAGTATAGATGTTTTATTGCTTGAACACCAGCAGCTAAGACTCCCCTATCTGCCTCGCTGTGACATGACAGCAGCTCCATCAGAAGCAGTATGATGAAAAAAACCTCTTGTCTATGAATCCAATACATACGTAGGGGCAACAGACACTGCAGTAATGTACACAGCAGTGGTTTTTCCACAGAGATTAGCTTCTGGATACCTCCCTGGCTGTACACATCTTTCATATTGAGAGGTGGCAACTCTCGTTTTCAAACCTGCCACTGGTACCTGAGACAACCCTGAAATTGTGCCTCTGACAAAGATATAATCTGTAATGATTGTGAGCCTGCGGAGGACATGTGCTCTGATGTCACTTTCACTGGTAAAATGACTTAAATTAGGTATCACCTTCGCTGACACATGACTGAGGGGGTGTCTAGAATCAGTCAGCTTTCATTTTTATTTCCATTGCTCCATGCCTGACGCCAGATGGGATGGTAGGGGAACCCAGGCAGTTCAAACTTGGCCAGGAGTGCCAGCCCTGGCTGTCTGTACAGGCGGTAATTAGGTGTTTACTCACTGCAGCTTTAGTCTAGCATGCCACAAAGGTAGATTGTTGGTGAAAAGAATTTAAAAAAAGAGTAGTTTCATAGATAAGGAATGCATTAGATCAGATCAGAAAAAAATGTGGAAATAGGAGAAGCTCCCTCTGTGACTAAAGAGATATGTGATATGGTCAGTTATTTCTGTAGCTATTAATGTGCTTGTCTAAGGAGAGCTGGTTCACACATTAGGGACTGCACCACGTGGACACTGCCTAAGTAATGTCTGCTTTAAACAGACGATGTTTGGACTTCACAGCTATCAATTTTTCTCACTTACTGGCTTTTTTTGCATTAATGAGTGTTCTGAGCTCAGTTTCCGCAGCACCCACACACTGTGTGCTGTGGACATTCAGAATGCTCCGATGAAACACCTCACTATGAGGTTTTACTGGCTGTAGAATTGGCTCTGTGTAGAGATCACTATATATTCACCTCCTGTCACTGTTACCATGGCAAGGAAAGGAAGAGCTCTGTCTACACAACCTCCACTGCAGCCATTTCCCTGCACTGCCTTCACATCTCATGGTTGCCATGGAGACCAGCAGAATGAGCATGACTGCACTATGCGTCAGACATGCCGGAAGGGGCGACGTGATGTGCTTTTCTCCCCCACTATGGCTTTCACTCTGCTGTGTCAGAGGCTCTCAACTTCAGCATCACTGAACCACTTTCCTGGTTTAGCAGCAGCACATGTAGAAGCATGTGCGGACACACGGACCACAAAGTGTTACCAAGGAGGAAAATACCTGCCTCAGGTGTTTGTTCAATATCAGTCTTTGAGTGAGGTGTTAATTGCTAAATGCCACTCAAAGACCTTTCTAATTGCCTGACGTCATCATTGTGTGCGCTCACATTTGCTGAAGTCCTGCAATAATATTTTATAACATGACACATTTCTTTAACAGATATTTTGAAATATTGTTACAACATTGTTTTATGTGAAAGTGGCTAATAGGTTTGACTCTGGCATAAATGTTGACATGTGTGGTACAGCTGCACAGACCTCTTGTTTTGTTTTTTTTTCACAATATCCCCCTCAAAGAACAGAAGTGGTGGCTCTCAAGTCAAAGTCTCTTATTAGAGCTGACCCATCATCACTAGACAGGCAGCCAGGACAGCGGTTGGTTATTGGATTAGCGTGTTTTACGATTTATTGACTTGGAGGAAAGAGCTGACCAGATCAGCAGTGTCACAGGCTGGACTGAGGAGCTGTCCATGGTGCTCAATTCTTGCCTCTGCATTTTCTCGCTGAGCGCTGACGTCCATGAAGCGGCACATGAACCCAGGCAATCACCCTTGACTTGGCAGAGCCTTTGAGAAGAGAAGCCAACCAGCAACTGTTTGCACAAAGCCCAGTGGTTATACAGTCTGATGTTGATGCCACATGGATGCTTCAATTAGGGCTGCAACCATGTGCCCATCATTTGTTTATAACATTGAATCTGTAAAAGTCTGCATGTTTTCCCAGAAATTGTCAACATTTTCAACCTATTTATGTGTCTAACTAAGGATAAATAATAATCATAATAATGACAAATATGTAAAATGTTGCAAATGTTGCCACTTCAGTTATTGAAAACAGAAATATTTTAAATTTAATCATTTGTAACAACATGACATTTACCTTTTTCTACTGTATCTCTTCTTTATGCTGCAGATTTTCAAAAAATAAATAAATGGTGAAGCAATAAGAAATTGAATAATTTCTCATCGTTTATTTAGCTAATAAAGCTTTTAATAGTTCTTCGAATTGCATGTTCAAACCCCACAACTTGCTGCATTTGTAGAATCGTAACACCAAATTCAAAATTGAAAGTGTCTTCTTGTCTTTGTTATCTTGTCCAGATCTATCCTGGAGCAGTGGAGCTCATGCAGGTCATAGAGGAATTCATCCATATCGTTGGATTAGGCATGAAGGATTTCCACAATGCCTATTTGATGACTGGAAACTTGGGTAAGAATCAGCCCACTATCCCTCCCAGTCCACAGCCGCTGAGCTTGTTTCACCATTTATTTCTGCTTGACGTGGACACATAATCCCTGTGCTCTGCTGACTCCTAGTGTCAATTTCCCCACCATCATTAATTTAAGATAAATGATGCATGGTAACGGTGGGGGAGTAAAATTACTGCAAATCAATAATGTTAATTAATACTGAGCTTGTCGTCTTAATGTGCTAAATTCCTATGAAAACACTCAACACCCAATCCAATATCAAGAGTGCAGTCTAGGACCCACCCACCCACCCCCAAGAGGAGAGCTCTTCTTTAACTAGGCTTAGAAGGAAAATACACACAGCACTCCTGAAATCTAAATAAAATTTACAGGTATGTTTTTAAAGTCATTTATAAGGTTTTAAAACAACTTATTATAAACATTTTCTATCCATACATACTTTCAAAGTTTTTTTTTTTAAATAGTCAAAATGTTTATGGCATCTTCAAAGTTGAACAAACTGTCTGATGAAGCACAACACTGCAGTTCTTTGAGAAAGACATAATTGGCAGAGCATACCCAAAAGCATGTTGTGCAGCAGCATAAAAAAGATTGTTTGTCGGTTCCTTGTGAGATTATCAGTCTTGAAAACATATTGTGGGAGTGTCTGATAAAAGGCTGTAAAATTGGAAGTGAAATTACAAGTTATTCTTTGCAGCTCTAATGAGCTTGCAAACATTTTTTTTCTGCACCACTGATTATGGTCCAGATTATAGCTCTCCTTATTTGAAAAAGAAAAGTCTTTGGATACGAGTCTTTGAGCAGTATTTCCCTTCCCTAATGTTCTCGAGGGTTCTCTTAACTTCTGTCGTGCAGCCTCATGGATGATCTGGGGTCTCTGTAGTATTTCATTTCCTACTCAGCCATAAATGGTGTCTTACTGGAATGGAATAATAGAAATGCAGTCTTGATTTATTCATGCAAGTGAATATGAGCATGTACAGCTGTGCTGGTATGCAGGGCCTCTGGAGGAGTGAGGTTTCTTCCTTGTATTCTTTACAATAGCTAACATTTGACCCACTTCTGGAAAACACTCACACTCAGTAGCTTTTTATACTGTATGATTTCCATAATGATGAATAGGTAGCCCCCAAGAATGGCATACCAAACATGTTACAATGAATGCACCCATCAAAATGCCATTATGAAACACAGTGAGAGGCAAATGGACACTTAGAAATAAGGCTTGAATGCATTATATAATATCAAGCATTAATGACTTTTACAGAAGTGAGACTATTTCTGCGCCTTCCTCCTATTTTATACTTATTCCCTCACCCCATCTCACTGGCACTGCCTGCACTTTATGCTTGAAAAAGCATTAACACATGACCCCTGCTTTATACATAATATGCAGTCTATTCTGTGACATTGATTCTAAATTGACACTTAAGTGACGTAATTCCTTGAACAGCAGTGTATATTGCAAAGTTAAACTGAAATCTAAAACACATATACAAGTCAGACATATGACTGAATAGGCTCAAATCTGTGGGAATAAATACTGAGCAATGATCTGACTCTGAAATATGTTTCATTTGGGAAAAAAAACTAACTGCAACTAACTAACTAACTGGCATAATCAAGGCAATCCTTGAATGCTGAGACATATTTCAAACACAATTATGTTTTTTACTTTCATTGTTTTCTGTTGATTTTATATAGTATGGAAATGAACTTTTTAAATTTAAAACTTTATTTAACGCAAAATCAGTTTCACACCCAGTTCCTGTCACAAATGCTGTTTTTTAAGATGTACTTCGAACTGTGGTGTCATTTTCATACAATTCCCAAGCACAGCCGTGTGTTAAACAATGTCATATTTACTTTGGTGCTGTAATTAAAGTTTATGTTTTAGATGTTGCCATTCAATCTGCTAAAATTGAGATGAAATCTGAGAGAAAGATTAGGCACTTTTATTGACTAGGTCACAGTATTTAGTTGTACCTACCATTCCCTGAGAAGTTTTAATTAAATTTAAGAAAATGAAACAAAATAAGTTAGTAACATTTGACTTTTTCCCTAATGTAGTAAAGTATTTTTTAAACTCTAAGAAAGATAAGGACCAATGATAATTTTAAGCCATCAAAGAGTTGAGATTCAGATAAAGTTTTAAAGTTTGTGCATAAAGTGAAAAGAGAAAAGGCCCACATCATTTTCCATCAAACATTTGAGGAGCATGTGTGAACCTCTTCGTAAGCATATGTGAACGCTGAAAATTCAGCATCATTACCATTTTGATGCAGAACTGACGCAGGCGGATTTTTGAAGACGCCTTTTGGAAAATGTGAGTGCGGAGTCTGAGGGGCTTTTGAGCACTTATTTGAAGATGTAGTGGTAATGAGCTGCTTCTGGCTAGAATCAACCAAAAAAAAAAAAAATTCACTGGTTGCTGGTACAAAAATATAAAGGTCTTTAGTGCAAAAACTACACTATACTATTGTACTATAAATGTAAAAAAAGCTTTTTATTGATGACAGTTTTGGCATTATGGTAAATTATGTACAAATACAATACATTGTTATGACACTGAACCAAGTAAAATGGTACTTTTATTTTTTGCATTTTATTGTGTACTTACACAATGAAGCAATAGTCTACACAAAACTTGACTCTGATAATACTTGACAAGACATGGGGCATAGAGTTTTCTGGATAATTATTTTACCCCTGGATGCAGAACCCTCTTTGGTTGCCAGCCACACAGTAATTCCAGCTCACACCACAGTGCCTTTGTGGCCACGTGGCCCTTTTGATTAAAGGAATGGAAAGTTTTGTGGACCCATCAGTGGAAGCCAAGTGGAGAGCATCTGGCTGAGTAAGATATTGCTGCATCATTTCGTCACTAATTTATGGCAGCCCCTTGACACCTAAATAAATACTGGCTGTCACCGGTGCATCGTCCTCTGTCCTCCTACTTTTAGTCAAATAACCTTGATTGCAACAGGCTTTCCATTCCAGCAACTCATTCTGTCTCCCTACAAACAAATGCCTGGAGGACAAAGTGAAGCTGGGAAAGTCAGACAATTAAACACAGCTTTGTAGGTGGAATACATCATGCACCTTTGACATTTTAGTTCTGGCTGTCTATTGTGACACTGTACTTCATGGTCCAGAGAATACTTTGAAATGAATATTGATTAATTGCAATTGCACATCCATATGATGACTGCAAATGCTCAATTTATTTTCTATGCAAAATGTGTTTGTCGTATGACTTTAATAGTTAACTTAATGTCGAAGCTCCCGTGAATGCATTCGGATGTAATGACCAATGCTATAATTCCCTCTTATGAAAATGAGCCATACCGAATACTCTCAGTGCACTGAAACGGTGTTCAGAAACATCACAGTTCTAAATGATCGCATTATTTGTCCTGTCTGGCCCCATCAGGCAACTGCAAAGCCCCATTTACCTGCTGAATTAGCCAGAGTCCTGAAAGACAGTCTTCTTAGCACCCTGTTGTGTTTCACAGTGTGCCTCGTGACTAAAACCACCAACACAAACACACATAAACACACGCACACACTTGCCACTGCTGCTCCCAACATCTGGTGCTGTGAGCAGGCCTCTTTACAAATGTCGGGTCCCGTTGTGCTCTGTAATTTCATGCCTGCCACTGCTGGATGATCCCAAACACACAGACAGACCTTTACTGTCACAGATTTCACTCAAACATGGAGTCTCGCCAGGATTCAAATTGTATTATTGGCAGAGTGCAAGGAACAATAGCACTTTTGCATCAATGGTAGGATTAGCCTCAGATTCCCCTTTCTGAAGCACCACCTGACAGGGACTGGATGTGATACCAGGTAGAGAACAGTAGTGCTTTATCCTCCCCTTGTAATACTGAGGCCTTTTCAGCTGATCCTGTCGTATTTTCCTTGTCATTGCCTTACTGCAAGGACTGGTCTTTTATGGCACGTCAGCAGGGAGGTGAGAAAAGGAGTGATTAAGGAGATTACCTCTACTTATCAGCTGCCAGTTGTAGCTTTGATTTTGCACTTTGTGGTAAATGTGTTCACGAATGCTTTAAATACCCAGTTGGGATTTTTTTTTTTTGATATATATATCACCTGTTTATTCACATGTACATAAAAATGACAAATATTTATTTGTCAGAATCTAAAATATGGTCATTACTGATAAAAGCAGAACTTTAACAGTATCTTAATATAGTGGCAACCAGTTGTTTTTTATTGTACTTTGATAACCAGAATATTTAAAGTTCTGCTTCTCAATTTCAGAGGGATTGCAGGCTCTGATCTACAAACTGACAAATACTGTAAAGGATATTGAGTATCCACATTTCTTAGTTGGACTGTTTGTTTGAATGCTGCAGTGGCCAGCATCCAGAGACTTCCTGCAGTGTCCGTGATGACTGACATCAACTTCCCCATGAAGGGTCGTAAAGGCATGGTTGACTGGGCCAGGAACTCTGAAGATAAAGTGGTCATTCCCAAGAGCCTCTTTGTTTCCCAGTCAGCAGGTACAGTATGTGATTGACCTCTAGTCCAACACATTATTCTTAAGGAACAGTCTTTGTGTACAAACTTTGTATTCGTAAATATCAGTTCAGTCTAAACCCTGCAGATACATTTATAGAATCTGCAGAGGAAAAGGCAGAAGAAATGTGAGATTAATGCATAGTGAATATGTGGATTCAGTGGCCACTGCTGAGTAATGGAAAATAAAGATCTTGACATCTCAGCAAAAAAAAAACAAAAAAAAAACTGAATGATTGTAGATGAGAACTTACAATAAGGCTTTCACAGAGAGACATAAGTCTTCTGGGGAAGGTATTTCCTTAATGTTCTATGCTACACCACTGTTTGCTCTGGGAGAGTGAAATAATGCTACAAGCCTTTGAACAAAGCCAGTTTGCTTGTCTGCACTTGTTCAGTCAGAGTTTTCCATTGACTCAGCATTTTCAGCATCTTTTCAAACACTGCCAGTTGCCACTGTATATTGCAACCCAGAGCCAGACAATTTGGTTAATTGGTGTAATCAGTCTTATCTGGAATATATCAAAGATAACAAAACAAGGGATTGATTAGGAATCCATGCCACGTGCCTCATCGCAGCCACTTTAATTTGGGCAATGCAAGAAGCTGATTCTATAGAAGACTTTAGCACTTTTTGAATTAGAGTCAACAAAGTCAGTTGCAAAAAAAAAAAAAAATTACTCAGTACTCTTTTTCACAAAAACATCTTTATTTCCTAAAGTGTTATTGGCAACCATGCATTGGCATTGCAAACAGGGAGGTTCACTTAAGCCAAGTGTTACTCCCAATTAAAAATTTCTCTTTAATTATGAAAACCTGCCATGTTATTGGAAGGCAAAACTTAAGAGTTAGTAAAAAAAAAAAAACAAGACTTCAGTATAAAGAGTTAACAATTATGCTTATTATGCTTCATTTTCTCCTTTAGATATGGAAGGATCGCCTGTCTTTATTTTGGGAACAGTCCTTTACAAGACTCTTGGACTCATGCTACCTTCACCAAAGTAAGGGCAGCATATCTCCCTGTCTGCATGTTCTGGTCTGCTGGCAAGGGGAAATATGAGACAGATTTAATCCTTTGGAAGCAGCAGAGGTGTCCATTTTTATTCAGAGTAGTAGATCAAGTGTAACAAACAGCCAAAGCCTGACTCCAGTGTCCCTGAAATGTTCCAGTTTAGAGACATGAAATTAAAATGAAAAGTTTCAAACTGGAAGAAAGAGAAAATGAAATTACTGTGCTGCTGTTGTTGCAGGTTCTGCTGTAGGTTTTTTCAAGGTTACGTTCAATCTCCAATTATTCTTTTTATTGGGTGTCCTTGCAGCCAACAATGATCTGCTTTCCTTTCAAAGCATATAGTGTATGGTATAAAACTCAAATGAAGGGTTTGTGTAGATTCTAATTGAGTTCAACAACAAACCTGTTTACTGTAGCATGGAAAAGATGGTTAATTAAGGATGACATTAGCACCTGGATAAAGCGATGGGATGTCCCGAACAAACACCTGGTGCCAAACCCAGATCAACAAGTCCCAAGGACAGAGCAGTCATTCCAGGACCTGCCAGACCAGCTGTTACAGGTGGAGCAGCAGCCCTCTCTGTTCATGTGCTCATAAAGCTTGTTTTCTCCAGAATAAGCAGAGGACAGGCTTCCATTTGATACATTTTAAGCTTGTGAACTTTCAAATCAGAAAACAAGTGTCTTGCCGCTATATGTCAGAGGTCTCTCAGTGCACTTAGAGTGGAGAAGGTATCCATTTACTCCATTGATTTCCATTTTTCAAATCAGTCAAGAAAAGTGACATGTAGCACAAATATTCTCAGCTCAACTGCTAGAACAGGAGGGCTGCTGCAGTCTCACCTCTGCTTTCTTTGTGTAGCTGACAGTTTTCTCACTAGAAGGAAATGCTCATGGATTTCAACTTCTAATAAAAAGAATACTCTGTCAACTGCTCAATAGCTGGAGATAGCTGGGTTTTGAAACAGGACTATAATGCCAAATTTAAAAGCGTAGGACACAAAGAAACATCTCCTTCAGTTCAGTCGAGCCTTTAATTTTCTGCTCTGCTTGGATGTTTTGAACACCATTGCTGGCAAGCAGCCTCTATAGCTGCTTTGAAACGTAATGGGTTCTTTTTAAGTCCTGCTGTTACTAAGTGTGTGATATTTGGGTTAGTATTCAACTCTAATGGCATTGGAGAAAATACTTTAAGTTGTTGCGCAGTCAAATAAAAACATATATTTGAAGGACTTGCTCACTACATTTCAGATTATTAGATTAGCCAGCAGGGGAGGAACTTCAAATTCACAATATGTGTGCACCAAATCTCTTTCAGAAACCCCAAATCGGGTTTTAATAGCAGCACTTGTCATAGATCTCACATAGGTCTCACTGACAGCAATGGAAGTGTTATATGATTATCGTCCTTTTATATCTAAAAGCTGGTTGTAACATGTATTGGATATATATGCGGGATGCTAACAGAGCTAAGCTTTACCTCACTGTGTTAGAGAGTGAAATCAGTCATTCAGAATTTGACCCCTGATGCTAATTAAACAGTCTGTGCCAGGAACTTTGCAGAAATTAGATCCTTTTTCTAACTGTTGGGCATTTCTGTTTGACTCAGGAACCACACCGTCGTGAACTCCAAGGTCATTGCTGTGACTGTGAGACCTGAGCCCAAGGCAACTGAGTCCCAGCTGGAGATTGAACTGGCTCACCTGGCAAATGTAAGCACCACAGTCATTCTGTCATTTTCATTATAATAACATACACCTTCATACAGATCAGCAAATCAACATTAAAGTTCAATATATGTCAATGCTTGTGTTGTGTTAGTATTGAGAGAAGAGATAAACGTTTTTTTCTGCTCGAAGTGTTTTTGTTTGATGACTGAATGTTCTACAATGACCACAGCATTAACCAACACACAATGTGGTTAATTGGCTCGATAATTAATTTGCAACCACCCCGTGTCAAGAGAGTGCACTGCAGTCAGATAATTACAAGGACAATCCTTTTTATGATCCAGGCCGTTTTATCCATCTTGGAGATAAAGTACGTGTATGTCTGTGCATGTCAGCAAGTGTGTGTGTGTGTGTGATAACATAAGCCACACTCCAATTTGTGGTTTCTCTGTGATCCATGAAATACATCTGATCTACAATGAAAGACATACAAAAAAGCACCAGATTTACAGTGATGTTGATTATGATGATGATGATGATGATGATGATATTGATGATCAATTATGATCATGATTTACCAGCTAAACATCTTGTCTTTTTTCTGCCTTCCAGGGAACAATGAACCCTTATTGTGCACTGTGGGACAGCACCGTAATGTAAGTGGACATGCCCTTTCAATTTAAAGTTTTTGTGTTGTAGAGATTCCTGGGATACATTATTAAATGGAAGCATCGTACTGTGGTTTTCAGTATTACCTACTTGATACTCTGAATTAGGACTTTTACAAAGAAACAGAGAAACCAAATGCAGTAGCACAGCGAATGAGCAAGCGAGCTAGAGAGCAGGTGTCTTTAAATGTTGCTGAGGTCTTATACAGGCAGTGTTTATGTGTTCCACATATGTCATCATGATTTTTCGTCTTATAATGCTGTATGTGTCACTCATGAGTCATTCCTGTAGATCACAGTTACTGCGACAGTCGTACAAGTGAGCTGTACTATACAGAGTATTAGACTGAACACCAATCAGCTTCTGAAAAATATACATCATACAAATCAAGAGTAAATGTTGATGTAACTTTCACAAACAGCCCTGAAGAGCATCAGAATTATGCAACATAACGAGGGGAAAACGTTCAAAAATCATGAGGAAACATGCAAAACACAAAAAATCTAAAGATTCTGAGAATGAAAATGAAAGTTTTCGTTTTGGTTGCATTACACTGTATTGTAGTTTGTTTTTCTTATCCTGTCCACACTCTATGCACTTACACTCTTAATGAATAGTTTTGGCTGTTTGGTCACACATCCTTTTAAGTTGGGGCTGAGTTTGTTGTTGTGATGTGGTTTAAGGTCATTTCAGGGGATTTTGTTCTTGCACAGTTTGGCATATTTGGCAACAACGCTCTTGTCACAGTGTCATTTCATAAAACCGAACTTGCTGGCACATTTCCACCTAAAGAAAGTTAGTTTTCTTGCTGCAGTGAGGCATGTTGACTGCTTCAACTCAGAGGTGACTATTTTGTAATTACCCTTAAAATTTTCTCTCTGTACTATTTAGGGCCAGTATTGCATTCTGTAATTGTCCCTCTATATATATAGTGATCCTAATTGTTACTGGAAGAGTCTGCTTTTCCTGAGGGGGATTCAAATTGCATACACGCACACAAGGGATTCATAAAAAAACAAAGCATGCACGCACTGGAAGTGATGCAGAAGACAAGTGCCACTGCATCCCTGCATTTTCTATACTGTAATGAATGAGATGAATCCTTTGAGGCCATGGTGTGTTTGGGTGCGCTGTAAAATGACAAAGTCGCTCTCCTGCTGCAAAGTACTGTGGCTGTTTGAGGCTCATTTACTTCCCCAGTACTGAATGTGCCTTTTTAATCAACCTCAAGGACCTGTATTATTAAAAGCTACTTCCCACCAATCTAAAGGACACGCTAGCATTTAGATGAGTAGATGGGTAACTGGCATATACATATAATATTTGTCTGAAAAGGGATATTAACACTTCACATTACTGTGTAGCGTGATACAACACAAACCTGCCGTTAGACAATAATTCTATTTATATAAAAGTGAATTTGGTGAGTTGAGAGTATATTTGGTGAGTTCCTACTTATGGCATTCAAATGAATTTGAGTGAGCAGTTCCTGGAAATATTTTGAATTCAGTTTTGCTTTATTTAAGTTAACAGCAGATGCCGACTAACCATTTTAGCCAACAGGTTATTCGAGTTTGTTATTTTTACTTGGATAAAGCATATGAATTGTGCATGATCTGTCCTCTGTCATGGTATTTTGAGGGCAACTGGTCTATTTTTGAACAGCAAAGATACAACTGGGACAACTCTTCTCCATTCTCTTTCTCTGACTTTCAAAAACCTAGTGTTTAATATGTGCATCTACCAGTCATTTCAATCAGAGCACCGCTGAATGACTCCATGGTATGATTATCATGTTCGCTTCAAACAGTTGGCCCATCCTACTGCACAATAGCAGCCACTCTCAGGACCCATTGAGGGGGTAATACACCATCTGTCAGCCATGTTGGCTCCAACCAAATGAGAGTGCTCACTGTAACAATTAGCAGAATGAAAATGTTGTTCACAAATGGAGAACTGTGTCCTTTGTGTTGCCCATTGCACTGTCTCGCCGTGGTCCAGAAACACAACATGTGAATACTGAGCTGGAGGCAGTTGCAGTAAATCTGAAAGGCTGCTACACCTCTCCGCCGCTTCACCTTCACCACAGGGAAGTGAACCTGCGGCGTAAATATTCTTATGTGACAACACGAGAAAAAAGTGTTGTTATTTGTCTGTTTATGTGACAGCAAGGGCCGTTTTAAAAACAGAACATGCTGTTCGTCACTACAAAGCTGTAACTTGATATCTATGCATTCTTCATTTGCTTTGGGGCTTTCTGTGCTTGTCTTTTGCCGATGTTTTGCAAAGCTAAGTGAACCGAATGTTTTCATACGTTGCTGTTAAATCTTAACAGCTATTTTCTCAGCACAATGGCGATTACTAAGAGAGACAACAATAGCTTCTTATGCTTAGGTACACTTTACTTTTGGTTTTGAATAGAAAATAATTGAACTAATAGAGCCTACTTTTACATAAGTAAAGGAGCTGAATAAATTCTCCACCACTGATAATTATCAATATTAAGAAAAATAAACAATTTTCTGCTTCATCTTAAATAAGCAATTGAAAAAGAAATCAGTCTTGATATGTTAATTATGTCCCAACCATCTTTCATGCAATCCTTTGCAAGTAAAAGAAAAATGAAAAGCTAAATTACTCACCTGTCAGAGCTGCCATTGTATGTTTAATAGCATGTGCTTCTTGGGATTGTCATGTTTTTACTAGGTGTGTAACCTGGAGAACTGTAGAATAATTTTTCTAGGTCTAGGTCTAGGTTAATGATTACAGTAGTGAAGGAAAGAAATTACTTGCAGTAAAGGTGAAAGCAAAAGTATAAATAAAAACAAGGACAGGCAGCTTTCCATGTGTTGGGGAAACACACTGTGGCTTCCAGAGAGGCCATATCTTTTTTTTTATCTTAATTTACTTTTGAAGTCTACGGCTCCACAGCACCGAGTGCAAACAGGTCAGATGCATCCACCTTTATTACTCTTCCAAATGTCGGTAATTTGAGCTGTCAAACAAGACTGAAATTACCAATATTCTACCACTGCGCCAAGAGAAAAATATGAAATACACCCCAGTGTTTTTAGTATTGTTAACTTCTCTGTTGTGTTCAAAAACAAGTATTACTTTTCACAGTGGCTAAGAACAAATGATTCTTTCTGGAATTGTTTGGAAAGATTAATTAATCTAATTTTCAGTATTATAATTTCCTCATATTATAAATTCTAGCTCTTTAGTTGAACCAAATGGCCACTTAACTTGTAGAAAAAGAAAATTACAGAATTACATTACAAGCCAGTTCTAACCTTTTGGCATTCTCCTGTAATTAGATGCATTTAAAATCCCCCGCATCCTTGTAAAACAGTGCATGGGAAGCCCATACAGATGTCTTTATGACTTTTTAATCATAGATGTTTTAGCACCTCCTCTTAGATTGTCTTGGAGAGGCCAAACATTAAACTAAGGAGGACAAGAAAAGACTTAGCAGTGGATCCTGGAACAACTTGCCACATCAGGATTAACAGAATCTTGACCCTCCCCTAAATCATCATTAAGTTGTGCAGTATTTTTAGCAACTGCAGCATTTATTTCACCTCTTTTTTTTAGTTTTTAAAGATTTATTCCCCTTGTTTAATCTTTTTGCTACCTATCTGAAGCACTCTGACTGTAATAAATTACGTTTTTATCGCAATGACCTTGTTAGTATTAAATATATTTCCCTTTTACGATGCAGTATGACCAAACAGATTGCACTCTTTATGGACAAACATGTATAAGTCATTTGCCATAACTGCATTTGAAAATGATGTGTGGAGAACATCTTTAATATTTCTTCCATTTTAAAGGCTCACACTTTCTACTGAAGTAGAAGAACATGTACCAAATAGTAACGACCTAAAGGATATAATAAAAAAATGTAGAAGACATGTTGTAAAAAATATGGATGCAGCAGCACAAAGTAGTTTAGCTCTGTTTGGCTCTTAAGCGTAGAAACATTATAAATTGATGCAGAGATGAAGAGCAGTTGCAGTCGTATACCTTCACATATACCACAATACACGGGCAAGTGTCCCAAAGATTTACCCATAATTATATATATATATATTTTATTTTTTTATTTATATATATATATATATATACATATATAATTTTTATTATAAAGCTACTTGAGGTGTTGCATAAACATCCATGTGTGGCAGCTTTTGTAATTGTTTTTAAGCTGTTATTGAACAGAAACTGTCCACACATGTTCATTTATTGTGAGATTAAAACCACATCTCATTTCTCTTTGGGGCCTCTGACTGTCCACTTTGCAGTGATGCCTTTATGCTGCAACAGGACGCTGGCAAGCTGAAGTAGTAACGATGTGGGCGATGTTTACAGTAATTCTAAGCTTTGCTTCGGCAGAGACTCTCGATGGACTGATGAGGACACTAACCATGCATTAGTTGATAGCAGGAGGTATGACTGTGTTTGTGTGCGTGACAGCTCAGGATGGGAGTTGGGGTGGATTGAACGTATACACCCTGAGGTAGTGCATGAAGCATGAGGGCAGCTGTGTCATGGTGCTGTGCTGACTCATTTGTGCAACATGAACAGATTTGACTGACTTGCTTCTGTTTGTCTTAATTGATGTACATTGTTTATAGCATACTTTTTTTTACTTGTATAAAGATTCAAATAAGATCTACATTTATAAATGTAGGATTTATTTGAAAATAGTTCTGCTAAAATGAATATTAAATATTAATATTAAAGGTCAACTTTCTCTAGTGATAATAGACACAATGGACACATTAGCAGGTTCATTGCATATTCACTTTGCATGCACCTGTAGAGTTATTCATGTTCTCCCTAATAAATCCAAACAGCAGACGCTTTTGCTTGTCAAACCCTATTTGAAGGTTTTGTTCTTCTGTGGATTAATACGATTTTTCCTGCTACATTGCACTCATTTTACCTTTTCATCCTGTTAATATGCACAGCCAAAAGGCTTATAGAAATTGCCCATCATCAAGAGATTCAAGATGGATGGAATGATTTCCCAGTATTGCCCCTACCCTTCTCTGCCTGTCATTGTGTGTCAGTCTTTCAAGACTTCATCAAATTGCCTAAAGTGCATTGCCTGCATCCTAGTGGCTGGCTAATCTAATGTGAGCATGCAAGGATTTTTAAAGAGGTTGTTGGATGGTTACAACACTAGAAAGCAAAATATTGTGAGCAAAACCGTCTCATATGTAAAAATGACTAATGTGTTACACAACCTATCTCTACAACTGCACTATAGTTTAGTTGCAGAATCATTAAGTCATAGCTTCGCTATTTAATTTGAAAGTGCTAAAGTGTTCTATTTAGATGTCTGAATAAGTTGTGCATTTAATAAGATGGATGGCTGGAGGAACTCAATCTGTCAAAGTTCAGCAAGGAATGTAAACCTAATTGGCATTTTGAGCAACTGTCTCTGTTTCAGCAAGGCACAGAAGAGGATGTAAATACTGAACGTGTCAAAAACTTTCTCAACTTTTGATGTCGCTCTACTATTACTTATCTTGCATCTTGGCACCTAAACATGTTAAAATTGGGGCATTCACAAAGTCTGTCACAAATTTCATTCCTGCAAGTTTTAACACATAGCTGTCAATACTATCACTGCAAGGATGAAAAGCGGTCAACAGAGGGTATGTGATGAGTATCATGTGATCAGTCTCACTGTGGTTAACATCAACACTGACACTTTCTCTTGAGGACATTTTATATTCTTGGGCCACCAAGCCCCCGATAAGGTCAGACTACACATCAAATGTGGCGTGCGCAAATCCCCAGGCAGTAATGTTCTCCCGTCAGCTTCTCCCACTGGCACAAAAGAGAAGCAAACATCTAGCAAGTCAAAAGTTAGAAACAGATCGTGTCTTGTATTGAGTCCTCACCAGGGGAGTGGTGGATTCATCCCGAAGTTATCAAGAAGTAGAGGCATCACACATTCTATCAGTCTATCACGTCACAAAAAAACAAAAAAAAAACAAAACTCATGCATTGGAGAGTTTGCATCCAACTGTGACAATTGTGTTTCAAAAGGTTGATCTCAAGTGGGCAGTTGTGTGAAGAGTATGGTGCTTGTTGGTTCATCATTGGCCTGTCTTACTATCCTACAGGAATTGCCTCAGTCTAAAACAGGCACTTGTCTTTTCTAGCCCAAGCTTCATTGAAATGTGTTCCTGTCATGGATGACTATGTACAGAACAACATCCCCAACAGCTATGGTTTTAAGAAACCTACCACTCTACAACTTTTCCTCCGGGTCTATACTGTATATAGTCTGATGGACCTGTTCAGGCTGTCAGAAACCGGCAGTGATATTTGTTTTAAGACTTGATGCTGATGAAAAGCTTTCAGTGACGTTTTATTCTGTGAAGTTTTCTGTTCTGTTATTTCTTAGCCTTTAGATTAAAGAAGTTCAGTCATCTTCACATATAAAGTATCTCAGAACATTTCAAATGTTACTGTGCCATCCATGTCATTAGTAGAGGTCCTTAGGTGCTCTGTTTTATCCATATTAATAAGTGCAGGTCAATAGTGTTAGACTAATAAGAACCTGCTTGAGAGCCTCCCCACAGGCCTTTATTTACTATCATGAAATGTCAGTGTTTGAAACACAGTTTCTATGGATACTGAAGAAATGCTTCAAAAACTGAAATTGGCACAGCGGTGCATCTGTTATGTTCTGATAGACCTTTAAGAAGTGAGTCTGGGCTCCAGTGGTTTCTGTCATGAGATCAGTGTGAGCTTCATATCTGACGCAGATTTTCTTTTTTGGACAAACTGTCGTTTACTGCATTTAGTTAACTCACTCTATCGAACACTGCGCCTCCCATCCCTCCCCAGTGAACTCCTTTGGGTTTAAAATTTGTTCAAGAAAGCTTTACGCAGCAGCAAAGCAAAACATGCATCTGTTGCTTGCATGAAAAAGTCACAACCCAGTGAAAGCTAAAAAAGAAGGGGGAGATGGTGAAGGTTATTATTGTATCACAGAATGCCCAGAACTGTGACTGGAAATTTGCTCCACGGTCTCTTGCAGGGATAATAAATGTACCTGCCATACTGATCAAATGACATAGCAGCTTTGCCTCACACAACGGAGGCACAGATCAACAGCTGAGCCCTGTATTGTCCTAAAAAAGTGCAATGAATGTTATTATACGTTTGTCTCCACAGCAGCAGCAGGGTGCCGCCGTAGAGTTAAAAGATGAAGTGTCTTGCAGGACAACAGGTGTTTGCTTTAGCCTTTGTGACACGAATATTAATATCAGCTTATGTGTTGCGGCAGAGACTGTGCCCCGAACCAAAGCCACCTTCAGTTGTTTTTGTTTTTTTTTTCTCATAGTGGCTGTTTAATCAATGAGGATGATTTTTCTGAAGATTGGAAACGAGTGGGGGCGAATGACAAATGGAAGAGAGACGCTCCTTTCATTTCATCTACTAGTGGTGTGAAGTGGGGACTGGCTGAAACCATTCGCGCTGCTTCCGCGGGGTGTTATTAGTTCTGCAGTGTTTTTTTTTTTTTTTTTTTTTTTTTTTTTTTTTTTTGCGTAAAGCGCCTCACGCCGAGGAGGGTCTACTTTAGCGTAACATGATTTTCAGGAAAATTCCAAAAACACCCAATATTCCCGTCATATCATTACACTCGCAGGCGAATAAACAGATCCTGCGACAGCGTGCGTTTCTTTTTTCATTGTATCAGCCTCCCCCTCTCACGCCAGCAGAGAGGAACAGAGTATCAATCTGATGCTGTCCACCGTTTCCAGGGTGAAAATCCCCCTAAGGAAGCATTCAAAAGCTGCTAATTAAAACAGCTGAGAGAAAAAAAAATCAAGCGAAAAGGAAAAAAAGGCTGAATAACAGAGCACTGACAGGGGGAGAAAAAAAAACAGGGGAATACAGTCGTTTGGAAATGATCTAGAGGATTAGGAAAATCACGCAGAAAGACGCGCAGGTAAATATGAAACGCTCTTATCTTGTAGCATTATGAGGTAATAATGTTTTGATATCAGTTGTTATTTCTGTGCGTGTAGCGAATCAATCAGCACCGGTCTGCTTGGACAGCTCCGTGCGTCCTCCCCCTCCTCCGCGTCTCTGCCTCTCTATCCGCTCCAGCTGAAATGCTGCTTGTAACCACACAAGAGCCGTGTCGACGTGTCTGTTCGCGTTTTCTTTTTTTCTTTTTTTTTTTTTCTTTAATGCAGCCGTGCTTACGGCTCTATAGCTCTCGATTCAAATAAATAAATAAATAAAAACCCGAAGCGATATCGATAAGTCTGAGAAAGTCGTGCCACCGCTGGAATGAAAGCTCTTATTGCCTCTTCCTTCTTCTTGCAGGAACGATTCTTGGGGAGCCTGGTCCACAAAAGGATGTAAAACGGTGCTTACAGATGCATCCCATACAAAATGCTTATGTGATCGTGTATCTACCTTCGCCATTTTGGCTCAGCAACCAAGAGAAATAGTAAGTAGGCTCTTGATTTGTTAGGCTGTTCAGTGTGGGCTTTATAGGCTAATGTAAAGGAGAAACGCTGCCTCTGTGTGTGTGCGCGCGTGTGCGTGTGCGTGTGTGCTGGTGCGAATGGAAATTGAATCTTTGGAGTGCTAATCCCGTTAAATAGTAATTCAGAGATTGTGGGGGGGATATTTACCGGTTTGCACATAGATTCAGATAACTCTGTGTGCGCGCGTGCACGCGGGAGGGCGTGTGCGTGCTGATGCTTGTGTGTCAGTGCCCTCTTCTTTTCATCAGTCAAATGCACAGTGTGGTCAGGGAGACTAGGCTGCCAATAGGTAACATTTTTTTCATGTTTTCTTTGCTGACATCACAAACCCTGACACATTCTCTAGGTGAGATCCACAAACCATGTTTTGAGCTGATGTGCTGAAATTAAACCAGTGTAGCCTGTAAAGGACCTGAAAGCCTGTAATTCCTGGAGAAGAGAAGTAATTAACACTGAGAACATATATTACTTACACTGTGGCCTGTGCATTCGGACACAAAATGAACTGAGCACATGAAAAACATTTTTTAAAAAAAGACTGTTACCTTCTTCTCCCTCAGGTCAGATGCATTCAGCAGCAGAATGACACATGAATTTAGCAATTTTTGGTAATTATTTACTCACCAGTGGTGTAAATAATGTGTGAAACCACATTTACTAGGGAACAGTATCTGCTAAGGTAGATTAAATTGCAGGCCTACGACTGGTCAGCTCACCTGATACCCTTCAACCTACATTTCAGTGTCTTTGCTTTTACTGTTTTCTAATATTATCTCCAGCTGGACTAGGTGGAAAGTTTTGAGCATGTACAGTACCTTAAAGCCCACACATGCACCTCAGAGCTCACAGTACATTAAGGAAACCACTGTGGACTGCTCAGATTGGTGGTGGTTGTTTTGATTGGTTCCTGCTCTGGGCAACAATAAAGATTTACTGTCTTGCATGAACCACATCCAACTTCCCACTGACTGGTTTGTCTTGCTCTGTCTCTCCTCCACAGACCATGGAGTACTCAGGGGTCCCATCTGTGACATTGATAGTGGGCTGTGGTCTGTCTTGCCTCGCCTTGATCACGTTGGCAGTGATCTACGCTGTGCTGTGGAGGTAACTGGAATACTTTAAGCTTCAACCACATGATGATTTTAAAAAAAAAATGCACTGAACTGAAACCGGATTTTTTTTTGTTTTTGTTTTTTTTTTTTTGTTGTTTTTCTTTAGATATATTCGCTCGGAACGATCCATCATCCTGCTTAACTTCTGTTTATCTATAATCTGCTCCAACATATTGATCCTTGTTGGACAAACACAGACCCACAATGCGGTGAGTCTCATTTAAAGATTTATTAAGCACAGTTTACATAGTAATTGTTCTATATATCAAATAATTCAGCTTGGGATGATGGTGTGGTGGAAAGACCCAAGTGACACTTCACACTGGCCTTATCTAGGTTGTGGTACAGTGCATCATGCAGACTCTTAAAATAGAAAACAACAGTAGGAAATGAATCAATGGTAAATCTATTTCTTCACTTCACAAAAGTTTAATCTACAAAAGAGTGTCTTTCATATGCCATATGGCGACTGTGTCATTGAAACACAAGTATATAATGGATTTAAGCCTCTAACAAGCAAATTACTCATTTTCTTTTTTGTTTTGCACAAAAAGACTTTCATATTTCATCTAAATGGAAAGTAAAGCATTTCTAACTGCTTTACAGTCTACTCAGCTTGGCTCAGGACCATTGGTCTCTCCAGGTGTTTCATTGTCCTCTAGTAAACGTGAGACAATCTCAGATAGTTAGCACCGAGACAGTTATGATCTTTAATTGGCATTAAAAGTGCAAGGCCATGAAGAGAACTAAAAAAAAGAAAAAAGAAAAAAAGGAACAAAACAAGGACAGATAGATCATTTTGAAATGAAATATCAGTGCTAGTTTTATTGCTGTGGTCCAAACATGAAGCACTGCAATCATTAACAAGTCAGAGCAGTTTGGCAGTTAAGGAGATTCAACAGCGTAGGAGCAGGAAGGCAGACATGATGCACACCAGGAGACACAGTGCACCCGTCAATCAAAGACCTAATGAATTTATTGTGATGCTGCCCCTTAAAGGACTCTGCAATGGGGACACTGAAGCACGACTTAAAAGTTGGGTCAGAGGATAAAAGCAGATCATGTGCTTTGATTTCCTGTGCTGTGTGCATTACTGAAATGAGTCAAGGCCATCACAGACGGATGTGAATCGCTTTTTTTGTTGAGATGACAGTGAGAGCGGAAGTTTAGATCGAGTCAGCAGGATTCAGAAGGACGACGGCTATATTTAAAGAAGGACTGCCTCCAATAAATTTGTATCACTTCCTCTCTCCAGCATAGTCACTGGCCAGTAAACAAGTGGCTAATGTAAAAGATTGTTTGGCAAACAGTAGTTGGGATTTACAAGCTGCCCACACAGATGCCCTTCTCAGTCATTTGGCAACACTACAGAATGACACATTGTCCGATTACACAGACATTTTATTGTGAAACAATACTCTCACTATTCCTTTACCTTTTGCAAGAAACAACAGCTTTTTCTCATCTCATTATTTCTCACTCTTAATTAATCCATCTTTTATAGTTTTCAGCTCAAACTCATTTGGCTAGTATTTTACCATTTGGACATTATTATGCTGTAGAGTTGAGTAGATTTAAATATTCCATGTAAAACAGAGCCAAAAATCTTTTAAAATGCTTGCAAATGTTTACGCCTGTGGGGGTATTCCATCACTACAAATGGTTTTACTTGTACTGTACAACATACTTTATCTTTATAGGGGAAACTATTCTGGGAGCAGATGGGTCTACCAGCAGTTGGGGCTCATATTGGACCAGACCCTTACTCATAAATCAAAAAGCCTCCTTCTATTAAATTACCTAAGTTTGATGAAAATTGAATTATGAATAATGAATGAATGAAAGACAAGAAAAATTGTCTGAAGGCTTTTGTAAACCTTAAATGTCTGGTTCCTGATGACACTATATATTAAATATGACCAAAATATAATAATTGAATTGGTTCAGACATCACACACATGATAAGTTCTGTTGTTTCCTTGCATTACATAGGCTATCTGGCAAACAGTAGTACCCAAGAGTAAAAGCTTCAGGGCATTTTCAAAGCTGAACCGATATGAAGCCTTGTCAGATTTAATCAGCGCTCCAGTCATCTCCCGTCTTGATTATGAGGACCACCACTTAACATGGAAGACTCACTCTGCATGCTTCTAATAGGATAGCTGTCTCTGAAATCTGCAAAGAGATTAGGTGGTTTTCAGAAATTCCACTGACATACTGAAGCTGTCATTTCAGTGAGTCTCAGAGTGACTTGACAAACTACCTTGAACGACTCACAGGGAGCCAAATTAAATCAACACTGACTCAGTTATTCAAAATGGGCCAATATTGTTATATACACTAAACGTTAAAGCTGCACTCATTAAAAGCTCAGTGTTTTTGGATTAATGAAGGATCAAATGATTTTGTGCAAAGTGAAAGAGGTCACTCATCATGATAAACCCACAGTGAATCATCACCTAACTGAAAAGTTCAACTCTGTGGTGCATTTTAGCATCTTTCAACTCATTGTTTTGGTTTTAGATCTTGCAACTCTACTGATTTCTTGTTTCCAGCAGCAGCAGTCAGCTGTTCAGTGCAAAGCTACTACCTGCCACAGCATCAAATGGCAGACAGACAATGTTAACGACTAGCTGGTGAAAAGAGCGAAGCATTAAGCTGCTACATACAGACATTTATCCTGAGGAGTGGGCGAAGAACATAAACAGAGAAAAAAAGTAACATGAATGTTGAATTTAAATGCATCAGATGGTCACAAATATGACTCAAAGTAAGTGTTAATACTACTCTGCATCTGTTGCAGATGTGTAATCAGACAACTACTGCTAACACATTTACATATTAGTTTTTTAATATTTCACTACTGTGTTTATAGCTTGTTGCTTTTCCTCAAAATGGCCAAAAAACTAATCAACACACACGCTTAATTATAAAACTTTGCAATTCTAAATCCTTTTTTATTTTGTTTAAAATTAAATTTGTATTTCTAAAGTGGATGTACAAAAATAGCACAACATTATACTATTTCAAAACATAGAATAAAAAAATGATTATAAAAAGCTTTAACTAGACACCTTGAAACCAAATCAGCTCTTCTGAGTCTCATCATCTCCACTGATAAAATACATTGTTTTTGGTCTGTGAGCTTCATTTGTCTTGTCAGTCTCCATAATGCTATGAATAAAACTTCCAGGGCAGTGACTTTATTACTATAATTCTTTGTTCTTTCTTGAATGTGTCTTTCCTGTAGTAATAATATTTGAGAAATATTTCATCTGTTTGATACAGTAGAACCCAGTGTTTGAGTGGTAGGCCAGCCAGAAGAAAAAACATAGCCCTTGTTTGGGTTTAATTGCCTTGCTGCCTGACACTGCCTCACTTGTTTTTCCTCCATCTCTTCTAAGAAATGCATATAATTGGCTCTACTGTTTGTGGATTCAGAGGTGCACATCATCTAATAGAAATCATCTCTTTGCTGAGGTGTCCTGTGGGAGCAGGAAGACAGTGAATCACCTTAGCCTGTCTTTTCCTTTGTCCTCTGTTGTTGTTCGTCTTGGTTTATAGAAAAGAGAGAAACAAAGAAAATTGCACACTATTGGTTCTGCCAGAGAAGGTAGCATTAGGCATTGTTGGAGCTGGAGAGGATGCATCTGTAAGATGTTCTTCCTATAATGAGTGAAAGTACTTTAAGTGAGATGGGTTCAAAGTATCAACCTGTTCTTATACTACTAAGAGAAGACAATAAATCACTAGAAAATTGCCAGTCTTTATGAAGTGATAAAGAAACCAGTTCTTAGTATGTTGTAAAGTCACATCTGGACTGAGCACTGTGAGCTTTTTAAGATTACCACTGGAATAAAAACACCTTATCTCCTTTCTGGTGCGTAAACCACCCAACACATCTGGAGATTAAAATGAATCACCTTGTTTAATGCATGCATGTCACATGTCAGCACAGCCTCTCAGAGCCAACATGTGGCCCTAAATGAATTCTGTTAAAATTAATAACACTTCATATGACCTTTTGTAAATTCAGCCTCTCCATGTGTTTACAGCCAAAAACCAATCTGAAAATCGTGAATACTGACTGACTGATTTTAATGATATTGCAGCATAAGCAACATTTGAGAGGCACAGAAAGGAGGGATTTGATTTATGATTGCCTTTCAGTCAGGGGTTACGCTTTGAATGGAGACAGTCAAAATCCAGATTCACTAGATCGTTAGTTCCTAGCTGTCTAACAGCGGGAATCTGTAGAGGTTCAGCAGAATGATGTATGTAATATTTAGAGCTTTTAGGAGTGTTGTCTATTGAAATAAGTATGCAGAAGTAGAAGTGTCCTAAATGAGTTCACTTCAGGTTGGTACATCCATAGAACAGGAAGTAGAAGTAGGCATTTTTCTGGCTGCAGTGGCAGTGTCAGTGCATTTTGCTCACTGTTTCTGTGTGGTTCAACAACACTTTGCAACCACCACCACGCTTTGTTGGTGTTTGGACTTTTTAATCTCCTCCACCCATGTGCCCACTGTATAAAGCAGTGGACACTTGTTGCTTGATTCGAAAGGAGAGTGCTTCAATCAAAATAACAACCAGCCTCCTCCTCCCACACTGATTCAGAACTGTTGGGAAGATAAAAGTACTGCTCTAAAGTCTGGTTCAGACTCTTTGCAGGACTGTTATAGATAGAGTGGAGTTAATGTGTTTCTCTCCAGTAAGCCAATTCTTATTCTCTTTATGGGCTTGTAATAATGGTAAAAATATGTATTATTTTTATGTTTAATAATATGTCATTGCTCTGTTTTTCATTTTAGTAGGCTATTATTGCATTATACATCAGAGCGCATGGCAATCTGCCTTTCAGTTCTTAATATCTGACAGAGCATTTAGGCCTGGCCCAGACCTTTTAGTCAAACTTTTGTCAGGCCTTGGCATGAAACACTTAAAATTCTTGTCCTGACCTTAAACTGCCATTGACTTAAGTACACGCCATTTCTCTCTACCCTTACTGTCATGTCTATCAGCACTGCGATGTTTTAATGTGGTCCCTTCCTCAGTTCCTCAGTTTCCATGGATACTGACACAGAGTGCTCAACATCTCTTGGCATTTGCCTTTCTAAAGGGCAATGCGAACTCTAGGTTTCAACTTCTTTTCTATATGACTGCCTGCATTCAACTGCTGCTATCGTACTGTCCTCATAATGTACTGTCCTCTCTTGTCAAATGCACAGTTCTTACTTTTGAGGACAAATGAGGCTGGATGCAGCAGGCGTCCAAGTAAACCATGAAAACATAACGGTTGCATATGACCTGTTTCCTAGAAACAAGGCAGACTCTATTTTCAGCACCTTGGACAGCACATGATCAACAGCAACACTGGAATTAGCTTTGGATGAAAATCTACAGGCAGTATAGCTACTGTACATAACAGCCCCATATGGTTTACCTTTTCCCTGTTGTCTCCTTGCTTAAAAATCTGTATGAAATACAGCTTTTTCACATTGATCTGTCCAGTAATATTCACATATGGCACAGTAATATGTTAGCATAGAGATCACTATACATATATTAAATTTCAGAGGCAGAAATATATCAAAAGTAGAGTATTCATAGCCATGATATAGCATGGTAAATCCTATTTAAATCTTAATAAACAAAGATTTACGGCATAGGATGTGTGTGTGATTTCTACAAAAGCAGCTGTGAGCACCTGTAATTTCCACATGGACAGGTGGCCATGTGTCATGGGAGCTTCATATGCTTTGATTTGATGCATTGCTTTGGTACTTTCATCTTCACAGCATTAGCAGCTCTAAAGTAGCATAAATCAAAGCCTTTCATTACAGCAGAAACGCTTTTCTGTCACCTATACAATTGAACACTACTCTTATTAGCAAATAAAAAGATTTGCCTAAAACATGGTTTACCCCTAATTTATGCTAGAGTTTTTTCTTTTTTCTCTATATTTCCATTCAGAATCTACTGATAAAATACGAAGTTGACTTTCCCAGCATGCCATAAAGACTTTGGTCGATAAAGGTACATCTTAAGAGGCTGGATATTTTATCACTTAAGTATCAGAAAATGTCCTCATTCTCCAAAAGAGCAAACTGCTGATCTATAAGCTTTATAACAGTTTGAATCTGCCAAAATGGACTCATATAGTAGATTGCTGTCATAGCACTCACCATTTATGTTGCCTCAATTAGATAACATATTTTTCAGCAGATTCCCATTTTTCGGTAACAAGATTTGGCCAATAATGAAATTGTTCCATGTTGAACTGTAAGTTTAGCGCACTACTAATGTTACATTGCCAGTCGTATACTATATGCGATTGCCACGTTGCATCAGAAAATTACAGTATGTATTTAATGTATTCTATCAAGGTAAGAAGAGTGGTTATATTTTACAGGGTATTTATTGTACACACTGATTTTATTTAAAGTTGGCCATAAAAACTTACAAGCCTGCCAAGTGAATTTAAGTATCAAATACACATGGAAATATATTGTTTTAATGTATATACTGCAATTACTACAGTTAATCTTACACGAATCTTCATGCATATTCCCGACCTGAATCCACATTTATGTACATAATATTCCTTGTGGGTGTAGGTAAACAGAATTTCTCACTTCTCTTGCATGAGGTAATGCAGGATTATTGTCTCATGTGAACCCCATGAGCACTACAGGAGATGGACGGATTTAGTGTGCTTTTCTCAGTCGGGATTTAAAGCGTACGGGAGATCTCACAGTATGGTGTGGACGCCCTGGGATGAGATGATACACTTCAATCTTTCCCTCTTTGTGCAGCATCACTCAGATTGCCACAGCTTCACACTGCAAACAATCTGAACTGAAAAACGCTTAATCTCGTCTCACTGACAAATGTCAGCATGCAATGACAAGATTCTTAAGGATACTTCTTTATTTCTAATCCTCTTCTAAACAATCCCATTTGGAGATGCCTTCCCATGTAACAAAGATGGACAAGCTAATAGAGCTGAGGAGTGTCACTACATTGTCAGGCCTGAAAGCAATCTGTCACCTCCAACGCGTGCATTCTGTATCATTTAAGCAGTGTTGTGGTTTGTCTCCTGTCTGTGTAAAACAGTTGACCTTGGCTCACATGCCTCTAGGTGGGAACCCCTGCATACTAATGAGTGTTAGTGCAGAGGAATTCTACGCCATGGCTTTCTGTGTCAGCTAGCCTGGCTCTGATCTTTACTACTATTGCCACCTCTGTTGCTGCAGTTCAAACTGATGCTTGGTTTCATTCATTGCACAGGATGGGCATTTCAGTAGATGGTCCAGACAGGCAAATGGTGTCGGCGCTGCAAGAATAGTTCAAGGAAGTTAAGGAAATATCAAGATAATCGATGTGTATCCACAAGGAACATTTTGCTACACAGGAATCTGTACCTGTAGAATCTGATGGCCTCTGTGTTTTTTTTTTTTTGTTATGCAGAGCTATTGTGTTGCAGCAGCACCTCTGTTTTTTAGCTAATGGTTTTGTATTGAGCTGCGTTTCGGTAAATGCGGCGCCCTGGTTGAACGTACAGTCAATGAACATACTGTGTCTTTCTGACTCATTTTTCATGTATCAATAGGGCGTCTGCATCATGACGACAGCCTTTCTGCACTTCTTCTTCTTGGCATCATTCTGCTGGGTCCTCACAGAGGCCTGGCAGTCCTACATGGCAGTGACGGGAAAGGTTCGGACCAGGCTCATCCGCAAGCGCTTTCTGTGTCTGGGCTGGGGTAAGTAAACAGCATGTTTCTGTAAACCTCTCCATTATCTCCCATCATACATCACAGCTGCCATTTTCCCTGAGCCAAGGTTTCTTTCCAAGTAACTGTACATCTTCCCCGTCTGCTGTTCTCATCCTCTCTATGGGGCAGCCAGAACTTCGTCCTATCAGGCTCTTTATTGTGATGCTTTTGTGCTCCAGTCAGGCTCTCTGAAGGCTGGGTAAATGGACCGGCCTTGAGCGGTGAGGGGAGACAGACTGGTGCGCCTCTCCCATAGCAGGCTGCAATGACCTTATGTCTGATAAAGAGGGTGTGAGCCGAGCATTTACACTGCAGCGGAGTTCATTTTATCTGAAACCCTCAGAAATGGAGCTCAGGAGAATGAAATGTTTGTAAAGCTGAAATGTACTGAATTTCTATCTCAAGCTTGGTTTGTGTATAAGGTGTTTGAGTACACATATTCTGAAATGCTCTGGATGTAATGTTCAATCATTTGTAACATCAACCTCTATCACAAAGGACATTCAGGTAACAATGTGCAGCCAGTTTATGTTTTTCTTTTATTTTACTGCAATATTCTGAGCCGTAATCCATTAAATACCCACTGCCTCCCACGCTGTGATCTCTGCATTTGAATATCACATCACATCATCCAGAATATAGATCCAGCACGAAATTTCAGTGCATCCACCTGTTTGTCACTAAATGGAGGTTGGCAAAATATGTGTATAAAAATTTTAACGATTCAAATTTTTCTTCATTTGATAAATGTCAGTATGACTCCTCATCTAAAACGTTCTTTCTTAGACTACTAGAAATCTCTCCTTTAAAAAAAAAATCAATTTGATTATGAAAGAGCCCACACTCATTCTTCTTGTTACCTAGCAACAAACAAGGCTCTCTTAGTCATTGCAGTGCCACTGCTTGCTGCAAAAAAAAAAAGAAAAAAAAAAAAAACATGGACAAAAGCTGTTCTACAATCACATAGATTTTTAACATAAAAAAACAACACGCCACAACAGACAATTAGTAATAAATAAGACAGTGTCTTGTTGTGAGACAGCAAAAATGTCTAACTTTTTTTTTTTTTTACATACATAGACATGAAAATAAAATTACTGTCATCCTCTAGAGATTACCACTAGTTTTCAAAGAGAAGCCAAAACGTTTTCAAATCAGATTTCCTTAGCAACGTGCAGCACATGGTACCTGTTGTCTCTTAATTCAGCCTGTTTGAAGTGAGGTGTCTCCACCAGGCTGGTGCCTGCGCAGTGATTTATGACATGCTTGTGTATACTCGGCACTCTTTACCTCTTCAGCACTGCGGAGAGGCACTGGATGGCCGCAGGGTCTTCGCCTCGTGCCTCCAGGAAACTGATTACATCAATAGCACCTGCTTGAGCTGCTCCGAGAGGAACAGCATTAGTATTCGGAGCACATGGTAGTAAGGACCAAATCTATTAAACCAATCTATAATGAGGAGCCATACAGAAAAAAAAAAAAAAAAAAGTCATATAAAACCTGTGGATGGACGTGAAATTTCTTACAATACAATGATGACATTTCACTCTGTGGTTTTCTGGGCTCGATGCACTGCTGCCATTTTGTCAAAGCACAGTACAGTCTGTTCTCTTCTGCCACTTAATGGAACACTGTACAGTGTGACTGAAATATTGAAATGAATATTGTTAATCTTATAGTCTGGGATGACTGGACAGTCTGTAGCTGCAAATAGAGTGAATATAGCTGCACTCTGTTTAATGACGGAGAGGCATAGATGCCGACTTTCTCTGCACTGGGTTTATGCTCTCAGTTCTGACAGCCAACTAGAACAGCTCGAATAACTATTGATCGCTTTTTTTCTTTTTAAGGACTACCAGCTTTAGTGGTTGCTGTTTCAATGGGATTCACCAAAACAAAGGGCTATGGGACACCCTTATAGTAAGTTTTCCTTTCCTCTCTGTGCTTATTATTCAGCATATGCAATAGGTTCATAGTAACACTTAAGAATAATGATTAAATGCTTCTGCAGTGGTTTACTTATCCTAAATAGTGCCATAAGCAAAGTCCCATGAACCCAATCAAATTTCAAAATAGCGCAGCAAGACCCCAATTTCATCTGAGTTGTATCCCTGCTGGATACCAAATGCATAAACACTGCTTAAAATCTCTTTAGCATTTTATTACCCTGTGAAACTTTGGAAATAGAGTTACAGCATATGGCACTTCTCCCCTGACAATTGAGGGAAATACAATTGTATGCTGGTGTGCACCATTAACTTAGATGTTAATGCCTTGGTGGGAGCTAAATGCTTTTTTTTCCTGCTTTCCCTCCAGCTGTTGGCTGTCTTTGGAGGGTGGGCTCCTGTATGCCTTTGTTGGACCCGCAGCTGCTGTTGTTCTGGTATGTTTCAGTCATCAGATATATATGTTTTTTACTTTTATATGCTAAATAAAATGAAAAATTGCTACAGAAAAAAAGAGCAAAAGCTTGAGGCATCAGTAAAATGTGCGTTTATTCAGCAAGCATTACTATCCAATGTACAGTCAACCTGTTTGAGCAACATAAAGTCATTTTAGCAGTGGTACAGCATCAGTGTGATGCAGTTGCACATTGTTAAAACTATGAAAATCCAAAGGAGGACAACACTGGTTTCAGAGTGTCCCATCAGGCAATGTGCTCAAGTAATTTCCTTTCATTAACCATAAGAGTGGTGAGTTCATGAAGTGCTGACGCATCAGATTTGGTCAAACTGTAATATACTGTGGTATTTTAATGAGCTTATATTTACATTGCAAACTATTTTACTATGTAAATCACAATGTCTCTGTCAGTGAGACAAAGGACGTCAAGCACCAAAAAAAAAAAAAAAAAGCTCCGACATGAGAATGAACACCATACTGCTGCTATCACTGTACTGATATTATAACATCATGTGTTTCATGCAAAGCTTGTTGAATAAAAACGTACCCTAATGTATTAGTATAAATACTTAATGAGCCCTTTATCTCAATGAAAGGAATTCGAAATAGAACATTTGTCTAACATTATAAAGAATTTTCTATCCAGCCACTGTAAATTTTCTTCACTTTTCTATTAAGCTAGGTCCTTCTAATAATAGGAGAAGGTGCCTTTGAGAAGACAAGTGTTTCTTGTCACACAGAGCTTTTCTTACGGCTGTTGTGCTGGGATGGCAGTGCAGGGCATGCCTCATCCATTGGCTGAAATGTCACAGAGATGAGAAAACAATACAAGCTAGAGGTTAAAGGTCTGTGCATATGGAAAATTTAAAAAAAAAAAAAAAAAAAAAAAAAAAAAAAAAACCCGCAGGATAATTACATCAATCACTAAGTGGCCACCGAGAATGTCAGGCTGGGAAATTAAACAATATATCTGACTATGCTTTTGAAATAATATTGTCGCAATTGATTTAGTGTAAAGCTAATATCCCTGTTCTCTTCCTACTGACAGGTTAACATGGTGATTGGTATCTTGGTGTTTAATAAACTGGTGTCCAGAGATGGCATACTGGACAAGAAGCTGAAGCATCGAGCAGGGTATGACAGCACATCCTTGTTAGTACCTCTGTTTTTCTTCTAAACATTGATATTCTTAATGTCATGCAAAAATGTACACATGCTTTGATTTTCTGATACATAGATCTAGACCTCATTTTCATGCCGTTGAGAGGAAATTACAGGCATAAACATAAAGAGGTCAGAGCTCTCTCGGGAGCGACATGACTTTGTATTTCTTTGGCAGAATCAGTCCAAGTTGAAAATCATTAAAACGCCCACACATTGGCTGCTTCTGCTGCCGCTAATATGACAGGGAGAATTTAAAGTCGGGGTAGTGGCTGTTAGCGTTGTTTGTCATGCTGTTGTCTCTATGTCCCACAGACAGATGAGTGAGCCGCATACAGGATTAACTCTCAAGTGTGCCAAATGTGGTGTTGTATCAACAACTGCTTTATCAGCAACTACAGCTAGCAATGCAATGTAAGTGGCTGTCAGTGTCTCAGTCAATAAGCTGATGCTACAGGGAGTCCCTGCATATACAGAGTGTCCAGCTCTACAGTTTAGACCACCTCGCAGTCCACTGCAGCATAAACCTTTGCTCCAACCTCACACACTCACACTCACTCCTATGGGCAATTTAGAGTCACCAATCAACCTGACATACATGTTTTTGAACTGTGGGTCAATGTTACATGCTAAATGTAAACTAAATGTACATTGCTACTAGCATGCACATTGCAGCCCAGCTCAGCTGTCACTATGGAGGAAAAAGGCTCTGATGGAGATACTATCACTACAGACCCTGTCGTGTTATCTACACCATTTCGCTTACTTTTATTTCCTCAACACAATACTTCCTCTCTTTTGTCAGGGCGTCCCTCTGGAGTTCCTGTGTTGTCCTACCTCTGCTGGCCTTGACCTGGATGTCTGCAGTACTCGCCATGACAGACAAGCGCTCAATCCTCTTTCAGATCCTCTTCGCTGTGTTTGACTCACTCCAGGGTTTTGTCATTGTGATGGTGCACTGTATCCTACGGAGAGAGGTAGACAGTGATTTGATGTCATCTTCCTTTCACTCACAGTCTTTTGCGGATTTTGATAAACTGTACAAAGTGTTTTTTTTTTTTAATTTAAAACATTGCAGTGAATAGATTATCTGAATTATTAATTCAATTTTGAAACACATGATATGCAGTAAAAATTTGATTCCTCACGTCATTAGGTCCAAGATGCTTTCAGATGTCGGCTCAGAAACTGCCAAGACCCCATCAGTGGAGATGCAACAGGAACCTTCCCTAATGGGCATGCTCAGATAATGGTAGGCACAGTTACCCTCTGTTATCTGTAACTATTAGATCCTCTATAATTTAAGCAGACCCAATGTTCTCTGGTTATTTATGATACAAATGCACACCCCCTTTTTCTGCATTGACCTTAATTTAACTTGTGCTCTTCATGGAGTTTCTTTTTTTATTTTTTATTGTTTAGTTAAATACGGCCTTTCAAACATGAGGCATTGTTTCTTATATGTTCATAATTTTTCACACACACAAAGCTGCAATTAGATGCAGGGTAGACACTTGGCCCTTTGATAAATGGCAATAGTTCCCTCTGGTTTTCTTAGGCCCTAAGCCCAATTCTTTATTTCTGTTTGATTGAACTTACAGTCCATGTTTGCAATGCATCCCTTTCATTTCCTCTCACGGGGTAATAGAGGACCGTTCCCTCTCTGACCTTTGAAATGGGACACCAGTCTCTTCATCTAGGGCGACGATGCCACTGGCACATCATAGCAATGATCTGCCATTAGTATTCTAATACCCCTCAGAGTGAAATAGTTTTCATGATAGCAGAATGGTGTCAGGGCCCCCCTGGTTCAATACAGTCATTAGCAGTGAGCAAAAATGCTTCCCAGCTGGTGCTGTATTTTTTTTTTTTTTCCAGGAATGTTTTATTGATATATTGTTAGGTTGAAGCAGAGAAGAAAATGACTGCTCTGCATTTTTCAACAGTGTTTGGAAATAATAATAAAGAAATATTGATCCTAATATTGCAGCTGGCTTTTACAGATGATGCTTCTGCTTTAATATATAGACTCTAGACAGTATAAAAGGCTTATCTTTATCTTTAGCACTAGTGAACATTTGACTGCCTTCTACTTACAGACGGACTTTGAGAAGGATGTGGACATTGCCTGCCGATCAGGTAAAGAACAGATGGTTATTAACAAGATTCTCTTTGCCTTGCATGTGAAAGACCCAAAAGATGTTGTAAAAAATAGCTCAGGTTACATAACCAATGATTCCCAAAGGAATTTTTCACAGTTACCAAAACACTAACTTTAATCTGAGAACAAAAGTATATAAAGAGAGTTGTTGGATATTCATTTTATTTGTTGGTTTAACTGTGATAAAAGAATGCAATAAATGAGAACAACATAGCTTTTTGCATCCTCCGGCAGTCCTGCTTTGTAATTATGCTTTTCATTAACATATTAATGCTATCATAGAAGAGGTGTTTGGGTACTATGTCTGATTTCAGGAAGATTTTATTTTTCTGTTTAATTCATACTGGTGTATGTGTAAGTGTATGATTTAGTATCTTGAATGAATAGTAATAAGAGACTGTCCAGGTTATCCTGCAAGTAACTGTGGCGGCAGCATGCACATATGTAGAACCTCGTCTTTCTCCAATCCCTCGCAAACCAATGAAAAACACATCCTAAATGGATCTGCAGGGAATAACCAAGCTGGCTATTATTCAGAACTCTTCGAAACACTGCTTGTTAAGAGAAGAAAAGGGCTGTCGGTCTCCTTTGACCCATGTTACTTCCTGCTGTGCAGCCTTGTAAAGTTAAAGTGGACATACTCGCTACAAAAAGGCAGAGTAGACAGGTGTCATTTATAAATCATGACCAGCTTCAGACTGAAGTAGAGCCGCAGTCAAAGAGAAATGCACTTTACAGATTACTCTCTGGGGCACATAGGATTTAAGTTGGTTGTTTACAAAAAGGGATTACTGTCAGCAGCAGAAGTAATAGTCTGCTGTGTCACTCCTCAGAATAAAAGTGTAAACTTTAATCTAAGGAATTATTCAGATTCAGACTGTTTTCCAGATGTTCACACTTAGCATTAAATTAAACTCAAAGGAAAGGTGAGTAATAGATTATTTGTGGTCCTTGTAATCTCCTCGCAGGCCTCCCTTACAAACATAATTTATACTGATTCATGAGGCAAAAATGCTCAGAGGGAAGGACAGTGTGTTCTTATTAGCAGAAGGCTTTATGGAATGGATAGTTGCTAAATTAGGATCAGGAAGCTGCTTGATGTAAGGATGAATCCTTAGTACCCTATTTACTGTAACATCCTCAAGACATAACTGTATCTGCTGTTGTTTCCCCTTAAATACACAGTTATTTCACCTGTCATCATAGTTTTTCCTGTGCTGCACTAAATCCTTTGAGAGTCGGTTCATATTTATTACAATTCTCTTGTTGGTCAGGCAAACTGTGATGCTACTTACATTACTGAGAAATTCCAACTAATCCCTATATCACTCTGCCCTGCAGCACTCCATAAAGACATGGGCTCTTGTCGTGCTGCCACCATAACTGGCACCCTGTCTCGCATTTCCCTAAATGATGAGGAGGATGAGAAGGCCCCTGAGGGCCACAACTACTCCACACTGCCTGGCAACATCATCTCCAAAGTGATTATCCAGCAGCCTTCGGCTCTGCACATGCCGATGGGAGTGGGTGACCTGAAAGAGCAGTGCATGGCTGACAGCAACGCCGACATGCGCCGCACTGTTTACCTGTGCACCGATGACGCCATGCGCCAGAGTGATCAAGACATGGGTGGCCATGACATGGAGGGCCACTCTGTGCAGGGCCAGATGATGGAGACAGACTACATAGTTATGCCTCGTGCCTCTGCAGCAGCGATGTCAGGGTCGGGTAACGTGCCCACCCTGCTTAAAGAGGACACCAAGATGAACATCACTATGGATACGCTGCCACACGAGAGGCTGATGCATTACAAGATGAGTCCCGACTTCAATATCAGCCCATCAGGCATGGACCACATGAATGTGAACCTGGAGCAGCAGTATCCTGGTGCTCCAGAGCAGATGCAAAACCTGCCCTTTGAACCTCGCACGGCTGTTAAGAACTTCCTCGCTGAGATGGAGGAAACAGCAGGGCTTTCTAGGAGTGAGACAGGGTCTACAATATCTATGAGCTCCTTAGAGGTACATATGCTCATGTGGATGAAGTGCAGAGGATACAGAGCTGCAATATAGACTTCACCATATACCTCAAAATATGCCATACATTTTTATTATTGTACAAATTATCTTAAACTGATGATGAAATAACTTAATACCTTTGTGCTTTATTTTTACAGAGAAGAAAGTCACGATATTCTGATCTGGACTTCGAGGTACGTAAACATTTTGCTTTGCTTTTTTTTCTGTTGTACATGCATCTAGCTTTTTTATGCAGAGAAAAGCCATTTTTTGCAGTTGTGTTTGTCATTTGATTTACTAGTGCGTGTGCCTCTTAAGATTATTGGAGTTACACAGCCTTGACAAAAAGATTTATAGACATGTTGTGTACTTAAGGTAAAAGCAAGGCTGTCAACTGACAAACAGGGCAACAGTTCTCATCTACATTTTGTCCTCCTCCATCTCCTACATTCATTAGCTATATGTTAATTTTCAAAATGTATGCTTTTAAAGTCATTTGCACATTTCACATCTGATTTTACCACTGGGTTCAACAATGATTATATTGGCTTGCAAACACATATTCGAATCCCCTTTGGCAGGTTTCAGCATTTCCTTTGCATTGTTAAATCAGGCTAAACTGCATATATATTCTATACACTTTCAAAGTAAAGGAAACATGAGGCTTCTGGCAGCTATTTTGGCATGGGATGCATTTTGTTTTAGCTTAGATGCACACCATCCTTAAAAATGGATGATTTGTGCCAAACTCTGATTATAAGGATTTCCTTCACGCCAACAAAACTCTAAATAAGGCAATTTGTCAGTGAAGAATTATACTTAATCCGGATACTTCAGCCATTGCAAATTAAATTGTTCAGGCTTTCAGTGCCCTATCACCTTAAGTTTAATTATCTGCGTTTCCTTTATTTTGGCAGTCACTTTTATATATGCAGAGACAAGTAGATTTGTTTCAAACCTGGCCTATGATTAAACTACCATGACACTAACAAATTGATCAGAGTTGGAGGGGGTGGAGAGGAAGATGCATTTCCATTATTGGCTGTCAATACCAAAGAAAAAACCCTTGCCATTGCAGAAAGTCATGCACACCAGGAAAAGACACATGGAGCTGTTCCAGGAACTGAATCAGAAATTTCAAACCCTGGACCGATTTCGAGACATACCAAATATGGGCAGCATGGTGAGTAACAGGAAACCAGGGGGGTGGCTGTCAGCCAATTAAAGAGAGCAACATCCAAATACCCTATTTAGACATCCGGTGCAGGACACATAATGTGTGATTGTGCAAATGAGCAGTTGTGTAGCTAAAGATTTCATGTGGAAGTGAGCCTTCCTATACATAGTGGACCTGCCAGCAGCTGGCAGGGGGCAAGTGAGGGGGCTGCCCCTTAAAACCACTGAAGCAGTTTCTGTATACGGCCAGTCTCAGGAAGAAAGACCTTTGCTAATCTTGTTGCAATAGAGTGCATCCATTCCAATGCAAGGCCATGAATGCACTTTTATTTACATGCACATTTATCTACTTAGCAACCCCATCATTTTTCCATTAATGCATGGCAGATTATTTAATATATCAGCATCTATACGATTATTACCTTGAGTTCACTGTTCTCTTACTGCAACTGTGTGGGGGTGGGGAACTTTTCTTCTTTGTCACATTGGAGCTAGAAGTCAGGCGAATTAATAGAACTGTGCCTTGACCTTGCTGCACATCAAAAGTCCCTGTCTGTCTCCACACCTGGCTGGAGCTGAAGACAACAGGGATGTCAAGCTGTATCCATCTCTCTCAGACAAACAGCAGTGTTTTCTGTAGTAAATGCAACAAATAGAAATCGGGCTGGTGACAGCACAGCCAGACTATTAGACAATGTCAGCAACCCAGCAGCCTCTTGGCTTCATGTAATCCTTTTTCACTCACATTTCAATCACCCGTACAGCACAATGTAATTTGAGGACCGTTGCTTAGTTACCAGTGCAAGTTCTTTTGTAAAGAAAACGATAACTACACTACATTCTCGCTCTCCCTTTTCTTTTTTTCCCCCAAATGAATCTACTGCGGAGCTAGTTGCAGACATTAGTATCCATTTTATATTCCCTGACTGGGAGCAGCTTCTCTCTCTTATTTGCAATAGTATCTTTGGGACTGTCAATGAGAGCATATTCAGACAAATGACTCACACATAAAGCCTAAATTGTGCACCAGTTTCTGAGCTTGGGGAAAACACAATTCTGCTATGACTCCATGGTAACAGCGTGAGCATGTCCACATTTAATACACTACCATTACCTTTTGTTATTTGATGCTTTTCTCAGCATTAATCCATTATTTTCTATTAGTAATGGCTAGGAGTTCATATGAGCCCTTTTTTGAATGATGTGACTTTCACTGGAAAAAAAAAAAATATATGTATCAGTTTAACTGTAGAGGATGTCATGCCATTAATATCACACCCCACTGGCCATGTTCACAGGACAAGGCAATGCCAAACAAGAACCCATGGGAGAGCTACAATCCAGCCTGTGAGTACCAGAATTATGCCACTATGAATGTACTAGAATCTGACACCAAGGACTCACTGGAGATGACGGCTGCAGAGTGGGAAAAGTGTGTCAACTTACCCTTAGATGTCCAGGAGGGAGACTTCCAAACAGAGGTCTAAAGGGTGAAGAAGGAAAAAAAAAAAATGCAAACTAGGAAAGGAGGAGAAAGGAGTGTATTTTGCACTGAATACAGCAACAGACTTTTCTAACAGCCTTGGCATACATATCTGGATAATATGAGTGTGGCAGGGACATTATGTGCCAATACAATATAAGGACTGAGGAGAGAGAGAGAGAGAGAAAAAAGAAAAAAACGGGGGAAAAAAAAACATCAGTGTTACTTTTTGTATTCTCACTAGTGTACTTAGTGTGGGGCAGCCTGGTGTACAATATTTACCATCATGTGTTTCAAATTATCTGTTGAGGAATTGGCTAAAAAAGGTAATCTCTCTAGATGACACCTCACAAAGCAAATGACATGCCATGTCGTCCCAGCTTCATTGGGTCTAGTTTTGTTTTCATAAAACTGGACCCGGGAGCACAATGTATATATTTATGCAGGTTTTTAAAAAGTTTATAACAGTCTGTTTGGCCATTACTACACTTTTTACTTTATAATATAAAACATGGGAGGCAAAGAGGATTTTTTCTGTCATATTAAAATGAATGTTTGTCAAGCTACATTCTTCATTGCTTTAAATGCAATAAAGATAATACTCACTTTTATATAAATAATATATTTCACAACTTTAATACTGCAGAATCTGCTTGAAGGATCCCAGCAAGCTCTCTCATCTGCAGCTCTGTATAAAATATTTAAAAACAAAATGTTGTATGGTGTAAATAAACTTTTGTCTACATATGTTTTACTTGTGCCAATTTATTTTAATGAGAAAAAATGCCAACCTGATCAAAAGTTATAGCGAAAAATGTTAACATTTGAAAAGGAATGTAAATAAAAGAGGAAATATGTTCGTACTGCTTCAGAGGTTGTGTCAAGTTTATGTGGTTTGTCGGCTGTGAAATGGATTACTCACCTTGCTTAAGAGAATATTTAAATGTGCTGTACTATATGAACAGTTTAGTACTGAGTGGATTACCCCCCCCCCCTAAAAAAGTTCCCCTCTGATGATTTTCTCAGGATAGCAGCTCCCTCCATGATTTAAATCTTACCTTTGACTGTTCTTGAAGGTTACTACTCTAAAGTTTCCTGACTTGCCTCATAAATCCACCTGTGTATCTGATTTCTGAATTCTGATAGGAAGGATTCAAAAATGTTTCCGTGCATCCAGAAGGCTCACCTGATAAGAATTAGATAAGAAAGAGCTAGACAGAGCCCAAATGGGAATAAGGTGTGAAGGCTTAGAGGAAAATCTTGTTTGTTCTGTCTTGTGGTCTGAGCTACGGCTGGCACTCCGGCAATAAGAGCATCAGTATGTGTCCTCCCTCTGGGGAACAGCGGTCCGCCCAGCAGGAGAAGAGGAAGAGACAGAGGAGGAGGAGGTGTTTGTTGGACCTGCACCATCAGTGGAGTATGACAACAGGATGAAGGCAGAAGCAAACAATAAACAGCCTTACGTGAGCGAGGACTCTCGAGTTGCTCTCTGATGTCGTCACATCAGTTAAGTTGATTACATGCAGAGCTCAGTTTAGACATTAACGTTGGACTTCAGAGTGCATTTCAATTTAGACTACCAGATGTAATTTGGTTAATTATATGCAGTGCTGCTGCCTGTAAGAGTTTTTTATTAAAAAAAATTAATGTTCCAAGGTCCAATAGACTGAAGTGGCACTGTCATATCACCACTGGCTCTGTTTATCTGTTTCACATTGAAAATAGTCTTTTTCGTAAAAAGGTTAAAAGCTTATCAAGACAAAAGAATCTTACAAGACACAATGTGACTAATACCGGACCTGTTTTAAGGTCTGCAGGTTTATGAGAGCTAAGTCTTTCACTGAACCACTGCCACTGCTGAAAGTCTTTCTATGAATGCCTAGTTTAGGATGATACAGAACCTCAATTCTGAGATTTTAGCCTAAGCTAGGCACAGCTAGAGTGCAGTGATGCCAGTGCCTCCAGAGATACTTCATGTCCTTATGTGACCTAATGGGATTCAGATGTGAAGCACAGTGTAGGATTAAAGTTCTTCGTTGGCTTTACTGGGTTCATTATGTCACAGTCAAAAGAGTGTGCCATATAGTGACTCACCAGTGACTGAGCATGAAAAATTTTATTATACAAGCAAACGTCACTGAAAAGTTTAGGTTGGTGTTTACCAGACATACTGACAACCTTCCTGTGTCAAAAAACCTCAAAGTCGCCCACTTTGAGGTTTTTTGAGAGCATATGGCTAAACAACGCACTATAGATTTAATAGTGATTGTTGCCCCCATGAACAACACACTAGTTTTCCACAACATGATCGTTCATTGTATTAGATGATGCACACTGCCACGTTAATTTTAACAGCCTCTGTATTTTAATTGGCACCATATGCAAATAAGTCTCCAGATAAAATTATTAGCACTATAATATTAAGTCTGTGCCACCACTTCCTGCAATTCATTACATTTAATGACCATGTTGAAATGCAAAAAAAGCTAATTCAGAAATCATTCAATATGGAAATATTTCACCTGCTGCAAGTCCTGGCCAAGATTAGTCCCTGGGTAACTTGTTTAATGAGTAATAAGCTAATGACTAATCTTATGAATATTAATTTTAATGATTTAATATTGTTTGCAATCACTTGACCATGATTTAATGAAAATCCTGCATAAGAATATAATTTTAACATACAAATTTCAGATTTCAAAATGACAATATATCGTACAATGTTGAAAAAAGTCCCTGTGTGTCTGAAAATGGAAGGCTGTATTATTTAGTTGCCGGTAAATAGAGATGGGACATGTTGACAAGCCTGCTGGACAACTCGTCATTTGGAAGTGAGTGGAAAGTCCCAGGGGCCTATAAGAGCAGAGAGGCTAACCTGCTTAGGGCTGCAAACACTGAATCAACATAATCACATTGATCCTGCGTCACTTTCCTCCCTTGAGGCATGACTGAGGGGTAAGGCAAACTGCTGGTCTATCAAGAGCCTGTCAGAAGAGTGAAAGCCCGGAGGAAAGACGTGGGGGCACCTAAAAATCACAGAAACCATCCTGTCAAATATTGTGGACAACACAGTGAAAGAAGAAAAACTGTGTTATGTTTTTGGACAGACAAGTTCATCCCCATTCATTTTAATAACTCACTTTTCATCAAGAAAGTCACCATATGATGTCAAGTGAGAAAAACTGTTGACATCATTCTGCGACATTTGATTCCCAGTTGCAGCATTTCAGCAGTGGCAATATCTACCAATGTCTTCAGGCATACCAACACACTGCTGAACCACGTAAAAAAGAAAATAAATAAGTAAATTCAGTTTATTTTAACGCACAAATTGTAGCTGGTTTTACTTGTTAATGAACTGTTGCAAAAGTAACAAATTTAGGTTGTGTATCTGAAGTGAATAGTGGTTGGCTAACAACCTCAGAACACATAAACACTCCCACATCTGAAAATGGATCCTCAGTTCTTCCCATTCTCCCAACTGTAAGTGAATGCAACATTAGTGCTAATTAGTAAATGTTAGCATGCTAACACAAAACTATCTACAGTATCTAAACACAGGATTAGACATTAGCATGTTAGCATTAGGGCTATTTCTAAGCTGAAGCTAACAACAATTATAAAAGCTAATATAACTGATACATGCTTAACAAATTAGGAAAAAAAAAAAATAGGAGACAACCAGCCTGGAGTTAAAATTAACTAGCTTAGCTATTTTTACTGTGCAATATTGCAAAAATTATTTTTAGGCAACTGTACTACTATAACTGTACTTTCCAAAATAGTTGCAGTGGCAATCAAGAAAAACTCCTGAAACTTTAAAGAAAAATGAAACTTTGAAAGACCCCACAGCAGGTGCTTGCCATGCACTGTATAATGCATTATGGTCTTTCATCCTGTGGAGCAGTAAGATAGATGATGGGTACAGAGGCCCTTGACAATGGCTGTACTGTTCTATAATTCCTCTTGGTATCTACAGTAACCTACTCCACACAATCATATCTGCCTTATTTTAAAACAGCAATGGCCTCAGAACAAAACATTACTTTCATCTGCTGTCACGTTCCCAAACTGTGGGCATTTTTGGGTATCATTAGATTTATTATATAATTTACATTATTTATTTAAAGAATGATTATTCCTGCTGTCTCACAAGATCAGGTGTGTTAACCACACTGCTAGCTTGGTAAGGTTTAAAAGTGGTTCTTTTTCTGGATAAAATGTGTTTCAAAGAAATTAGGTGGGCAGGTATAAAATTTCCCCTGCTTACATCATGAGGTATCACTGCAAATTTGATATATGTCAGCAGGTGGCTAAGGCAGTCAGTTGAAGATTACAGCAATGATTCATACACAGAAACATGTTATGTCTCAATCTATGTAGAAAATGAATTTGTTAAAAGTTTATTTCCAATGTATGTAGAATTAAATTAGGTTATTTTCATCCATGCAAAAGGCACAATTTCGCACAAAGTGAGACAAAATCACATGCTATGCACGCCCCCCAAGGCAGCTACTAACACTAATACTGTAACTCCCTGCAAAAGGATTTTTATTTTCCTGACCTAATTAATTCAGTTATTCATTAATATGTATTCATTGTTCCAAAACAAACTTGCAAAAAAAGAGTCTAAGAAGTGAAGCAGGAAGGAAGAAAAGACGAGACTAGACTGACTTTTGAATAAGGGGATGACAGGAAAAGTTGCACTGAATAGCACAAATCCTCTGATCTGACATGTTGATCACACAATCCTCTTTGCTGGAGTTCTAGGACTCCATGTGTTTGGCTCAAGGCTCATTTGGTTGTTATGTGGGGGTGGCACATCACATAATGGCTTAACTCAAAAGCAGACTTGCACAATAGTTATGACAAGGTATGCATACCACAAACTCTAATTGGACATGAACACAAAATTTCATGCAAATCCCTCTGCCGAGCAGTTAAATGCTAATCCAAGGATGGATATATTTAACAGCCAGTTTCATTTCATACATGTCCTTATTACACTAAAACATGAGTGTCAAACCTGAGCCTGGAACAGCAGAGTACACCTTCTCACTCACACAATTACTAATTGTGATTATGTTCTTAGAGCTCCTTAACCGATTTAGAAAGATCTGACCAACACACATATATTTTTGTCACAGAACTTGTTCTAGTAGTTATATAGTGTGTACCAAAATCAAAGGTCACTTCTTCATCTTTTATTCCCTCACAAACTTTGCCTTAGAAACAGATATTTCACAATCTATATAGCCTATCTGTTTTATAAGCAGCAATATAAGCAATGATCAGATGTTTCAGGGGGATGTACTTGACAGCAGGAAAGGACTGATAATGGAAAAACTGCCATGGCTGGTTTTGACTCTAAATGGCTCAGTGGCTGAAAAGATGCTCCCCAAATTCTGTTGCAAAGAATTGCATCGGCTTAAAAAACAACCTCAAAAACACTCTGCTTTTTAAATTCAAACTGTACGTCTAACTTATTCTGAAGCTTTAAACAAAATGACTGAAAATTAGTGTGTGATATTTACTGCCAATTAGGCATTCAGCACTACATACTTGCTAACAAATGGTATTAAAAATGCGTGAAATCTGTGAATTAAAATAAGTCTAAGCTCCTGATTGACATATCATTATGTGCAATGTAACTACAAGGTTATTAGAAACAAATGGCATATTAGCATAACACAAAACTGTACTAAAACATAGCTTTATTTATTCCACAACTGTGATAAAAATGCTAAAATATCACCCATAACAACCTTTAACCGTTAAACAGAAGTTTCTAAGCTGATATGAAGTGGGTTTAAAATTGTTTTTTTTAAATGCCACTATCTTTCAGTATTGGCACAACTTCCAAAACCAAGGAGCATTCTTTTCAACCAATCACAGTTGAAAAGCCCATGTGATGCAGCTTCTTGTCGTCGTCATCATCATCATCATCTCACTATATCTCCAGCTGCTCACCCTAATGGTGCTCAATGAAGGTAACCAGACAAATATCACAAAGCAAAACCAAAACTCATTAGATTCAGGATGATTTTAGTGTGTGTCCATCATGGTACTATACATTCATAAGGCACAGACGTTTGGTTTCCAAATTTCAGAGAAAAAAAAAAAAAAATCATTTATTTTGAGGTCTGGTTAGGAGTTTATTTATGATTTATTTTAGTCATTTATATTCATATTTTCTGTTCATTTGAAAATTGTTCATGAAATCAACAGTTGGTGTTATTTTGCTAAATGCCCTGGAAAAAAAAAGTATTGCTGTAAAATATCTGTTAGTAGTTTTATGTCACAAGCCATAAACTCAATGCAATGTTAAAAATGAGAAGTACATACATATCTTTCTTTTTTATTCTTATTTTTTATCATGTTCCTCAGAAATAATGAGCAAAAGGCCGCTACACCCATTTAATTAAAAACCACAAATAACTGAAACCTTGAAAACATGACAGCCATAATTGGTCATTTACATTTTCACACTTGCAGGTATGCACGTACAGTAACATTTGCTTGAACAATGATCCAGACTGCAAATTATTAAATGTAGGTGGGGAAAAAAAAAAAGCAGCAAATCCACTAGTACTATATTTAACCTCAGACAAGAACAAGCAAAATAAACTTTAGAAATGTTACTGCTGTCAACCCTTAGGAACCATTATTTTTATACCAATTAGCTTATCAGAAAACAGCCAAGCTGAACAGCTCATAATATCGTACCTTAAATGATATATCGTTTAACTATACATATTGTGAGAAAGTAATTATTTAAAGGGTCTAGAAAGTGCTTAGAGAATGTAGAGTGTAAGTTTATGTTTAAGCTCTGTCTCCACATAAAGCTTAGGCATTAAGTTTTGGAACAGCATATGACACTGTCTCTGCTTCTGCAATAAGTCTCCTCCGGTAGAAAAATTACCAATTTGTGTCAGTTTCAAACCGTTGAGAAGGGAATTCTCAAGGTGGGATTGAGTTGGAGGACACTCCCAGAATCCCAAAGTCATCAATAATATTGACTGAGAAAGACATAACCATCAGTCTGAGCGGTCTCACTAAGGCGTCAACTCTAAACAAAGCTGGCATCCTCGAGACGCTACCATAATAATAACTCCTTAAAACCAATAAATTAAATCATGACAAATTACTAATTATTTGTTTTGTTTATGAAATGGTACTTTCTAGTCCCTTTATGGCTGGAGTATCTACAAACCTGACTGAGTGAATACTGATTTTCAGTGCATATATTCATCATCACTTATGTCTGAGTCATCGGCCTCCACCTCTCCTTCAATCACAGACTTCTTTCCTCTGCAGCAGGACACGACCAGACCGATGAGGAAAGCCTAAAAATTATAAGCAAAGCATGCAGTCACACGTTAGGAAACCTTTCATAAGGATCATGTAATCAATAGAATGCATCCAGGACAGCACCCAGGAAAGAGGTTATTAAACATTTTGCTGAGGAGATTAGCTGTGCGCAGTGTTGGAAAATCTTTTTCCAGTAATCTTTATCTCTGTAAAAATGAAATTATTTGCTTCTGCTCTCACACTCTTTCCAACCTTCCAAATGCAACCTTTTTTTGAACACATTTGGAAAAATAAATAGAATCCAAAGCATCGGAGCAACCTCATGATCCTGATGATCATATTTTAGATACATTCTTGGACTTACCCCAATAAAGGCCCAGTTACCAAAATAGTAGATAGTGCTGAAGAACCAGAACTTGTGGAGGAAAAGATAGGATCTGGTCACAGTGCACTGGTCTGAAAAGGTATAAGGAAAATGTCATGTTGCTGTTAGTGAAGACAAAGACTACTTAAAAACAAAACAATTCAATCTTTATAACACCAATATATTTACTTTTGAATGACTTATGTTCTAACAGGTATTTGTCAAATGATAAACAGTAATGTCAGCTTTTTCTTTTCACCTGTCATGTCCTCAGATGAGAAAGTATTTCACCAGTATGAAACCAAGTGGAACAGAACCAGGGAAAATAACATTTCTGTCTTTAGAGAAATATCAAAAGTAACTTTGGTGTGGACCATCATCCAGAAAAACACAGTGAGAGCAATAAAATGTGGCAAATACACTGCTACATGGTGTTCATGATCGCACAAATGTAGCACTTGTAATACAGCTGTGTTATAAAGAGGTCTATAGTCATTTAAGAGCCGAAAACAGGCTGTGATTACTACATGAAGCAGTGCCTCAGGCAGTTTTGTCACTATAACTAAAAAAGACAACCAGTCTTCTGAAAAAGAGGAAAGATGTGTCACTGTCAACGTGAATACAGCTTAACCAATGCATAAGACTGAAATGATGTAACATTTATTGGAGCCTTGCATAAAATGGATCCAGTATTACACATTAAAAAGGCACAAGGTAAAAGCACAGACATGCAAGGAGACACCAACAAATCGTAAAGAGGACCAGCCATAGGTCATGGGTTATGCATGTAACCCAGATTCTCTGATGAGGTAAATGGATGCAATTTGTGTTTGGGACCCTTTCAAGCTCTCCAGAATATTTTAAAGCCTTGAAGCCTTTGATATCAAATGACTAGGTACAGGTACAGCTAGAGTCATGAATAAACTGGTTAAGACAGAATTTGATTACACCTGTGATACTCATGTCCGAAAGTAGGTAGAAGAATCCACCAGCAAATTATTCATGTTTGCTATTTCAAGTTTTTATTCATGTCTCAATCGACTCTTTATGGCAAATTACATACATTGCAAAAAATCCAAAGTGAAAGGAGTAAAATGCATTGTCCATTTAATTGATTACCCATTTAAAGAGCCAATCTGAATCTAATGTCTCTAATGCTGCTATTTTTATGCAGCAGGTTTCAAAACTCTGGGCTATAGTGTTTATCAACTGACATTTGATTGCCATGATGAAAGACAATTCAGTCAGTATTGATCGAGCACCGTGATCATGAATATAAACACTTTAAAACCAAAGACATGAGGAAAGAGGCTCACTCATTGCTAAAACCCAATTGCCTTCTTTGTTTATGGAGCAGCTCTTTGCTCTGCAAGCACTCAAGTTTTTGACAGAGCTTATACTGTTATTGATCTGACTGGCCTAGAAGACGGAAATATTATAAGAATTCTTAGGCTGAATCATTCCCCTTTATGTGCATGAATGCGTATTGGCAGCCATGGGAAAAGCTGCTGACGTCAAATGTGTCAAGTGCCACTGATATGCATGCAGTGGAGTATGGCTCTGTCCTCAGTGCTCTAATTGTTTTTATTTTTTGAAATGCAGGAAGAAAGAAGAAAAAAAAACATGTTTCCCTTAATATCACATTATTAATTACCTTATCAATGCGCACAAAAGCAACAAAAAAAAAAGCTTCAATGCACTCCTAACCAGACTTGTATAATTTCAACAGAACAAGGCAAGAAAGAAAGTCCCCAATGTTTAAGTGAAGAAAAAAAAACTGCACTGTCTGGCTATGTTAGAGAGCCATCTGGAGCATTAACGCTAAGCCTGCTGTGATGCTCCTATCACACTGTTCCTTACACAGCTCCTCATACTGACTTGAACCCCATGAACAGTGCAATCAGACTTACATCAAGCTACAGGCCATCAAAGTCCACAGCAATAACTCAGTGTGGTTTAGAATTTATTCATTATAGCAGGTCTTTTCAAAAGCTTTTCCCTCCAGAGTGTTAAATTTACGAAAAAAAAAAATCCTGGAAAATCTCACTTTCCCAGGTATGTGCCATTTCATCTATAATAAAGATTAGACAGAGTGGGCTGAGGGAGCTCTGAAGGTGTAGCAACAATCAGCTTCTACTTAACCAGGATCAACAGATAATAGAAGAAGCAAGTCTATCTTCATCCCCATGACCCCACTCACTTCCTCCAGTACCTCAGCCATCTGTAGCTCCCCAGCTGCTCACCTGAATTGCGGGGCTCTGAGTGGGACCTACAGATGGTTCACAACAGTGGTCTGCCTAAATATATTATCATGTACAGCACTGACCCACTTCACCTTGAAATCATTACCGCTGTCTGATAAGAGCATGGGGCAGTGTGTGAGTGCAGGTAATTTCACCTAGCCTCATGGTATCCGGCTGAGTGCTGCCCTGTCTAACGTGATGCATTATGTATAACTCATCTCTGGATTCAAACCCAAACACATGCATAAAACCAGTGTTCTTTGTAAAAGCCTCTCTATCAGCAAGCACTTGTGTACTTAGACTATATGCTTTTACCTTTTCTCCATCTAGCAGAGCACTTTCGTTCCAATCTCCTTTGAAGATGCATTTGTGTGTTCAGCACAACTATTTTCAAGTCTTTGGCTTCTCATATTAATTTGGGGAAGGAAGGTTCATCATCCTTTTGCTGTGCAAAATTGTGTGTATATATATATATATATATATATATATATATATATATATTATATTACTTTAACTTAAGTCTAAATTACTGACTATACCAATACTGTAATTTATAACAGGAAGTTGTCTTTAAGACCAATCTTTACTTTTTAAATTAATAAAGGAGTCCTTTTTGGACACCGCAAAGCAAATGGCTACTCACTGAAACTGTATTTTTCTTCCAAAGGCAGTGGGTGTCTATGGATTACGAGATGGACATTTTTCTTTCAAGAGAATAACATTTGATTGACGGATCCTATTGTAACGCAAATTGATGATGATCCCCCTGATGCAAAGAAAATTACTATAAATTTGTGTTGGGGTTGAGGGAGTATCCTGTTGTCTCGGCATCTGACATCTCAGCGGCATGGCAAAATTATAACCATCTTCCCCTTGAAGCTCTTTAAAACAATGCTGTGGAAACGGCCAAGTTGCTAGGAAACAGACAGCAGTCCATAATGTGAATATACTCCTCTGTATTAGAGTTTCATCACTGGCATTCATTTAAAAATAATGATGATACTGATATATCTTCCAAGGTAAGAAGCAGACTTGCGTTCATGGCTACAATTCAGCTTAAACTTACAGAAAGACATTTGTACAGAAAGAGGCAGGCCTGAGGGGTCTTATACCATAAGGTGAAAACGAACAAGATTATCAGCAGAAAACAAAAGCAAAGACACAACCCGAATCTGTGGGTAAATTGAGCAACTGTTTGGTCTCAATTATACCATCTTCCATCTATAATCTTTTCCTTTGTTCTCAACACTGCAGAACATCCTGCAGTGCTTATGATGTCAGTCGTGAAATGTCATTGCATATAAGGCTGCCTGACAATTTTCTATTTGCCTTTAGAAAAACTAATTGTGGTCAAAATATCAAATAGATTAATACAATATGGAAGCTTAGTGTGTGGTACTTTATTTTTTTTAATGTAGCACGTTGCCACAATCAGCATCCAAATTTCGGTTTGCAATTATCTAACTCTGCCAAATAGAACCATCTCAAAAGCAAAAACTGGGGCTGCATTAAGTGTGAACTTATCTTTCCTTGCTACAGAAGGTGCCAGGCCATATTGTTGTTACTGTACAAACGATGCACTGGGTATTTTAAAGACCATGTGGCAGATTTCACTCAGGATAAGCTCTTGAATTTGTGAAGGAACTGAGTCAGGAGTGCTGTGGACAGAATGTCATTACAGTCTTTGTTTAAACTGTCAAGGGAACTAATGTAACCAATAATGACGACTGCTGATTGTAATGATGGAAGTGTAAGCATGATGGCAATAAACAACAGTTAATGCGTGGGTAACAGATGGACATTAAAACGAATAAACATTTGAAGATAAGGGAAGAGAATTCAATAAAATCAAATCAATATGTTTAAATAGTTCTGATAGATTGTTACAATCCTAAACAACTAGACTGCTTTCAGTCAGAAAAAAAACCAAAACAAAAAATTATTAAAAAGATTCACTTAAATTGGCATTACATGTGGAAAGTGAAGGAAAAATAAAATGATTAAAAAAAAACAAAACAAAAAATAAACAGATCCTCAATCTCAAGCTATCTCTTAATCATTATGGGTATATTGGATATATCTTATGGAGATATATACCTTTTTTTTCCTTTTTCATCCATGCCAAGAGGAGTAAACATAAAATCATCTCATCTTTACTGACAGTTGGTAGTTATAGATACAGATAAACTTAAATGCAAGTCAAAGATTATGATCACAGCAACTCCTGCACCAAAAGCAACAGCATGATGATTACAGTGGTAAGAATACTTTGATAGGACAGCATCATGTAATGCTGAAAATTTCTCAGGTTTCAATATTAATAATATTTTAGTTTATACTAAAACCAAATTTTAAATGGTTAATGCTACAAGTATTCAAGGTTTTTGTCAAAAAGTATGGACTAAGATAAAAAAATTCCCTATCGGCTGCTAAGTAAGCAAGAAATAAGCACCAGTGCTGCAGAGGCCTTCCAATAATGTACAAGAAGAAACCACATACTGTAGATGATTTTAGGTTTCAGGTTGTCTGGGGTCATGGCAGCTAATTCCTGTAGATTCGTTTCCATTATGCTGAGTAAATGAATAATGACGTGGTAATGACCTTAGAGTAGATAATGGAGAGCATGGCACTGAGCACCTGTTCACCAAGATGTTAGTGTCATTACCACTGTGACCAATTGGCCAATCAGTCACCAGTTTGACTTCTTCCTTATTTTGGTATAGTGGTCTTTTGATCCAGTGTCCCACAAAGGGTTTTTACAAAGTAGAGTCTCTTCTACGGTTGATGCCATTGTTATTTTCCTATTCTAATTTTTTTTTCCTAATTCTAATTTTATATCTGCAAAGAGGAACCTAAAATTTAAAGAGTAAGTGAATGTCAAGTCATATCCATGTTTCTGAATCTCTTCATACATACTGGTACCACTAGACAATGTGCATGTCCTACCAGAAGTGTTTTTCCATATCAGTGGATCATAATCAGTTTTTTTGTCTTAGTCACCAGTTTTTTCTCTTAGTCATCAGTAACTTTAAAACCAAAGGAGTTCAGACTGACACTCTACCAAAAAAAACAAAACAGGAATTGCAGTACAAATGATCAAGCATCACAGACTACTGAAGTGCAATTACATGACCTACTTGGTTGACTGACTGACACGTAAGATATTTATTCCAAAAAAAGGAGTTTCTGAAGTATTTTCTCCTTTGGGAAAATATATAACAAACTTTTGTTTAGAGAAACATAGAGATACACATAAAAATTAGGAAATAGAGTTACACTTTTGTCAAACTAACAAAATCTTTCAAACACATGTTCCTCCGCCTTGTGGTAGGTGGTACAACAACCATTACGAAAGCAGGACCCAGATCCAAGATGGCTAAAATAGGATCAGTTTCACTAAGTCATGTAAACAGGAGTATTTGTGAGGGATTGTCAATTTATGTAATTACTGTATGTTGGCAGTATTGGCATTATTGTCATTACTGTCACATGCAAACATGGCCAAATTAATTGAGTGCAGCCTTATTAATAACTGCATGATTAATACAAGAATAACAAATCATATTTATCTTATTTAAAATTGAAATGGAAACTTTAAAACACTGCACATACGACTGGATCTACTTATCACTGAACAATTAAATCAGACAGAATAATATTAGAGATGCGGTTTGCTTAAATTTTCTTTAGGATTTGACAAAAACTTGTGACAAATTTAATCGGTTGAACAAAGTTTAGAAAGGCAGACACCTACGTAAATAAGGTCCCAGAAATGTCTGCACATCCAGACAAAAACTAAGCAACAAAACTCAAGGAACACTGGAGACTGCTGTGATAAAATGTTGTGGTGAAACATACATCAGGGCATGGGTATAAAACGATTTTAGGTGTTCCCAGGAGCGCAGTGCCCTCAGTCATTCTGACATGGAAAGTTTAAAATCTTCAGGACTACTCAGAGTGGGGCATCCAGGCAAACTGGATCCAGGAAAGCAGGGCTTTGGGGAGGGAGGTGTTCAAAGACATAGCAGCCATTCTAACAGAGCTACAGTAGTGCTATGCATAGATAGGACAGCCTGCTGGAAGGACGATCCTCTCAACAGCACTTCATCACTCAGGCCTTTTTGGTAGAGTGGCTAGACAGAATCCACTTTGAGTAAAAGCTATACAACAGCAGGTTTAGAGCTTGCCAAACAGCTTTTAAAAGACTCTGAGAGCAGGAGAAAAAAGATAGCATAGTCTGATCACACAGATATATAACTCTTTTGGTAGAAACTAGAGCACTATGTCTGGTGAACACCAAGTTAACCAAGCCTGGTTACCACTATCCCTACAATGAAGCATGTTGGTAACAGCATCATACTGTTTACATTCTTTTCTATGGCATATACAAGGAAACTGGTCAGAATTGAGTGAAGTATGGATGCAGCCAAATACAGAGAGGTCCTGGAAGAAGACCTGGGCCAGCATGCATTTAGCCTGAGACTGCCACTGGTCACCTTCTGGCACAACAAAGAAAGCATGGTCTCAACATGGCATCCAAAGATAGTACAGTATAATATATAATTAGATTATTAATATAGCTATAGAATTAAATAAAGCTCAAGAACAATTCTAACAATAGATTTCAGTTTTAGGAAATACAAAATTAATAAAAACAGTTTTTAGAAGGTTTCCTCTTGAACTCCATTTTGGCATCATACAAAAAGGAGTATGTAATCTGCAAGGAAGTCTACGTGGTACTTGAAGTTATTAAAAGCATAAATTATAGTTTAAGACTATGAAATTTAGTTTCTATTTGTATTACCGATTTGGCAGCTTTCCAAAGATGAAAACTGACTGATGCAGCACAGAAGAAACCTCTTGAACAAAAAAAATCCACTAAACCAAACAAAACAGAGGACTAGTTTTCAAATGTCCTAATTGTCATATACCATAGGCTTCCTATATTCAAACATATAATTAACAACACTACTATAATTTAACATAGGCATAGGCAAGATATTTAGATATTTACAGGGAAATATATACTATTTAGAAATATGAAAAACACATAATTGACTGTAAGAATTAATCACTCTTATACAATTGTTTCACATCAATTTTGGTCACCTAATATCTAAATCCATCCATATTAATTGTATTCTTGTTCAATGTGTTCTGGGAGAGACTTTATGCTCAATCCTTGATTCATTTGAAAAATGTTAGAAAATTTTTTATTCACAAAAACAGACATACAGGTCAAAAATAGGCTTGTCTTTTTGGATGACTATGGAAGTTCAAAATGTACTTTAAAAGTATAAGTGTATAGATTGGGAAAGACATTGGGAGAAATCAGAAATATTACAGATATAACAAATTATTATATTATATCCAAATACAATTATTGCTTGAAATTTGCTCAACTACCAGCAAGAGCTTGACTTGAGCATTAGGCAATTAATTATCCCAATAAAGTTCACTGGCAGAACGTACATTCATACATTTATGTTTTAATGACTATACTTATATTTTAAGCATTGGTCAAGAGGCCACATAAGTGTTTGTCCCTGGTATTATTCCCTCTAATGAATGCTGAATGTGGAACTGGTCTTCATTAACTGGCTACGTGTACATTGTCTTTACTTTCTTTTGGCATTAACTTCTAAGGAATAAATATTAGATGATGTGCTGTATGTTCTCCAACAACTCACAATTGGACCAATGCTACCTTACTTTGCTAGCAAAGATGACAGACTCACCCTCGGGCGCATCTGCATCACAGATCCTCGTTGTGCCAAAAGTAGTATTCCCAGATGTAGGACCTGCTGGAGCCATCTGACTCAGATCAAAAAAAAAAGAAGATGCATATGTTACTTTAACACACACTTCATGTGATGATACAAACCTTGTAACAGTAGAATAAACGGCAACAGTCCATTACTCATAAATTATAGAATGACCTTGGGTTTAACATGGTTCAATTAAGTCCTGCAAGTTTTGCCATGGATAAATAGAAATAAATACATTTCACTCAGAGCACTAGATAACATGAACTTCTTTGTTATATTGTGTTTTACATAAGTAAAAAGACAGCAGCCAATACAAATAAGCTATGTTTTCCCTGTGAATCATACCAAGCTGGTTTTTTTCTGTTATTTAAAAAGGATGTTTAAGCAAACACAAAACCATGGTTAATTTTAATTATGTCATTTCAAAAGATTTTTGAGACAAACCATAGAAATGCGGGTGCATCTAGCACATGCACACACCCACGCAGAGTAAGTGAGAGCACGCACAAAGCTGCAGATCATACAGATAGTAGACTGTCAAACAACAGAACTGCACAGTAATAGCACATAGCCTAACGTACAGAGACAGGCTCCAAAAAGAACAAGAGTCTAAAAGCCTTACTACCGCCCTACGCTCTTGCCTACCTCCAGCTGGACCGAAGTGGTTTGAACCCACTAGGGGACTGACACTGAAGACCTGTAGTCAGAGCTACCTCTCATCTGTGAGACTAAAACCCACAGAAATACATAGATATAGATACATTTTTCCTCACCTGTACAAGATATTTCTGGCTGCCATACATGACATACTGTGGAGCCAGGCTGTAGATCATGTAGCTGGTGTGAAGAACAATCAAGAGAAGAATCATGCAGAGGAAGAGGAGAGCCTGGGGACGAGTCCTCTTAGGCCTTATTTTGTATAGCTGAAAAAGTAAATGTTAATGTGCAACCAGTTGTGTATTTTAACAAGGTAACATAGACATAAAGGGATTTCCTTACCCTTATCCAGAAGAACCAAATGCCCATGTTGCGAATGCCAGCCATGGATGTGAGCACAAAGTACATGGTGATGACTGTGATCAGGATGTAATCCAGTGGAAACACCTGTGATACCATGGACAGAGATCAGCTACATCTATCATATGCACAGGCCACATATAAAGGCATTGTTGCTTTCAAAGCTAAACATTCAGGGTGGATGCCTCTCAAAGATGCTTAGAGCTTTTAATGAGCAACTCCCATCAATACCTTTTGTTCTAGCCCAATTAATCTGTGCTGGTCACTGTGCAGTGCACTCAGATATTGTCAAGACTGCAGCACCAACAACTGTATTTACCTATTAATAAGTAAAACAGATTGTGTTTATAGCTGTAGTCTAAGTGCATGCATGTAACATGAATATTTATCAATAATTTTCTACAAGCTGAAATATTATGATTCACTCATATTATGATATTACCTCAAATTAGATTCCTGCATATAGTATCCTATTCTTATTATGGGGCACTTAATTACTTAAATACCAAGGTCATACTTCTAAACACTGGACTTTGGACATTTAATCAATTCAATTTACCCAAATATAGGTTTTGTCTGACATTGTAAATGTGTGGTTTGAGAATCAGACCAGTTGGGTCATAAAAACAGTTGTGTCTGCAATACAATCCATATTTTTTTTACAAGACTGTCATACCAGTGTTGACTAATTTCCCCACTGTTGGCCATGTTATTTTCCTGCATTCATCATTTTGAAGGGTGAAGCAACTACTCTTTGTTCTTGCCATTTCCCACCTATTGTGATCCCACTTAAAACTGTTAATTGTGCTAACCACATCTCAGCTCTGGGGACATTACATTATTTTGAAGTTGAGGATTGCAAAATGCACTCGTGAGAATAAATCAAGGAATTTGGTAAAGTGATTATGGTGTCTATCAGACTATTATGTCTTTAAAAGTAACAAACCACAAATTGACATTTAAGACAATATCACTCGTTTAATGTATGTAGTTACAGCATTTAAAATTAGCCAAGTTTAAGTTTTAAATTCCACTTAAATATAGGTAAATGATGATGGGGAAAATGGCTTTAAATATATCTTAATGGAGCATAATCATCTTTTCAATACCAGAGATGAAGATACTCACGGGCTGTAAGGCTAACAGAAGTTCATTTAGAGGATTGGTTAGGTTGGTGCCAAAGATTATGAACCCAGAACTGATGCCAGCTGAGTGGAGAGCTTTATCCAAACTGAAACACAGAAAATAAAAACACTTATTTGTCTCCTACATTAATCATAAATGAATATAGTTAAAGGAAACTATTACACAGTCCATTTTGTGTCACATACTATTTACGTGACAGATTGGTTGTATTTTATTATGAATTATGGTGTTACAGGACATATCATAACTTACTTTGAAATGAACAGGGCAACAATGAACAGCAGTGCAACCATGACAAAGAAAATGCCCATCAGTATCTGCAAAAAACAAAATCAATGCATTACAATGCAGTACCAATTAACTGGACCCACAACCACAACCACTCATACCTCACTCATACAACTGAACTCAAAGAAGGAAAAAATATTATTATTAATTATTAAATTATAAAATGTATTTTGAAAGGGATCTACTGGGTCAGTAAATATAACATTTCTGTCATGTCTTCTGTCATGGAGAGACCATATGGCTTGGACAGCCGCAGTTTGGCACTGTTGCCTGAGGAGTCAGGGGGAAGCAATGGCAAAGTGCAGACAGAGTATGGCGGTTACAACCAGGGAGGCAAAAGGTGGGTGGCAGCCAAAAAGGCAATAAACCATATCAACCACTTGCCTTCAAGATCTTGTACCAGCCATATTGAAGCAAACAACAGGGGAACAAATATGGCAAAATATAATACAATTCAAAAATATTTTGTGGCATCCATATGTAGCATGTCTAAAACCATAAAAAAAAAACCCAATCTATCCTGACTATATCACAGGATAGATGGACAGATGGATGGACAGATAGACGGATGGACAGACAGCCACGGACGGAGAGACAGAGATAGATAAATAAAATGAATGTAGATAATGTAAATAAGTATGTGTACTCATTTTCTTATCTTAGAACTTCTGACATATTCATATCATTGCCTAGATTGAAACCATTAGGAGAAAATTTCCATTTTACATTACAAAAAGCAATCATTTAATGATTGGTTTTCAATTAGCTTTGACAAACACCCCTTGATGTAATTTCTCAATGATTGTAGTAAAGCCTCAATTACAATCAAGAAACCAATGATCAACACATCCTTATTGTTGTTTATACTCCCGTGATATAAATAATGACTTATAAAGTTAGGTGGGCAGACAGATGAGAAATTTACTGATTACACTGCCCTCATTACCTAAACCGAACAAACAAAAGCAAAAAGAGGAAACTGCAAATGTAGTTTGCCTATAAAAAAGTAACATATTGAACAAAAAGCTATCATAAACATGGGGGAAAAAAAGCTTTAAATAATCAAAATGTGGGGATTATTTTTCTATTTTAAATGAGAAGACAGCACATTTTTAACAAAAATAATGACATTGCATCATAAATTACAACTTATCTAAATAATTTTTTAATACCTTTGCTTTATGATCCCATCAAAACATAGTAACAATTTTGTGAGGTCTGAGCAACTTTTAAGCTCTACATATACCTCATGTTAAATAAGTCACTTTCAATCTCCACCAGGGTTGAAATAAAAAGAACAGCATGTGTTTGAGAAATGTAGAAATGATGTGAATGCTCTACTAGGAAAAAAAAAAAAAAAAAAGAGTCTGGCTTATCACTCTACACCAGTGCCACAGTATACAGTAAATAAATCTCTCAACTCATTACTGTTTAAATGTGAGTCTGGGGACTGTCATTAACAGCAACCCCCTTGGTTAAAGACAAACTGTTACAGACACTGGTTTAAAATGTTTGTGCATGCCTGCAGTGCAGTAAAACACTGGAAAATGAATAGCAGTGGGAATGTAAAATGTAAACTAGGAGAGTGATGTTGGAACTCATCCTTTTCTTAACACAAAAAAATGCAACCAAAACAGTGGATCCTATTTTAACTGTGCTATGTTATACAAATGGACAATAAGGGTATATCAATCACTGTGCACTATGCACCTAGATTTGCATGAGGATTAGGTAAAGTAAAATATGAACAGGAGGGGTGTGGAGATTATTGCTGTCCCATTACTCTTCGCATATCCATTCTACTGCTAAAGCAGGAAGTGTGTGAGCAGAAAAATAATATTGCCATCCATAATGTGCAAGGAAGTAAGATGCAAAAATATTACACAAAAATATATATTGTCACAGTGGTTTTTAAGCAGAATTTACACAGACAGCCTGGTTACCATGTTTTCTTTGCTACATGGTCACTAAATCTGTAGTACAATGAAATCAGCACCAGTAAAATGCCTTTGACTGTAAAGGTTTAAGATTAATTACAGCTATTATTCCATTATTCTAAGACAAATTGATCACCACAGCCAGTATTTTTGTAAATTAAAAATCCAATGCTTACTACAGTTGTTGTACTCCAGAAACCAAGTAGTTAGAGTAAGCTATTGGACTGGTGGGAATAGGCAGCCTTAAGGTTGCAGTGATTTTTTTCATGGAATTGTGTGAACTGTTAGTATCCAATGAGTCCAAAAGGTGTACTTTGCCCATAATCCCAATGGTTTAAGGTACACATGCAACTACAAGGAAAATGTGTAAAAAATGTTGCAACTAATGTGATGTTTGCAAAAGCACTTAATTTTGCAAGGTTGTTTTGTACAGGTGCTGGTTTTGTATGATTTAGTCTAGGTAACTACAGTGGGTCAGGGGTGCATAAAGCTCACCAGTGCATCATCTCCAGATGCTTGCCTGTGCAGGTGTTGATGCCAAGGAGCAATGTTTAAGTCTTGTGACATTCTTGGTCAAATTTGAATATGGGAACAATGTTATTAAAATTGCATATATGAGGTCCATGCATTGGTTGACCAACCCAAAAAAGAGAAGTTTGTAGCTGTATTGCTTTATCCCTGGGGAACCATGAGATCCTGCCTGAGAAATGTGAGACTCCCTGAGAGACTTCAAAGTAAATTAGGTGAAGAGACTACCCGTGGGAATCATGTAAATATGCAGTTGTGTAAAGTAGAACTAAAAGTAAATCTAGAGCAGTCCAGATTAGAACTTGAGCACGAAAGAAACAGAGAGGAAGATGTTTAATCAGGCAAAAATGAAAGAAGGTGTGAGATTTGGCCAAGCAACTATTAAGTAACTTTTGTGTGACATATTATGTAATCATAATCTACTTCTGCTCAAAAATCAATTAAAACAACAGTGCCAAATAAACTTGAGCACATAAGTCTAAATAATGGCATTTCTAAGATCACATCCAATATATAGACACAGAGAGGCTTTCCTTTTGTGTACAATATAATCCATATCAGAGATAATTTTTCTGTGAATAGAAACCAATTCCCTAATACAGACTCACCTTCAAAGGTCTGAGAGCACTGCCCACTTTAGTGCAGCAGTTCCTCTCTGCAATTTCCAGGTGTCTCCCCCTGCGGCGAAGGACCTGCAGTTTGCCCTCCAGCTCCTGTAGGTTGTTCCGATCTCTTGAGGAAAGGGGACGTCCATCTTTACACTACAACAAACAACCAAATAAATCAATTAATACTCATATGCATATTTGATCACTTGTGACATATGTCATTGCTGGAAGCTTAACTGGTAAGTAAACTGCACTAATGATGGAAAAATATAGGAAATATCCAATGATTGCCAAAATTAGAAAGTTACAAAAACAACATTTAAAACTTTAAGATTCTCAAATTTAAGAGTTATTATGTGAGTGGGTGGATATGTAAAGCATTATAACACCATGGTCTAAAGACCAAGTATAATTTATATGCCAGTAAAAATACAGAACTATTATATGCTATGTTGTAAAAAGTGATATTTGCCAAAATCTCAAAACTCCCTATACCCCTATACACACACGTGTGTGTGTACAGTATATGTATTTAGACTAATGACATACAAATGTTAAAGGAAACTCTTCTGTTCTATGTTAACCATACAAGGTTTTCAGCATTTATATTTATATGCAGGGGATAGTGAATGAATGCTGGTCTTCATGACAACTAATAGCAACTAATAGCCGTCTTTACTTGTATTTTCGTATTGGTGCTACCCTCATTTTAGAGGTTGGTTGACAAAAACAATGCTAACTATCCATAACTATATAAAAAGACAGAGAGGAACATGAAAAAATAAGGAGGGGCTGATCAGCTGGAGGCACTGCATGGGTACCTTTCATGATTACAATGCATGATTACTGGTATACACTACTGATGTAAAAAAAGAAAAAAGAAAAGAGGAGGTGTTCTAAAATGTTATTCATATAGTTATTATATTAATGATGTATATATTTTTACTTCGAGCTTTTGTTCCACAATTTTTTTCATGATGACGCATAATTATACATAATCATTTATGTCCCATGTCATGCCAGTGCTGTGTGTCATTCAGTGAAAACCAACCTTGGATTTCAGATTTTCTATCTGATGCTCAACATCATCAATGTCCTCTGTGTTCTCCAGTCGTTCATAAGCCACACTCCGTGTGCCTTTTATCAGATTCAAAGGCAGCACAGACATACCATATGCCTGAAAGACAGTGCAAAACTACCATTATAATCACACATTATTGTCAAAATGGGATGGCATGCGTGGCACATGCATCCACCCACACATACTGCCTGATGACAGCAACATCACAATGTTTAACATGACAAAAGTCAAATGAGGGTAAGCAAACACAGACACACCAAATAATATAGTCCCTAGTTTTCCAGAATATGTCATTTTTGGCAGAAGAAAAAAAAAATAAAATGGTGGAATCTATAATTGTGCTGAGGTTTATTGGTGAATTTGCTGCAACCATTTTGTGTGGATATCACTGCTTTATATCACCCCGATGCAATTTACAGCTTAACAGTGCCCCCATGTGACAACACTGTCCTCTATCCAGGATTTTTGTAAGTGCAATTTTAGGGAGAAACATTTCAGTTAAAGGAGGAGGCATCAAGGTGCCATCAGTGCTGAATGATGTGAAATTAAATGAATACACAAACTTTTTGTTTGAGGGGCACATACAGTATAAATAAACAGCTAGAGAAATACAGTACATAGACATACAGTACAAAGACAGCTAAGAATGACAGAAAGAAGAGCATGAATACAATAAATTTGAAAATAACTTTCTACTATCAGTGAGGTTCAATCTCTTAAAGGGATGTATGAACTTAAATTAAAAATGAGGGACACCTATAATACCAGACAACACTATCAACAACAATCAATACAAATGAAAATGACAGCAACAGTCTAATGCTTTTTTGCTCTCGCTGTGCTGTTTCATTTTTACCAACTTACCATTTACCATGGAGGAGTGCCATTTTATGGCTTCATAATAAAACAAAGGGGCCTTCTGTGCAGAACTACTTTCAGTCCTGTCAAAAGATGCTGCCCTCTTTCTTCTACATTTCAAGTGCAGAGTCTATATTTTTCTAAACCAACTTTTACTAGTTTTGAGTGTTAGGTAGCATTAAGAGAGCCACATGGGATACTAAGACAGGCTAGACTATTATTAGTCTCTGCTGTGGATCTCTGCTACAGGCGAATGTCGCCTCCTGCAATGAATCATGAAGCTCTTAAGGCCGGAGCATGTCCCGAATATCAAACACACTCATAAAAGGAAAACCTGTCCCAGATCCCAAGAGAAACATTTCCCTTTCCCTAAAATGTGCAACAACATAGAAGAAATGAAAAAAAAAACAAACAAACAAACAAAAAAAAAAAACAGGTGTGTCTCTGCTGTAGTGTACTGTACAGTTTTAGTTGACACGTAATCATGCATGCTCATTAAAGTTATTTTAGACCCCGCTGTGGTCAATAATAACCAGAAATAGCCTGGAGGAGGGTCGATGAGAGCGTGTGTGACTGTGCGTGTTAGCTGAGGGGGAGTTACTGACTGAAATCATTCAGAAAGAGTCATTTGACTGCTTAGCGGGAGATCTTGGTGGACACAGGTTTCCTACACAAGCCACCTCTTGTTGGTCTTTCTGATTTTGATGACAGAGTCAAAAAGACAGGAGGTCCTCCCTATATTCTCCACATCTCTTTATAAAGTGGCCAATCCAGCACACCCAAATTAAAAGAGTGAACAAATGGCTTTTATATATTTTGACAAATTGGAAATAACCAAGCTTGTGTATTTAAAGAAGTAAGACTTATACTATTAAGCCTACAGTGCATATTTGGCAGTACTGCCACGTCTGCTGTTTCCCTACTGCTGATTAAAAGGACAGATTGGCTGGTTGGGCATTAAACACGACAAGCTCCACAAACCAAGCAGCAGTCTTGTTAGTGTGTCTGTCTGTACTAGAAATCTAAAGGTGATTAGAGGTCACACATTTAAACATTTGAGAAGAGGTGCCTTCCTAGTTTACTTGAAGGTTCTTTCATGCCTAGGATGAGTATTGTTAGGGACATTTCATGTTTGTTTCTGCCACTGCTTGACTATGATTGATAATGAAATACTGTCAAATGGAGGAAAAACTGTCATTTTTTGTTTTGAACATGTCTTTTATGATATGTATGTATGTATGTTTCGTTGCCAACTCATTTCTGTTTGCTTCAAATGCGTTTGAATTCATTTGAACTCATACATGTTTAGTATGAGTATTAAGCTGGACATTATGGATCTATGATCTGAGTTTTTCTGTGTCTCCACTAGATTACTACGGTTGATCATGTGAATGTAAATTTTGAGAAAAAAGCACAACAACAAAAACATTCTCTTTGGATTTGTTTTAGGTTATGGATTATGCAATGACAATCAATGCCATAAAGTTATGCTAATGCTAATGTTTGAAAACAAGAAAAAAAGATGCACAGTTTTGTCTTTTGCATTTTAATGCACCTATGTTTATGAATCTTAAACTTAAATGTAACCCCATGTGTACAGTTTTCTGATTAAATATTTTATAGAAAATAAATTTTATAGACTAAACCCTACTTCACAAAAATTTGACATTGCATGTTTTTTTTGAGTTTGGAGTTCTAAACTTCAAACTTAAGTATATTGATGAAAAAGAAACTCAAATTATAAAACCCAAATATAAATATAATAATACAGTGAACGCAAAAATCAAGTATCAAGTAAAGGATTGGAGAATTTTAAAGTAAGCAATAGTGACATTTCTCTGATTCACTCAGAGGCCCAATCTTCCCAGGTCAATCACAGGGCCTGTGATTATATCAACATTAATCTTCTCACTTTTAGTTCAGCATCAGCATCTTATGGCTGGTAATTTAAGACCTAGAGAAATGTAGGTCCATACACTGCAGAGCCATGAGAGTCAGAAGCCAATATGCTGGCCAAGCTTTTAAATAAAGCCAAGGACTTCACATGATGCATGAGCTTTGAGATCAGCCTATTCGGTCACAGGACTGGAACCTGCTTGTCTATAAAATTCACTGACAGGTGTTTAAATAAATCTATAATCCCACACAGAAAGTGCAATATTTTTACTGAGTAACTACAAAGCAGCTGCACATTTGGCCCTGGTCAAGCCTGATCTTGTCCTCCTCAGCAGGTAAGTCGGGTCAGGTCTAGTTAGTACTAGGAAGGGAGATAGCCTTGTAGTACCATTGCCCCATGTAAATAAAAAATGCAAAGTGATCCCCACTTTTTAATATAAACGTATGTACACCAGAGAAAGTGCCACAAAAATGCAGTGAAAGCTTTAAAGCTTCTCTTTGTATTAACTTTAAGTACACTAAGCTGCAGTCTTACACACTGTTTACATCACAGAGTTATTTTCATTAGTGGTAGATGTCTGGTTCTGCACAAACAGTAGTGATAAATTAACACAGGAGACATGGACAACATTTCCACTGTTTATGTGAACTGTCACTTAGATTCCATTAAGTTAATCAGGCTTAATAATAACACATAGTAAAGAATGATAAATCACACAGCTCTTTGCAGATATAGATAAGCTGCCACCAAAAAGAGTTTTGCTGCTGGTAGACAGAAAAGAGAAGGGAGAGGAAATAAATCAGATGAAAAGATAAGTCAGATAAAAAAAAAAAAAGCTTCTGTATTTGAGGCTATGAGAATAAAAGAGTGAGAGGGCAGCTGCTGTTGTCGCCCAAAGGCCTGATTTCTTTGATTGACTTCATCAAAACAAAGAACATCAAATACAAAGACACACTGGGAGTTTTGATTTCCACAGGGCATTCAGAGAGTCCATAGCAACATGGGGTCAGCACAATCCTGAGCCCACTTCTATCCACAAAACGTACAAGGTAATTATCGACTCTTTAGAGAACTATGAGAAGCAAAGTGAGGGAATAGTGGATAAAATCCCAAAAGAGATGGATTATATGTCCTAAAGGAAGATTGGTTTTACACCGTAATTGACGAGGTTGTGTATTATTCATTAAGATCTCCACATTCAATTGTTGTGTAATTTGTCAAACAGGATTCTTTGAGCTAAAGAGAAAGTGGATAGATTGGGGTTGGCTGTCACTTTTACTCTTACTCCCTGTTTTTTTTTTTCTTTCTTTTTTTATGGCATTTCTGACCCCAGTCGGCACAATTTTCTGTTACTTCACCCGACACTCGCACCACCACATCCAGGGAACATTCACAGTCTAGTTGCCAAGATAACAGCTATGAAAAATGGACAGCATTAACAAATGTTACAGAACAGTCAAATTTTCTGATCTAGAAAAAATGGAAAACTGCAGAATGCTGAGGGAATGAAAATATGGGCATTTATTAATGGATACTGAGGTAGATGTATATATGAAAATAGATAGTAGGTAAGTGGTGGATAAGCTGGTGAAGGGTTCACATACATCACGTTAAAGTCGCAGGTGCTCGGTTGAAAGACAACAGTCTTGAGTAATTTGAGTAATTGAATGCCAAAGCTCTAAAATCACAAGCATTACTAATACTGAAAGGCCACTCCATCACTAAGTACATCTCAACTAAAAAGTTGAGAAACCATTTGCACTTAAAGAACTTTAAAAAGTTGCACAGCAGCACAAAGAATATTTTACAAAAACATTCATTATCAAACATGACTTATCCAGTGAAAAACTAGGTAAATCTGACAAAAAGAAGATTATTCTGTTCTGGATTCTTTCTTCATACCTCAAACAATTTTATATCAGATGTCTAATTAAGTGCAAATCTTATTAAGCTACAGCATTGGCAAGATTTGGAAATCAATCCTTTGGATGATTTGCCTTAGATATAGCTCCACCAAACACATGAAACAACATCAACCACTTGTCTCACATCCCAACTCACCGTGTAAGTGATCACTGCCAACATGCCAATCAAGGTCAAGGAGCTGATGGAGAAAGACAGAGCAGGTAGACCATCTGCAGGTTAAAACACATGAAAGCCATTAGAGATTTGACCTTGTCCTCTGAAAAGAAATACCAGTACTCTCTTTGCCACATGTATCAATAGTTACTTTATTGTGTTCACTTTGATGTCATTTAAGTCAGCTGCTTGCTTTTCAACACTGACAGCTGTACAGATTCAAACACTATCTCAGGGGCTATATCAACAGGGTAACACAGCTTAAAAATTTCTTCGAATATATTTCACAGATGCTTCTAAAATATCATTACCACACTCCAGCTAACATTTGGGATGGGAAATAATCTTCCTCTTCAGTGGGTATGATCAGTGGTGCTTCATGTGCAACGTTCACAGCAGAAATTCTAATCAAGGCAGACAGACACATACTTTCGCTGGTTTATACTATAACGACAAAAGATATCTAGAGAGGTCTTGTATTTGAAAAGAAATACGTTGTATTAGTGTTAAGGGGGTACTCCACTGATTGCACAAATAAGGTCAGTTCACTCTTCATGTGGAGTACTATTCAACCTGTAAAACAGTTTTAAGTCTACAGAAATATTCTTAATGTCCTACTCATGAAATCAGGTCATTCCCAGCTTGGGCTTGGAGACTAAACATTTTTAATAGAAAACCAAGAAACAAAAGTAGGAACAGGTTTAAAAACAAGTGGCAATTGCCAGGTAAAGGAGCGACTGCAGCCTTATGGAGATTATAGGATCTATAATTTTCTGGAGCTAGAACCATTTTAGCCACTAAAACTTAGAAAATCCTGCCATATGTTGCTTTTATTTGCTTTCATTTTTCTTTTTACAAGTATCCTAACTTTATGGATGGCTAAATAATTGTGGCAGACATAAAACCTCTGCAAAGCCAGTTATACCATGTGGCTAAATATCATAAAAGTGATTGAAAAAACTTTTTTTTGTTGTTGTTTTTGGTTATTTGGAAAACATGACCATTTCAGTGGCTTTAATATAAGTAGGAAGCCCTACAAATCCTTGTATCACCTAATACATAAAATGAGTCCGCTGAAGGTAGAGAATGTTATCCTCAGGGACAAGGTCAATCAATCATGTAGGTATTCTGGTAGTACTGAATTTAATATCTGCTTTTAATTAATGCACTGTAACAAAGTCTTCCTCTAGATTTTTTTTATTGCCGAAAATGTCATGCATTGATCAAAATCAGTGATCAAACAGCTGGATCTCTCCATGTATGTAAGTTAAGTTGAGGTGTGTCACTTTTGATTGAAGCAGAAAGAGGACCACCTATCAGGCAAGGGCAACAGTAGATGTCACACCAGCTGTCAGAGATGAAGTTAGAAGACAGGGATTGATGAAGAGACTGATTGCCTCTCTCCCCTATCAAGATCCCACCTGTCATAGGGTTCCATGTAAGAAGCTACACAGTTGTCCATTCACAGATATCCCACATCCTCTTAGCAGCACCCTCATAGTGCCCAACCCACCTGCCAGCCCAGGCACAAGTGGCTCTCTGCTCGTCTTTCTCCTTAGCAGTGGCATGTGATTTGGAGTATTAAGTCAGTATTCAGGGCATGTATAATTTGTGCTGTTTATAACATTTATCACTTTCTTTTAGAAGCATTCAACAAAGTGCAGGACAAAGAGGTGGAAAATGGAGATAAATTATATACCTGCTCCTTATTGTATTGCACGCAAAAAGAAAACTTTGAAGTCTGACAGCATGGCTGAACATTAACATTTGAATACATGTTTCCTATTCCCAAGTGTTTCATTGAGATTTGCTGCCTTTGTTTAGTGGTGAGCTTGGCAAAATAGACAATAGCTTCATGTTCTGCATGGAGAACATTCTGGTTATGAACTCTGCACAAAGCGAAGGATAGATGTTTGCTGCCACTCTTCTTGGTTCACTCTTCTTGAGCAGATTTTACGGGGATTAAACAGAGGGAATATTGTCTATTATTGGTAGTGCTTCCACATATGTACAGCTTCAATTCAAACAGCAATTGAATGAGGTACAGTGGCTCTTATCTTGCCCCGTATACAACCCTTCTGTGCATGAAACTTGTACTCAGAGGTGCTTATAAAGGAGTTCCTTTAGCCCCAGCACCCTACTTCGGTGGATTGACAGGATCAACAAACGTTAAGTACAAAGCAGCAAAGATAGGTTACAGTATATGGCAAAACATCGTACATGACAGCATGTGAAAACTTACTACAGAGTTGGGAACGTTATCAAACACCATTGCAGTTTTACTTTTTTGCATGGATAATGGTGAAGAAAAAGGTCAAAAGCAAAAAATATATAGCTACATAATTTGGATTAGACTACAGCTTGTCTTAAAGAATATTGTAGCTTTTATCCCACAGATGAGGGATGCCATGTTAATAGAGATAAAACATTATTGCTAAACTTGAGGGATGACAGAAAATGTCACAGTATTGTTCAAGTTGAGATCAGTATCATCACTTCAACGCCCTCACAACAAATGTGTAACTGAAACCTCAAAAGCATTAAGAACATAATGGCCTCTATTTCTACCCCATGCTATTTTATAACTCAGTCAGCTAAACATAAACCTATGACAATGTACAGTACTATGGATGTACAGGAATGATTACCATATCTACAGAAACACTATAGAGTCCTTATGGGGTGCCCTCTTTAGGACCCAACCAAAAGACACCGAGAGGGCTGGGTATTCTCAACTACTGCACATGAACTATTCACAGTCAAATGAACATATCCTTTACTTTTCAACATCTCAAAATTAAAATACTGTAGCATGACAAGAACAAAGCGATTTTCAATACATGCAACGACCACTTTATTTATCCATAATGATGTAATTATATCCTACGGTAACTACAGTTTTATCAAGTTGATTGCCAAATTATAGTGAAACGAATGGATACCAATGGCTGCTTTTGAAAAAGGGAAAACAAGTAGAACCATGTGGTGTGCTTTGGTTTCTGGAAAGGAGTAATCTAAGAAAGTGTATATAATTTATTACACTGAATATGCTTAAAAAGACAAAAAATGGTTTGATTATTCTCTATTTTATTATGTATTTATTTTATTTAGTGTATCTATAAAAACAGTTTCTTTTTTATGAAAATTAGACTCATGTAAATCATATTGTAAATGGCATGGTAAGAGCTTCAGAGACCTGACAGTCAGGGTCAAGTGGAAGAAGTTTTACCACTTCTACATACACAGAAGTAATCTATATTTAGAATAACTAAGGGCTAAAATTGCCTTGCAGTCTTTGCTCTCTAGTAAGCAATGAAAGCTGAGGAGAGTTAAATACATCAATAGAGATATCTCTTATGTTATCTTATGTTATGTTAAGAGCTATATACTTTGTGTACACTTGTATGTATATGTCAGGATCAGTAATTAATTAGTTTCTTTTCCGATAAAAGCAAGAATAGTTAAGTGTTACAAATAACAAATCTTGCCCAAGCACTCTACCTAGTTAAAGTTGGGCCATTCAACTCCATCCTGATGAGTACATTCAGGCATCATTGGAACATTGTAAAAAATGCACTGCTGGTGCCATTAAAGATGTAGTGGCTTTAATGAATAGATATTACAAGACAGTCGGCAGGGTTACGTGGCAGAAGCGTCTTTCTTTTACACAATTAACCTCCCATCTGGAGGGAAAAGAGATGGGGAATTAGAAACAGGATGATCATCACATTTCCTCTGTAGCAACAGAGCAACCTGGTGCCTGAAAGGAAGGTTAGGGAGAATATGTAGGGTTACTATATTGAGAATAGAGGCAGATGGTTCAACTTTGACCTTGATCCCAAGATGGAAAAAGGCAAGAGGACTGGTAAAAGTCCACATGTGGCAATGTTCTTGTATTAGCATGAGCACAGATGATGCAATGTTCAACAAGTAAAGACACTCAAGGACGATGTCTTCACAGTATTTAGGTTACTTTAAAAGGACAATTCAATTTCTTGTATACTATCTGTCCTATATAACATTTGGCAACGGAATATAAAATTAATTAAATTAATAATGTTTAAAACATTTTAATCTTAAGAAGCACTGCATTATTTTTAAATATGCCAACTGTTATTACCTGGTATCTACAGTACCCAGTACCAAAAGGGGAGAAACATAAGCTGGGAGATCAGTGTATTTTTATTTGTTTGTTTTTGTTTTCTGCTTTCTTGAGACAGCTTGTGTCTGCTTGTTTTGCCTGCAGTTGCATCACATCTAAAATTTTCTCCCTGTTCTGCCTAAGCAGAACTTCAGACCAAGGTAAATGATAAAAGAAGATAAATGGGAAAAGGAGGGCATATAGTATGAAGAACAGATACTCAAGATGGATGCGGCTTCAAGTGAGTAATGAATATGACTAACGAAGGGGAAGTGTTGAATGAGCGAGGTAGTCAGACTTAAAAGGAAACAAAAAAAAAATATGACAGTCATGGCATCAACAGCAACAATAATAAAGTTAAACATAAGAATATTTTTTTAAAAACACTATACTTACGACTACTTCCAAGCTCCTCAAACAGGTATTGTACTTTCTCCCATTGAGTGGAATTCTGGGCAGGTGGGGGCTCAAGTGGAACAAAGGCTCTAAAATCATCAAAACAATCATTTAGTGTATATAAGGTAAAAAGCATTAGGTTCTTTCTAGTATGTCACTGTTCCAAGTGAACAACATACCTAGGTTTGTACTAGCATGAATGGTTACGGCTTATTTTCAAAAACCTTCTGTTTTAAAAAGATGCAGCGAATTTTGTTTAGTTGGGGTCTAACATTTGTAAGCCATTAGAGAGGCCTTTTATATCTTACACAATCTAATGCTGATATGGAAATAATAAAATAAGGTTGAACACTATGTTCTCCACACCAGCAATGAGCTCCATGGTAAATGCCTGTTGTTTTTACTTATCTGCCTACTGTATAATTAGACCTGTGTTTAGTTTCCTTTCTCAGCTATGTGATAGTTTTGCTAATTTTAGAACTGGCTTATTATGTTGCTGGTGTAACCACACCTCTCCAACAAAAGAAATCATGTACTTAGTTACACATTCTTTGTTTACATCTGTTCACTGCAAAAAATATTCTTACATCATATAAAAGGGATTTTGAAATTTTGCAACTTTTTACTAACGTTTTCCTTATCCACCTGATATACACCCTTATATGCAAAACTGGATTACTCTTGTACAAAATCATATTTGTGCACCTTAAAGGTATATATATAATTATCTTCAAATGATCTTCAAATTTTAACTCTTAAACATTCAATACATATATAGTATATGCATATATTAAAGGAAAACCTTAGATATTTGTTATGTCTGTCTATAGGCATATGAAATATGGTGCTCTATAAATCTATAGGGACGTTTTGGATGTTAAAAAAATCTTCACCGGGGGAGGTGAAAGACATTAGCTCAGCATCTTAGAAACTACTCTTTGCCTCATATGCAAGAAAACAAAATTTCAGGCCTCAATAGGCTTCAGCTGCCCCTCTGCCATGTGGATATCCCCAGGGATCCACACTTGCACTTAATATTTTTCATGTGCTTCCCCTTGGTCATGTTATGTGCAAGTTTTCATTTGAAGCAAAAAACCTCATCAAAGTGACAATAACTCTAACCCCAATCTTCACAGCTGTGTCTACAGTATGGATGTACTTTTCTCTATCTTAACTTAAAGAGTGTTTTCTTTCAAAGGAGATACAAGGAAAATTATACAGGTATTAAAATTTTTTTGTGGTGATTAAGCTTTGTCTCAACTGAGTTTCAGAAAAGTACTGAAGGTCCATCATCACCACAACAATGGCATCTTTCACTGGCTACCAAATAACATGATTATTTTCAAATTGTAGGCACCATCTCCAAAGCAATGTATCTTATGACACCATATCACAGAGTTTCAAAATAATATGCATGGCAGTTCTTTGACAGAGTTCAGAGTTAAAGCAAAACTACAGTAAATGTGATTGTCAGTTTTCTTTGAAGGCACCTAGACTATGCAGCTGTCATACAGACTTTGTAAAAGCATTAATCAATATTCGCTACACTACAAAATAATGGGTCTTAAAGGTTGGATGTGAGAATACATGACTTGTTATTTGCAGTGGCACTTTAAAAACCTGTAGCAGTGATAGATCAGGGGTCATTCAGGGAGTTAAACAGTTTGCCAGGTATAAAGACAACAAATAAAAGCTTTGGAACATCAAGCAAGCACCTAGTGAGTGAACAGCCAAACAAAGCCATTATGTCTCCAAGTATCAGAAAAGCAGTCTGGGATAAAAGCTATCATGTTGTTGGAAATCAAAGGGCCAAAGCAACAATTGCCAGAACAAAGCAGCAACCGTTCCAGTTCATGAGCTAAAAAAGGGGCTAAATTGCTTCTGTCTATAAAAAAGTCCTAACATCCAAACTTTAAGCTGTTAGGAAGTATAGTCATGTGTCCTTTATTTTTCCAAACCAGGTAAGCTTTACTCGAGTGCACCATTTAATGGTTGAAAGAGCACATTAAATCGTATAGGTTGAACTCCAGGCATGTTTCTGTCACAGCTGCACAGAAAATCTATTATGTTGTGCGGGTGCTACCGAACACAACCAGTATAAAACTTGCAGATAACTGGGATGTGGCTAAGAATGTGCATCATTATAGAGTGTAGATACAAAATACAATAGAAAAAGATTCAATACTCCCTCCACCTGTGCTTTGTACATGGGTGGAATGTAAGGAATTCAATTTATCTGCTATATTGAATTTTCATGGAAAACTTGACAATATACTATACTTATATTAATTAAGGGGTATAGAGATTTTTTCATGTATGGCTTACCATGGCCAGACAAATGGCATTAGAGAAGTTTAAAGGTGTACACATCTGATTAAGCAAACACAGCGACATGTTCACACCCACTTCCACCTACCATTTACTTAAGTAAGAGAAGCCATCAAAGTCTGCAACTTACCCAATTAAAAGAAGCACTATGCAGACAATGACAAATCCAACTGTGTACTTCAGAGCATTTTTCACCTGCTGTAATAAAAGAAAAATTAAACTGGTCAATCATTGCCATAAATGAAATTTTATTATTATTCATTGTGAATGAGGGTAGAGGGTCATACTCTTTTTATAGCTCAGGATTATAGTCAGTGTGAGCTATATAGAATGGCTATAGATTCAGTTTGACCTGGCAGAGATGACTTGTCACTCCCAGAGATATTCAAGGTGCTTTTAAAGTAACAATACAAAAGACATCCTTGTCTGTAAGAGAAAGTGTTTCAGTCAGCTCAAAACTGACCCATGAAAGACAGAAAGGAACTATGGAATAGCTAATGTTTGGTACATCTCTCACTAAAAAAGATGAGTGAAGATAGAAATTTTAATTTTTATTAAAATTTAGTTGACAATATGTGGCCTGTTGTTTGTAATATGAATACAACAATGTGGCAATGTTCACTGCCACAAAACACATAAACAAGAATTTATTTTGATCACTTTAGATTTGTTGAGCCTGAGTAGCAAATTTTGGTTTTTACTAGAAACATTAAAAAAATTTTTTTTTTACAGAAAAGCTCTTCTCGCCTGTTATAGTAGATTATAGCCACTAACTAATGGTTTGTATTAGTAGTAGTAGTATTAGTAGTGCCCTCTGCAGTCAGCAGAAATGTGTATCATGTCACCTTTGTGATCATGTGTGTCCTCTTAGTGCATAATGGAAGAAAACAGGAACACAAAACTGTTTAACAAAAACTATACAGTATGACAACACTGAGAAGTCATAAACAAAAAGTAAAAAAAGTAGATAGTATGGCCTGACAACAGAAAAAAGGCAAATTAGTATTTACTATTAATTTGTTTCAGATTTCAAACATATTTATTTCTCATTTCAATTACAAAAACACATTAAATTTTTCGGGACCTGGAAATAAAAGACTGACAAAACATCAAATAAAACATTAAAGGATCAAGACAAAATAAAAACATTGTCATGCATTGTGATGACAACAGTGGATTTAAAAGAGGGTGTACTGTGAAGCTCCACAGTACACAAAGAAGCTTAAAAAAAACATTGAGGAAAAGCAAGATATTTGCTTTTATTCTTTGTCATGTAAATATCAAAATGTGTCCAAACAAATAGGCTCATGTTGCTGATTACTTCAGGTCAGCTGTGCCTGAATCATCAGATTAAAATTCAATTTTGCAGCACTGCATCTGAGGATCCTACGCTGCAATGTGTAGAAGAAGAAATTGTGCATTCTTACCGAGCATTTGTTCATGTTGTCATCATCTCTTTCTTCATAGTAGAAATAAACAAAGGGGATCCATAGAAACACACAGAAGAGTATGATGGAGTAAAGCGCTGTTGGAAATACAAAAGAATTGAAATCCACAAATTAGTAACACATCCTCTTGTACCAAATACTGCAAAAACTAAATAACCAATACCGCTTCCTACTATACAGTGTGGCAAACTAAATGTTAAAACATACAAATACAGTATAGAACACTCAGAAAAGTACATTTTTTAAATTCAGATTTACAGATCAAGTTAATTTCTGTATATCTTAAATGTAGGGGGCATTATGTTTGCATTATTTAGCATTTTCTATAAAAAGTATGCTTTAACTTCCATTATCTGGTTATGCCACAACCATAAGCTAGTACAATCCTCCTTGTCAGTCACAACATTCTTTTATTAACGGCTGTAGTAGTTATTAAAAGTCACATATGCCATTCGTTCTGAGACAATGACACCCAATTGCTTAAAAACTTTCAAATGATAATTCTAATTAATATTATCAAGAATCACTGACTCCGCAGTTAAAAAAAAAAAAAAAAAAAAAGCAAAATACCATTACTCATGCAGAAATATTTGTAGTCTGAGTTATTCGAACTAAAGTAGTTCATCACTTCCATTTTTCTCTGGATCTTTTACTAACTTGTCTCATGACAACACATTATCTAGCATCTCCCACTGCTGATTTAGATTGGCAGTCTCTTCTCAGTTTGACCCTCGGGGACATTGCATTTTTACCCTTCCATGCCATTTATAAGGAAAACAAAGCCTATCAGGCTTATCTTACTGTACATTCAACTGAAAAATTGGCTGCTGTTAGCTGACAAACACAAAAAATGTCATGAACAAAACACATCATTTGAAGTAAAAATAACCACTGAGCATCTATGAGGTAACATGGCAGAACTTTGGTACATGGTATACTTTCATCGGTGCTTTTTTGTGCCTGATGTTTTTAATAGCTCTGAATTCTGTGCTCATTTTTCTCTCCTGCATTCAAAATGTAGTGACTCATGCATTACAAGTTGTGACACACAGTGACATAGCTGGCTGTGGGGTTGTGAGTGTGACATGTGTTTCTGAACATTTTAAAACAATAACTCTTACTTTAAAGTGTGCTTGTGAGTTTGTGAAAGCAAGTAATTTTGCTATGCTTTAAAGGTATTATCCCTAAGAAAGCGTGGGGAGGCCTGCATCAGGCAGGAAATGTATGGTGGGCATTTCAACCCAGGAGGTAGTAATAAATGATGTGTTTTGAACAAATATATTATTAGCTATTTCACAAGAGCTCCATTAAGCAATCAAGCATCACTCTGCACAACTTTATATGTATGAATTTAAAAGTTACCGAATTGATTTAAGTAAAATATTGTCTCCCTCTATATGAACCTACATAATGATACAAGAGTAAATTTGCTCCTTATCTCAGTAAGACGATGCTTCATATTTAAGAAATAATGCACATGATTCTTGTGAGTCCTGGTAAACAGCCATTTAGTGACTATGTGTTATGTTAAAGTTTTTCTACATCACATTGAGAGAAGGAGAGACAGGTAGTTTTCTAATCATTAATGTTGACTAACCACAGCTCTTTCTCAATTGTAAAGTTATATTCATTCCAGCAGCATCATCACCAGCAATCCCTCATAAACCTTAGCAATTTTGTTTAATATTGCCAGCAAAAACAAAGAGGAAAAAAAAACAATTAAGCTTGAAGTTATTACTTTGTTCTGTTAAATGTGCTGTGCATTAATGCTATCAACCAAGAAAATTACATATTTATTTTTTCAACAAAAACACTCTTCAGCTTCCCCCACCAGAAAGTTGAGATTTAACAAGAATGGCTAAGAGATGTTACCTAGTTAAGGTGAAAAAACAGTGTTTGATCACAGTTTAATTTATGGTAGTTTAATTCTGTTAATTAATAGGAGCGTCATTAATAGCAGTCCTCATACAGACATTTTCTGTGTTATGAGTTCCATGTGTAAAAGATACTACTTGGTGTATTCTGAGTAAACTAAGAACTGATATTGTGATCCAAAACATTTGATGACAGATTTATTTGTATTTAAAGTCATTTTCTTTCTGATGAACACAGCTTCCGCTAAACCTCCCAGATCAGGTAATCACTTTTATATTTTAATGTTGACCACTCTAATGGGAAAAATCCATCTACAACAGAAATGTATTTCATTCACTCAAGCTGATGATCTTCTGTACAGCTGTCCAAGGTAAGAGAACTCGCTGTTCTTTGTTCCCTTTTTTGTTTGGTTCTTCCTGTACAGCCAGCTTTTTTTCTTTTTCAGAAGAGGCCAGTAATAAAATTCAATGGGAATTTATAAAGCAGAGGTGAGGCAAAAACAGTTAAACAGAGAGATGTTAGTTCAAGCTGGGGGCTTTGCTTTCTGCATCAAATGGATGTTGGTGAAGACAGTCCAGACAATCTCTAAATAACTTAAAGTAAAGCACGTCACAAAGATGTGCTCTGCAATATGGTTGACATAGCTCAATGCCACCTTGAGGTGGAAATCTGACCCATTAACAGAACTTGCATTTTGATGTCAACTAAAAGAAATGTGTAGGAAGACAAACCATTTTCAACAGCCACTTCAATTTCCCTTTCTTCCCCTACATGTTAAAGAGAGGCTTCATAAAGCCGCAGTAAATTCTTTGAATTAGACCTCAATTTAAAGTCACCGAAATCCAAAAAAAATGAAAACATTGGATAAACTATGAATGGATAAGAAATTCAGTGCTAAACATAAGAAACAACAACTAAATACATGCCCTGAGCAGTGCCTTTATACGATGATGAAGTACATGACTACAGGTGTGACTGCTGAGTGGAAAATAATAATGTAGAAAAAAAGAATTGAAAGCACACTCCTGATAACCATTTAATCCATAACATCAGTCAAGAATCCATGGCCTCAAGCAAGTATGAACATGCCCCTCTATGAAATGGACTATATTTCACAAAAAGGCTCTCTCTACTGCAGACAAACAAACATCACTTTTATAGTGTCTTGTTTTTTGCCAGCTGTGATCATGACAGGGCATTACTTTCAATAAACACATGCTTATTGCTTCGCCAAGGTATCCATTTACACTCATTTAAAGCCAGACAAACTGAGTTTAGGATGATGCCAGAAGTCAATAAATGCAAGCCATGCAAAGCATGCAGCCTCAAGCATATGCTTGTGGGTGAAGCAATGGGTAAAATTAATCATAACACCATGAATATTAACACAGTGAGAGAATAGGTCAGAATGCATTACCATGTATCATCCATTATTTTCTAAGCAGATCTATTGGGAAGACACCTGTCCAAGGATTAAGGTTTGGCACATTTATTTCCCTGCCTGAAAGGTCTAAACAATTTGTTCTTGTGTTCATATATAGTACGCATTTCCATTTACTTATATTTACTTATGGCAGAGCAAAACATATATATACATATATAGGGGAGATTTCTCAGAGAAGCACAGTTTCTCACAAAAGAACTCAAGAGAGTGATGGAAATACCTGTTTGTACAGACACTTGCTGAAAGTTATGACACTACAAGTTTGCACTCTCATTTCATATAAACATCAAGGGAGCCACCATATTTGGACTCAAATTTGACAGGATGAAGAACTGATTTGATGTCTGTTGGTGGATGGAGGTTTCAGCTGGATGTGTGAGTAAACATGGTTTACCAATGTGCAAAAGACAAAAAAAAAAAAAAAAAAAAAAAAAAAGAGAGAAAAGAGAGAGAACTTGATAAGCTGATAAAGTATCAAGGCCCTGCTGTGAAGTTGTAATAGAATAATTCCTCATGCCCCTTAATGCAGTCATCAGGTCAAATAAATATATAAGATGGTAAAAATTTAATTTAAAATAACTAATCATTTTAAAAATACTACAGTATACAACAGTCAGATTTGTGGCATGTGATTGCCAAGGCAGTAAATACTTTTATAAAAAATGTTTATCACTAATTGCAGGTCTGAAATAATACTTTTACTCATTATTATCCCTTGTTTCACATGTATAGCTATAAGTATGTGGGTTAAATAATTATATTCATATTGCATTATACTTATATGATAATATTTTCACAATTGTAATGGCAAAATAAAATTATTCCTAGAAAGCAAAAACAAACATGATCAATCCATCTTCAAGGCAAAAGTCACATAAAACAGAAAAACCTGAACACCTTAACACTGTTTCATTAAATATATTATATAGTATCTCAGTACTTAAAGAATAAACATTTCAGGAATGAAAAATGTCCAATTTATCAGGAGGTCCATGCCGATTCCCATACTTTACATATAAAGTTTTAAGTTGTAAAGCATGTTTGCACTGATAATGTTTCTCAGGCTATTACACTCATCTGCATTGATTACCAGTTGCCTAGCCCATTCACATTCCTCACAATCACTCAAATGTATTGAATTCAACCTGACAAGATAGCAATAAGAAATAAACTCAACTCAAAACTTCAAAATGATTCTCTGAAAATGTAGCAATTATGTTGCAGATGCTCATTCTGTATGTAGAAATTCTAACATCCCTTCAGACAAGATTTTCTATTTTGTTGCCATCTGCTTGACAACGGTTACAAAGTGACACAGTTTGTTGTCATATTTTACCGTTTTGTTTCACTTCATAGCTCAGTGACAAGGTTTTTTAGTTGAAAAGAAGCCACCATATCCCCAGTAGGACAAATACACTCTAAAACTGCCCTTGTCCATTGTTGCAGGAAGTAGGGAACATCACTTTTAACAAGTATCCTTGAAGAACATGAATAATGATCTGCACATCATCTTTATGCATTGCATTATCAAATGATTCCTGAGGCAGAAGACCAGTGTACACTAAACATTATTTTTATAGCTCCATTTAGTACAACCAACCATCCCAGAAGCAAAATTAACAGAATACCACTATGAGTAACGAATAAAAATGAGAACTTCGTATTTTCTACAAATGGGGACAAAACAATGGTGATGCAGCAGACAGACAATATGTCATACTATGGTGTATTATCCCTATATTTGTTATTAGTGAATTCGTGATGCAATAAATAACTCCAAACTAGACAAAAATGCCAAAGTCAGGTTTGAGGTAATTCAGAAACAATATGGAAAGAATATGACAATATGACATATGGCAATATTCATTAGAGAGCACTATATAGACTTCCAGATACAAACTGACAAACTGGTAATGGTTAACTGACCGGACATAGTCATGGGGGATAAGCAGGAGAACAAGGTCGTAGTGATGGATGCAGCAATATCAGAGAGAAGGAACATGAAAAACCAGAGAAATACCAAAGGCTGAAAGAAGAGCTAAAAAAAGAGGTGGAAAGTGAAGGCAACAATAGTCAGAACACTCAGGGCTCCATCAGATCCTCAGGATCCTCAAGCTCATAGGTTTCTGATAGAGGACCCAAGCTAGAAGAATTTTTTTGTTTTGTTCATGTAGTTTATGTAATAATCGATATCAGCCTCAGACATGCAGTGTCAGGCTCTATCATTCTAACAGCAGGTTATATCACAGAGATCTAGTCTCGATGTCTAAATTTCTGATTTCAAAGTAGACAGAGAAGTAAAGAGTTCTAGAAGAGTTGTAATTTCATCTGCAAAGAAAAGTGCCTTTTGTTTCTCATGAATGTGTTACTATATTCTTATTGTGAAAGGTCCCTCAATACACAAAGTTGCCCTCCGAAATAAAACTGCAATTTGTTTTCTGAATGGTCCTAAGAGAAGCACTAGGCTATCACTTTCCAATAAAATTCAGTCAACGTCTTTAGGTGGGCAGGAACCACAGACAAAAACACAGAATTTCCAACGTATTTACAAGAGGGTTGCATCCTTTCTAGCGCCTCTTCTACAAATGGCATTTAAAAAAGGCAGAGAGAACGTTGATGATTTATTTAAAGGGCCCAGGGGTATTTTGCCCTGTTGCTTAAGGGTCTCATGCACCAATGCTTTGAAGTATTGAGTAGTCCAAAGAAATGTATAAATGGGCAGAGGCTGAAGACTGAAAGGATAGGCTTTCAAACATGGTTCATCAAAGATCACAAAAAACTATTTGGGCTGTAAAAGGCAGTGGATGTTGCAGTTACAGACATATATGCCCTCAGTCATGCTGAAAATACATTTAATCTCTACGGACAAATAACATTTAATAGAATATTCTCATTTTCAGTTTGTTGGTATTACAATTATAATTACAATAACTTTCTACTGGTGGTCACGTTTTTGTGTACAAAGTACATTGAAACATAAGATGTACTGCATAATAAGAGTATATTGGGCAATCATAAATTCAAATTTTTGTCTGAGATGTAAAATAATAACACATTTTCATGACATATTCATGATGTTATTAGGTACTCAAGCCATCACAGGAAAAAGAGTTTGAACAAATGTGAATTTTTCACTGACAGAGCATGAACAGATACGCATTTAATGAACAAAGGACTGCAGTTTAACCTACGAATATCTCAGTGTCATCCACTTCCAATGACTCTATTACTGTGCGAATTCCAAGTAAACAACAGAAAAATACAATAATTTGATTAAAGTAAAAATAATAAATATGTATAGTGTACATGCATCTAGTAATACATAGTACAATGCATAGTAATACATATAATAATTCCACTGTGCAGTAGTAAACCTGCATAGGGAAATTATGTAGATGAAAAATAGATGCAGAACTGCAATTGACAATTACAAGAATTGTATTCATTATCAACTGTGATTTAATACCTGGTCCAAAGGAAAAAATGAAACATTTCTGAAATTCACCAAATGACAGTTAAGTGAGGCCAACTAATAATTTCAAAGTAAAGGAAATAAAGCAGACCTCTTAAAAATCACTCGACATACACATTCTTAATAACTGCACTCACCACTGGTTACAAACCAGCCCACCTTGGAGAAAAACATCCTCTAAGGTAAGAAAGAGAAAATCTCTGAAAACCCTGCAATTATTCTAGTTGTAAAGAGACAAATGTTGTCAAATATGGCCTTAAACAAAATTCAGCTTTAATGGTTAGATTTGTAGAGAAGCTCGGCATACAACACACATAGAGCTTGGTCTCCACCTACTGGCAAATAATAAAGTGATGCCCCTTAAAAAGATAAGAAAGAGTCTCTCTGGTTTTACATAAACATCAATAACACCGTGGTAAAATAGACTGTGCACCCAAAATTAGATTTATCAGATTTTCATATTTAGTGTACTCCAGCTTGTAACAAACTTTGTTCAGCCTCAGCACACATTCCTGTGATACTGTCATTTTCACAAACATCTATTCATTGAAGATATAAACTTTAAATGGATACCGATTGAAATCAGAAGTGACTTCTGCCAATCTCAAAGAAAATGACTGTACCACCAACAGTCAGATTAATTCTGGCACAGCAGAAAACAGCTTCAAATCTCATAACAACACAAGCACTGAACTAAAGAGCATGTCAAATATTGATGGATACTCACCACTTCTAAGCTTGGAATGTTTTTCAATATTTTAAAGGCACTATAACTTTATTCCAAAAAATTGTTCAGAGGAACTGAGAAAATATCAATCAAACCTGCAAGGCTCTGATTTTTGTAATTTGGGCAGTTTTACAAGAACTGACTCTTCCTTATCAATAGCCAAAGGTTACAAGCACAAAAAAAATTCCAAGCAGATCATCCTGCACCACAGCTATTATCACATGTGTACATGCTTCAGGGAAGTAGCACATTTTTTCAAGGTTCTCTCTTTCTCCTCTTTTAGCTCCTACAATGCATAGTCTTGGTGGGATTTTTCAAGAAAGTAAAATAGACAAAAAAATGTTATTCATTTATTTATTTATTTTATGGTCTCTGAAAGACATGAAGAAACTTTTTGTATTTTAATGGCGACTTAAACAAACGTGAAGCATTTATATGGACTAAGACGATAAGTGAGTGATAATATCAAGTGCTGCATGACAGTATAGAGACAGCAACTTAAGATTTACTCTTGAACTTTCTAATCAGACAGAGAAATCCTTAGTAAATCAGTAACTGACTATGAGTGTAACTGTTGCACCATCAACATGTTTCCCAGGCCGTTTGGGCATTAAATGAATTAAATTACTGAAAGGATATAGCCCAACATTCAAAAATAAGCCTACTGAATTATTCATCTTTCAAGTCTCCATAAAGCAAAGTTCCCATTTAGGAAGTGTCTAATCCAAACTATACATAGAAACATAGAAAATCCATGTTGTGTATGAAATGATATTTCTGTGTCTCGAGGACAATACACTGTGGCCCCTGAATGCTGGATTCATGTGCAGTGTTCTTGGTCTGTGAAAGCCAATTTTCTGATGTCATTATACCACTGGAAGTGGTTTCTTTGATTGGGCTGTCTGGGCATGGAGACAGCTTGTATTCCTTGCATTTGGCATTTATGAACAGACGGTACATAACAGCGTTGCTGACAGGCACTTTAAGCCAGCATCTGTTACAAAATGTGTGATCTAGTGTCTTTGGCATGAGTGAATTTGCTATCGTCAAAAACAACAAACTCGTGATATCCTTTAATATGACAATCAAGAACAAATTTCAGTGACACTTTAGGGAATTTATCAGTAGGAGCAATCAATGGTGACTACACCTGCCCTCTCTCCTGCCAAGGAAATGAAACAGGAAAGTCCAAAATGTCTGAATGAATGCTTGACAAACTCACTAATCACAGTATGAATATGCCAGAAGCCAAAAACTAAATTTCTTGGAAAACAACACTGTAGCTAAACTTTTGCAGAGAAAACTAGATTGTTTGGTAATGTGCTTTCTGTTTTGACTTCCTTGCTATTTTTTTCTCAACAAGGCAAGATGTACAAACATAGAGATGATCTTAAAAACTGTAAACAAACCTTCAGTTTTGCCTTTGGAAGTGAAATCGAAATTCACTGAATAATCAAAAACCTAAAGTTGTGTTGATACTTTATATTCATTTTTTTTTTATTATATCCCCTAACAGTTGATGAAGATAATCTGTAATTCAGTAGTTGTACCACTCAATGCCTATTGGTGGCAAGCCAAACTGCAGCCACTATTACCTTACTTGCCTGTAGATGGCAACAAATTTACTTATGCGTTATGCGCGGCCGAACTGCTGCTGCTATTAATAGTCCTCTTCTTCTTTTTACAGCAGACATTTTGACATGTCATAGAAGAAGCAGCACTGGTGTAACTGATAATATTTCCAATGGCTGCATTCCATTAATTTGAGGCATTTCAATAGTAAGTCACAGCAGCTCTTAGTGGGGCCCTTAATGGAATTCAACCATCATTAGCATTGTTAGTTACTGCTTGGCTTTTCTTAAAATATCTGCAGTGAAAAAGATCCACCAACATGTTCCCCATGCCTTAAAGACCTTGCACACTCACACAGGTATTCACTGTGGCTAATTAGACTTCTGCCCAAGTTTAAGATAAGCTGAAGTATGCTGAAATTACACCAGGTCACATATTTCTTGAACCAGAAAAAAAGTGACAATGGTGGAAAGCAGTCTTTTATTAATTGTCCAGAGCCTTTAATAAGCTTTGCATTTTCTTGAGCCCCACTGTCTGTCAATTTTCATGGGTATTTAATTTGTGGAATGATAATTATCATTACCATTATGTTGATTTAAAGGGAAACCTAACTCGGCCTGAAGTTACTAACAATCATAATGTTTTAACAAAAATTACACCTTTTTTAAAATCAGGCACATAAAATGGCAGATATTTGTTATAGTAACTCTTCTGCCAGTAGGCTAACCTCTTCTCCTTCCAGCACAGCACAGGACACCACACCTGACTATACTAATTAAACAGTGGTTTACACTGGTCCTTAAAACTCACTACCACATTGACAAACATTTTCTGCTCAAGATAGATCTCACCAAAAATGTTACAATAGCTATGTTCACAAACCCCATGGTAAACCTCACTAATCAGCTGGATGGACATGGTCTTCAACTCTCTCTGTAAGCACAGAATTTTCCTATCCTGTCGTGACTGTCTTCACATGAAAGAGGAAGATTCAGTCACAATCACATGCAACATCAATATATGGGTATATAAAGGAGTGAAAAGCAACAATATATCATGAATAAAAACACACACCACACCAGAAAATAATAAATAAAGCTGAAATAATTAATACTTCCTAATTACAGGGTTGTATGTAAACATTAACATTGAAAGGAATTATAAATATTTGCCATCTATGAGCCTATGAAAAATGAATACAGTAAACTACATATACCTCAAAGATGAGTGAAAGTGATCATCACTGTCCATCAGTGGGACACACTGACATTAATGATACAAAGACGTGTGTCACATCAAGGTCATGAAAACAATTCACCTTGTGTTCACCAGTAACACAGAGATGGGGATACTGTGTCCCCATTCAAGTCTAATGAAAAACATTTCATCATGTTTAAGATGCAACAGTAAATTTCATTATTGACAGCTGCTTGTTATTTGACAGAGTCAATTAATTTGAATGAGCATTTGCCACGAAAAACTGTACGTCTTATCTCTCTGATAACATTGCAACTGTCAATCCATTAACTTTACCCTATGCAGCTACATAGACATTAGGAGAATGCACTTACTGTAATATCCATACAGCACAGTGTCTTCAATTTGTCCTCTTGTCTCATTGTTTGCTGCCCATTCCTGGATGTTAACAAGGGAAGAGTCCATAGTGAAAATTTAGACTTAACAATTTTGAGGAACATAAAGAATGTATTAATTTATACACAATTTCTGGATATTGTATTAATTTTTTGATGACCATACTTATATACCACTTGAAGACAAAGGAATGAAACAGAAACCCCAACACATTAACTACTGACTAATCCAAGACCCAAAAAGGAGGTAGGCCATGCTAAACCAAGAAGCATGTGGGCTATTATCAGTGCTCTAGCATCTTTGTTTACCTAGGTTCACAAACTGAATTCAGACATAAACAGAATGACACAAAACTGACAGCCATGAGGGGAATAACTCAAAGCTGTCAGACCTTTGTCTAAATCTATTTTCATTCACATGAAGCACAGTTGTGGGAAACTGTCCATCATAAGCTTCCATTTCTTGCATTTTACATTAAGAATAAATTCTCAAACAGAAGATGAAAAACTGTGAAAACCTGAAAAAGAGATTAAAACCAGATATTATTTTAATATTTTTAAGAAAATTGGGGAAATGTTTGTGTCATTTCTGTCAGTGATTTTTATTGTTCTAAAAAAGCTCACTGGATCTTTTCCATTCCAAAGTTAATATTATCACTCTTTCATTTTTTTCTGTTTACACTTGTCAAATCTTACTAGGAAGTCAGTACTTGCTTTCATGCCCCATTGCTAATTTGCTTTTACTACAAAGTACAATCACCAAGAGATCGCTAAGAAATCATGTTTGATTAAGTAAGTGAGGATTATGTTCCTGATGTGTTAAATGTGCAGCCTGTTAGATGGCCATGACTAAATGGTACAAAAAAAAAAAAAAAAAAAGAGAAAAACACCCTTGAGCAATCACAGCAGTTCACAACCCACACAAAGCATCAAATTACCTGCTGTTCAAATGAAGATATCATTACACACTTAACTAAACCTTCAAATAGATAAAAACAAATGCAATGACTGGGCAAAACATTTATGAGCCAAGAAATGCATTCAAGTCTTAGATTCAACAAAAACATGTCCACAGCATCTAAGAAAATTACAAAGGAAAGTTAAAAGCTGCCTCAAGAAAAGTCATTAACATTTCTCAAATCGATTTTACTGGAGGTGTTAGCAGAAGAGATACTAACCTTATAGGTACCATTGGGATACTTCATGAATGAAACAAGGAATATATCCACTGGTAGAAGTGCAGACGTTATCAAAGCAATGGCCAGAGCACATATTGCTGTGATAGTTGAAATAACTTCACTCTCCTGACGACTTTGAAATTTACGAATGTAGATCCAACAGAAAGCCAGGATGACCTAAAAAAACAATATATATATATATATATATTTCACTTCTGCATGCAATCTCAGAAAGTCAAAAGTAGGAAATAATGACAGGATTGATTAGTGAAAGAATTCCTAGTGACACACACACAAGCTGAAACAATTGTGAAATATAACTGTCATGCAGGTATAAAACCCTAAAATAAATTCTACCTTTGTATAAGCTTACATTAATTAGTGTGGCAGTTACAACTTCATTAAACTTTGTTCAGTGTCCTCCTTGGCCAGATCAACATTGCTTCGAAACTCTAGTTGCAGGGTATGCGTTGCTGATTGCCAAAAAAAATACTCAAGCAGGGAATTATATACTGAGAACAGCCTGACTGTAAGTGCTGACCTGATCTGATTATATAATACTCCCACTTATCCTTTTAGCATACAAGTGAACAAAGATTCCCGAATACTGATAAGGAATGACAGGAAATAACATGAAGTTGACTTTTTATAATTAGCAGGGTTAATGTGTCTATTAGAAAGACAATCACTATTAAATTCATGAATTTTCTCATTATTTGTGTTGCTGCTTAACATAAGAAAACCCCAAACAGAGAGGGATAGTCAATGTCATGTTATTGTAATGAGCAGGAAACTCATTAGACAGAGAAGCAAAACATGGGCTCCATGATGACAAGGACATATTCCAGGCACACAAGCTGAAAGAAGCGAGGGCACTGCTAAAACTAGTCCCTTCCGATCAAAGGGCTGCCATTCACAGACAGGATCAATTAAAGGCCGGCAGCCTTAAGCTTCTGGCTGCTTGTTTTGCCAGGTAATGAGGCAGATTTTGCATCCAAATCAGATCCACTGAAAGGTTTGTTTCAATAAAAGGACTGTTAGTGGTGGGAAGAGAAGAGGAGCAATTTAATGGCATCCATTCTTCTGGCCATCTTCTGATGTAGACATGTGGCTCTGAGTGACAACTGAAATAATGGGTGCTAGTTGGGCAGCAGATTACCAGGCTGTGTAATTTAAAGGCATTCATTTAAGTACTACTGAAGACCTGGGCTCTGAATGGAGAAAAAAAAAAACACCTCACAGAAAAGCAAAGTTTGCAGTATATTTGTGGTGTAAAGCAGTGTTTCAATTTTCAGCAGCACATTATTTATTCGTTAGACCATAATTTTAGTTTGTGAAACACATTTTAAACGCGTCTACTGAAAACTGTATGTCGTTACCAAGACATAAAAATCTAGTTCACCGGAAAGTTGGAATGTCGATATTTTCAAAGAGGTTGTTTTTAAGCTAACACAGTTTCACACGGTATGAAAAATAAAAAGGTACCTGCCTCTATACGACAACAAGCGCAGTCTGTAACATGGCTAATGTTAACACTAGCTTAAACCTATCCCAAGCCAACACTGGCGTTAATACATCGTAGCCATATTGCTCCGGGTTAACGCATCACCAGAGCAATATCTTCACCTGCTAACACATGTCAAACTCATTGCCCAACGCTCCACAGTTTAGTGAAGAGGACAGACGGCTTCACACTTGCTTACCAAAAGTATAAAGGTGAAAATAGACCACCCGAGCACAGACTCGGCGAGCAGCGACTGAGCCGCCATCTTCACTTCCTGCAATAACAATCCCACGTGCTCCCGGTGATGTCACCACGTTGGACGCAGCAGTCGAGACGTTTCCACAGTATGTCGGCCTGTAAGTCAAAATAAATTCATTAAAGTCAACTAGTGAGGTTACAAAACACCACTAGTGGTGCGTAAGGTATTCATAGTTTAAGGGAAAGTAACAAAACCACACAAAATGACTTAATCACCGATTAAATTATTAGTGAAGTGGTTTTAAATTTCAAATTTAGCATAGGGTGGGATTGGGGACACTGCTGTGTACTGTGGTGTAAAGAATATAGGCTGTTCTTTACACCACAGTTTGGTAGTTTGGATTCACTAATATAGCCTAAAAGTACCTTAGAATTATGCTTGGCAGTACTGCACCATAGTGGAAAGTGACTCAATAGCATGTTGAGTAATAAGCACAAAAAAGTTGTTTGTCTCCATGATACAGTTCAACCTAATAACATTCAGAGACTCTATGGAGGTCAAGTGCAAAGGGAATATCCCTATAGATTAGATTACATTCATTTTGCCCAACTAAGGTGGCACCTGTGCTAACCAGTGGGGCATTTAGGCTAATCATAGGGATATGTAGGCCAAATAGGCATTTTGGCTGATCATGAATATCCTGAACGGTGACCAAAGGGCATTTAAGCTGATCTAGGAGACACTAGACCACTATTACATTTAACACATTTATGATCATATGATCTTTTCTCTGTTTCTTTGTATCGTGATATAGGAGTCAGCCTTTCCATTTTTCTTCCATTTGTCTGTATATTTTCAAAATTAACACACAGTTATTTACAATAGTTTACAACCTATGGACTTATAGTAGTATAAATTGCTGCAAAAAAAAGATGCAGGTCAATGGATACTACGGTACAGTGCACCGGTAGCTGCAGTCCCATGTGTAGAGCTGATCATCGGAGTAATACTTGCCATCAATTATCCACCACAGAGGCCCACACCAGGAAACAGCTGTTGTCTGCTGAAAGCAGTCTCTCTGCTGATATAATAATGTAATTCTAGTAAAGATCCATATTTTTAAGGGATCATCTTTATAATTCAATAATATTTGTTGTGTAGCCGTCTGACCAGTGGCTCGCTGGAAGAGTGTCTTTTAGTGTCAAAAGCATAGATCTGCTCTATATTTGTTATAGTATTTTCTTCTCTGTTCTTTCCTGGCTTTGGTCTGCTGTTTTTCTCTTGCCTGTCTCTCCCCTTTGATTAGCACTTTCTAGGCTAGTTCAGACACTGTGTGCAATAATCACTAAGCCACTAAGCCTTCCATTATGTTTTACATTGAGACTGCAATATATATCACCAGTTTGCTCTGACACTGGCTTTATTCTGTATGTTTATCTGACATGTTTGCTCACATTTGTAAAACTTACTGTAAAACCTTAATGTATTTTACTGATATCTATGTGTCTTGTGATGACAAATATAGAGCTTTACAATATAACAAAAATCTGAATTATCAGATATTTCTGCTCCTGCACAAGAAACTTGTCAATGTATTCCATCTTTTATATTCTTCAGCTCCAGACTGGATGGGGCCATAATTTCGTAAAAGTCACTATATGTATTTATTTGGTGTATATAAATGCATGAATAGCAATACCACTCAAGTTTACTCATGAGAAGTATGAGCTTGTGTTCCACCCAGCAGGGGATTCAAACTCCTTCAGCAATAGGATTAAATAAACGTTCCCAGACTCTATGTGAAGTGTAACAATCAGCTGGAGTTTTTTTGTGTATGGAGAAGTTTGAGCCATATGCCAGGTTTCTTCCAATTCTCAGATATTTTGTTTTGCATGCAAACTCCACAGTAGCTCCACATAATCAATTTGCTGTGTTTGCTGTGCTGTTTTTATTTCACTTCTACTTTGCACAGTTTTAAGTGCATTGTAGCAAAGATGTCTGCTCCATTTAGGGAATCTATTGTCCCTTAAATTACAACAGTCTAAGAGTGTGCCGTCATGCTTCACTATGATTGGAATTATAAAGACAAAATTAAATTATTACTTGAGTAATTACTTTTGCAAGGGGTAGACTATAACGGTTCCACAGTGACATTGAGACTCTAAAGTTTATGAAAGTGAAAAAAAATACTTCTCTATATTATACTGGGAAATACTGGTCTGTTACTAATTTGAATGAGGAACATTCTTACCAGTTAATTAGTTGGTCACTATTGGCTTGGACACTTTGAAATTCAGTTCCTCAAAATCAATACTAATATATCTAAACTTCATTTATGCCTCTGACTTTAAACATTTTAATTAAACTGATGTAATTCATTCACAACCCATTATTCACTCGCATGGAAGGTAAGTCTGCTTAATTCATGCAACCTTTCAAAACTGTGAATGCCTTTATCAAGCAACTTGGCAATCTGCCCTAATGGAGGGCATGCAGCAAAGTCAATTAAAGATATCTGTTGGACAAGCAAAAGATTTCTGGATTAGGTGACTTACATTAGAATGAGGTACATGTTTTTCTGACCTTTCATAATGATACTGTAGTCATCTGAGGAGTTGTTGCAGTGAGGAGTACACAAACCCATGTTACCTATTCAATATTTTCTGTAGAGAGTAATACTACTCAGCAAAATTATAGCATTGGCGCCACCTCTCATCCACTTCTCTTTTATTCGGTCATCCAAACCAGCTTTCTCGGTCCAGCTGAGGAGCACAAGTGATACTGCAGAAATAGTTCCAACTACCGTAATTGTGGCTGTGAAGTGCTTCCTCCTCTATCAAATCTGTGCACTAATTGAATGAGAAAATGGATGGCGCTTATGTGACTAGAGAGAGTGATAAAGCACAGGGACAGGGTGTAAGTTGTTGATTGTGTATATAGAGTATATGTATATAGGGCCTAAAGTTGCACTATAACCACGGCTCAGTCGTCTTCGCTTTGTTAAGTGAGTCACCTACTCTAACCTTGACTATAATATTAAGTTAGGGTGCATACTATTTGCATTTGCAAGCAGCATATGGTTGTGCAGTTGGCCAGCGTAGGTAAATTTATGTAAAATATTGTGTAAATATTACATGAGTTTAAGGTGGTGATAAACAGGCTACAAGGAACAGGTTGTAATGTACAAATGTAAAATGACCTAATTCAAAACAGAATAATGCATATACAGCTACTGCTGTATAATGATAATCACAAGTAAAGTAATAGTAATAAAGTAATATTTGATTACTATCAAAGAACCTTGTTAGACTTGTTGCTTTTTACATTTAGCTTTACATCATGTGAGTTTTCAAAGAAGTTGATTTTACTTGTACTTTAATTTGAAGTTGCAGTTATATGATTAACACTGGTTGAGTTGTTAAAGAGAATCAGTATCACAACTCTCCCAATGAGGTTGGCACCACTTGATTTTCTTTTAACTTTCAATAGAAGGGTAAATTATTTGACCGTATTTCATGAATATCCCACAGAACTATAGCTGCAAGGTAAACTGACATATTATTGTATCTTTATAATCCTTTTTCTTTTTTGTCTACATGCTGGAAGCTTTCATGTCCAGGTGAGCTCTGAGAAATGGTGAATGACACTCCTTAATGGCTTTTGTGATTTTTATGAGCACATGAAAGGTACACAGTGGTTATGGCAGCATACATATTAGCAAAACACAGCATGTGGTTTTTGTCTATTCCTTTGCCATATGTCTATTTAGTAAATGATCCAGTAGAGCAGACAGGTGTCCCTTTAACAATAATAGTTTAACTGCTGTAATAAAGAAACAGAATACAGCGATTAATCTGTTTGCATTGAAGCCAAACGACTGCTTCCAAAAAGCAAAAGTGTTTGCTGAGGTTGCAAATGTATGTATTCAGTACAAACACAATGCTACACACATACAGAAGCACATACACACATGCATGCACACAAACGCCACAAGAAGAGAGCACTGTTTTCTTATACCCTCAACTGGAAGTTTATTAGTTAAAATTATTGCAGCCTTACACAACAATCCTGAAATAAATGCTCCTTTGTCAAGGTGATAATGTTCAGGTTTTGTGTTCAAACTGTCTCTGAGAGGTATTGATTTAAGTGTATGATTATTGTGAAGGATGTACAGTAGCTTGTGCTGCTGTCCAACTGCACTGCAAAGTACTATACAAAAAAATGGCGTCTGCTATTTAGCCTAGCCTCAGTGATAGACACAGCTATTGGTGAATGTTCATATTATTGATGCAGTCAAAATCAGGGAGAGATCAGAGTTTTTGTAATATATCCAACAAATAATGTTATGATTAACAGCTCTACTGCAGACTGCAGCATGTGGTGCTGCTCAGCTTGTTATCTTGACCACTTATGAGTATTGTGACTTAGTGAACACTGTGAAAACAATTCATTAGAAACATATAGAACATTCAGGGTTAATATTGTGACTGAGATCACTTCAAGTCAGATTAATATTGTATAGTACAGTATGTCCAATATTTCAAACCGCTTCTCTTTGAATGCTTTTCTGGAAAGATAGCTGAAGTTTCTCCAAAAAAACACAACCAAAATTCAGATATAGAATTCAGCACGTATTGGCTGCTTATGTATATGTTATGCGTCCTATGAGCCACTAGAGGGGAGACACTGTAAGAATGAAGAGTGAATTTGAAAGTTCAAATTCAGTCAAATAGTATGTGTGTTTACAATAAATATACTACATGCATAGTTTAGAGGTGAGCATGTGTTGCTGTACTTTGTGCAGTAAAGGCAGTTCGATAAAAATTTAGGGTAAATTCCAGTTCCATGAATGGCATCCACGTTTTCCTGTGATTGCATCTTTTACTTGCATCTTAGTCCCGCCCACATACGATGCAAGAAAAAGATGCAAGAACAGAGAAGCCAGGAAACATGTTTTAAGAGATATGAGACGTCTTTTCCTCCAGTGCTTAATGTGCAGTGTCCAAAATGTGAGAAACTCATGTCTGACAAAGGGGCATATCAGTTTGTAACTGCTTCTGCAAAGGATCCACTCGGCTCCTACTGGTAGCCTCTATCTAGATTAAGACATTCACAGGAGGACTCCAATGTGGTGTGTGTCTAGAGAGGATAGTAAGATAAATGACAGCAAATCACAAGTATAAATTAAATGATAATGCGAAAAATCATTGCATCCTTATTGCCCATGATGGCTCAATGGCATCACTTGCTGAGAAATTGAACGCAACCAAGCTAGACCAATCACTGATGAAATTTGTTTCACAAATGTGTGTTAGCTGTAAATGATTTCCCTGTTCGATTTGTATTTTTAAATAGTTTTCATTATTATTTCACCATATTTTAATATATACGTACATACACATCTATGTCTTGGGTGAATGATGAACCATGAATGATTTCAAATCTTTAGTCATTGTTGTCAAACGGTGAGTGTGATGTTTAAAGTTTTGGCTTCTTACATTAACCCAATAGAGCACTCAGGTGGTATTATCTGTGCAAAACTGTAAAACAATAATAAGGGCTAAAACAGGCTAACCATAATGTGTGAATAAAGTGTGATGCTTATGCACACACACACTGAAAATCTGAAAAATCGCCAAAAGCGCCATTTCTGGCATTATGGTTTGGAATATTTTTTCAGTCACATCAGGAAGGTGCCAAACTTGTAAATGTAATGTCTTGGGGTCAGAGTCAGCATGACCATCTGTCCCTCAGTCTCTCTTGTTATCTGACTTTTCACTGCGAAGCGTGTGCTGCCTTTTGGAGCTGAAAAGCCATGGAAATAATATTTGAAAGTGCAGTTCCCCAGAAAAGCAGAAAAGCTCCAGAGGGATATATCTCCCATGAGAGAAAAAAAAATAGGAAAAGCTGCTCTTTAGAGCTAATTTCCTAAAACTAGTTTCTAATGACTTTTAAATGGCAGAATTAATTCCTGTCCTTTGGTTAAGTTTTTATTTGAGCAAGTAGAGAAGCAAGAATTGGGATATTTCTTGCACTGTTTATTAATACTATCATTTTATAATCAAATTGTGTTGTCACTTGAAGAAATAATGAAAATTGATCACACAACAGTATATGATGGTCTTGCTTATAATTGCTTATCAGGCCAACATAAAACCTAAAGCATTGGAAAAGTTTAGATGTATTTTGTCTATGTAGACGAGGTCAGAGGAACAGTCTTTAGTTTGAGCTGTGGCACCCTCTGAAAAAATCAACAAAATCTTATCAGAAACAATAACCTGGTCATTCTGAATAATCTATAGACCACACTGTGACCATTTTTTTCCCCCAGATACTGATAAACTATTACTCCTGAAAACCTCTGACAGTGTGATTTATTGGGGATACTAAGCACCAGTAAGTGGAGCACCAGCTCTGTAACTTTAAACTAACAAATTATTGTATTGCATGCTTTTTTCATACAGGTTTGACACACAAAACCCACACAATCTGTCTTTGCCCAGAGAGCAGCAACCAAGCACTCTGAGCAGAAAACAACATTACAAAGGCAAACATTGAAGCTGAATATAATTGACTTTTATTCAAAATGAATTGTCTCATCCACAGAAAAGTAACTTGAATAACTACTAATGAACTTATTCTATGATAAACTTATTCTAGATAAATAGATTTTAGTGCTGTGCAAGTGAGTGAGACAAAACAGCATGGTTAAGACAGAATATGTCTCTGATGACAGTAATCATAAGGATATTTTAGAGTCTACTGTCACCTTGGATTTTTTTTAAAAGTTCACTCCTCTTAAGTGTGTTCTGACCATTTACCTTGAAGCAGCAATTGGTAGATACATTTGTTGCCTGTTGTACACCAGCATACACTTTATTTAGTCACTGCAAAGACACATACATATAGTGGAAGAACACTGAATGTGTAAAATTTGGCAGAACTGAAAATTTGATGTCAGAATGTCTATGTATTCGATACAAACATCTTCTGTTTGACTTCAGTATTATCTAATTAAACCGTTTTATTAAACCCACAACAGAGCAAACTTAGTCATAATAAGCAACACGCATTTTAACTTAGTATTAGCACACACTGGATATGAGAAGGCAAGAATTTATCATAGACCTTAACTCTGACTCTTTAAGCCTTTTCTTTACATATCTGCAGTTGCTGTTAGATAGTACATGGTGTCTCCTGCTGAGCCTTTAAGATGCCATGTTATTTCCTTATTTCACCATGACCCCAATTTTGCCTTAACCTTAAAGTGTAAGTCAGTTCAAACCACAACAAATATTTATTTTTCTCGCAATACTGCTTTTTATTTGCAAAGGTTTGGAGTTATCTGAGACTTCTGAAAAATAAAATAGATTGTTTATTTTCAGAATTAATAATCCACAAACCTCACCGTAAACTGTTTTCATTTCAGGTATTTTGTACAGAAGTAATATCTCCACTATTGTAAGCACGATAGATGTCATCTGGAAGAGAAGTAGAAATTTCTGCTCCCTGAATCGAAAGTTAAAGAAATCACTGTATTTGATGTGAAACAAAATGATTGCAGAATGAAAGTTTTTGGCCAGTACAGAACTTAAACATTTTGTGCACAACTTTGTAAACAATCCATTAGTTACATATTCAAGTAAAATAAGAACTGAGGGCATGAATCCATATCATACTCAGTCTGGAAAACACCAGCACCGGCATAGACTGTGGGACTGAGTAGATGCTATATGATAGCAGCCGGAAAAAGAATATTTTTGGTAAAAATAGGTGTTTGTAATATTTCAATTAAAATATTACCCACCACACATGCACATATACACAGGCTGCTCACCTTTTTTTTAATTATAAAGTTTTTGACTTCCAGTAAACCAGTAAACCCCATTTAATTAAAATAAAAGTGTTTTTTTTTCTAGTGTTAACTACACAAAAGACCAGTCATAAATAATTCACTCAACACCAAACAAAGAATTATATAAAAAAAATAATGATACCACTCAAAAAGTAAAATGCTTTCCTATATTGTTCAACAAAGGACTAGCCATCTGCTTCATTTAAATCTTCAGTTCTGTTTTCTCTCTGTTTCTTTCATCGCACTTCTGAAAAGCACTTCTGTGTGTGTCCCTGTGGTGAAGAGGTGGGTGCACTCAAATCATCTGTCTAAACAGTTATGTGTGTGGAGCCTGAACACCTGTTTCTCAGGGCCGGGTGTCTTGAACTGTTGGTGTGCTGTTTCAACAAAAATGTCAGGGGACAAAGTACCTGTGCTTTAACCTTCATTCACAGTGCTTTTCACTACATTTTCATATTTGAAACTCTGACACTAACAGGGAATATAGTGGATGTTAAAGCTGTTTCCTTCCATACAGTAGCACAGTATATAAAGGTGACATTTGCTGTCTTATGGCTGAAAGAGTAACCTATATAGTACTGTATGTCAGTGTAACACTAGGCCTGCTTTTACAGCTGAAAGCTGTCACTTTGTTATTTCAGCTCATCTGCCTATTCTGCTCTTACTACACGTCTGATTTCTTTGTTGTGGGGTACTGTGCCATGAATAGGCAGGTAAGACTGTATCAAGTTGAATAGCTATGTGTTAAGTCTTTCTATTGTGTTTTGATATTTACTTTTCAGCTTGACCTGACAGTTCTTACCACTAATAACTCACACCAAGCCACCTTAAAGAGAAGCAAACCCATATGAATTAGGCCTTCAGCTCACTAGGTTTGATAAGATGATAATACATCAAACAGTGGTTAATTCCCGCACCTGGATCTAGTAAATAAGAGAGTTTGTTTGAACTGCACTTGGGCAGTTTTTCCCCTAATATGAAAGCTTTCAGTGTGTGTTCCTCTTGTTTGCTGAAGTCTCTGTCAGTGCGCTTCAGTAATAATGACAGAGTGGGAGGGCCACTCGGCGAAACTAATAAGGACGGCGATCTAGCAGGCGATCCCAGTGTGACTTTTATTTCCAAGTCCTGGAATCCGGAATCGGACTGATCGTAATCACGCATGGATTATGCTTTTTTCGCTGCTTTTTGATTGTTTTTGCATTAGACGAAACTTTCTCAGCAACTGTAAGTACTTATACACCAAATTAATATCGCAGTTATTTTTTTTAAAAATCGGCTTAATGTAAATATCAGCCTGTAAACCTTTTGGAAATCCACTTATAACGGACTCCTTCTATATGTTCCCGTCGCTTGGCATTACAGCATTGGGTTTTTGCGCATGGCTTGATCTTTCTAACTTGTCTGCCTGCCGGGACACACGCCTCACAAACAGGTTATTTCTGATTTGTGAACGCTCTCCTGCAGTAAACATGCACCGTATTGCATCACTAGTGTGTGCCGGCCACTGAAAGGAATATGAACCGCACATCCAGTAATTAATAAAAAAATTAAACCATCCAGCCAATCAGCGGTCGCGCAGAGAAACACGCTTCTTTGAATATTGCGAAGTGTTGCAGTGAAGTTATTGCCCTTGATCAAAAGTGGCTGAATGAATGACAGATAGGCAGCACAGACAAACTTAAGTGTCCGTGGTTTAGCGCTGCGCCTTCTCATTTCTCAAGCTGGAAGACCTATGTGATCAAAGCCTGCAGAAATAAAATACACTGTGTTTTAGTCGGAGCAGAAAACTACATGATGTACCAGAACGCTTGTGTTACTCATGTAACTCCTAATCAATCGTCAATAATAGGAATCAATTATGTGAAGATGTTGAATAACCAGCCTACATGGTTACGCTTTAGAGCTGCATGCACTGCATGCAGTCGCAGAAATGACAGGAATAACATTACGCGTTCACACTGGCAAGGAATGTGATACCTCTGTAGTGCTACTTGTCTATCGCCCATGCATAGTTGTAGTTTGTAAGGGGCATGGTCACCTCATCTCCAAGCGCCATGGCACTGCAGACCTGCTTGCAAAACTTTAAGATCCTGTGGGAGAAGGCATAAGTGCTTGCAGCATGGATGGGAATTAGCCACTGGGGCAAAATTAATTTGGATAAGAGAGTGGCACTTAAAGAAGGAGAGTATCATGAAAAATACTATTGGTCACACTTGGTGAGACTGTGCATATAAATTAACTTAATGTGTCCTGGCTGTATTATGGCCTTTGGAGGTCATGTTAAGCGTGCAGCTCTGTCTTGAGCCATTTCTACCTCAGTGGAGTGTGCGCCAGGAAGGAAGGATTTTTCTGGTATTAAACTAAATAACAGGTTACTGAAACTGGTTATTTGCCACCATATTTTCTGTAGCATTAACTATCAAAAGTGTTCTAAGCAAACCTAGACCTTGAAATCACTAGGGGTGAAAAGCCTCACTGTCTTACTGTACTTTGATTGTATTCTGGAAAAGACTCTTATGGCATCCAGGTTGACTTTTCCCTAAAAAAATCCCTGCCTTCCTTGCAATGGCATGAGAGTAATGCAGAAGCTTTGATTTGGCAGTGTAGCCAAATGGCTTAAGAGACTGACTTGTACCTGGTAAGTTTCCAGGTTTGAGCCTCGCAAGTGATGTCTTTGACCAAGACGCCGCTGACAGCTTACAGATCAAAACACGACACAGTATTACAGAAACCAAGCTCAAAGCTGTGGCATTATGACAAGGCAAAACAAGACATAAGGAGCCAGCGACCATGTATTCATGTAATAAACCTCTCATACAATTACCCTGTCACACATACTGTAAACCTAATTACAAATAGAGCCTAATAATGAAAACTGCTTAAGCTAACATATCTTTTTAACATGCAGTATATCTTTTTAACATGCATATGTCTCTTCAGCCTGAGACATAGTAATATTGCTCTGCTGTGTTGTTTTTGTCTTGTAGACTTATTCTGAACAGATGAAGCTCATTGGCTCAGTTCCATAGTTAAACTGTGGTGATGACATACAGATCTAATGAATTACAAACCGTGTATGGAGAACAAGAAGCAACTTGGCTAAAAACTGAAACTACACATAAACAGAGCTTAGAGTATAATGATTTAGCTGCAGTGTAGACATCTCCATCCATCATTGTATGGCAGGTGTTTATGAAAATTAATGTATGAAGGACTCAGAAGTGCAATCTTCATGCTGAGTGAGTTTAGGCAAATAGGAGGCTTTGGGGACATAAGTGGGCATTAGATTTGGGTTGTAAAATAAGATCAGGTATGATTAACGGTTTAATAGATTTTTCAATCACAATAATGCAACATTAGCATAATGTAATTTCATTGATGTTTCCAAAAATAAAAAAGCCCACATTTGAAAACAATTGATAGAGCACTGTGAAATGTGATTATACCCAGATAAAAAGGAGTGAAACTTTTGTCTATCTTAGTTTGCTCAGCAGTTACACAGACATTAATCTGCTTCAGTGATAGATTAGCTGAATGAAATCCAGCTAAAGTCAAAGGTGCTGTTTCACCCAGTACAATAGCTGTTTTATAATAAAGGTTAGTAGACCCACAATGCTTGCATGTATCTGTCTATTAGCTCTGCCATTTCTGGCAGTTGTACAAAGGAAAACATCTGACCCAGGTCAGGGTAAGGCATGTGTTTCATTTATTATTTCAGTTTTGCCAAATATTGAGATCGAACATAAGTATGTTGTAAAATTAAAATAAAATATTCTGTTTGCAACCAGGTTTTCAAGCAGAGTGCTTTCAAGTGTCAGCGCCATGACTTGCTTCCTAAGATGGACGGCTTTCCTATGGACTATAAATACCATTCCTTGCACTTTTGGAATGGCTGTGAGTGAACCTACAGGTATGTATGTTTGTTGCCCTCAGCTTTTTGTCCAATCACTTATCTTAGCATGTCCTTGTTCTCAAGATAGGAGTAAGTATGAACATGACCTTTTTAAAACCCTTTTAGACTTTTGTCTAAAATGTATTCTACAGTATATATTTTCCAACACATTTATGATTTACATTTTATTTAAAGAGATAATACACCCTTTTATTACAATTGCTTGGGGAATCCAATCATGTTTGAAAAAGACTGTCAGCTTTAAACCCAAACTTTCGAATTGTAAAAATATTTTATACTATCACATTCATAAACTCAGTCCTCATTTAATTTTTATTAAAGTAGATCTTGGCTTGGGTTAAAGGATATTTTTTGTTTTTTGTTTAAAAATGAAAACTTTGATGTTCTGCTCTCGTGGAAATCATTCTAAGAGGTTTAATTTTCTAATTTAAAGGAAGTTCACTGTGGAAATTAATTCATGATTCAATTCATTCATTTCATTTCTATAAGCCTAGTCAAAACTGGTTCAAAAATATAAATGAACGTTTGTACAAACAGCAAAAACAGCTTTTTGGTGGTTTTCCTCTAGATGGCTCATGCCCCCCTCTGAGTGTAGAGGAACACAGGTTTTCTGAGGTTTTAGATCGTCCCCTGGAAATCACAGGTATGTACCTTATGAACAGAGATGATTTGTAAACAAGTCAATGTTTGTCTATTTAAATCTAGTGACACACTGTGGCCCTGTTCACAGGATATGATCTCACAGAAAAGTTTCTTCTCCGAAAGGGAACAATCACAGACGACCTGTCATCATATCGTTTGGGAAGCAGTCCACTCATTAAGCCAACCAAGTGAGTACTTTGCACGTCTCGTGCATTTGCATTTGTATTCTGCATCATTTGAGTTCAGATGTTGTACTTTGGTTTCTTAGAATGTTTGAGGATAACTCAGACAGACAGCCTGCATGTTGATCATGACCCAGTACATAATCTCTATATATTCTGCTTCATTTCTACCAGGCTTTTACTATTCTGCTCCCTCATGTACAGGCTCTAAATATGGAGTCCTGGTTACTCTGGCAACTCTAATATTGCAAGAGAGTATGAAAAATAGCTAAAATATTACTGCAATTATAGTTCATTGTTGTGCAGACGGCAATCAGGGTACTACATTTTATTTTCTTTAGATGTAGTGATATTTTCTGAAAACAAAGTCAGTCATATTGTTAGATTTCATGGGTTGACTTGAGGCAAGCCCAGATATACCCTGCACAGAGCAACAGTTTCATTTGCATTGGTTGATAAGGGCAAGCTCTGAGGTGCAGTGTTAGACAGAGAATAATTTGGACAGAATTAATATATATCACATTGATTCTAGAAATCTCCAAAGGGCAAGAAGTGGGATGCACTGTAAAGAAATGAAGAAAGTGTGAGCATGTATAATAATATTGAAATAAATGACATACATAATGACAGACTGATATGATGATATAGTGGGAATTAGTTATGTTTATTAAGACATATCGTACATTTACATTAAGTCACATTAGGAATGTTCAGTAGAACATATGAAACTCTAGTGGTTTCCAAAATTGGCCTTAGAGTGATGTGTTGGATTTTACAAAATGTATTTTGAGATGTTCATTGTTTTGTGTCCATAGGTTGTAAATATGAAAGGGAACACTTTGTCATTCTTCTGGGAAGGGAGGATATTTTTAGTATTTTTACATGACACACAACTGTAAACATTTACTGCCACTCTCTTACTGCTAGGTGAGAGAATCTTTGAGCCAGGTGATTTGCGATCTGCTTCCCTGTCCAGTCAGCCAGCCGAAAATACATTTACTTCAGCCCTTCCCTCAGTCTGGGCCCATAGATGCTGCTTCTCAATGACACTGCTGACAGTGTCATTGGTTATAGTGGTGAGACTGCTCTCTCATATCCAATTATCTAAGTACTTTGACAGGCGATACTGTATGTCAGCTGAGGAGGGAAAGTGAGGGCAATTGCACGAAGCAGGAGGCCTCTCTGCCCCTGCCACAGCCACTAAAGCATACCTCACTTAACTTACAGGATATGCAGCAATAGATGCTCAACTCTGTAGATCTGGCTAATGTCCTGCCAGCCTCTTGGCACAATACACATTATGGTGCATAGATCAGACCCGACACACTCAGGGAGCATTTGTGTGAGGTGACAAATTGCTGTACAAAATGGAACATGTATTCAGACTGTGCTTCCATACAGTACGGAAGAACAGTGTTGCAGTTGCTGCCTGCCTGTGGAAACATATGTTCTTCATTGCCCTCTATAAATCCTGTATTAACTTCTGTTTCATATTTAGATCTGATTGAAATAACATTAATATGTACTACATCCACATTAAACATTTCCAATCTAGTTCCACAATTTAAACTGTTAGAGGCTCACTGGAGTTTTCAATAGTAGATTTTTCCTCCTTTTTTTTAATGTTTAGCAAAACAAGATCAAAGAGTGTTTCTGTCTTTTGCGATTTGCATTAAAGGAGCAAGTAGCCGCAGCACTCTATGACTGTAGTAAAGTCTGACTGACAAGAAAATTGTTTTTATCAAAGCAAAACATATCCAACTGCAAACTTATCTTCATACTTCTGTTCATCTTCAGACTTGTTTTCTTTTAATTATCAGCCTTGTTAGCTTTTTTTTTTTTTTTTAGTTTTAAAGGTGAATACAAATCACATCCAACCGTCACTATGAAGTTCAACGCACAGGGACCTTTTCTCTTTAATGTATGAGGGATTGCTTTTTGTGAAATGGACATGGAATAAACAGATCATTTAAATGTGACCAAAGTGTGAGATAATGTTTTATGTGACTATCATCAAAGGAGCTAGAAACAAGTTGTTAAATGAAAATGTGTGAAATTCTCAAATTCTATATAAATGCTGTCAATATGAGTTATACTCTACATTTTCATGTAATGTATATTGTAGTATAATTTAATATAATACATTACAATTTAGATCCATCTGTTGTGACTGAGATAAAGCATATCAAATCGCTGGGAGTTTACATTTGTTTATCAGCCTGTGATTTCACATTTTTGTACATGCACTTTACAAGTGTTACCTATATTTTATTCGGTTTCGGAATATGTTTTGTAACCATATATGTTAATGTTTAGGTCTTTTAGCTGAAGGGCTCTGCACATGATTGCAGCATGAAGTGCTTTAGCTTGCCTGTACTGTAAAAACTACATTCAGAAATTGCAACCTGTTTAAAACCCAGATGGACAAATCTATATTTTTATTAAAGCAATTTCATGTTGGTCAGATGTAAGAAAAACTCAACTTTATAATGTGTGTGGTAGATTTAACAAAGTGTTGCTGGTGGCCTGTTTCCATTGCAGTATTGCCTCTCACTCAGGAATGGGTGCAGAGGGACACTTACTTAAACTAGAATGATAATAATATAGCAGTCTTACACATCTTAGTTACACCTGTTCACACTCATTTGCATAAAGTCTCTCTGGTAAAATATCCTTCTTCCAGATCACAGGCATGCATTTGATTTGACTCGGTCAGTGGCAGTCTTCTGTAATGCTGGTAAATGGTTCAGTTCCACATTAAAACAGGCAGGAGTACTCATGCTGAGAGGAGGTTTTAGCCCTTGCTAGCATGAATGATGCATTTAGCTTAGGAACTGACATGGCTGAGACCACTTTGATCTGTCGAAGGATTGAATGTCAGGCATAGGGATGAGAGCCAACTAGGCTAACGTTTAAGGTTTGATTGTTTCAGCTACAATAGTCCAATTCCTCCAATTCCTTTAGATATCCCCCTGAAAAGGACTTCTCACAATCCAAGACTCTAAAGCTGCTACCAAGAGAATTTCTACCAGACCGATAGTGTTGCTGTGACATTCTGTCAAACCACTGTCTCTGATTATACAAGAGTTAGTTTCAGCCAAGGAAATATGCATTGTCAAATACATGTTTCAAGACTGGTGATAGTTTCCAGGAAGCAAATGGTCATTCCTTATAAAAATGGGATCAGTTCTCGTTCTAACTTGTAAAAACACTGCTGTTGTTCTGATTTGTTTTCCTGATTATTATGTATATAATAATAATATAATACATAGTAAATATATAGACAAGTTAGTCAGGCACATGCTGTATTTTGCTTTTCTTTACTGTTGCGACTTTCATTAGTTTTTCTTGAAACAAGGGCCGGCTACTTCACATCATAAAATCCAGTCCTGTACATAGACTGTAGTATACAAACAGCACGTGACTTGCATTGGAACAAAGCATTGTTACTGAATGTAATCCAAGAGGCAATTACATTTCTTCAAAAAACATATTTGCCAGTGGATCCTGTATGCGACATGGTTGTAAATTGTAAAAAATTGTTGGCACTGTAGCACGGAAGCAGGGGAAATTAATTCAAAGCCTTTTTATTCATTAATTATCACTTACTTAAACATGCAAAGTAGCATTTATCCAAAGAATGACCAAAAAATGTGTTTAAACCAACCTGCACCTCTTTCTCCTGGTTTGAGCCCTTTAAGCCACAGTAAACACAAGGTCAAGAACTTTAACCCTCTAGGGATCGAGTGCACTACTGTAGCGGGACTGTGTTTTGAAATAAGAGCAAACTTAGTTGAGAACTTTGTAATGAAGGGTGTGAACTCCAGGGACCGAAACAGAAACTCTCTGCAGTGTGCTTTGCTGTGTATTAAACCCAATTTATTATGTTCCATAAGTTTGAGTGCATAAGCTCCTGGAGTTCTTTTTCCTTTTTGTTATGTCCTGTCTCTTATAATAATACAGTTGGTACAAGCTGTTATTGTATCTGCAGCATGGACATATTCAGTGTTTAATTTATTTTATAAATTCTCATTTTTATAAATTGCCAAGCCACTTTTCATACTGAATTGCAGCTGAAATTGTCCTTTAGCCCTGGGCAACACATAACCTTCCCAGTCCTCGGCCTCTCACAGAAGCATTTGATTTTTTTTTAGGAGCTTTAACTTGGTGTATTTATCATTTTAGTCATGTACCGTTTACGTTAAAATCTCAAAGAATCCAAGGGACACAATAGAAGAGGGTGTGAAGCTCTGAGAGAATAGGGGATGATATATTGGAGTGAAAACTAATTTCCAACCTGTCTGAAGAAACTCTCTCTCTCTCTCCCTCCCCCAGGCTGTTCTCTGCCTTCTCAGTGACCTTATCATTGTGTTATTATTATTTTTGCTGATCTTGATTTATTATGTTTATGCTCTTCCACTTTGACTGTTAATCTGAGTCTGGAGTTGGGGCTAGGGTTAGACTGATTTGAAAAGTGCATTGCTTTGTTGTTGTTGTTTGTTTTTTTTTCTTTTAATGCAATGTATAACATTAGGAAGGGAATGCAGGGGTGAGAGATGAGTTACTAAATAAGCTGTAATTCATTTGAGAGTGGCTGTGATTTGAAATACGATATTGTTTTTTTTTTCCTATATATTCCCTATTTTCTTTGAAATTGTTTTTTTCTGCTGGAACACATTTTCAGCCACACACACAGAGCTATTGCTCCATTCACTAGGCCTCAGTTACCCTGTAACTGTAGCACATGGTAGTCCAGTGAGGTAAAAGATTGGCTTCTGTGACTGTGGATCAATTTCTATAAGTTTTCATTATATGAATGATGGGGAAGCCAGTATAAAATTCATCAAGCTAAATGAAATCAATTTTGTCAGATTTACTTATGTGAAACCTCCTCAGCAGGATCATATTGAAATGTTTATTGATTGTTGAAGTTGATTGGCTGGTTCATTGTCCAGTTAGAAGAGTTTACTTTTAATAGTGAAATGACTCATGACTCTGTCAGAAATCTGAACATGTTATATGATGTTTTTTTAGATCAATTTTTCCAAATGGGCTGTCAAGTGAGTACTCCCTTGTCACCATCTTCCGAGTTAGAAGGACTACAAAAAAAGACCGCTGGTATCTTTGGCAGATTTTTGACCATTTAGGAGACAGTCAGGTGCGTCTTATTCTATATTTTAATGTCATGTATTAGTTTCAGTATCTACAAATATGCTAGGATATAATGGAAGGGATATTTCTTTGCAATAAGAACATTGTTTTAAACTCATCTCTGCTCCTCAGGTATCTGTTATTGTTGATGGTGGCAAGAAAACGCTGGAGTTTTCCTTCCAGGGCCTGCCAAAAAACACTCTTCGCTACACATTCAAGGGCCGTGTCCTACATACTCTCTTTGATCGCCAGTGGCATAAGCTGAGCATTTCTGTCCAGAGCAACATAGTCTCGATTTACATGGACTGCAACCTAATAGAAAAGAAAGTGACTGATGAGAAGGACAGTATTGACCACAGTGGGCGCACTCTCATCGCTACACGGATGGAGGACGGACGACCTGTAGATGTATGTCTTTAATTTATATATATATATTATAATATATATATAAGCGACATATATAGATTATAATATATATATATATATATATATATATGTTCATATATATATGAACAGTTTTGCAAGCAAAGCAATGTATGGGCAATGTCACACTATATAGTGAAGGGAAGATTTTTGTCAGAAGAGGATCATGATGTGATCATGTAGCTGTTGTATGATGCTGCAGTCGTCCCTTAATGAGAGCTCTTTCCCACAGATTGAACTGAAACAAATTCTCATCTACTGTGACCCTTACATGACTGAGATGGAAAATTGCTGTGAACTACTGGAGCCAAAGGTAAAACACTGAGAACAGTACTGTTTAGTGACAATCAAAAGACAACAGATAAGAATTTATGACCACATTTATATCCCTTATGAGATTGGATTTTGCATTTAAAGACATACGAATAAGATACAGTATGTTTCCTTTCAAAATCCTGAGAGAAATCTGTAATGTAATATTTCAGTAGGTCACCGCTCTCACATTAAATGTCTTGGTGTTCTGGAGAGGCAGCCTTTACTTTAACTTCGATCATAGTCTAACAATACTTTTGTCCCATACATGAGGGTTTGCACCCCCAGAATAAAGATCTTCCATCAATACACAATCAATAAGAGCTTATGTTACAGTGATTTTAAATGCAGAAATGGCCTTTGACCCCCTACTATTACATGTCTTCATCAGCATGCTGTTATGTCAGTGTAAAGTTACAGTACGTTGAGAGAAGTGCCAATAGCTTCAGAGGGACAAATAACTATTTGTCTGCTTAGTACTTTGTAAGTGTCTTGGAATTTGTATTTGGTGTTAGCAACATGACATAGATATACCACCTAAAATCCAAGTTGCTTTGGGTCAAGTGTGCTGTATTAGAGTTTTAAAGTTTTTTTGCCATGTAGCAACCATGACAAATGAAACAACCAAGAATGGTGAAAAATGGTGAAATCTTTGTATTGATCCAGTGTGAAACCAAGAATGGGACTTCCCCTCCCCTGGGTACAGAGCAGCTCCCTCAGATGCTGTCTCAGCCTGTCTCACAGTCAATTGACGGATGTCACTGTCCAACAGAAAAGGTACAATCAATTCCACCCAGCAAGGGCCTCTTATTACGTAAGTGTGTTGTCTGATGTCTGAAAAACAGCACTGATTTACACAGCATGTACTCAATCCTTTATAGGCACCAAACCGTCAGTTAGAGGACATTTATACAGAATGAGTCTTTTCCTTGGACACCAACCAAAAGTTGTATAGCCAAAATGTATTAGTAAACACAGGTATAATTCTCCCAATGTGTGCCAGCATAGTAGATCTGCTATAAATCTGCTGTCATGCTATAAAGTTTATATAAAATCTTTCAACTGCAAATGTTAGAATAAAATGCAAGAACAGACCTGAAAGTTAGCTTTGCCTGTAAGTTACAAACAGACCCATATCACTCATAGATTCATTGACTAACTTAAATCAACATTGTGGGGTCCTAGATTTACAAGAAATGTTTTGCCAGTGTACAAAATAGCTCATTTTTATCAGTAGAATGTTGAATTATAATATTAATAAGTCTGAGTAAGATTTTCACTCTGTATCATTGCCTCAAAAAATGTGTCTAAACTCTTGAATGCAAATAATTTATACTGTGTGCACAGGGAGATGTTGGTCTTCCAGGGTCAGTTGGACTGCCAGGACAAAAGGGGGAAAAAGGAGACAAGGTATGGACATTTTATATGAAGTTGACATTTGCATGAATTTGTTCTTGTTATTTATCACTGTAATTTATAGGTAATGCAGGAACTTCATTTAATCATAAAGCATATTATCATTTCCATGGCACCATGCTTTGTGTCTTGTTGTAAACAACCATACTTTTGTTTTGGTGCTGTCGTGGATTTTACCTGTGACCAGCTGCAAGGTTTCAATGTGAAGAAATAAAGCAAGTCTCTTTAAAGCAAACACATATAAATTCATCATCATCCTCAAGATACTGTAGCTCACTTCTCTTGTTGTGTCCGTCTAAGTTTTATGCTCCGCAGTCACAAAATGCTAGCATATAGCTATTTTTACAAGGGGAATTTTCTCACAAGTGTGTGAATTGGAAAATTACATATTTGCACAATCACTTTGAAAAATGGGTGTAGTTTAAAAAGAAAAGGAATGTTTCACCATGACAACTTAATGGGTGGAATTGTGTCTGGTAGAAGACCAGTCAGTGAAAATTGTGGGTGTTGTCTCGGGTGGAGGGAAACACGGAGAGTGAGTATTTTCTTTCTGTTAACTGACCTTAGGACCATATTCAGTAAGTAAGAATGCATCAGACAGCTTCACATTTTCACAAAAGGCTATCTGTTATAGCATAAACCACCACTGTTACATGTTTTCAGTGCCTCGTGCTGTGCAGACAGCCATATAGACATATAAGTGTTCACCTGAGCCTGAGCGCACATCTAAAGAGATCAATAATGCACATCTTTTGTCTGCAAAGATCACCTGAGTACAAAAAGCATGTTCGAAGTGTATTCAGAAGTAGATTACTGTGATGTTACACTACTCAACAATAATTTAAACATACATTTCGGGAGCACAGGCCATTTCATTTTTTTCCTGTTATTTCTGCAGGCCATGTGATATGAGTCACTGGCTCATACCGTTAACACCTGAAATCTAATTTCAGGTCTTCAGCAAATCAATACTTGGCACCATTTGTTTATTTACTCAACAACAAATTTCATAACAAATCCCATTACAGGCTTGAACACTAAATCAATAAGGGAAAACATGATCAGGGACTACACATTGAAGACTAAGTCAGTGGCAAACTGGCACCGTCAGATTATGGCATCTCAATATATATACAGTTTTAATATTTTGCTGAAGTGATTGATTGTTGCAGCCAACATGGACATTTATTTCATATATTTTTGACATTTACTTTATTGTAGTGTGATTGTGGTGTACATTTACCTACTCCTTCTCATGTGTTCCTTGAATCATAAGATGTTCATCATCCTTCTTTATTTCAACATCTTCTTCCTCTTAATCCCCTTCATCATCTCCTTCCTCTGTAATCAAAGGTTAAAATTTGACTTAATAAATCTCAGTCAGGTAAACATTTGACAGTTATGAGTGAAATCAATACAGTAGTTTTATAGGCACAGTAGCTCAAGTGCCACTCAATCAATTAGACAGTGGTGCTTTGAGATAATTTAATTTATCACATTACAAACAAACAAACTGCGTATGCTTTGTTTGACAAATGAGCAGCATTTTCTGTGAAATATTATTTTACCAAAATTGACTAAAATTATGATCCTGCTTTAACATAAATTAGAATGTTTGATTTAATAAGCAGTATATTCAGTATTCCAGTATATGCTGTCATTGACATTAGCTAAAGTAAAGTAAGCCACTCATTTTTCCGAACGAAAGCAGCCCATTCTTGAAAACAGCAAAATGTCAGTGATCATTGTGTGAAAATGTTTTCATGCCTTATGGGATTTGCAGATGTTCATGTGCTACTACCACTGAGGGAGAAACATTAGGAAAGTATTTATTTTGAGCCATCTGTGCAGTATATCAGAATCATCATGCTGACACAATCATGTAGTAATTGCTTTTCTGTTATTCAGTCTGACCTTGGTGCACATTAATCCAGATGAAAAATTATGGTAGTGTTGCACTTTTTTAAATTCATTTTGATCCCTGAATTTCCAAGGGACGTCCAGTGACTATTAAACATTATTGCACTCATTAGATTTACATTACCATACATTAAAATAAAGATAGTGAAGTTATAGGAAATACTGCTAATAAGGTAAACTCATGAGACTTTAAATGACCAACATGAGAACCTCGTCCTATATAAAACAGTTTCTTTCAGTCAGAATATACTTATTAACAATTTAACTTTACATCATAGATATTTAATCAAAGACATCTGGGCAATTTAGAGCATTTAAAAGACCCATAACACAAATTGTAGGCCAATCATCATGACCTACACTGAGGGCTTCTTGGGAAAGTGTGTGGGGATTACTTTGGCTGTGTTACTCCAACAAAAAGTATTAGATTTTGGTGGAGGATTCTAATGCAGTGCAAAGGGATTAAACTGCCATGATTAATCCAGACTCCCTTAGGAAATTAAACAGATAAGTAGTGAGTTATAAGAATGCAGCTTTCTTGAAAGGAAATCCATTTTCTATGGTATTGCACATAAACCCTGGTATTACTAGATTTAGAGCTCCTGCATGTATATGCAAAATAAAAATGAAAAAAAGAAAAAGAAACAAAAAAACAATAACAGGCATAATGTTGAAATTAAAACTTCTTCCTTTTTTATAATACCCTTAATTTGTTTTGTAGGATTTACAACTCTCTTGTTCTTATGGCCTGTGTTTCAATTTATGCCTACTGTACCTCCAAAGTGAATAATACAAGGAATTTTATTCAACACAGTTTATTATTGCGCTGACACTGAATTCTGATTAGCTGTCAAAACCTTCCATTGTTTCTATTGTATTCATCAGCATTAACATGTTATTAGGTTTTCTAAAAAGGTTTTGCGTCAGTGGTTGAATAGAACATTGAAAACTGAATTGTAAGCACTATGAAGTGGATGTACATTCCTATGTCAATTTTATCGGAGGTTTATCTTTTCTTGATGAATAATAGCGGCTGTGACTTTCTGGTATTAAAATAATGTCATCTAAATGCTGAGTTGCTGGAAAGTGTTACATCTTTCCACACGCTTAATATCTATGTAGTCACAGGAGAAAAGATTTTTTTTTTTTTACGAATGTACTTCCAAAGGTTTGGCTGCAATAATGGTCAGAATATTCTTTTCATAATCTATGGTATTTGGCTTGTCACTTATTAGCTTTGTTTACTTTTTTTTTGTTCTTTCTAAGCAAACCTATTGAATTCTATCAAACAGCTTGTAATGAAGATGTGACCATGAATGGGCATCATGTTTAATTAGATTCTTAGCTTGCAGCCCGCTCTGCATTCTGCATTAGTTTAATTATAACTATCTACCTCCATCTTCTCTCTTACACCAATATTGTGAACAACCTTTTTCCTTTTGCTCTCAGGTTCTTTCCCATTGTGTCTTGTCCTCTATCGCCTTGTAAAATCATACCCCTAATATGAAATTTTAATTTCTTGCCTTCTCTTGACCTCTTTTTTTTTTTAAATAATATGATTATTGTAATAACACAGTGAACCTTAACAAGGTTCAGATTTGTGCTTTCCAGTTGTTGGGAAATCCTATCCTGACCTGCAGCTGCTGAGCCACTGTGTCAGCAAGGACTTATGGAACAGCTGTAGAACAAAGATCACTGATGAAATGACAAACCTTCATGAAACTAATGCATGAATGAAAGACCTTTCACTAACAGTTCTGTTTGTTGTTTCTGTCACAGGGGGACGCAGGGGAGCCCGGTCTTCCAGGAAACCCAGGACACAAGGCAGGTTACTCACTAAAGAAATACCTTAAGAATCTTCATAAAATTCCCTAGTGTCACTTTCTCTTTCAAGCTGATTGATATTGTGATTGATATTGATTCAATTTTTATGTTTTTTTTTTTCTTAAATTAATTTGGTTTTAGTTTCAATTTGATTTGGTGTACTGCATAGTTTTCAGATCCAGTGAATAGCAGGTGGCTCTTTTTGCATAGTGATTTATGGAATCTGTCACTGCCCCTCTGTGGGATGATTTTCTAACATCATTGGATTGAATCATTGGCTGGCTTTGTATGGACCCCGTCACAGCATCACAGGAAAAAAAGCAATCTCAAAATCAAATTAAATAAACAAGTGGGTCCCTGGTTGGCATATGGAAGAGTAGTCCCACTGCCGAGACACAAGTTTATTCCCGAGGAGCAGTGTTTCAGGATTGGCCAGTTGCCCCATTGCTGTTGGCAGTCGTATTGGGTGGTAAGCCAGTAAGGGATCATATCTCTATTGCTGCACTCGCAACTTCTACTAGATGGTCTGGCCTTGTGTGCCGGGGGGGTTGGGCCCTAAGTGTGAACGTAAGTCTCTGTTATGCCCTTGGTAAAGCTTGACTTGCATAACTTTGGGTATTTGAGGTAACATGTAGCTGTCTACACCCCCCGCAGGCCAACAGTGGGGGTCAGGAGTGACCAACATTAGCAGTGACTGGGATATTTAAAACTGGAAGAAAAATGGGAGCTTTCAGTTTGTTGTTTCCTTGTAGTGTTCTTGTTAACATGGGAAAGACTGTCGATCATCAACAACTGGGAGGCCTTTGTTAATATCCTTCAGTCAGGGATGGCCTGTCCAGGCACCAGAAACGACCTGCTGTCAGTACAGGGATTTCTTATTGTCATTATGTCCTCTAGTGTTTTTATGGATTGGTAAAAGAGGGTGTATCATTGTGATCCTATACTCATAAAAATGAAGAAAATAAATAGAAAATATATATCTGCTAAATATTTCATTGCATTTAAGTGGTCAGTTGGGCTGTAGATTGTTATGGATGTTTATGCATCAGCAGTAAATGGGATCATTCCTAGATGTGGAAAATGTGGATGTGGATAATCCTCGATCTATATCCGCTGAAGCTGCTAAGCTCACTGCAGGGTGACATATTTGCTCATGAACCTTGATACATATAATACGCTATAACCTGTAATGGCACAGCTCTCTTCACTTGTGTTGTCTGAGACGAGGTTCAGGAGCCAGCTAAAGCTCTTTTGCTACACAACAGTGCACAAAAAAAATCTACCTCAAGAGCAGTTGGGTCATCAATATTAATTCTAATGCAGCGCACCATGTTGTGTAGTATTTTATACTTCAGCTCAGTTCCTCATGAATAAACCATTGTCTGCTCTGGACATGTTTCATAAGTTAGTGTTTGTAATATTATTACACTAGTCTACTTCTTATACATTTATAGGTGTATGGACACATGTTCTGTACAGATGGCATAAGGCACTTCTTGCTTAAATTGTGCCCTTGGACAAAACCTAAGACACTTGCTTTTACAGGCTCTGTTGGTAGCCATATCATGAAAACAACAATTTCATGCAGCAGCTGTCGATATTATAAGAGCAATGATATGGTTGCCCTTGGACACTATAGTTTAGCAGTTTTCTTGAGCTTTACTGGCTGACTGAGGTCATGAAATTGTATGGGTGTAATAACCGAGCCAACAAGTTTCAAGCCCTTTCACACATATCTGGCAGCGTGTGTGGAAAGAGGCTTGGTAGCTTCCAAAGAATCAGCGATAAGGAAGATATTTGTGGAAATAAGCCTTTAGGAAGTTATATTTGTGGAAATAAGCCTTTAACAGCTTATTTCCTGACTACATAAAGTCTTATGCATAGGTTTGGAGCTGAAGCTGAAATGAACATTTTTGCTGGGAATCTATTGCCTGATTCTGAAGTGTGTTTTTGTATTGGTATCAATATTATGTAAGTGCATGGTTCTTTGCTCAGCACAGTTTGAAGTAACTATGAGTGAGTTGTGGAAATTGGAATTAGTCTTGATATTTCATTTCATTTTATTTATTTGACAGGGACAAACAAGCAGAAAACAAGCTCTCTAAATGAACCAGAGCTTGACAATAAAATAATAAAATAATAAAAAACAATATTAAGTAAACAATATTATAATAAAATATAAAACAGTCCAAACTACATATGACACAATTCCCAAATAAGCAAGACAAAAGCAATACATGTGTCTTCCGTGCAAAATTGGATAGAATATTCGTTTTTTTTTTTTTGTCCTGCCCCTGTAGCACATAGTGGGACACAATGGTTTTTATTTGTTTATTTATTTTGCATGTATACTTTAACAGTGAATTGTGAAGGCACAGAAAGGAAACATGGAGAGGAAAGAACATGCAACTAACAGCAATTTAGTAGTTTTTTTTTTTTTGGATGAATGTATAGATGGTCTTATGCATTCAAATCTGATTATCTCAAAAAGACATAAAACAATTTTTTTGTATTGACAAGTTTAAAACGAAGGTGGCATTAAAACACTGTCACATTTTTTTAAACCCAGTACGTGTAAAGGTGAAAAAAAGATGAAAGTATGAACTTTTCTTTGCCTTTTAACTTTCAATCTTGTCATTGCAGGGGGAACTTGGATCAGCAGGGCAAAAGGGAATCGATGGGGAGAAGGTAAGTAGTACTATCTCCGGCAGACATATATTCCATACATAGCACATCAGCCAGATCTATTTTTGTCAGGGAATCAATTCTTATAGGCTTTTCTTTTTTTTTTTTTCTTTTTTTTTTTTTGATGCCTTGGGGTTAGGAGTGAAGTAGAGTTTCTATGTGGCTGTTTTCAGGTGCCTGTCATATCTGAAGTTGATTTTATTGTGTTCTAGCCTTTAATGTCCTTCTGCAGTGATATTAATTGGCACACGTATGCTACCATAGGCTTGGCATACTAATGGACTAAACATATTTTTCGAATTACAGTAAGCTCCTTCTGGTCAAACTTAATTGCATGCTTTTAAATCCGGCTGCTGTGACAAAACTAATGTATGTAATGATCATTAAGCCACAGCAAGTGCTAGTACTATTAAGCTTTTTTTCTAAATTTAAATGCATAAGAATTAAATTATGATTCTTGGATCTTAGTGATTTAGTTGATTTAGCCACAAGCAAATTAGTGTGCATTCTTTTAAAGTATTAGTTAAATAAAAGGGTATGTTTTTATTGTACAACGTTTGTTTGCCCACAATGGCATAATCCTACTAGATGGTAGCTGTGCAGATGGTCAGTTTAAAGTGGTTTAATAAAGGGACACATCAGCATCTCCCCCTCGAGCAAACAAACAGCTGCCACAGAAATCAGTCTCCTTGCATTCAGAGAGGTTGCTGTAACACTAATTCAGAGAAATTAGAAAATATAACCTTGAGTAAGCCTAGGTATGTTGATACAAAAGATTACCTATGGATACTGGTCATTACATGTGCTCGGTGAAACTCATCTTAAATGTACTAATAGTAAGACATTGTTAGATAAGCTGTTTTTTTTTTTTTAATTAAAAAGCTACTGGGCTACACTGAATAGTTGAGGTTTCGGATATCTCAGAATATGGTAAAATGAATAATTTTAATTATTTCTCTGTGATGGACTGGTGACCTGTCCAGGGTGTACCCCTGCCTTTCACCCAAAGAGAGCTGGGATAGGCTCCAGCAGATCCCTGTGACCCTAAAAGGGAATAACCAAGTATAGATGATGGATGGATGGATGGAGCCATTCTCCATTGTAACAATTCAACCTTTAAATTATATGGATTTTACCAAAGCCCTTTAGTAGGATTAATGGTTACTTCCCTGCATATATGAATAATATAGTTGCCAATGATAACTGAGAAAAAAAGGTTATCTGCCTCAAACTGCACCTTTCAGATTAGATATTTAAGAAGTGGATAAGCTAGAAAGAATCACTGTAGATATTGTACTTTATGTTTTACTCCCAACCCTGCATTAACCTAACATGGAAATCATAAATTACAGTGAGTGTGCAGTAATCCAAGTAAAATACAGATTGAAGTAAACAAATAAATAAATAAATAAATAAAATGCCTTGGCAGGTTATAAACTCCAGCATTAGTTTGCATCTCCACAGCCCAGCGTGGCTCATTTTGTTCCATGGTAAGTGGTTGTTAGCAACTTGAAAAGCCAGTTGACGTCATATGTATATTTACATATGAATGACATGATCAAGTTTATTTACATAGATTTGTTTGAGGGAAAGCAAGACCACCTAGCTGGAAATGAACTCTGTCCACATCAAAGAGTGGCTGATTTGTTGTCATAATATTATACAAACTTTAGTGGAAGAGTGAGAATGTACATGATTTGTCCGATCAGATCTCTTATTTTTACTCTCTGATTGCTGTAGCACCAACAGCAATCAGGAGGAAAGAGCAGCAGAGAGTCTGCCTACAGGCTCTCTAACTCTCCTACTTCCCTCTGCTCTGTGTGTGTGTGTGAGTATATGTGTGAGGCTTCCTTGTTAATGGTGCTCATTTGGGATCTTTTATTAGAAATGAGATTCTCATTGTTATTTCAGTAATGAGTGAGTGATTAGAATTGTATCATTTAGCCATCCACTCGTTCATGCATTTAAAGAAATACAGTACATTTAGGATGTATGTTTTTATGCAGTCAACCCTGCAGACAGATAATACTGACAAACATTCATCTCTGCATTTCCACTGCACTTGTAGGTCGGGGGGGCAACATGTTTTCCTGGCAGTATAGCAGAGGTGACCCTTGTCTTTTACCTTTGTTCATCCCACATGAGCAGTCGGGTTTTCTTTGGCTACACTCACAGGGTTCATTGTCACAGGTGGTGTATGGAGCACAGACAGTATTGACCCAGATGGAGACATGGCCTGGCAGCAATCGCAGTGAAGTAACTCTAATTCATGATGATGTTGAAACTGTTGCAAAAACACATAGTAGACAAAGTGCCAAGAACCACAGTATGTCACGCAATGCAGTGTTGATTGATGCTTGATTGCTTATATAAGATTGTACTGTACTTAGAGAACTGACAAAGAAACTAGAAACAGGAGTGTGAGTGTGAAGGTTGGGTGACTGAAAGGAGGGAAGGTCTGGTGGGCATCTGGTGACTGGATGGAGAATGGCAGGAGACAGGCAGTAAGGCCAAAACAAATGGGGGCGATACAGGAATTTTAAAGCTCACCATACATAGCCCCTCCTTTTCTTGAGGGGTTTAAAGAAAAAAACATGAGTTGAACAATGGAGAATATGTCATTGAATTATAATTTATTTGTCCAGTACTACACACTCTCTACCTTAGCACAAATATAGCTGATCTAGCTAAATGAAAAGTTAAAAGGATAAACTGCCAAATGCTCCAATAAGTTCACCAACTAGTCAGAAACTTTATCTGTTTGCCATTTAGTGTTGAGCAGAATGTATAATAGGTTTATTGGGCTTTTTTTTCTAACAATAGATGCCTGCTGCAGCAGAAAAGTGACACTGATGAAAGTGTTTAGAGTGAGCCTGAAGAACTGCTTTTCATAAAACCGGGACTAAGAGCTAATAGACTATAAAGCCAATGAACCATTGATGTCAGTTTGTCGCTACAAACATCTCTTTTTTTACAAACATCTCTTTTCTCATACAAATATTCAGCCCCTGTTAATATACAATATTGATCATAGCTACTTTTCAAGTACAAAGATTAAAATCAGTTAGCCATTTCTACGTAAACAAATACTCATAACACATACTTTAGCCATTTATCACAGCTGACACTTTACATTACCCTTGTAGTATCCTCTTGAATATTCTGTGGAAACTACGTAAATATTAGGATCTTGAACAAGTCTCCTGTGCATGAAAGTTCTGCATCGAACTATAGTGGGATGTTCATATATATATATATATATATATATATATATATATATATATATATATATATATAGTGTTTTTTGTGATATATTTGATTCATTTTTGTATCTCGTGTACTAGATTTAGATGCATATGAAGGCAGAATGCTGGAACTAAAGATACTCAGATGTAGCCCAGTGGTTCCCAAATGGTGAGACTGTACCTCAAAATGTTGTCAGCTCCATGAACCTGTCTGGTATAAATTGGTGTGTTGCTGATTTGAAGTTTCAAATAAATTCTTGAAATGTTTAGGTACATGTTTCAGTATTAATATAGTCAAGTCATTTTCTTTGGTATTAGTAAATAAAAATAACTGTTTACAGAATGATAAACAGTGACAGGGGCTATTTTGCATAGATTCGAGCATAGGTGTGCCTTGAGATTTTGACACACACAAAAACACTGACATAACCTGCCCCTATCTCCTCTGTAAGTATTGAGCATTACAGGAATAAAGGGTTAAAAGCAGCATAGCCAGTTCCTCCATAAGTGATAAGTGATAAGCCCCATTGACTGAATAAGACTGGCTACAGCCTGCTCCTTCTTAACCTGTAAATCACTTACAGTAATCACTTGTTCCGGTTTGAATTTAAGTTAGATCAATATCAAGAAAAGCTCAGATCATGAATTAATACTATTGCTCTGTGTTTGTTATACAGTAATGCTCCTATAATTCAACATCAACATCAGCATGTTGTGGTAATTGTGGCTCATTGTATTGCAATGGGTAGCTGGCTCAAGATAGTAAAAAAACACAGAAAATGTAGGTTACCAGCCTCACAACTGTAAACAAATCCATTATTTTTATGTTGCGCAACTAAAAAAGCTTGATGACTTTAGTTAACCTATTTACCGTAGCTTAGTCTATTACCTGATACATCTCTTTTGCTGCAATTAGCTCATATTCCATTTTTAAAACTAGTATGTTATTTAAGGCTCGAGTAGACACCTGAGAAGGCAGAATTCTACGTATGAGCATGTGATCTAGTATCGTTTTGCAGATAGGCCTACATGTCTGATGGGGCAGAAGCAGTGCAAACTGTATTATCTTGTGGGTAATCAAAGATACATTTGTGCAGATATAATGGTCAATGTTTCAAGACTCAAAGGTGAAGAGTGTCACAGAAGGAGTCAAGCAGCAATAATAGAACATGACACCTTCTGCACGACAGACCTCTGACAGTGAACTCTGATACCCTCACACAATGACCTTTTGTTTACGTTACCTTGGTGAATTACAGTATATACATTCATGGAGACTTATGGACATGTTAACAAGTCGTCTTTTGAGGCACTTGATGTCAGTGTGATAAGTCTTAAAACACACTTATGTGGTGGTGTATCGCTGAGCAAATGGAAAGTCACAAAAGGCATTTCCTGCTGTAACCTCCCTGGCATTTGAGGGTCGGCACTTAAGATATCTGTGTTGCTTAGAGATCTTGTTCCACAGAGCTTTAAAGGCTTGTAATTCAGGATAATGTTTCCCCACCAGAATGTTCTTAATACATAATCTATCTACAATTTTAACTTTGCATCTTCCCAATAGGCCAGACCCAGTTTACTATGATTGAACAGTAACAAAAACTTGCAGTCATTCTACCACTAGTCAGACAAGGGCATTGGCCTGCAGCTGTTCTAGTTGGTAAAAGGTATAAGTAAACATAATTAGCATACATTTGTACATTGCTGCTTCTCTGGCTGTTTATTTGCTTGCTTTAGTTGTCTGGTGCTGGGGATTTGCCAGACTGTCTTGTGGCCCCACCGCTACAAGAGTGACGAGACACAGTGGTGTGTGTAATTAGCAGGCAAATGTAAACAGCTCCCCTCAGTGTTCTGACCTCGTGCTGCAGGAACGACAGCCGCACAGCCAGCAACAGCCTATTCTCAGCCTATTCCCAGCCCGCTCTCCCTCATTCATTCTTCCCTGTAAATGCAACAAAGCTCAAAGCTTGTAACACAGCTAACAATATATCCAAGCCCTCTAGTTAACATTTCCATCCATGTCTCTGTGCATCAGAATTGGGCCTATGGGCTCATGACTGAGTCCAGCAGACAAAAGGGCAGAATTGTAACTAGGGTATGGTCTAGGGGTAGGAGGATAAACACTTTCCCCCCTAAAATAGTCATTTTATGGTACTTACTTCAAAAATAGCACCTTCATGACAATCATTATATCGTTATAGATTTTCATTTTAACAAGGGATAATCCAAAATATTATGTTTGCCATAATCTAAATATAGATATACCATATTCTTTTTCTTTGTAATTTACTTTCTACTGCAACTGATATAGACATTTGTATCATTAAACAATCTGTTGTTCCTTCAAAACACTTAATGCTACTTGAAGTCTGTTGCTGTGGCTGTTGTAAAAGTCTTTATAGATGGAGACTTGGGGATTGTAGATGTGTGACATTGCAGTAAGAACAAGTATGTTTTAGCAAGAAACGGTTGATTTTGGTTGAGGACTTTAAACTAAATCCCATCATCAATCTGTTTTGCTAAATACACCATGTCATTATATTGAATTTTTGTTTTCCCAAAGGGTACACGATCTGTTACGTGAGTACCAAATAAGTGCAGGCTGATTAACACAGTATTTTTTTTTACATTAAAACAGATCAGTTAAAAAAAAGATCATTAAAATGATAAAATGAAAAACTTTGAACAAAATGAAACTTATGTTGTTCCCTAAAACTAATTATCAAAAAATACATATATAGTGAACGTATTCAAAGCACCAGCTCTGAATTAATTCAGAAGGTGTGATGTTTAAGGCTCTAGGAAAATTAGACAGAGCGCAATCTGTTTTTTTTTATATGTTTCCTTTGTGTAGTATAATTTAGTTCAAAATATCCAGAACTGCCAAACACCCAGGCAAAAAAAGTGAGACTTATTTTTTAATTGCTGCAGTTGTTCTTATGTACATTACAGACAAGTCCAGATGCTGGGCCTAGCTTCGTTTGCTGTCACTGACAACATGCAGAGTTGGAGTTGTCTGAATGATTACACAGTCAAACCAAGTTTTCATCAAAAATACGGTTTTTTATTCATAGCCCAAGCATTTTTTTTTGTCTTTTATGCTAAATTAACAACCACAAGCACACATGGGAAGGTGAGCACCAGTCAGTCTGAGGTGAGAGAGTGTATTGTTTGCATTTGGCAAACCTAATAAATTCTGAATCTTTTATGTAAAACTGCTTTGTTGACTGTTGTTATTAAAATATTTACCAGTAGAAAACATTTTTGTGGAACACAAATGATCCACAGTTGCAAAGCTTAGCTAGAGCGACTTATTGACTGAGCTTCTGACTGACCTGAATTTGGTTTGTGTTAAGAACATGTTGTGCCATGTCAAAAATAACTCACCAACTTACACATATTTATTTCAGTTGCATTATGCAGTTTGAATTAAGGCAGTTTTATGTAAACATATTTTCTTGTGTCTGAAGTCTGCAGTAAGAAAACTCTGAAGTTGGGAAGTTTGTAAATTTTTCTTCAGTGTGATTTATACCTAGGCAGAGCCTGTAGTTTCATAATGTACATATATGTATCACAAATTCTGGGCTTCATTTAAGCAGCTATTAGCTCCAGTATCATACAGAATCCAATCATTTACACTTAGTTTTTCCCTGTTTGTGATTTTTACAGTCAGCTTAAGTTCAAGTCATTTATAGGCATTAACGTTAATATCATAACTTTATGGACCAAGTTAAGCTCCATTTGAATTATTTGCATATGAATTAAACGAACACAAACTTAGTGAACTTGAGAAACCAGACACAATATAAAAAACATTTTAAAAATATCTACAATCAGATTAAATATACAGTCATTGTATCTGGCACAGGGTGATGCAGTTTTTTTCATTTTAGATCACCATATCTTTGAACTATTAAATGTGAATATGTGGTTAGAGAAGAAATGATCAGAAGCTTCATGAGAGCAATTTGTAGTTTGGTTGGAAATGTTGTAGGAGTGGGCTGTTATTAGCTTTTCAACTTTAAGCTATTGATAAGATAACAGATAACTCCAATTACTTTTGCTTTAGCTGCAATTTTACATTATACTGAGAAGTAATTAATTTTTTATCACCAATTTGACAGATGTCCTATAAAGAGAGACTTGAGCACTGCTTGACTCTTCTAACATATTGCATTTAACTCATTTAACAATGTGAATGTGAGAAAAATGCCAGGCTTGTGGTCCTTTAGTAACAAGGGAAAACAATATAACGTTAAGGATCACAGTAACAAGTAAACATTACAGGGCCCTTTTTGCTGTACTAATGAGACAAGCTCTCATTGCTCCAAAGTGGTGGCAAAATTCTGACAAGATTAATCAAATACTCTTCTGTAATTGACAGAACCTGAAGTTGTTTACGTCCTTGTTATTAGATGAGGCTTGTACTCTGATTCGCCTTCATTTCTGCCACTGCTCTGTTAATAACTCAGGGAAATTTGCCTCTGGATCCCCTTGTGTAAGACTGCCCTAGTAAAGTGGTTTGGCTGTCGATTTAAATAAAGAAATGTGCACTCATGTATTGCTATGAGACAACTGCCCTATTATTGATAGTGTGTGTGGGCTGGGAACCTTCATAAAGTGATACCATCTGATAAAATCATGTCACAATCATGTTGTTATAAGTGCAACTTATAGGCAATCTGTATTAGCTGGCATTTCCATAGGGGCAATTATAGCATTACCGTGGCTTCTGTTTTCTGAATGTTACTGTTCAATATGAGGCTTGCAGAGAATAGGCAATGAATTAGTCACATCTATGGTGGAGCCAGACTTAATGTGATAAGAGTAGGTAATCATCTTCTGCAGATATATAATTCACTATTAATAGCCTTTCTAACTCTAAATTTAACCATGACAAATTATTGTATTTCTGAGTCATTTTACAGACCGCTCACACTGCCATCTTTCCTGTCCCTCCCCAACCTATTTCAAGGAGTTGCTGCTACTGGCCCAAATGTGTCACACCTAACAAGGCTTGCTGCAAATTTAGCCTGTCAATATGTGTCAAGCCTCATTCATCAACTATCACTCTTTAACTCAGCTGTCCTTCTTCTTTCACATTTCATCACCAAGAGGCTTGACTTTGCCCCGAGCTTGCGTGGCTCAATCTCACCCCCGGGTCCTCTGCTTCAAGGTGTAAAAGCAATGACAGTCACCGTCCTTGCTAAAAACCTATGTGCAATGAGGGAAAACAGAGGAAGGCACTAGGGGTAGACACTGTGCAACCAGCTGATTGTGAATCTCTCAGCAAAATTGTGCTACATGTAGTGAGTGTTGATTGACATTATCTGCTCTTTTCTCGTTGACTGGTTGTGACAGGCATGAGAATCTCACACCTGCATGAGATACTTGTCTACTGACTGTCAATATACTGACATACAGTAACACATTTTTAACAATAGTTTGTCACAGTATCTTTCAATATACTGTATATTTTTTTGTTCCCAGGGTCTCAAAGGTGACCTAGGGCCAGTTGGCCCAGTCGGTCCCAAGGGCAACAAAGTGAGTGAGTCTGCCGTTTATTATGGGCTGGACAAAATCACACTAGAATTATGCTTGTTTTTCTTTTTGTAATGAACATTGATACTTCAGGGTTTCTGTTTGACGTTCATGAGCTATAATCCCAGTCTCCATCTGTTTGAAGTGCAGCTTTGATTGCTACTCCAAACATCACCAGCTAAAGAATATTGTTCTAACTGTAATAACTTAGCAAGACCTTATTGATGGTCATATATGGCAGTTTTAATCCAGGCTGAGAGAAAATTTTCCACTCACTATATTTGTGCAGTATTTGTATATTCAGAGCGAAAGGTGTTGTAATGGACATTCCCAACAAGATCCCTTTATCGTGCCCTCTCTAAACAGTGTTAATGGGACTAAGGCCTAGAGCAAAATGTGGATTGCATTCTAGTGCAGTGTTTTGGGGACTGCTCAAACAGACTCTTATATATATTAGGACATAGTGTTGTCCTGTATAGTAGGCTGGGGTTTTAGCCTGATATTTAAGACATGCTGGAAGTGCTGCCAAACTTGGTTCTTATCTTTCTTATCTTCCAATTGTATCTTATGAGCCCCTTTATAGTCTGTTTACTGACATAACTGACATGAATTTGATTAACTTCTGCCTTGCAGAAAATATTGGTCTTCTTAAAAGTTTCATTTTCTTTTTATCCCACAGTGGGGTTATTTTCCATGTATGAGATGAAATGTTTTTCCTGTAATTAGCTGCCATATCTCCTGCTCTTTTATTTTTCCTCTCTTACAGGGGCTTTTTTTTTTTGTTGTTGTTGTTGTCTTTTGGTAGAACTCACCGCATAATTGTAGGTGCAGTGCTGTGTCTGCCAGCCTTGAAGTTATAATGAGGTCTGTGTGTTTCTGTGAAGACAATAGAGAATCACAGGGTATTTTATCCTATTTTCCAGATGGGAGGGTGGGGGCGGGGGTGGAGACAGCGTTTGTATTGAAACTGACAGAGGCAGGCAGTTTTGGAAGCATGAAGTAATGAGTCCACTGAATATCCCATAGCAGGCAGATTTTAGCAGTGACATTCATTTAGACAACAAAATGGATATGAACTACAAGCACATTTTTTCTTTCATCCATATCTGATAAAAGGATATTACCAGTTGTGAAGTCCAACTCAGTGCTTTATGCAGTACTGTTGGAATTGTGGTAAGAACTGCAAGAATATTAGACAGTGATACATGAGTTTTATCTGAAAAGACAAAAAAAAAAAAAAAAAATTAGAGGCATAAAAGCCTGTGAGATCATTGCTTATACTGGGTTATGCTGGTATCAAAGGCCATCTGCTCTTTTCCTTATTTGACTTGTTGTGACTGTCTGTATGTCACAGTCACCAAATAATGTTATCATACCTGTCAATTGTTAATACTGAAAGGCTTTTACACAATGTAGTACTGCAGTGTTTATTTTAAGGCCTGCCACATGTAATAGCACTAGCCCATCTCCCATTTGTCTGACAGTGTGAAAGTCATGAGACAAGCATCATTTCCTGATATACTGTAAATACTAGTTTAAGGTCCTCTATTACACATATATTGAAACATTACTGCTGTGCATCTAACTTTAGACTTGAAAATATATTGTATAGATTTAGATTCCCATTGCACACAGTATGTCATGGATGTTTTAGGAACTTGAATAACTAATTATTGTTTTCCTTCACAGGGCGATGTGGGTCTGCCTGGAACTCCAGGGCTGCCCGTAAGTTCACAGTTTTTCATTTACATCTTATTATGTGGTCTGTAGATGTAAGGTCATTCAAAAGAACTAAATGTTGAAGCATACTCAAGAGAGTGTGACCTTAAATGGCTGGATGGAGCTTTGTAAATATCACAGCCTTTTGGCTGCCCAGGTGCTGCATACGGTGGTAAAACATCTGTCCCACAGAGATGGAAAGTGAGGCACTCAGGTGAGCAGTCCCAGTGTCACACGACCATCGCCTGGGAAGGGGGCAAACAAGAAACAGATAGACAGGCCTCAGTGGGCATCCTTACATGGGCCAAAAAGGATAGGGATGAGCAGCCAGGCAGAGAAGAATGAAGCTCCAAGCCTCAGGGAAGGGGCGAAGGTTGAAAGGTAGTCACTAGCCCTATCCTACTTTGGTGAGACATTCACTTATGAGGGTGGTGTTTGTCCCTGCAGACTCCTGGGGAAGACACCTGGGAAGAATTACACCACACTATGTATTTCCAATATAATTGGACTGGCTGCACTAGTGTTTTTCTGTGGCCCTGTAAAATTCAGAGGACAAACAACATAACCCAGAAATGTTCCAGTGCACACACAAATTGAAGGTACACGTCAACAAACTCGCAGATGCTCACATAGTCACCTATCAACATGTATAGTAAATGTGTAGGCATTGAGAACACATATGCTCTCACTGCATTGCAGCCAGGGAGTTGACAGCTTTTGGAGATTAAAGGTACTGCAAGTGGTTAGCTTATTATGTGCACATCATGAGTGGCTCAGCCTGCCAGTTTTAATCACCACTGGAGTGTCACAAAAAATGTGTCCCACTGCTTCTGGCTTGGCCCTTTTATGCCACCAAAGTGCTTACGATACCCACAGAACACTGACACCATCCATTAACTATCCTCTAATGCTAATTTTACATTTATAAGGCCAAGCAAAATAACAACTTTCCCTGCCTAACGAACATGGTTTCAGCAGACTTTATCAAATCATCCTGGTAAATCAGTCGGTGAGGGTGAGCAGAAATGTTGGGAGGGAGTTATTAAAGTACTCTGAATCTGCTGCTAGTAGATTTGCATTGGAATGATTGTTACTCAAGGTCAACACTGTGCTCAAAAGCCAACAAAAATGTACTGCTGTGCATGATTTATTAGCAAAAGAAATGCAGGGTGAATGAGGCATGTTTTATTAAGGGTGTCACAGGTCAGAGCTGTCACTCTTTTTTATAGATAAGGCTGTGAATACCTAAGGCCTGTCAGCCTCCTTGTTAACTGTTTTTTCCCCCTTTGTTTCCTTGCTTGAGGCCTTTGATTAATGTGAAAGACATACGTTGTGATTGCACATTTTTACAGCTGTTTCCAAGAAAAGTCAACAGTGTTTGACTTTTGGATTCCAGTTGAAAGAAGACACCAATTTGGCTTGTATCTGAAAGCTGATATGTTGTATGTGGCCTTGTGTCCATGCTGTGGCCTTGTTGATAGACGACTCTGTCTGCCCTTTTCTGAGTGTGGCCTGCAGGGTGTCTGGGGAGTTGTAATGGTCATGCCCTAACTTCACTTCGGGTCATGGCGGCCAAGGATAATTATTGTACCTCATGACCACTTCTGTTGCTTACCTGTAACTAACAAGCGGCCATTGCTGTACTGTATGAATTGTGTGAGTTGTTCCTATACTGATGTGTTTTTGGTTGTTTGTTTGATTCCTAGGCAGACACAGAATGTCTCAAAGGAGACCAGGTACTTTAAGTTAATATTGTTTTCACTGATAATATCTAAACATTGTCTAAACTGATGTCGATGTTTCTTATGAACGTACATCTTTATTTGCTATATCCAGGGCCCTCGTGGTGAAAAAGGAGACAAGGTAACAATTTACACATTTATTATAACATCTCATTTTTATCTTTTTTTCTTGGAGAAAGTGCACATAAGTATGTTCTCAAGCAATCAAGTATAAGTGTTAATCTCAACAAGCAATTATTGAAGCGCCATACTGCATGTGTATCCTTGAACAAGAACGTCCAAGACAAAAAAATCACTGCTCAGCATATACTTTGATTAACATACTAATAGTTCCTTATCAGGATACTGTGTAGAATAATGGAATGATGCTCTGATCAACTGAGGCTGCAAATTACCTATTAAGGGAATGGTGGAGAAGTCACCTAGAAGCTGTTCATGAGTGAGAACAGAAACTAAAGCTACACATATTCATTTTTGTTTTATTTTAATTAAGCTACTGTATTGCTGTGTATCCTATCACTGAAGATAAACCCACTAGTTATCTACTGGTCTGCAAACCATAACCTCTTCCTGTAATGCCAAATGCACATGAATATGCCACCCAATTCACTATGATAAACGTGCATGTCCTTTCCCTAGGGATTAGCTGGGGTGCCAGGTCGGCCAGGGGAACCAGGCAAAGAGGGCAAAAGGGTGAGTAAACAGAAACAGTTCACCAGTTGTGTGGGCTGGCTGGTGGTTGTACTGCCTGAGAGGACCTGGCCTGGGGAAAGGCCAGAAATGTAGCAGCTGAGTGGCTGTTGTTGTTTTTGCGGAAGGGGGGGGGGGGGGGCAAAGATGATCTGTGGCAAGGGGATTGCAGTGGGTCTGGAAAGAAGGAAGGGGTGGTGTGGGCTTGTTGTGTGACAATTAATGAATGGTCTCCATGGTCAAGGGGTCACACACACTCACAGTATGACTGGCAGCACACATGGTTGAATTCCACTGGGTGACTGTGGTATTCGGTTTGTGAAAAGGCCAGTTTGATTTGGGATAGAGACAATGTCTGAGTGAATCAACTGAAAAATTACATCATATTTATACACAACTGTGGTTAGGAATACAAGTTTTATAATGTCCAAAACTTTGCATTTACTACAATGTGAGACTTTTTTTTTTTTTGTCATAGGTTCGTAACATAGTTCAGTCATATGACTCTACTCTTAATATTTTAGAAAAACCTTTAATTAATTTATGGTGTCTTGTTATAAAACATTACAACATTGTGTTGGGCTGACAACTGTTACTCTTTGTTTTCTCCATAGCTGAAAGGTAGTGTTGACAGACAGGTGGAGTGAGTGTCCCTTTGTGTTCAGCTTAATTGACTTGGTGTGAATACCTTCGCTTGTGTCACTGCGATCAAAAATAGGCCCTTCAAATCACTGAATATTCCTGTTTTTCTTATCGGAAAAGGTCATAAAACAGCAAAAAAACATTTGGCTTCACTGCAGAAAAATATAAAATATATTGTAGGTTGAGCTGTAAAGCTCACATAAGTAGGTCAGGCAAATGTTCTTTGCAGATCAAGCAAGAGCCAAGATGATGCACAATGCTCAAGACATCTGGACATAAGTATCTCAAGAATTCCACCCTTCTGTGTGTGAATGCATTCAAACTCAAAACTTGTTCCAACAGCATTAGCAATTTATGACCTATCATCGGTTGTGTTATTTCTCAATGGATCGTTTCCCCCATAGTGCATGAAGTAACAGGATCTATTGTCAGGAAAAGTATCAACAAAAGTGTCAACAAAAATGAGCTCAGAGGCTGGTGCAGATGTGTTTTTGGTGCTTTTGTTTCTCTACCTCATTAGGTAGGTATTATTTTATAGTAAAACTGATTTAAGTAGGAACTGAGAGTCAAAGGACTGTGTGTCAGAGGCATCAGTTATGGTGTGAACCTTTCTTCTTTTCTTCTGGAACACAGCTTTATGATGAATATTTCAATCATAATTGGTTTTCAGGAAATAGAAGGCTGCTCTGTGTTTGATGTTGTGGCTTCTTGGTTTCCTATATACTGATATTTTTGCACTAGTTATTTCTTTGAAGATTTCACAGGTATAACAGCCAAAGGCCTTTAAACGGGTCATTTCAGACTTTCTGTTTTGTTGTTGCTGAAGATACAGTTCTGATCTATTAATACCCTGTCTTTGATGACTGGCTGACGTCATGGTGACTGCTAATGTGCTAAGGTTTCTGCTTATTCTTAGCTCTAGGAGTCACATGCATCCACAAAGTTGTTGACCAACTTGTGTTTCTACAGTTTGACAGCCTATTTCAGGGAAGGTGGACGTGTATCATTATCAGAGGCTGGCTAACGGTCAGCTGATACAGCAAGAGACTCTCACCTAATTAAAAATGGTTGTCCATGCTTGCAACTTATAGTTTTCACCAAGAGTCATAGCTGCTGTGCAAGTGATGCAGAATATCCTGACTTAGACTGACCACTCCACAAACTTCATAGAATTGCCTGGAGTGGAAAGCTTTCACAAGGCCTTAGATTCAAGCCAGACCATCTCTCACACTGTCTACTTCAATTTATTGTTGAGGGAAATATGACCACTCTAAGCCATTTAAGATTTACTTCAAGGGGATGTGGAGGTCAATGTAGTGGAGAGAAGAGGAATGATGCCATTTGCACTGATCCTTCTCTGAACCTTAAAGCAACATATGCAAGAGAGGATATCAAGGTCAGTCACCCAACCTCTTCTTTGACCCCATGTCTAATATTCACAGAATCCCGATTTTCTCTTAGTGCTTTGATAGATGAAGGCTTCAGTTACTTGGGACAGAGGTAAGGGCAAGTCCAATTATGTCTAAGAATTTATGGGAATGTATTGCCCCTGCATTACACTTTGCCATTAATAGTAATGTGAATGGCTTGGTTTTATCTATTATAGATGGCATTGACACCGAATGGCAGGCAAAGAGTAGGACTTTGGGATTCAGTGGCACATTACAGCAGACCAAAAAAAGAAGATGGGGAGCACCAGTAAAAAGGATATGTCCCCCTTGCTGACTGTGGTGTGCTAAAATATTCATCATGCCCTGTAATGATGTGCTAAGCTCTGTGTTGTCATTGTAGGCCAGCCATGTCCTGCATAGCTTAAGGAGGTGAGAGAACAGCCTTTATTTTCGGTGTAGTCATCTACAGTATTTGTAGTAAATATTCTACCTACCTCATGCAATGCAGAGAAGGGCTCGTTTGACACCCATCAACAAATATGAGGGAATGTATGATACAGTCTTGTGTGCATACAGAAATGATGTGAGAGTTGGTGGCAGAATGCATTATAAAAGAACCGAATGACATAGTTTTATACGTCCAAAATAGCACTGGAAACCTTGGTCAGACACTGCTTTCTTAACACCAAAATAAACAAGAATGCCACGACAATCTGGGTTTATTCATGTGGCGCCAAGTCTTCCCAGCATACTTTGCCTCTGCAGTTGGCACAGGGTGGGTGGGGGTGGGTACAGACATGGTTTCATCCATGGGCAAGTCAGTAGAATCCTGGGGGATTAATAAATAATCACCTTAAGAAATCCTCCATTACAAGGTGGGTCCTGGAGTTTTAATCCATGCCTAACACCACATTAAGTCTTATATGCAGTTTAAATGTACTTGTATGGGAAAATGAGTCCTTGCTAAATATAAATCATTGACAAATGTCATGTTGATTGCCTTGGTTCAGCGTGGAAGCTATTAGATGCTGTCATACATAATGGGCAGGCATGTGTTCTAATTAAATGTTTTGGGACCACTGCATAACCATTATAAATAGATTTTTTTTTTCTGTGCTTAGATTTTCTTGACTGATAAACAGTGCACCATGTTCCTTGATTGATGTCGCAGTAATGTGAATGCAAAGCATTTTTTCTTTAATCAGCTGAGGGGCTCCACTGTGTCAAGGATTCCTTGTCTCCTGCTTTGGAGAATGCACATCTCTGACAGCACAGTGTTTGTTCTTTTTAGACATTACTATGCAAATGCAGAGATGATGAAACTCCAGCAAGCCCTAAAAGAAGCACTGCGACTGTCCTGTCTACGGATGTGTTCTCTTCAAATAAGCTATGCAGTGTAGATCCTCCTACTCATTTATTCCTTAATTTATTTAAATCTAGTTAGTTTGTTATTTATTTAGTTATTTTCCTTGGAGAGTGATCTAGTTGGCACCATAGGCAAACTATATGGATAGGTAGCTGGTGAGTTGCAGTTTAGTAATAAAGATGCAGGTGTCTTTTACTGTGTAACGGATAAGGAGGTTTTTGTAATATTTGATGCTACGAAGAATTTACCACCAGGTGAGTGGTATCATTATGAAATGACACTGTTACGATTGTTCATTTCCTGCTTCTTATAGAAATTATTCACCTTCATATGTTAGCTGGGGATATGGGTGGATGACACTGTACCAGATGAGATGGCTGCCCTTTGTGTCAAAGTGATAAGAGACAACAAAAGTCACAATAAAGGTGAAAAAACATGGAGACCTGCTGGCCATGCAACACAATATGACTCTGTAGAGGGAAAATCCATTAAAAGAGTGGGTTTTAATCTCGGAGACATTGTTTTTCATTAAATATTCAGATATGTCACATCAGTACCACTAATAAAAGAACGCCACCCACACTATTGATAATTATTGAACAAACATTAAAGAGTCGAGCGCTAAGATCTGGCAGGACTTTGATTTTGCTAACAGGTTATTCATCCTGTGCTGAAACAGGTTTCCTCACAGGCACACAGGGCTCTTCTTAAAGCTGCTTTAATGCATGTGTATCCTGTGACAGTAGACATGTAGCAGCACGAAACCCTGTATTAGTTTACTTTTTATTTATCCACAAGCAATATCAGTGAAGTCACGAGGACAGTTAGACATGTGATCCTTTTGCCAGAAGTCACATGAAACCAGAGAACATCTTTGGCATAAACACTTCACCAATACTGTATAGGAGAGTATGCAAAATAATACAGGTGTGTATCTTATATAAAATTTGTCAGTTGTCATCACTTCATATTATGTGATCACACAGTCCTAAATCAATGCACACCAGCAATTGTAGAGGATACACACTTGCAGTTCTTCACTTGTGTCAGAAATGTTTAAACAATGTAAGTAACATCAACAACAGCTGCCAGGACACTTTAACGTGGCACGGATATAATATGTCAAAACAGGAGAAAAGATCATCTGTCTTGTCTCTGCTTGGCAACTGGACTGGTCCACATTTCTAAAGAAGAGGGTGGTAATTGCTGTCTTTTGGAAGTGACTGTGGTGTTTACATTTTCTATTCATGCCCTATGCTGAATGACTGAGACAGCTGTCTATAAGTCCTGACCAAAGACTCAGCCGTTTCTTTCCCACCATATTTTCCTCCTTTCTTTCTAAAACATGACCAAGAGGTTGTCTGTGCAGAGGATGCTAAACTACTGGTCAGAGTTTTTCTCCCAGACTACAAGGGGGCAGCTGTGTGATTGTGCAGTTATATCATATTCTTTCCCTCCACTTTTATCCATTTGTTTGTGGATAGATATGGCTTGACTTGACCGTGTTTAAATGTGTACACGGCTGCAGGTGATATGGCCTTGAGGGACAGAATCATTCTAACTGGACACCAATATCCTACTCATACTGAATGGCATTATACAGGTGCACTGAGGTCAAAACATTAGTGTCAGAGTAGATACAATCGCATTAATCCACTTTAAAACTAAATCTGTGTATTCCCATTGCACAGTTAATAGCTTTTGTCATTTAACCTAATTTAGTTTGAAAAAGTATGCTGTTGTCTGAAAACCAAATGCATGCTATAACTGGAATTTAGATGCCTCTCTTCTACAGGATCGAGCAAATGTTGTTTTGAGATAATTGAGCAGCCACAGTATATATAATATTCATATTATATCTGATGGACTTGGCTCAGTTTCACTTGGATCACTCCGTGTGTCTGCAGAGACCAAAGCAGCCAGCGACAGTGATAGGCAAGGAGTTATGGTTCGGTTTTCAGGGACTGGAACTTTTGGCAGTGGCTCCCTTCTCAATAGATGGAGGCAGACATGAGCAGCGATGCAGCTGTAACAGACTGTTGACCTCTACCAGAGCACCTGCAGGGTGATATTATTAAGTAACGAGTCTCTGGTGAGAATACCAGCCTCCCTGTCAGAGGTTCTCCATGGGAGGCTGCAACTGATTTGGGTGACACAGTAAATATATGAAAATACAGCAGCTATTGATTGAAGCCATGTGTTTTGTTGTCTAGGTCATGCAGTTTAGTATACATCTATAAATATCCCACAAGGTTTTCTCAACAGAAGCCTTTATATAAGTTTCATTTCTACAGTGGGTTCACATTCATTGTGTGTGTAAATATATCAAAGATAAAAATATTAGTGGCCTATATATTTAAGCCTCATTACTGGAGTGCAGTACAGTATATCCTATATGTGCAATTCAGTGCAACACAACTGAACATATAGTGCTTTACATGCACACATAGAACCTATAAAATGAGTGTGATGGTATAGTTAAACAGCTCAGGCACAGTTGGTCATCATATTGATGGTCCCTGTTAATAAGGCAGTTTTTAAATACAGTAGCGTCGTGTAGATATGTAGTTACAGTTTGGCCTAATCCAGTGAAGCTCAACAGCAGAGTTAACACGTAGACAAGAATTTACAGCAGGGCTCACAGCTGAGATTTTATGGCAAGATTTACACCCTGTGTGATTTTTACAAGCAGAGGAAGGATTTGTTAACCCTTTGTTGAACAAAATGGAATAGGTTATTGTTCTTTCCATTCCTCTAATCAAATTCATGTTGAGAAAATCCAAAGAACCATGCTTTTGACACCTGTATTACACCAGGAGGTAACTCGCTTGCCCAGTGCACAAGGCAATTAATCTTGTCAATGTCAAGTGGATTGGGAGGGAGGATGAAACAAAGAGTTGACCTGATTGGCTATGAAAAGGTCTCACATTTGGGCTCAGTTGGGAAAGGGAAGGGTTACAGGGGAAAGCATTTGGCACATGCAAGGACAGATGCACAGAGCTGTGATTTATCTGTCTGACTCCTGTCTTTCCCAGAGAGCCCCAGTATGGCTACAACCATGGGTGTCCAGAATAAACACACATTAATTGGCCAATTAATTACAGGCACGAATACAGGGGGCAAAATTTGGAGAGGGCTACTTTGACTGCACATTGTTCACTGACTTTTATAGACTTTTTATTGACTTTTACATTGCTTGTGTACTTCAGAATATGTTTCTGTGTGTCTATAAGTTAAGGTGTGTGTGTGTTTCAGTGTGTACTGTATATATACAAGTGAAAAGCTGATGTTCAAGTATAATGTGGGTCAACACATCCTCTGAGCATTTGACAGGCTCATAGCTGGGCCCTCATTTACACATCTACAACCTCCTGACTTTCACAGGAGTTAGAGCTGCACCACACAGCAAGGGCGCTGCAGTCAATATGCACGTCACTGCCACTCCAGTGTCCAAATTCATCAGGGCCTGCCACCCTTGTGACCTGTGTCTAATTCTTCCCCAACATTTGTAAATGTTGTTTCAACGTCTGCCAGGTCACTACTAATGGAGTATCATGTGTCAGATAAGGCTAAGCTGAAAGAATTAACTTGAATGTTTGCAGTATGTCGGTGGACAGGAAGTGACTGGCCCCTGTGACTGCTCTAGATATCATAATCCACACCATGGCGTGAGTCATCCAAACAATGAGATTTCTTCAGCTCCAAACAGTCTAGTACTACACAAAGATATTCCTGGCATTTTAGGCCAGTTTTGGGAGGAGACAGAGTTTGAGAAATGCAATGAATGTTAATACCTTTGAAAGGACATTTTGAAAGCAAGATGCTTGGATTGACGCATTTCCCACATAAGCTCTGTGTGTGGCTGATGTTTCCACTGGCCAAGGGGATGGACGAGGACACAGTTAGCCCAGAGTGAAAGGGGAGAAGTCTGGCTAAGGAAGGAGATGCAGAACACAGAGGTGTGTCAGTGAGGGGATGCATCACTTACAGCACATTGTTGCAGTATGCCATCCATATTCTCCACACTCTCATCCTGCCTGCAACCCATTTAGATACATTCATCTGTGTCCCCTTTAATGGCATGTCAGGGAGCAGCGCATCGACAGTGGCCTGATATTATACAGATGGTATTGCACAGGACCTCAGTGTAATCTGTTATGCTTGGTGAGTGTTATGAAGCCTAAGACTTCCTGAGGGCTACAGTACCTGGAGCGAGGGCCCGGTGGATCTTTGCACACTGTATTCTCTCTGACCTCAAATATTTGGTTTGTAAAATGAACCAGGGTTTATTCAAAGTAGATTTTCTGCCTCTTCTATTCACTTGTTGGATAATGCATTAATGAAACACTCAGTATCTGTAAACATAGGATGGGAGCAATCTGCTCCGGATGAGTAATACAGCCAAAAGTCCAGATGAGACTGTGAAATTTCTAAGAGCCAAGACTAATAACAGCATCCATTAGGAGATGAGAACATTGAAGAGGCAATGCTGGCCTAGTGAGGAGCCAGTGTGATAGGCGCACAGCTTGTATGGAAACACTGCACAGACATCCAGCTGATCAGTGGGAATTGAGCTCATAGTTTAATATAGATTTATCGTCTTTACCACATAAAAATGCAAATTCAAATAATATCATCAGCCCCCTCTCTGCTCCTTAGGAGTTGTTAAAGTCAATGAGCTCTTAAAACCCATAACTGAAGATGTGGTAGAGACGTGGCTGTTGTAAAGAGCTGTTCTGAGGTTCCCTTGGGACTGCCTTGACTTAGTTTTCATAGACATCCACTGTCTGTCTTTCCTATGTTTGCCTTTGGTTCTAGTGTTTGCATACTGTGTGGTAGTGAGGAGTTGGATGTTTGCTGAAATAGCTCTAATGGTTATTCTACCCAATGATATGCTGCGTTCTATGACTTGGTACCCTTTTAATGCCACCTGTGTCCTTTTGTATTGTGCAGCAGTTGAAAAAAGGCATAATGCAGTATGAAAATTATTGTCACTCTCTCACTCTCGTACAGCTTCTTGCGCTCATCTATTTTCTCCTTCTCTCATCATTGTAAGCCTTCTTCAGAAAAATCTTCTTTACGGTATTCAGTATCTAATTGCCACACTGCCTAATTAGGAATGTTACCCACATTATACATTCATGCATTGAGGACATCCATCCTCACTCAGAGAAAGCTTGCAGTCTCCTCACTGGCTCTGTCCCCCGCCATCTATAAATTTTGTGATGAAGCTAGTTTGCCATCTAGTGGCGCATGTCCAAATCACCATTTAGTCACATGGGGTCTATGATTGAGTCTCTTTGAGGAAAGCCTTCATGGAAAGCTTTAGCCAAGAAACTGTAGGTGCAATCTTGGCCAGCTGAGCTGAGTCTTAAGTCGGCTGCAGTGTCAGCCATCTCTTTATACGTCCCTGAATATTTAGATGGCTGGAAGTTAAAGAGAGCATTGTGTGCCAGTCAGAATGGTGAAAAATGCTAAGCTGCATTTGAGCCCCTGCCAGGCAGCTGTCGGCTTTGCCGTTCTCTTCCTGCCCCGGCCGCTCCTCTTAACCCTCAGTAAACAACTGGAACAAATCCTATTTTATTGAGGCTTTTACCAAGTGCAAGGGATCTCTGAAAGCTCCAGTGCCCAGGCATTTTCTGAGCTTATGCAGTGTCCTAAAATGGCATCCAGCAAGGCCAGTCAGAAGTAGGGAATTTGCACTGTTTCTAATTGGATCCTTAATCAGAGCAGGTGAGGTTGAGGTCTCTGCAGAGTGTTTTGTGCCACTCCATACAAGCAGTATGATCGATATTTACTTCAGAAGCGTTGATAGCTAATTTGACACAGTGAAAACAGGATTGGTGAGGATTCTGACAACTGCAGCATATCGAGCAGCATTGTTGCTGTGAATTTACTGAATATTTGTTCCATTCCACCAGATGATACTTACAATTTGAAAACTTTTGCCCAGGAGCAGCTGAGCTCGGTTGAAGTGATGCTGAGAATGTGCCTATTCTAAACTTTGTTTCTTATAATATTGAATTACACTGAACAAGCGTATAGTAGAGTAGGATTTATGTCACAATGTTGCTCTGTATGCGAAAAAAAGAAAAGTACTTTTGGAGTGTATGTAACGTCATATTCATTCCCAACATTTTACTTAATTAGACAGAGCCGAGCTAAACACTGTGAACGGTTTAAGAGGTTGCTGCTGAAATCTTGACATTTTTCTCGTACTCGTACTCGTAGGTGCTTTTTTCCTAGTTTTGCTGATTCTCATGGTTCATGGTGCAAATGTTTAAATGAGAAATGAGAAAATATATGCAAGGGGAAAGGATGACATTTCGAAATTAATTACAGAATAAATTAGCTTTTGCTGGCAGTGTGAGTAATTGTCTATATCCTGTTTGAATCTGGATACAATAAGTATTCCTAAGGCAATGAGGGGGTCAAATGCATCTGGGTCTGGGTGCCAGTTCTTTCTTCCATCTTTCACAGGCCAGGAGCAGACAAGTATTTTCACTGGGGAATTAATAGTGACACAGTCTGTGTTATAGCAAACTTTCTCTTGCTTTTGTGTCTGCATGCAGCATGTGCTGTCTCTGTTTGTACCTTTTATGGATGGAATTTCTCAAGTTCATAGCCCTAGGTGTGGTTGTGTTTTTTGGAGAGACAGTGTCCATTCTAACATTGGTGTGGAAAGATATTTTGGGTTGTTTTTTTTTTTTTGTCTCTGGCTCCTCACTGTAATGTTAAAATAAATTTTGGGCACAGACAATAACCCCGAGCTTTTTATGTGCTCCATTCCATCTACTTTGTGTTCTTCGGATTAGCCTGTTGGACGACACAAGGATTTTAAAGAGTGTTTGTTGTTTTTCACGGTTTTGTACACATTTGTTTACCAAGCAAATACAGCCGCTGCTCATAAGCTACATGGCCAGTTCCAGTTAAATCCAGTACCCAGCTGTACAACAATACAGACAAAAGGCTCAGGTGGCCTGAGTACATGTCCTCAGAGGGAGACAGGACTCAGCTCAGGCAGAAAGAATGGGAGTGGCATGTGAGTTTTTCAGTCAAGAAAAGGTCACCTCTCCCATGAGCTACATAACATTGTCACAGAGCAACTTGGCTCGGTAATGTCAGATAGTTTCCCCTTCAGGATTTGTGGCACATGTAAGTGAAGCAGATGAAGAAAAAAAAAAATACATCACTATAAAGACATCTGGTGATTTAGATGGTCTAGGTGCACTGTACCGGTCTACATTTTGTTGAAAGAGAAGATTTGGTAAATAAATATGTGTTTATATACAGTTTGTGTACAGGAAAGACAGGTTCCCCTAAATATCAAGGTAAAACCATCACTAAAATGGTGCTATTGTGCCCCCTACAAATAAATAACAGTTTGGATCGTAAAGCAGAAGCTTCTAATCTGTTAGAGAATGGAAGTAAATATGAAAAAGGGACAATCACATTTTGGGGGCTCCAGTAGTTTTGATCTTTTTTTACACAGACAGGCAAATTAGCAAAAATAAATGATGATAAAGATGATAAAAGTTCAAATGTTAAAATAGGTTGGAATTGATTTACCTACTGAAAGCTATACCTGACTATAGAAGGAGAAAAACACCCATCATCCTGGCCCTCTGTGCTGTGTGTGGGGTTGGAGCTGGGTCCTGTGGTGTTCATTTCAGAAGGCGCCTGCAGCTTATCTACTGACCCCTCTTGACTTGGGCATTTGCCAGGTGGATTATGTGGCTTTTTGATGATATATCTGGTTTATTGCTAAAAATGCAACATGTTCTGCCTTCTCCATTTTACGCCACTCTGATATCTCAGTATGGGTAGTCGGACATGGAATGTTTCAGGGAACATGTTGACATTTGGGATAAGGATTATGGAGACATCATAAATGAGTGCCTCTGCTGTGTGTTACTGTTGCTGTTGACTTTGCTCTCAGATTGGGGCTTGTGTTACAGGACTGAGCCAGGCCCTACGTCTGTGCTTTCCTTTTACATTTTACAACTCATAGCAGAGCTGAAGCCAGTCGCGGCAAGGATCCAGGTGGATTAAGACAGAAGTTTAAAACACGCAGCCAGTCTACTGAAACCTCCTCCGTGTGCTCATTCTAGTTTCATTAGCACCATTAGTTAATTAGCAGTTTATGTGAAACGCTTTTTACTCTTCTGCTATATAGTTTGTACAGTGGAACAGATAAGTAGTATATGTGTGTATGTGTTTGGTCTTGCTAGCTTATTTTTCATTTACTAAAGAAGGTAGTTACACTTTCATGCCAGCTCTCTCTCCCTTCCTCTCCTCCACAGTCCCATCAGCTTTCTCCACCTCCTTCCCTCCCTCTGATCCCTCATTTCCTTCCTTGCCTTCCTCTGTCTCTCCCTCCCTCTAATCTACTGCAATGACCTGAAGGAGGGCTTCACACTGCAGCGCTCAAATAATAATCAAACACTAGGATGTTGTCAAATTTATAGGACACTGAGTGTTGCATAGCAACAGAGATTGCCAGGGTGATCCAACAGGCTGGAAGTTGGGTGAGGGAGAAACGGGGCGAGTGGCAGGAGACAGGAGAAAGGAGAGATGACAAGAAAAACAGGAGGCAGGAGAGAGGGATTAGATGAGAGTAGTAGAATTATGGTTTTATACACAAAGGGAGAGATAAATGAGAGATGGAGAAACAAAAGAGGAAATGAGGTTAAGGTTGGCTTAGCTGAAAGAGAAGATTTACAGACACCGCTGGCTGGTTTTGTGTAATGCCATTGTGTTATAATTCAAGTTATAATTATCATCATGACGACATATTTTACTATGGCATTTTTGGCAAACACGGGTGGTGTTAAGTTTAAAAGTGGCTTGAATATAACAGAGCAAAATAACCATTTAACCAATGGCCCAAATCCAACTACAGACTGCTCTTGCACTCTCACTAAAATCCTCGTACATGAAGGCAAACACTTGGTTTTGTTGTCACACGTTTCTGTCTTTCTGTTCATGTTTTTCACATTGTCTCTTTTTATAATGTTGATATCTTCAGTTTCACTTCCTGTTCATCCTTGTTGCCTAGAGACTACTTTGGACTGCAGTTCACCTCTGACACATATCTTTCTTCTAGTGTTGTGTCTACCTTCTTCACCAGACAGTAACAGTAAAAAAAAAAAAAAAAAAAATTAAAACAAACTATAAAACAAAAACTACAATAAATCTTTGTATAAAGTTTCTGCAAAATTTCTGTAAAATTTCTTTTGGAAAAAGGGCAGTATTTATAAATAAATTCTTAAGCCAGAAAATTAGGCAATATCTTTGAAATTCCTGTACTGTCACCAATGACCTACTGATAGTTTCTTGAATTAAATGTATCGAGACCTAGTAGTGTGTGTCTTTGTGAGAAATAGAGATGAAATTATGTTATATAAACTTAATAAATGGTGTATTTCCTGATAGTTCTGCAAAGGAGGCAGAAAAAGTAGATAAATCAACATTATTATAATACTCCACCTATGCAAATATACAACCATCATCAAAGTTTGTTTTTAGTTTGTGTCCAATGGCATTTATTGTTCTCTGCAATGACGACAAACCAACTGACTGCTGGTAAAGTAACTAAAGAAAAAAAATGTCTAACATGACTGAACATGATCATAAAATAACCTGAATTTAAAATATCAGTGTCCGTTTAGTTACCCTTTCAGAAATGTCTCAGAGGTCCATGACATTTAGAATTGATCAAATCAATGAAATGGCTTTAATGCAAAATCCAATTCAAAGTTAATACCTGTTAATACCAAACACTACGGCAACAAATGCTCTGTCGCTGTATTGTTTGGCTGCTCGTGGGCACTATGGTGGTATATATGGTCTTCCATATTCCGCAGTGAGTCTCAGTATTTCAGGGGTGGATATCTTGCTGTGTCACTGGCAGGTGTTTCAGTTTGGAGAGTGAACTGAGTGCAAACGGTGATGACAGCTGTGCTCTAGACTAATTATTTCTTGTCACTGTGCACAGATTTGTCAGGAATGACGTGCTAACCAGAGGTCCTCAGAAAAGAAAAGGTGGACCTGGTGGAGTCTTTTTATTGTGAAAAGGACTGTCTGAGCTGTTGATATTTCTAAATATTCAATATGCCGTCACAGAATAAACCCTCACCTAACTCAGATACACATATACAGTATGTAGCTTATACCGAAATGCACAGCCTCATTGTTTATGTGAGTGAAGTCTGTATTATAAACACCTATGGATTTAACCTCAGGTCATAGTTTAGCTGCTCTGGCTTCATCTGTTGAGAACTAAGTAGAACTATTTATTTTGGTGACAACATGCAAAGACGTGTACATAAAATTACACACTTTAGAGATGAAAGAGATTTTAGGGTAAATGTGGAGGAATAATTTTGACAACTGCATAATTCATGACCTGATTGGAATAATAGCATATGAAATATTCATTAGCTAAATTACTTATCAGTGTGATCTGCTTTTGTCGTCAGGTTCAGAGCAGAAAGGGCAGCAGCAGGGGGTAGGTTTAGAACAAACAGTCTGATCTTTTTGCAGACGTATGAACGATTCAGTGTCAACCTATTCATTATCTGTGAAAGAGAAAAATAACACCATCCACCCTCACCAAAATGCTTTGTGTCTTTGTGAGAAATAGACCTTTTACACAAAAGTGATGTGTTTTGAATCTACATATAACACATTTATTGAATACCTTGGCTTCCAGTCAGCCTGCTCTTTTCATGCCAGTTACATTTCGAAGAGGTTTCTCCAGTGTAATATAATGACAGTAATTTGAACCAAAGTATTTTATGTTTAGAAGGTGCTGTTCCTACACATCAATTCGCCATCTTTCACCCCTTTACAAAATAGCACTCTGTAGTTTCTAACCTACATTAACACAGTTGATCAAAAGAAGCTGGCCATGACTGTGCTGGTACATCAAACAGCACGAACAGAGGAAAGTGTGCGGCTCCTGAGAGGATACACAATCTGGTGCTACTGTGACATTATTAAGGTTAAGGTTAATTCACTCTTCTACACCTTGACTTCTCCTGTCCTGACTGCAAAAAGAGAACACAGCACATTATCATGAGAACACATGCAAACAGAAGATTAAAAGCAATATCTCGCAGTTAAGTTCCTTCCTGTCTTTGTTGCTGCCAAATGTACACGTCAAATTTGACCCAGTTAATCAAAGCCTGTGTACATGGAGTGTCAGGGGGAAGAGTCGGGGGTGTTGCTTTGTGATTCACTACTTTTCTTCCACCAGCCAGTGATTCTTCCCTCTGTGCTTTGGTGGAGGAAAGAAGTGTTTTCGTGTCACCCGTTCTGACACGTACAGTAGGAGAGAAATGCAATGTTTCAGTATTACAGTTGTGTCCCATAATAAAACTCCTTATTAGAAAGTTAATCATATTTAGCCATAATAGTGATATCTGCCTTCATCTCATGATCACCCTGCTGTATAGTGAATTAATACTGGCCAGAATGTTACTGTTTTCTAATTGAATTGATGTTACATCTGTCTACAACCAGCTAATTCCAGGCACTCCTCACAACACAGAGCCAGTGATGCTCTGCCAGTTTACAGGATGGCTGTAAGGATATCAACAGAGCTTTATCCTCTTTTCTCACGAGGGAATAAACCCTCTTGATGTAAATTATACCAACTTTGGTTTTGGTTCACATAGCATTACAAGGCTTTGTCTAATTCACAGTGTCAAAAAAACAACAACAAAACAACCTCAAAACAAAGTGGTTCAAAATGATCTCCTTATTCTGACCTCGTTTTGTCCTGCTGGACAGCACTGCCTGGCTTGGCTTGTTTGCTGCTGTGTGTGCTCCTTGGGTTGATTGATGCAGCGAGGGATTTGTACAGCTGGAAAGGAGGCAGTAAACCAGAGGAGGGAACAAAGAGTTGTGGGCCACACGGGGTGCAGCAATTAAGCTGTTTTCTTCTTGTTAATTAAAAGCAAATTAGAGACTGCAACAGGAGCTGCTGTCTAGCCTTAATTGCTGGCAGCATGTATGCCCAACCACACCTGTTGTCCCTTCACTCACTCATCTTAATCTTTTTTTTTTTGTGCACTCCTCAGGGACGAAGAGGAAAGACTGGTGAGCCTGGACCCAGAGGCCTCCCTGTAAGTGATATTCACTAACACACACATACTGTGTGGATACTTCATTTTTTCATTGAAAGAAAAAAGGATGAACTACTGTATAAAAGCAGCCAGACATGTTGTCTCTGGTAGTTTTTATGCATCTCAACATCATAAATATTTATTGTTTTGATATATACCTGCAGTGATTGTAAGTGAACAATAAAAGCTTAGGTCAGACAGTAAAATAAAGCAGCTCAACAGTATGTTGTTTTCTCGCTTTTCTACCGCTCAAAATCAATTTCAGTTTAACCTTTATTTGATCAAGAACTCCTTTGAACATCTCGATTGAAACCATCGGCAGCTCAGATTGGACACATTACAAACAGATATAAAGTTATGAGAATTTTTTTTTTTTTTAAATATGAAACAGTCAATACATGACTTACATGATCCAGCTTAAAAAGCACAATTACGCTATTGATAACGAAGCATCTATATGTAAAGTATGTGCATTAGCTCCATGGTTAGGCTGTATTGATCTGTTCACAACCTGCAAGCAGGCTATTAGTAGCAGAGAACCACAAGGGGTATATTAAGATAGCACTTGAGAATGTTCGTATTGATGAATAGGACAAGTCTGCTTGTAAGGCCTGTTGACTCCTTGAATTATGGTCTTTTCCTCAGGCATCCATACCAATCCCAGACAGTGTTTGTGTAGTGACCCACACACTAAAGGTCACAAACAATATGATGCGTTAAAGGAGACAGCTTGTCAGACTCTTAACTGCTCTGATGTCAGGACAAACCGGAGCGTTCAGGCATGTAGATGTGCTGTAGATCAGGGGCTTTCATTGTACAATTACTTTCACGCACTCTTGATAAGGACATAGGGTTTGTCTTATTTCATCCAGAAATCCAGAAAGATTTTGTTTTGCTTCTATCACCGTTATGCTCAATAGGTTCAATTATCTTTAATATAATTGAGTTATTTGCTGTTAAACCTCTCCCGCATGAGGTACTGTATCCCCTGCCTCCTTAATAACTCATAAAGTTGTAGGGCACAAAGTTGTAGGTGAAAAGAAAGACAGGACAGAGGATGTGTGACATTTCTAAATGGCAATGTCCTGATGATACCCTTAGCATGTGCCAGTTTCGCCTGCATCCCCTGGTATTGGCATTTATGAGTCACCTGTTTTGCTGAGGTAGATCTCAGGGGCAAAATCATCTATTCAAAACACACACCAGGGCATCACTCTCTCTTGTCCATTGGCAGCAGGACAGTGCTCGCAGTGCAGGGGGCAGCAGTTGTTTTTCAAAGTCAAATTAGCACTGCACAACACCAGGGGTGTCTGTGAAAGGCGCCCAACAAAAACACACTCATAGATAATCTATAGACTGTTGGAAACCAAGCACGTCTTTATGAAAGCTAACATTAGTGTAAAGGTTAGAAAATGTAATGCAACAGGCTTTGGCTGTTAATAGAAACCATTTTCAAATAAGAGTCTGGAAGGAATGATGATGGTTTAAAGATGATGATATAAATAATTTTTCAACAGTTTGTACTACTACACAGTGTACCTTTGTCTTGTATGAAAATGTCTAATTTCTTTGTAATTGCAGGGTCCCCCAGGAGCCTTAGAGGGAGCAAGTGTCAAGGTATCAATCTAAAAATTATTCATCACAAAATAAAGTACTGACCTGTGGCATTTAATCCTGTTTAAGCTAGTTCATACCTGCGCCTCCAGCAAGGGCAGTATATGTAACTAGCAGACATGCTTTGTTCTTGGCTGCCTTTTTTGTGTTTCTACTCAAGACAAAATATCCTTCAATGAAAATAATACCTTTCAGTCAATTGTTGCCTTTCTGTGCAAGTCAAATTGCCGTTCCCACCTTGCAGCTCCTGCAGCGCCGCACAGCGTGGCTCAGTACTCACACTCCAAACAGACAGATGGCCATTACATACAGTGCTTTTGCAAAAAAGGGTTTGCAATCATTTTCATGTAGCCCAGGGGTGCTGTAGCTCACCAGACGCACATGAGATATGGGATGTAAAAATCTCTCAGACAGACCTCCAGAGGATCTCCCACTGTTTCTGTTGCTACCTGCTTCTTTCACAAGCCTACCTCTACCCAGCAAGCCCCTCGTGGCTCCCTTGTGATCATGCAGAGAGTGAATGCTATTGTATGGTGGACAACCTCTTGACCATAGCTGTTCATGTGATGTATAGGTGCGCCATTTGTTGGGGTGTCAGCTCGGGCCACAGAATTCCTTCTGCTACCTCTGCCCAGAGGAAGGAAATGTGTCAGTTGACTAACCTTGAATAAGAAAGTTGCCTGTATGAGGACACACGTATTATACCCCAAAGACAAATGGGGTATAGCTACTGTATATGATACAGTAATTGGTGGCACAATGGATAGTAGTTTTGTTGGGTTGAAAAATGACTATGTTTCACAACGTGTCAGTTAGTCAGGTTTGAGAATAAAATGACCAGCAGAGGTTATCTTTATTACATTTTCATGTGTTTTCTGTAATTGGCTATTGAGGTGCAGGTTAATGTCTCACTTAAACCAGTCACATATCATAAAATGAAGCTGTAAAAACTCAAACCTTTACTTGGCAGAAAGGAAAATAGCTCTGAGAGACTGGATTCAGCATAGTCATTGACATTTCTGCTTCACTTTCATTGTTCTTATATTAAACAAATGAATTTGAGCTGAGTTTGAGCAAAATGGGAGAAAGTCACATAAAGCTAATAACACTTGTAGTCAGTAATTAGTGTGTTAGAGTATTTTACAGTGAACCTATTACAATAGTTGTAACTTACAACAAACTGAATTCATAATGATGAAAGATAGAGTAACACCTGCAGGTGACAAAGCCTGCAGGAGAACAGATTTATCCAATTGAGATGAACAATTACATCATGATTAAAGAATGTGATTTAAGCATTTGTTTAGGCATCATGCCGATGTTAGCTGAGTTACAAATTGCTAAGAACATTGTTTCAATGCTCTAATGCTTGCATTAAGTGTCTAAGTCAGTCCTGTCCTGGTCAAAAATCAGGCATACCCCTACAGTACAGATACATCACTGCTTTATCATTGGAGATTCATGCTTTCTGTGGATGTCCCAGAGAACCACTTCACATTTTAATCTGCTGTAATGAAACAAGCATTGCTATGAATTCAAAGGAATTCACACAACCTGACATGGAAAGTGAGAGAAGCTAAATCAACAGACAACAGTTTTCATGAGCAGTAATAATTGAACAGCCTTAGAGAGTCTCCTTACTCCTCAGTGGCGTTCAGTGTGCATATTTTAGCTTAGATAAGACGGATGGAGGCTAAACAGTGAGCAGGGTCTCATCTCACTCACTAAGCAGTGTGAATGTTTTATAAATAAACAGGAGATCCCGTGACCCTAAATAGGAATAAGCAGGTATAGATAATGGATGGATATATATATATATATGTGTACATGCAGTGAATGATTAGCTGGGAAGACAGTGCTGTGATGAACTACGTCTCCATAACTGTATCTCCCACTGACAGCTCGAACAGGCACTGACAGACCACTGCAGATATTGATGGATAGAGAGTGATGCAGACAGGTTTAATTGCAGTTTGATGACTGGAGGTGTTTCAAAGTCAACATGATACCTGCAGGTACCCCAGTTCCTTATACCATTCATGCTGGGCGCTTGTGTAAATACAGTGATAATCTGATTAAATCTTGAAAGGTTTATTAACTTGTTACCCCCCCTTCTGCCAGTAAATTACCCTTGAATGGTGTCCCATGGAATTTTAACCAAGATAACTACTGAAATATTTTTTTTGTCATGAATCTATACGCAGGAATACAATGCACAACATTTGTGCAAGTGCAACCTACACTAATTCTAACTTAATATATATGCCATTCATAACTTTTAATGCAACCTGTCTCAACAATGGGAAACCAGTTAATGTGTGTAATAAATCGTACCAGAATTGACCTTTCTTGTTAGAAAAATGCCTCAAACTGACAACAACCATTAGATAGGTAATTGTTTTGGTAAAGTTACGGTGGTAAAATCAGGCGTTCTCATGTGGATTAAAAAAATTACACAAATATAATTAGTATTCAAATTTAATTTCTGCCACTATTCTCTCCTCCCCACCTAAAATATTAGCAGGACAATCCATCTGTTCATACATGGCAGCAGTCTACCAATTTAATAACAGCTCATAATTTGGACGAGGAAACTGTGACTATATCTCATTAAATGAAAGCTAGCACAGCGGCGAAGGAATGGGGGAGGGACTAAAACTGAATGCCAATTATTGTCTGTTAGAGGCCAGGCGTAGCTAAGGAGTGTGCAAATACGCTGCAACCTTTCTCAGATGTCTCTCTGTCTTGTCAGATTGCAGAACAGATGCTTCATAATGTCTCAATACAGAATATCTGAAGCGATCCCTACAAATCTTCACACATGCCATACAAAGCAACAGTAATCTTTGATGAACAAACTGTTTTGTTTTTTTTTTCTCTGTTGTGTGGTGCTGTTTGGAAAAGAAAAAATATATATATCACAACAGGTGAGCTTCAATACACGTGTCAGGCAGCAATGCATTTCTTTTACTCCAAATACACTCGGTTAATTATTTGCCACATTTCTGTCACTGTCTGAAAACAAAACATTTTATCATGACTTGGGCTTTTTGGTAGACACGTGAACTTAAATGATGCTACAGTTAAGTCAATGTCACTTTTGACTTTGTCTGTACAATTTAACCAATAGATTTCCTTCATAAAGAAGGTTTAATGGGTGTCATAACTCTAGCTTAAATAATGGCAGATAATGCTATTTTTCAAAAACAGTAAAAATACAAAAGTAAAGGGGCATGAGAAGGTGGGAAATGCATACAGTACAATATGATGGGTCTTCTGCAAAGGCTTCAAAATAAGTGTGAGTCTTCTGTATATATGTATATAAAAAAAACTTTCATAGTTGCAAATACATTTGTTTTACAGTTGTGTGCAGTTCCACTTCTCCACCAAACTGGCAGGAAGAAATCCAATTAAAAATACTCTGTGGACAGCTCATCTGCAGTCACAAAGTGCCATCTATTGGTAGACAGGGGAATGATTTTAACATGGGAATGTGGAAAAGTGCTGCAAAGCAACAGGGGCTTGATTTATCATTATCCTGCTATAACACCATATTCTCATAAGACCTTGAATGTTACTGTGACTCTACCATAATTAACATTAACAATTTAGAATTTTATGATGCTATAGTATATCTTGTCATCTAATTATTTATTGATAACTTCCCTCACTCTGAGCTTTGTCTTTTTGCACCATCTTTGCTGTCAGTCACTGTCAGTGATGTGTTCTCTTCACATACAGGGGGAGCCTGGAGTCTCAGGAGAAAAGGGGGAGAAAGGCGAGAGAGGAGATCCTGTATGTATTTTTCTGCAGTAGCATTTACAGTGACGTGTTGCAAAGTCATTAACCAAGGCCTCCTCCCACAGGGTCAGCCAGGTGCTGAGGGATCCAGTGGGATGAAAGGACAAAAAGTAAGTTGCCTCAATGTCAAGTGTCATACATGATAATTTCCTCTATTTGTGCTCACTGAATCTTAACCTTTGTGTGTGTGAGTGTGTGTCTTTTTATAGCTATACATACACATATAGTTTTGTCATTGTGGAACCCTGCAGAGGAAATCTGCTGCTTTAGGCACAGTAAAAAGACCAAGGATTTCAGTTTTGCCATCATACCTTTTATTTAATTACCGTTAGAGAGGAGAGAGTCAGAAAGTCTGTATAAAATGTTGTGCTAATCCATCCATGAGATGCAGAAATAAATTACTAAATAAGAGAAAAAGTCAGAGCCATTAGAATTGGCCAGTATTGATATGTACACCAAAGCCAATAAGATTCACAATCTGGGAACCATGAATATCTATTCAAATTGTCATGGTCATATCCCACAGTGATAGTTCCATGTGGATCGAAGTCATGGGTGGGCTGACATTATTATTCCTTGAGCCATGCTGCTGGCATGTCTGACAACCTTTAGATGACATATTGTAATGTTGTCTGCTGTCATGAGTTGTTATAGTTTCATTTTGTACTTTGCCCAACTAATAGACTAGATACTGTAAAGAAACTGGTGAGAGCCTGCTGATGGAAAGATATGCAACAATGTTTAACCTGTAAGGCAAAAGTGTCCATCTTTGCTTCTCACATTTCTCTCTACCCCTCACCTGGATATCAACCTTTCATCTCAATAATGGCCCAATGCAATTGATGCAAATAGTCTCAGAGTTACATGTCATGTTGTTTACTCATACCATATGTATAATCCTTTGTGGCTGACACATGAAGTCTAAATAAATAAAGTGATAAAAAAAAAAGGTGGAGTGTATTGGAAATTAGTTATAGAACTGCTTCAATTTAAGCCTTAGTTCCCAGGGTTTAGGTATTCTACAAACATCTACATCATGTGTGTTTTGATCCAGATCCAGATGGGGATTAAAAACTTAAAAACTTTTTTCTGTTATTAAATTTAAATGGATTGCGCAGTCGTGGTGAGATACATCATGCCTGCTTTTTTAGATGTTCATAGGACTGTATATACTCAGATGTGGTGCTGTGTTTTCTTGTTTTTTTGAAAGCATGAAAGTTATAGCTTGTAAATTATGAATTGAAGAATGGAGGCTCTCAGATGTAACGCATCACATTTAAGAACCTTCTAAGGTTCCCTGGAGCACCCAGTACACCCATTACATATTGTTATAAGTGGAATAAGTATATACTGTATATAAATACACCAACATGCTACATGATACATAAATGGACAGTATGCTATTTAATTCTTTTAATGCTTTTCTTTTTCATTAATCTCATAGCTCCTCTCACGTTGCTTAAGTTAGACAGTATTTTCTCTGAAGTCAGGTCATGTTGTTGCCTCTTTTATTGTTGCTCCAGAAATTATTCATGTAGCTGTTCGAGGTCATATGTGGTAACTTGCTTTCAAAAATAGTTTCTCAAGTGCATTTTTAAGCTGTGTATATATTGTTTTTTACTTTTTATTTCATAGCTTGTTTTTTTGTCACTTTCTGGCTATTGGGCACTCATACACAGGGACTGATATGTTTCTGTTGTATTTTCAGGGTGACGCTGGCCCTCCTGGCCCACCTGGTCCTGTAAGTACAATATAGCAGCCCTCCTTACAGAATATTGTCCAATGTAAGCTAGTGAGAGATTTTATCACTGTTTGATCATAAGGGACACCTGGATATCAACCTTTCATCTCAATAATGGCCCAATGCAATTGATGCAAATAGTCTCAGAGTTACATGTCATGTTGTTTACTCATACCATATGTATAATCCTTTGTGGCTGACACATGAAGTCTAAATAAATAAAGTGATAAAAAAAAAAGGTGGAGTGTATTGGAAATTAGTTATAGAACTGCTTCAATTTAAGCCTTAGTTCCCAGGGTTTAGGTATTCTACAAACATCTACATCATGTGTGTTTTGATCCAGATCCAGATGGGGATTAAAAACTTAAAAACTTTTTTCTGTTATTAAATTTAAATGGATTGCGCAGTCGCAGATCTTTGCAACAAACCTGGGAAAACAGCCCATTTTTGTGTGCCAGGAAACTGTTCACACCAACTCTGAAAAATCTGTGGACAAGCAGTGCAGTGTTTATCTTTGCTGTCACACCTCCAGCATATTAATTTCCCATGTTTCTACTAGAAAATTAACACTGATTTTGTAACCTATGACTTCAAAAAAAAAAAAAAAAAAAAAAAAAAGGGGGGGGGGGGCACGCAGCACATGACCTGTTTATAATGTTCATAATGGTAAATTACAGAAGAATGGTTTTTGTTGGAAGACACTGGGGCCGCCTTGAGTGAACTGAGAAAACCTTATGTCATGGTTTATGTCTGATGTATGCCGAAGGTGACACAGTGTGGGTGTTGCTGGGATGATAGAACTTACTTGCTTAGATGTTTTAAAATCAAAAACACACTGTGACAAATCAGTTAAAGATACGCGAGGGAGCCGTAATGACTCTGAAGACATGCTGCAACTGTGGGAATCTTCCATTTTTATTTCTTTTTACAGAAATTAAAGTATGAAACCTTTCAAAAGAAAACAGTGTTGGAGCGCTTGTGTCACAAAGTGAGGCATTTGACATTTAAATGACTCTGTCCTAATGGGCTTTGTTATAGAGATCTGCCTGTTGAGCTTCTGAAGGCTTCAGACATGAGCTTGGAAACAAAGTTTGATGGCTTTCATTCTTTTTCTCATTCTCATTGGTTGTTAGCAAGTAATTCATATGGTAATGAGACAACTTAATTATACAGCAAGGAAATATCACTCACTCTCCACTGGTTTCACTGGTTTCTGTCCTACCAACAAAAAAGGTCTACTAGCTTAATAAGAATAGATATCATTGTAGGCAGGTTTAATAGATGTTCAAAACACTGAGGTCTTGCTTTGCAATTATTTTTGAATAGTTGTTTCTTTGCCCTAAATTTCATGTCAGCTGGGGGAGCAAGATAAAGAAATGTTCTATCAAAATTGAAATACTCAGCTGTGTTCATTGTTGTGTAGTGAGGTGTGGGCCCCCAGGACATAGGAGATGTATACTATAGCACATAGTAGAGGAGAACACATTAGTCATTTGATAGATGAGGCTGTTTGAATATTTAGTACCGGTCTCTGTCTGTGCTCTCTGCCTTCCCATGGCAGATAATTTTGGCAGTTAAGCATTGATTTCCCTTACACAGCAGAAGCACGGGTTCAGATCATTACCCTCCCTTCATAAACCTTCTTGTGCCTCTGTTTATTAGTGACAGGGAGGAGCAGCAGGCTCACAGGCATACACAGCCAGCACTTCCCCCAGTGCCTTTAAAGTGGCAAAACAGTCTTTTCAGCTCTAAGACTGTCCTGGGTTTTTATTGCAGCCAGTATTACTTTACAATAGAGTTTTATAATCTATTAAACTGAATCTGTTATGCTAAGTTATGTTGAGTAAATGGCTCTGTGCAGTATTTCACTGCTCTTGGGGAAAAATTGTGGCAGGAATATTGTGGTCACATACTGATGGCACTGTTGTGCATCTGAGACAGAACAACTGACAGCAGCAGCTTTGGGGAGTGACTATGCAGACACACCACTGGGATAGTATTGGATCCAGTGTCTCGCTAAAGCTTACTTTGACCAGTTTTGCTAAAGTAATGGAGAATGGTTCAGGTTAAGTTTATTTGTATAGCTCTGTTAAGCACAGTAACACTGGCTCATAGGAAAACATTACTCAGGAAACAGGGACAACTGTGCAGGTGGACAAAGAAAACTCTAAAAGGGGAGGCAGAAACCAGTGGCAATTATATCAATAGAAGGTACAAAATTTAAGTGCTGTGGGAACACCATAATTTTACCCACCTGGATATGGTTGCAAGATTACTTCTATTGTTTCTTGATTCTATTATCATTATGCTGAAAACCACCCTAGGCTGAGCTGATGTGATACTGCATACAGGATACTGCATACTGGTTAACACCACGGGCCTGAGGACATTTAGATGTAATGAGTTCTGATGACTACGGACAGATAATTAGATTCACTTTCTAGATTGCTTTGCTCACTTTTTAATACAGTGGGCTCTGATTGCTTTAAAACCTTTTGTACAGTTTGCACCAACATTTTATTTTGCATTTCATATTCACATAGTTTCCAGATATGTCTGTGGTACCTGCTATTAATACAAGTCTCCAGTGTCAGCACTGAAATGTGATTAATAGCAGCCGAACTGAAATAATTGCTTGTATCATTAGTGACTGCACCTTTGCACCTCTGCCCGGTGGGAGTGCTTAAAAACAAAACTTGCGCCGGTCAAATGGTTTGAATGCTGAATATGTTTCTGTTTATAGATTTGTGAATTGTGTGTATTGCATTGTACAAACCTACATTTTTATTTGATCTGAAACGCTGTCAGGATGTATTCTGATCCACCATGTTGTACATTAATCATCATGTCTTCTTTGATTTGACGAAACCTATACAAAGAATCATTTGAGGAACATTTGGGTCTGTTGAAATGCTTTGAATCCTAGTCATTTCTGCTTTCATTTGAGATTTAATGTAGACATTTCTCCTCTTCACCTGCGGTATCACAAATCCACCTTAGCTGGCTGGTCTTGACCTTTCTCCTTCCATTTCATTTAATTCGGCACTTCCCAGCAGCTCTGCCACAGCTTTACTGAAGCTGTAAAAAAACATCCTGTATAAAAAATATTCTGTCTTTATAATGAAGAAGATGGTTATTTTCAATTGCAGTAACCTGTAGATCAGTGGAGATTCTGGAGAACACTATGTTTTTCTTACTTCCAGGTGATGACAGCTCATGGATTAAGACAGCTCTCTGGAACTGTAAGCAGTTTTTTATACTATAAAACTTGAAATGTATGTGTTTGGCATCTTATTTTCTGTGATTCCTCCTCATTATGGATACAAGCTACACTTGAGTCAGACTGAGAGGTCTGTTTTCTTTTGTGTTTGAGGATGAAATGAAGGAGAGTGTACAAAAAGGAGAAAAGGGAGATCAGGTAACTATTTCTCTCTTTTTTCATGTCTCACCAAAAGCATTTTAACCACAAGAACCTCAGTGTTAGTTTCTGCATCCTGCATTTGACACCGCAGCGTGAAGAACACTTCCCATTTATTATGTGTCAACAAAAGTAGCAACAATGTTTGATTCAGAAAGAACAGTTAAACATCACCTGCTGCACAGATGTAGACTTCAGTCTTGTCTTTCTGCTCTGCAGAGATAAAGCAATTATTGTTTGGGCATCAAAACAGCAGATGCATCTAGTTGAGGCAATAGATTACAGAAAGTAGAGAAAAAAAAGGAAAATACTCTCTGTTCTTATCCTTCATGCAAAGTCAAAGCTAATGTTATAAAGGTCCAGTCTGCAAGAGAAGTAGCTTACTTGACTGTTTTCTTTATGCACATCTTGAGATATAATGGTTTATCTCCTTTACTTTCTGCAGGGAGAGAGAGGACCCCAAGGTTCACAAGGCTTTAAGGTAACTTGTTGAAGACTCAGAGCACCCATTTACAGAAACTTTATCAACATCCGTTGCCAGAAAAAAAGAAATGCTCTAAATTCGTTCATATCTGCTCTGTGCAGCCCTTCACAGTATAAGTGCATCAGAAGTCACAACAAGATAGGACTGTATGGACTATACAGTTTATTGGTCAATGCATTTTTTATTATAGAAAAGATCCTCTCTTTGACACACAGTGTTTCCTGTGGCCCAACAACATGCCAGAGATTATAGGTATCCATTTTGCAGAGGTGTTTTTGAGTTGCTGTCACAGAGCCTAAAATTTGTGGCGACACGCCAGAGTAATTTTCTTGTGGTTGCAAGTGAAATGGACTTTCACTGCTCCTGTTGTCAACCTTTATTCCTGTATGGAAACTTTTTCTGAGACATTCAAGTCTACAAAGATTAAAGTTTTTTTGTGAATGTGGGTAAAGATTAAATATATACCACAGACTATATGTCACAGTTATTCTGACAAAACTAAAAAATCTGTTAAATGTTTCAATGCTTTTCTCTTCCATTTTCATACTGCCCACATTCCCCTTACTCATCCTTTTTTGGGAATGTAACAGGGAAACACAGGGCCACCAGGTCTAAAGGGAGATCAAGGACCAGAGGTGAGTCTCTGCATTTATCTTATGTCTCCTGTTCCATTTACAGTAAGTCAAATGGAGCTTTATATAAACAGCAATGAGATGATGCCCAGACACACATACACTCAGCTGACAGTTTATTAGGGTCACCTAGCTAAAACTAAGTCAGTCTAATCCCACAGTCCTGAAATAAATCCTCCTCCATGAGGATTTAATGTTTGGTTTGTGTTCAGAGTGTTTCAGAGAGGTGTTTACTCAACTTTACGCTCTTTAAGGAAAACATGCCCTGCTGCTGTACTGCACTCCTTTAAACACAGGAGCGTTTTTAGTCCTAGCCTAATTGACATAAATAGGGTGGTTTCATTTAATAACAAAACTTTAATATTAAAATGTTGATCTTTTGAAGATTTGAACTCATTTAACAGTCTTTATCATTTGACGTATATGTACTGTACATATAAAAAACTTGATCATGCCTGTTGTTTCATGCCAGTGTCTGACTCATCCTTCATTAATGAAGGTAATAATTATATTTGTTGTAGGTTATTTGTTTGAATGCAAAAGAATTTCATAGTTGTTTACTAATTTAGGTATAATAAAATGTATTTATTGTGAGCATGTTCAATTAAATAAGTGAAACTAAATTAAACTCAGAATACTGCAGATAGAGTTTTATCAGGCTTAAAAAGGGGTACATGAAGGCAGCAGCCAGTGATGCTTGGTGTACTCCTTTTCTTAGTTATTCAACATAAGCTCAGTTTCCATGGCAATATTTGAATCATTCAGCTTATCCAACTATATAGTACATGGACAATAATGATTTGAAGGGGAATATATATAAACAGCTTATTGAGAATAGCACCATGACCAGGATATGATCTTTTCTTAGAAATAATATGTGCATGTAAACCTACTGCTGCTCATTCAGGATATCCTGAATATACAATAATTGCCATAAAACCAACCATTGTTTATTATGGCATGAGCAGCGTATAAACAACTGCTTGAAATACTCTAAAATGTTTCCAGAGAAACAGTTTCTACAGTGTAGCTGACTGGGCTATAAGATGCACAGCCCAAACAATTTTGTCACCAAACAAAAGGAGATAATAGCCCAAAGTCCTGGTTTTCCTTTGTGTTTTGCCAGGGGAAACAAGGCCTGCCTGGACCCACTGGACTCCCAGGACTGCCAGGCGAGCCAGTAAGTGCATTGGCACTAGACACTAGCACTTCATGTTAAGCCTTCCTTTTCCTCATTGTCTTATCTGTCACCTTGCCATATCCTCTGTTCTCTAACCCAGCCTGCCAGAATGAAAGATAGATAAACAGATAAACCTCAACAGGCAGAGAAAGAGAGGAATTAGGGAGAAAAGTCCAGAATTTTTACACAGACGATCAGTAATCAAATTTAAGAATTAATTAGTGGAAAGTGGCAAATCTAAGCGCTTTATGCCAGGAATGGAAGCAGAGGCCCAATCTGTTCTCCACACCTGCTTCGGTAATGAGCATCTGTCTTTATTCAAAAGCAGGGAGGGAAAAGAGGCATTTCATAAATCCTGGCTAAGGGAAATTATGTTGGAACACAGCAGCCTGCTGAAGCAGTGAGGAGGAGGAGATAAATGTGTGTGAAGAGATGAAGGCCCGGTGATAGATGTGTCTCTTTTCACCACTATTTGCAGGGCTCGCCAGGAGAGTCAGGAGTGCCTGGGAGAGATGGCCTGAAAGGAGAAAAGGTAGGTAAACTTCAAATCAAGCTCTCACCTCAAAGAAAAATATGAAGCTATGATGTTTTATCACAGGTTGAGCATGCTAGACAACCAATGAAGACACATTTCTCAGGCTGCATGCTATCCTCAATCCCGTTGTAACTTTTTCATCTTTGAAGCCTCTGACTACTCTATTATTTGCACATTGAGTTTTTGTTGCAGACGGACTTGTTCCAAATACTATGCTGAAAATGTCAGCGTGGAATAGTGCAGAATTTGCTTGCGCATTTGATGAAGTTTGTCACTTGACAGAATAAACGAAGCTGTACTCAAGCCTCCCCACCCACTTCAGGCCAGATAAATAAACCTAAAGTGCTTAAGCCTCCTACTTCCATTCACATTTATAATCCTCCTTTGTCATATTTGCTCTACTGATGTTAACTCTCATCCAAGAGGCAGTTCTGGTTGTTTATATTCATGCGGCTGTCTATGAATAAATGTGAAAACGCAAACAATGTCTGTATGCAACAAATGAAGCTGGAGCCAGGAGACAATTAGTCTGGCTTAGCATAAAGAGTAGGAGTAAGGGGAAGCAGCTAGCCTAGCACTCACTAACATCACCTACAATATATTTACCAAACTGTCGTTTTAAGTATAAAGCTGAAGGCAAAGCAAAGGTAGCAAATGTGTTAGAACAGGTTGGCTCTGTGAGGCTGTTTATCTGCACAGTGGTAAGCATGATAAGACAGCATGCTCACAGATAAAAATAAAAATTCTGACCTTTTGAGACCACTAGACAATCGTCAGGGATCACCAAAGTCAGTTGGATACATTATGAATGTAAAAGTGCAGAGCGCAATTTTATTTTATTTTGTGGGGTAAATAAAAAAGAAGTAATTATTTCTTTTGGCAGAAATTTTTAATTAAATTGTTTCCATGACAAGAGTCACCAAACATATTTAAGTTAGAAAACAACAGACACTGCTGTTTCTGACTTGTGGACAGCAATTTCCCACCTAGAAGCTTGATGGGTTTGAAGGGTCCATGCGGTGCCAAAAACTGCCCCGTCAACACTAATGTTTATACCCCATGATGTGCATAATGATCCTGGTAAATGCCATCAGCTCCTTTTACTCTTCAGATTCTTTTTTGTTCACTGCTCCATACTCCACCACATCCTTTGTGTTGGTGATACAGCCAGCCTGATATTTTGTCTATGGTGAAAACTTCTGACTACTGTCTTCCAATCTGTAGGGGGAGCCTGGAGGTGTGATGGGGCCACTGGGGCCTCAAGGTCCAAAGGGAGAGCCTGGAGAACCTGGGGGTGGATATATGGTGAGTACCATATTGACTGCGGAGTGTCACTTTCATCTGTTTCTGTTCGCTTTAGCCTTAGTTAGAAGACACAGAAGTAGAAAGTGTTGAGCAGAAGTTTACAAAGAATAGATCATCTCCAAAGAGCTGGAATAGCAGCAGGCAAGTTAAAGCAAACTATCTTTTCTAGCTGCATAGTTGTCATTATGGAGATGCAATGTCATTAGGTAATCCACCATTGGATAACCCCAGCCTGGGTAATCACCTATCCTCTCATTTTGGAGCTTATAGCTGTGGAAACACTCTCTTTAATGGGTATGTGTTTGCATACAGAAATGTTCATTATAGCTTCACCAAAAAGGCGGCTCATGTGCAGCCAAGGCCTCAGTCCTGGTTGACGGTGCTTGTAATCTTCAATCACTGGCAAGTGCTCTATGGTTTTAAACAATCATGTTTGTTTGTGTGTGGAAACACTGAACTGAACATTAAGCCTGACAGCAGACCTACTCATCAAGCAAAAGCTACTGTGTTCAGTTGAGCAGAGTAATAAGGGAAAGATTGCATTGAGGCAGAAGTATTTAACCCTCTTTAATGTACTCCCACAGTGTGGAAACTGGAGCAGAACTGGAATATAAGCAGGCCAATGACTTCTTGTTTTGTTACATAGTCTAAAGCAGCTTTCCATCCTTATACATCCGGATGGTCTTTTACAGACATTTCTGTCTTGAATCACTGGTGGACTTTTTGTTATGTAGGAAAAAGAAAAGTGGAAAAAAAAGCAACCAGAACAGGAGCCAGTGCAGATGGCATGAGCGCCTTTAATGTGTCAGCCTCCTCATGTAGTTAACATAACTTTATTGATTTTTTTTTTCCTTCAAATGAATAACAATTTGCTCTTTTGACTTGTATTATATGCATGGGTTAGCAGTCTCTCACTGTTCTCGAGCACTGATGTAAAGGTTTTGCTTCAGTGGAGTGCCACTGCATAATGTTTGATGGAAGAATTTTTTTTTTTAACAAGACAATGGATTTATAAGGTTGTATTGTTTGTCTTTACCTTCAAAACTTTCCTTTGTTTTAGATTTGCATCATGTGATATTTACTATATTTCCCTAAAACTATAGAATTGTTGTGTTATTTCTCCACAGCTAATTTACATTTTACAGTCTAGAACTTGTAACACAAATACATGCTGACCACAGAAATCAATGTCTTATCTGCACTGTACAGTAAATAATGCTTACGGTAGCCTCAATTCCAGTCAATGTTTTTCTCTGTACTCTGGTATTATCAGTCTGCCTATGTACATAGAAACTATTTTTACAAATTTTTTTAATATCATAAACAGTATTGAAAACCAATGTCATAATGCAATGCTGTATTCAGACTGTTCACACTGTGGATCGTGTCTTGCAGAGATTCAATATTCTTGCTTAAATTCCAGCACTGGGCAGCACCTCAGGTCTCAAAAGTGAATTGCTGATGACTGCGCAGCGAATCCTTGTTGTGATGTTGTCTTGTTTTGTAGGGTGATGGCTTGTCTCTAACTAGAGGGTCTCGCGGGCCCAAGGTAAGAAATACTGTGACGTTAGAGATTCACAGCATGAGCACATGGGACCCCCAACACTACCATCTACTGTATGTAACATGTAGCATGTTCATTTGAATTGATTCTAAAGTGCATATTATTTAACACTATTAATTATATAAAAGTGAATCCTGTTAGTCTAAAATAATAATTTCATGCAACTGAATATCATGTTGAGTTTAGTATCAGGTTTGGAAAATATTTGAAAATATTTTGCAGCAACGTATGCATGACCTCTAAAGATATAGATAATGAACACCAGTCTTGGACGTAGGGTTTTTTTTTTCCAAAAATTAAAGCTATTAGGGCAACTCATAAAGTGAACATAAGTTTTGGCAGAGTCCGAATATTTAATAATCATGCAGTGCAACCGGTCTCCGTGACTTCTGGATTCACGATCACTGAAACCTGACTAGCTTCTCCTTTGTGCTTTCCTCAGGGTGAGAGAGGTGTCCCAGGACTGCCAGGAGACCATGGTGAAAAAGGTGAACCTGGAGAGAGTGTTTTAGGTCCACCTGTGAGTATGATGTTGTATTCATTGGTCTGTGCCTCATTCATTATTTAGTTCAAAGCTATGACACCTTTAGATTTTTGTCTTTAGGCATTGACAGAGCGAGACCCACTTTAAATATCAGTGTTCATTAAGTACTGTTAGATGAAAATGCTGGTCATTACTGATGGGAGCTGAGGAGCTGACGTTTTGCACTCTGCCTTCATCATGCTCTGCACCGCTACTTTGAGCTCACAGATTTGATTGTGAGTGAGTTTGCTTTCATTGTTGAAATAAAAGATTGCTGGAGACAAAGAATCAATAGAGCAAAAGGTGTCTAACACAATTCCTTTATTGGATCCTGGGTGCTAGAGAGCAGATGGTGTTAACAAGGTGTGTGATGTCTTCACAGGGCCCCATGGGACCCCCAGGAAAGCCAGGGATTGAGGTCTGTAGAAAATTTTCAGCATCCACAAAACACAAACATGTTCAAGTTTATTTCAACTGATTTTCTGCTCATTGACACTGTGGCTGTCTTGCAATAATTTTACAATGAAAATACCATTTTGGAGTGTTTGTGAGCTGTTAGGCAGTTTTAAAGCAGATTTGTTAAACTCGTTAGTGTGTTTGGGTATTTTTCAGGGGCCGCGTGGACCCCCAGGTTTAACTGGCCCTCCAGGAGTTCCAGGAAGAGAGGTGATAGATCAATCCATCCTTCCACTTTTATTCACTGATCTGCAGATAAAATACAACTAGAAGCATAAAAGAATGTTAGCTACCCACAGTGTGTGAACAAATCCCCACCATCTGAGATGGTGTGAAAGCAGAGTTAAGCCTTTCATGTCTGCTTGATTTCATAGCCAAGAGTGTTGTTAACTCCTTTCTTTGTCTCAATTAAAGGGCTCCCCTGGTAGACCAGGCCTCCCAGGCCCTGCTGGACCCCCAGGTGAACCAGTAAGTAAGAAAATTACATTATTGCTGCATACATCACTGATCTGAAATGAAAACTACAGAGCTCACCTCAAAATCAAAGTCACAGTTCAGAGTGCAGCTCCTGTTTTTGAGATAATTAGCAACTAGTCCTACTGTTCACTAACCAACATCACTTTCAGGAAAACGGTACAGTTCACGAAAAATTGGCAGCACCCCGTTGTTAGCATGTTTTCATGTCCTTCTTGTCTTTTTGTGTGTTTCAAGGTAGCAACATTTACTATAGTGCTGATAGCTGTATTGTTAGTTCCACACAACTGTTCTTACTGCTGCATCAAAGTCTTGTAAATGTTAACCTATTTATATTCATGTCTTGTAAAGATCCATGAAACCCATTTATTGTCCATTTTATGTTTCTAAAAATACATGGGCTGCAATTCAAAATATTTTTCTCAACTCCAGAGAACAACAAATTTGCAGACATGAGTATTCTATCTTCCAGCAACAAAGTTATTAAACTGTTTCTTCAAGCGTTGCAAATAAAAACTGAAAATGAAACACTGAATCAGAAATTTGTTAAAAGATGTTTGGGGTAAAATCGCATTCCTTAAAGGCATATCAGATGGTCTTATGAATTGATGTTTTGAACAATTTACAAGCAGCAGACAATAGCAAAACATTTCCCAGACATGAAAGATTTGTAAGCTATGAAATTAAGACTGTGGTAATTTTTCATAGATTTTTTTTATTCTTTTTTTTTTTTTTTGACAGACTGCTCTGCCAATTGTTGGAGACATGGGCGCTTTGCTTAAGGTATTTCATCTTCACAGCTAGTAATAATTTCTGTACACCTTCTCACAAACAGTAATAGTTATTATAGACAACACTATGCATAGGTTAGTATTCAAGAAAGATCAGTGTTTGTTAGTTTTTTAGTTTTTAAAGGGTACTATTCTAATAAAATGTGGATGATGTAAGTTAGTAGTAAAGACAGGAAAAGCCCTCGAGTGCCTCCATCAGGATGACTGGGAGAAGGATCTCTATCTCACAAGAAACTGATGCTTACTCATTCATCACAGGTGCACAGTCTAGCCATACAAGATATATATATATATTTTCAGGTTAGTTATTTCACACCAATGATCCATAGTGTAAAAAAGCTTTAAGGGTTTGATCAGTGTAAATTGCTGTCAATAATGATTCATTTCTCTTCTTTGGGGCTTCTGTATCCTAGACACAAAACACTGCTGGCATAGTTTAGTGGAGGACTTTCCAAATTTATAATAAGTTCTACACCAATCAGTCTTAATGAGCAGCAATATCCCAATGACACATAGGGAAATTGTGGTTATATCTCTTGCTGTCTTTATTATAATTAAACTAGCTTAACAATCCTTAGATGTTTGAGATACAGCTATAACATTAACCAATGTAGGTAGAAGATTAAAATACTAAATAATCAGTGTCAGATCACAAAGTCCATGATAGCATGTACTGCAGTATATAGCTTTCAATAAATTTATACAAGTGCTTAGGCTGTTTTTGTGGTGGCATTTTAAATGAACAAAATAAAAATATCTAAATCTGGCAGCAAATTGTGGCCTCTAAGTTTATAGGATATGAGGTTGATCAACCATTATGAAACAGTTTCAAACACTATTCTGTGTTTCATATTCAAAAAAAAAAAAGCCAAATAAATTAGCAGCTTTAGAAAATAGCTACTATCTCTCTTAATACAAATTCTTTCTTAATTTCCTCAGGTAGTGGAAGCTTCACTGTGTAATATTTAGAGTGATCTGGTAACAGAAATAGAATATAGTAAATGTGTTGGAATTAATGTGTCAATCAGTGGAAAATACCAAAAACCCACCACTGTATTTTCTTATTCTGACACTTCTAAATCTAGGGACTGAGTCTCCTTCCACAGTTGCAGTTGCAGTTCCACTGCCATATTTCCACAGTACCCCAGCCCACATCATTCCACCACATGATTTCATCACTTGGTACAAACATTCAAGGTCCCTTTTCTAACCAAATGCAGAATATGCACTGGCTCAAACCTTATGTTAAGCACATTTTCTTCTGTATTACCTGGCAGTACAGAATAAAATAGAAGATTTAGTACTTATGTTGTGTCCTTTCTTCAAACAAAATAATGTTATTTTTCCTACTGACAGATGCAGATTAATAGCATTTCTTCATGATGTTACCTGCAGGGCAACACTAAATTAAATTAATGGATCTCAACTCTTACAATAAATATAATGTCTTCACTTGACTAATTACTGATAGGTAAAGCCAGATGCCAGTTGTTATATAATTTTCTGTTATCCCTTCATTCGGTTTCAACTTAAGTGCTCTGTTAGACTCATCTACTGTTTACAGCCTTCGTCAGAGTTGCTTAGTGGCAGTCTAATTAGTACTTTCAACATCTTGTTGACACCTAGAAGGACTAAACGCATTCAACTCACGCTTGTTGTTTTCTTTTCATTCAAATAACGACATGAGAGCATGTTCAAATTATATCCCCCCCCCTCCCATTTCCTTGGAAGATAACTGCATGACAAGAATGTATGACAGTATCTTCTATTTTGCATTTCAGACTCTTTTTATTTCAGAGCTTTTTTTTTTTCTTAACGGTACAATCTGCCATTTTCTACTGCTTCCTTACAATTTAAAGCCTCCTACCTCTCCTGGAAGTTGCAGTGCCAATATCTAGACTAGATCGGGGGACAATGATATTTAAGATTCTCACCTAAATGTCACAGTCAATGAGTTTGACAAAGTTCACCACTCACCTATATGAGAGACACACGTGGTGGGTTCACATTATTTCTGCTCTGCAGACATTTAGAGAACACTTTGTGTCAGTTGGGGTCTTGTCCTCCACCCAGGGGATGTGACAAAATAAAGGGCGAAAATGTACTGCTCTAGCTCAACTTGATGAAATCTTATCGGTGCCACCACTTTTGCTTCCTGCTTTGCCTGTGCTGCCAGAATGCCTGCAGTGTGTGTCAGACGAGAGTCCCAGGGCTCCCTGGGCTGAAGGGAGAGAAGGGATCCCCTGGAGTCCAAGGAGCACAAGGCATGGTGGGAGAAAAGGTACAAGTAGCTTATCATCATGGCAGGCAATTTGAACTAGACACTGTAAACATGTTTATCTGATTAGATTACACTTACATTTCCCTAATTTCTTATTATGGTTCTTTATCCCTTCCTTCCTTAGCACATGTCTAAACCTGTACTTATTTAAACTTTCCTGAACAGGGGGATCCAGGTGTAAGAGGTCCTACAGGTAACCCTGGTAAAGAAGGCCCAAAGGTAGGCAAGAAAATATCAGGCATAAATATATACCCAGTAAACAATAATAATTGACTGTATGGATTTAAATAAATTATTGGATAGGATTATTGATGGATAGGATCAGGAATGAGTACAACAGAGGGACAGCTCATGTTAGATGTTTTGGAGAAAACAGATTGAGATGGTTTGGACATGTTCAGAGGAGGGACAGTGAATACATTGGTAAAAGGATGCTGAGGTTAGAGCTGCCAGGAAGGAGGCCTAGAGGAAGACCAAAGAGGAGGTTCTTGGATGTAGTGAAGGAGGACATGAGGATAGTTGGTGTGGGTGAGGAGGATACAGAGGATAGGGTTAAATGGAGGCAGATGATTCGCTGTGGCGACCCCTGAAGGCAGCAGCCAAAAGGAAAAGAAGAAGATGAATATTTAAATGAATTATTCAGCTTCTAAGCATGACAAAAGTATCAGTAAAACTAATACCCTCATTCTATGATCTTGTTTATTGAAATGTGCGCTTAATCTAGTATATAGAGACTTATATTGGCAAACACTTTTCATAAATTGCCCTTTGGATTATCTCTGGAAGCCTAACCAGCTGTTCTGCACCTCATTTTATTCTCTACACCATCATGTGCTCACTGTAGATGTTGTTGCTATGGATACAGTGTTGTACCACAGTGAAACAGACTAGGCAATTTCAAGCACTGAAAGACGAGAAGAGATATTTTAAAGTTTACACCCATCAGCCATCAGTTTTAGGCCTTTTCATGTTTGGTGAAAAACATTAAATTTTTTTCCTCCTCACCACCGGATCTGCTTTCCTGCAGGGAGTAAAAGGAGAGAGAGGGTTCCCAGGGCCTGAGGGAGATAAAGGTGATGAGGTGAGCGAATCCAGTAGTTTTTGAAAACAATGTAAATATATTGTAATTTCTGTCTCATTTTAAAGCCTTTCTACTCTGTTTCTAAGTCTGTTTCAGAAGAAGTTATCAAATGCTGCATGTGCACTATACACTGTCTTTGGCACTCTGAGGAGCTACTTTACATAGAACACAGCCTGCCCTGCAACATAATCTCAGTGCTTATTGTAGTGCATAGAAAGATGTTCTAATTCTTCCTCAACAACACAATTGCAGCCTCTGTGTGCAATATTATTTCAAGTGTGATTGTTGTTGCTAGTGGATTTCCTGAAAAGGTTTTACAGGCATCAAGAAAGCAGGTTTGATACAAAGTACATTACATCTTACTCTTTCACTAACTTCTTAGTGTGGATTGAACAGCCAGTAATTTAGCAGTGCCAGATGTCCCACTTCCATTACCATCATAGAGTAGATGGAAATATTACAACTTTACTGACTGTAATTAATGATTTAATGATCTATGCAAATGAACACATCTGAAAAATTGCAAGCTGCTTGGTGTTCTTATTTTGTAAATAAGAACACCATATATGTATTTGTAAATACATATATTGTTCACATGTAAATACATATATTGTTCACATGTAGATGCATGAAGTCAAGAATGTTTGTAAGACCATTGTATTTGTAAGAAATAAATGGGAATTATTTACTTTTCCAGGGGCCTTCAGGAGCACCAGGGCTTCCTGGAATTACTGGTCGTACAGGGGCCCCGGTAAGAAACCTGTCCTTTATGTGGCCCGACATTATACAGAATCATAACACAAGTAATGTTTTATCTTTTTGTGTCTATTGTAATGCACCAGGTGTTATGTTGATGCTTAAAACAGATTTCAGTTTAAGGATGCTGTTGTGTTTGCAGGGGATTTTGGGTAGACCTGGTCCAATGGGTCAACCAGGAGCAAAAGGAGAAAAGGTAAGGTGCTTTACCGTTAAAGCAGTGTGCAGTGGAGGAATGTGCATGCTATTTGACTTACTGTCAAATTCGGTGTTTGCTAATATTCAGATTTGTTTAGCTGAATGCCATGGCTAAATGCTTATAATAATTTCCTGTTTTCTTTGCAGCGATTATAAAAACATATTTTACTTAAATACAGTTTTATCATAAATCCTAAAGAGATTGTTAAAATAAAAACCAAAAATTCCAGTTCCTACAATAAAGATGACAAACATTTTTTAAACTACTGAATCATTTGAGACTTTTTCTTATAATTTTATTATACATCAGAGTGAAAGAAAACACATCTCTTAAAGGAGTCTTGGATTATTATTTTCTCACAGTTGGCAAATGAAGTGCCACATCATTGGATTACATTAATATGTGACTGTACTTTGTAAACATTCTTTTTTCACAGACATGTTTCTAAACTTTTTTGGGCTTATGTTTGTCAGGGAAATGAAGGACCCCCAGGCAGACCAGGGCTTCCAGGGCCTCCGGTAAGTTCCTGTCCCAATGAGAGCCAGCTGACGATAACATGTCTCAAAACCTCTGTTAGGGTCATAGGCTCTATATCACCCTCATATAGCACAGTATGTATGCTTAAAAACATGGAATTATTATTTTAGTACACAAACAGATGATAACTTTTGAGAGAAACTGAAGCACACTAGAAACATTATAAAGATCTTGTTTTCCTTTAAAGAAGTAATGACCTTCCCTTGGCATATCATTCTAAGGAAATGCCCATCACTCATGTTTTCTCAAGTCTAACAGTATTTACTGTAGTGTCACATCTCAGATGAAGACAAGATTCAAATATATATGACTCGGATATGACTCATAGACACTGTAATAAAAGTTCAAATATGTAATGCAGGCAAAGGCAGGTAATGGGAAATCGAGGGAGAGGCCAAGTGAGCAGGCAGGAGAGGTTGGTAGGAAGCAGGCAAAACCCCTAGGTGGTCAAAGCAAAAAAAAAATGCCTGGCACTGTCAAAGTCCATACATCCTGTGGAGCTAATGAGGGAATGGGTAACAGGTGCACACATGCGTGTGGGGAATCAGGTGACAGGGAAAGGTGGGAATGACTGGGGTTACTGGGGGGCAGGTGGGTGTGGCAGGACCTGAAATGATAACAGAATTAGCGGAATGGTAAGGTAAGCAGAGAATGGATGGATGTCTATGAATGAACTGTGACAATTTAACTAGAAAAATATAACTGACAGCGGAGCACAGATATGATGAAATTGTAGCGACCTGCTCACTGGCATTGAATCATGTTCCCTCCCTTTAAAAGGCCAGTGAGTAAGCACTTCCAAAGGCATATCTATAATTCATCAGCTGTCCCCTTGAACCTACCATGCCCCCCAACACACAGACCTATACACACACACACACACACACACCTTGGTCTCATAAACTGCAGTCCGGGAGGACAGGGGATGGCTCAGTGGCCTGAAAAGGGCACAGACATTGCTTGCTTCTAAATGAGAACCTTGACTCAATCTACCAATAAAAACAATCTTTATGTTCTAATAGTACCAAAGCACTCTAGATTACCTAGTTCTCATGTCCAAATCTCTGCTGATCATTGTTCTCTTTTGTATTTCTGCAATCCTCTGTTTTTTGAATTACAACTGGCTCACGGATTAAGTCCTTCTTTAAGTGTTTCTTTTCACTTCTCACTCTGGCACTGTATTCGCCTCTCCTAATGAAATGAGCTATTGATCTATCTTATGTAGCTTTTAAAGGCTTAGCAGTTTATAACTGCTCCAGACCTACTCTACATTTTTCTCTAAAGAGTTTTGGTGCCTAAAACCTACAGTGCGGTGCAGAGTCTTCAACAGGAGATGTTTGATTTGGTGTTGACTGTGTTTTAGGGTGTACCCTATGTGGAGGGCAACGGAATGAGCAGTCTGTACAAGCTGCAGGTAAAGACTTTAATGATTTTCAAATAAGTCAGTGATGGCATTGTTATACACTAAATGCATGATAGAGTGTTTTCAATCATACTGGCAGAAAAGAATCTGTGCTTGTGGTTAAATATTCGACACTGTAAATTATATAGTCATAACATGAAAAATATCATTTCAGAGTGGTGGAGCTACTTTAGGACTTCCTGGAGCTCCTGGTGCTCCGGTAAGCATAATCATTGTTGTGCCTGAAGCAAATCCTTTACAGTGTGCTGTGGAGAAACACTAGCATACAGACATGTTGATATTGTATGAGGTGCAGAACCCGGTTGAACCTGGCTGAATAACAAATAACCTGACCAGTGTCATCTGGGCTTCAGAGGCCCTTATGTCACAGTCAATCATGTTCATTAAGAGCTGGTGTGCAGTGAAGGCCAGAGAGACTTCCTGACTCTCAAACAGGTGTCTCTCACCCACCCCAGGACACATAATATTATTTATATGCAAAATGCACGTAGAAGTTCAGCTTGTCTGCACGGTGCCAAAGCAGAGTGACCCGATTTGCTTATCAGCTTTCCTTCCTCTTCCTTATCAGACTGTTTGCAATCATGTTCAGTCCCGGGATACAATTACTCACTGGCCCTACAGGGATCCATTCACCACAAGCAACACTTAAGGTGGTGACAAAAAATAGCACTCCAGTATCCCTAGTGCCTAGTGCACATGAACTACTGTTAAATCTTGAGGATGCTTCTCCCTGAACTGCATCCATCATACCCCAGCAGCTCCTCTGGAGCAATCAATAAGACAGAATCTCATCAGTTTTCAGAGGGACCAAGAGACTCAATTTATCAATATTTTTTTTTAATGTGGAATTTTCAAATTCTGAAATGCTCTATTGAAAACCTAAACATGAACGCCAGTGTTTGAAAGTCTTGAAAATGTTTGAAAATAAAACTGGATTATATGAACCTGGTCATTTTTAATCCTGTTTGGAAAAGACCACAGTTACATATAACGCAATGAAAGCACGACTTATAGACTGATAGTATGAGAAGGCTCTAAATTCTAACATACAGTGGTCACATGTAATTTTAAAATGTGTGTATGTTTCTTTTGGTAACGGTTGTCACAGTCATAGGAGTAATCTGTCCCATTTTCTCTCTTTTAAGGGTCCCAAAGGAGATGAAGGACCTGCAGTGAGTTGCAGCTTTTCAATCTGGAATATATTTTTATGAAATATTTGTCTATTATTGTGCGACTTAAAAAAAAGGGAAGTCAGTGTTACCAGTTTTTCTTCTATCATTGTCTCCGTGGTTCTCTCCAACATAAGTCAATACACCCTCAAGCATGAGCACTTAACCACTCTCAGTAGAGCACCAACACTCAACAGAAAATGATCACGTTTCCAGCAAATATGAAGCTGTTGCACTATATTGTTTTGCCAGTGGGACCCTATGAACCTTCTCTGCACTTCCCCCGATATTGATGTCTGAAACCAATCCACACAGACATAGAAGACTTTGACGCATCAACTTGAATTCTTCCTTCTCGCTTGGCCAGTTGCATTTTTTTTATTGTTTTGTTGCACAGTGATTTTTCACCAGGATGTTAATTTGACATTTTAATAAATCGTGTGGGCGGCTCCAGTGCTGTGGCGGAATTGCCCCAATCTGTCTCACAGCTGATCCTCTAGCTGGCCCACTCTCCTCTAAGTCTCACTTGCTTATTCATGGAAATCTACATGTGTGACAATTACCTGCACAATCTGTCTATGTCAGCACTGGTTGCCCCTCTATTCTGTGTAATGGCACATCTCCATGGCAGCTTGAGCAAGATGAGTAGATAGAGGCCATCACTTGTTTGAGCACTGAGAATGGGTCTCTATTTTTAGTGCAGAAAGCAAGTGTGTCATTGTTATTAAATGGGCCTTTTTTTTCCTATCCAATCTATAGCTTACGAGGTGTGATAGTATGTGTCATAGATCACATAATACAGTACATTCAGGTTGAAGTATTATCTTCTTAGGATTATCTTCATGTAGACACACGAAGGGTTGTATTATTTAGTACATAGCTGAGAATATCAAGAGGAGAGATGAAAAAGTGTGATGCTCATGGCTCCTTTAGAATTGATATTTATTTACTTGTTTATTCATAATGCTTACTGACAGCCCTATAATAATACCTGTTGCCTTCCAGTAGGTTAAAAGACAAAAGTAGCATCATTCATGGTTGAAAGAATGGGAATTAACAGCCTTTAGTCTTTGTCTTGACACAGCAGGTGCTATGTGTTTCTCCCACAGGGGGAACCAGGGCCCATGGGATTACCTGGACTTGAAGGACTACCTGGGGCAAAGGTCAGACACAGTGTCAGCCCTGAGAAACATCTCATTACACAGCATATGATTTTTTTTTTCTGAGATTAGATATCCAGCGTCTGAAGAAATGCTTTCCCATGGAAGAATTTATGAAATTATGAAAGACTGTTGAAGTTCCAAGTCTTAAGGGAGGGAACATACGTGTTTAGAAGAAATAAATCACGTGGATTTGTTGTTGCATTGTTTTGTCATGTTGAAATTTTGGAGCTGAAGATACAATAGTACTACCATTGTTTAGATCCAAATTGTTAATTTATTCATTAACCTTCCAAACAGTGAACTGCTATTGTTGAATGTATTATCCCTAATGAGACAAATCTGGCCCTACTTGCAATTTTTCACGACTTCCTACATCAAAATCTGTATGGAAGGGTAGCCACTGATGATATTTTACTTCGTATTCTGTGTTCCGAGGGCTGGAACATTTCAATTTCTGTGACATCCAGAGATAATGATCCTTTAGGGGAATACTGACAGTGGTGTGACATATGCCAAGTGTTTCTTGCTGAAAAGTGAAGAAAACTTAAGTTCATTAGGAGTTTTTATTTTTTTCTGAGTAGAAATGTATGCTTAAGTTTTCACCTATTTGAGCCTTTTTGCCTTTGTCAAAATGAAATATATTATTCCCAGGTATATGTAGGCTTTGATGTCACTACAAACACACTGACATGGCATGACCATGACTTATGTAGTCTATTTTTGTACACATAGGTACTACTTATATATGAATTTGTGTGTTTCATCTACTTGATGTGTGTTTTTGTGTTTCATTCAGGGTGATATCGGTTTGCCTGGTCCACCTGGGATGCCAGGTCCTCCAGTAAGTCGGATTTTTTTTTTTCTTTGATTAATTTTTCTCAGCTCACACTCCTCTTTGATCAATCATCTGTGTTGTTTAAGTCGGCTGCTGGCAACAAGTCAGAGGTGTTTCATAAAGTTCACAGAATAGCAGATATCAAAACTCTAGTCCCATAACACGACATTCCTTCGATTACAACTAGAGCTATAGACCTGTGGTGTGTACAGTGGATTTTCTTTCCAGTGCTGGTTGCTATATTATAAATGGGAGGCTGCAGATATGGCACCATTGAGGACCTGTCAAACATAGTCTGTTCTCTCCCTGTGTTTGTGATTGACAGGGGAAGCCCGGCACTCGTGGAGAGCCAGGGATCCCAGGAGAGCCGGTGAGCCGCATCGTCTAACTCTCTTTGAGCTGTCAATCCACACATCATTCCTTTGTCACTGCCAACTGACACGTTGGCTGTTTCTGTTCTCTGACAGGGTGAGAGGGGCCCGCTCGGAGAGACAGGATTCCCGGGACCCGAGGGACCCCAAGGTGTTGCTGTAAGGATGCTATGTGAATTATATTGCTCTTTTCTTTATAACATCACAACTAGATGTTGCTGAAGCACCCTCTAATAATGTCCTGGTTGGGAATAAAGCTACATCTGCAGGTTCATCCATGATTGTTTCATCAAATTGTAAGAAGAAAAAGAACATGGTTTAAGATCAATAAGGTTAAAATACATATGTTATCTATGAGATGATGATGAAGATGATTACATTCCTCTACGCAATCATCATCAGTGATGGTTTCTGTAATTTTCCCTGTAAGCGTACAATGGAACAGTGTTCGCACAGCAATCAGGATCATTATCTCTTGGTTGAGATATCTCATTAACTGTGGAGATTACCAGGAGTGCAACAGTGCTGATCCAATCGAAGGTGGAAGCTGATACAAGATGTCTTTGTTTGTGTTGTGCTCCTTGAGCAGGGAAGACCTGGAAAAGATGGAACTTCTGGATACAAGGTGAGTGTGAACACACTGCAAATCTCCTTGTGAGCTATGGAAAGATGGTGCAGCAGCTACACCCCCCACCACCACCACCACCACCACCAAACTACATCCTGAGTGCATTAAACATATTTGCACATTCAAGATTTTAACAATAAAGACTAAATGGAATCCTGCAGATTTGAGGCTTTGTTGACTTTTAGTCTTTTTACCCTAATTATTACATTAATGCTTTCAGGAAATGATAAAATGTTTGTATTACAGACCCAGTAAACACTTAGATGAAATATGCATTTTCCTGTCTGATGGAGCAATCTAAAATTGAAACATATACTGCAGCAATGTACGCTTTTAGGTGACTACTTAACAATATCGTACACTATTTACTATATAATCATACTAAATGGGCTCACAGCATGCAGAATATCTGTCATGAAAAGCCATTCCTGACACATTATACAATCTAATACCCTAATTGGACTGACTGAATATTACTGTTTTGCTTCCTGATTTAACACCTTACACATTAATGACAGCTCTAACCATTTATTTTGTTCTTATTATTATTAGTTAATATTCTGTAACAAAAATCTCAGCACTGCACAGAGCCTTTCTATAGTTTTTTCTTATGTCTATCAGCCTTGGTGCCTGATTTTTTTTGGTGAGGCAACAGTGCCATCTAGCAGGTGGCGTTGCTCCTCTACCCAGACTCCTCGCATACTGCTTTGAGGTTTAATGTAATACTCAGGGAAGCACATTTCAGTGGGCAAGATGATAGATTTAAGCCTCCCATCAGGCATTGGAGAATACAGAGTACTGCAGATTAAAGCAGGCAGGGGAGAACAGCATCACAAAGAGATGCCCGCTTTAAAACCACATCATGCCAGATTGTCTTTTGCATGGCTCCTGTAATCCAGTAGGAAATTGATACAAAGCTGCTCCAAGGGGTATTGCTGTGAGTGCAGTAAAGGGAAGCAATGAAGAGTGACAGGGAGGGATTGAAAGACACAAAATGTTGTGACATGAAGCCACAGACAGGTATTTTCTCTCCTAGCTCCTCCATACAGTACAGACAGTTGGCGAGAAAGGAAGCATTTTTCAAACAAAACAGGAGTGATGCAGAGAACCCCTGACATTGCAGAAGGTGAAACACTATACAGGGAGATATTATAGAGGCAATGCACCTAAGCTGAGTAAGAAGCAATCAATATATAGTCAACTGAGAAGTTAGCATTTCTCAAAGTCAAGTAAATCAGCAAAAGCTTGCTCACAGCTTTTCTCCAGAATAGAAAATAGTACAGAAACTTCTACAAATATTAGAGTAAATATGGTCTGTATGCTCACATGGTGGGTTAAATAATAGTTTCCTGTGTACAGATTAGAATACAAAGGCTTCAGAGGCAGCATAGCTACATTTTCCAGTTATTTAGATGTTCCCTCACTTTTTCTAAACAAAAAAGGTCTTAAAATATATATATTTTTTTTTTCTTTACTTTTTAAGGGAGCTACGGGTAGGCCAGGGGACAGAGGATCCAAAGGAGAACGTGTAAGTAGCATCAGTCCTGTTTTCCTAAAAATCTGTTTCATGATTCACTTTTTAATGCAGAAAAAAGGGGTTTTGATGAATAGCAATGGAAGTCTTCATTTCAGCACAAATATGACTAATCCCCACAAGCACATAAGCACTAGATAAAGGTATTTAACACTCAGTGCAGTTTCCTATTGTAAGGAGAAATTAAAAAGCTTGTCACACTTCTGCAGTAATCTATTGCAAATGCTGGTAATAGAGGATACAAAATGAGGCTGTTAGCTTTCTAGTTGGCAAGAGAATCCTAGGACAGGTGACTGACTGGACACATTAAGAGAAATGGGTCACTGTGCACAGCATGTTAAATGATACAGTTGGACAAGAGTCAGGCCTGAAAATTATAGTGGCTGTGGTGCAGCCAATGCCAGCCAGGAAGTGGAGCTGTGGTTGTAGTTGCACAATTCAACATGACTGAATCAGTTTGGTCATTATTGCATCATGTGGAGTGGAGATATTTCTGGACTTTAGGGTGATCCAGGGATTCCAGGAGAAAGAGGTGTTCAAGGCGAGAGGGGTCGCACAGGAGATCCAGGCTCCATCGGACCGATCGGACCACCAGGCCAAAAAGGTGATCCTGGCCCTCCAGGACAATTGGGGAGTGTAAACTTCCTGGTAAGTTGTAAATTTGCAGATACCTATGAGCAAACAAAGACTATCCTCTTAGATGATGATAATCTTAATCAGCTTAGTAGGTCGTTCCTACATTTGTGTAACAACTCGAGCTCCCTGTGTGGAAAATGGTGCAGCCGCAGATGCAGCATGAACCATCAAACAAGGCTGTGTAAGGGAGGTTGCTGTTCTCTTTTCCGCCTAGTGCATCCCACTCCTGATCATCTAGGCGCAACAGAAGGTCAGAGAGGGAGAGAGATGGAGACAGACAGAAAGGCAGAGATACGTGGGCGTGCCTCGAGCGCTGCAGAGCAGTGAAAACACCTCCATGTGTCACAGATAGTTTACACATACTGTACACAGTCACAGCAGTTATATAACATTCACAGCAGAGAGAGAGAAAAAAAAACTCTTTTGAATGCAAAGATTCAAGGTCCAAGCCTAGTATTGTTTGCCATTGTTACTGGTGCAGCCCTAGAAAGCTCTAACAAAACAGTTGAGAAACATTCATATGACTCAAAGTACAATCTGTTTTTAAAAGTGTTATTGTGGCACTTTAAATCCTTTGAATATATATTGTTATACTGTATATTTGACTTCATCTTTTGTACATTTAAAAGTGTACAAAGCACATCACTACAAATGTTAATGTAAAGTCAAACTGATAAATCTCTACACATTTATGACGTCTAATATTCTATTCAGTATTTCATTTCCAGTTGGGTTTAAGATGTTTCACCAAAAAGCTGCAAAAAACTAAAGAAATTAGAATTTCTAGTAATCTCTCTTCTCTCATCTTTACTGTATCTCCTCTGCTGCCAGTCCACTATGAATGAAATTTTGTTACTTTTGACAACCTCAAATTACTGAAAGTAATTTTTTGTGTCAGTGAAAATTGTACTGTTCTTTCCACACAAATACTCACAGGGTGATCCTGGCTTCATAAAGGAACTCAAAATGTTTATCCAAAGTGAAGTATTAAGGATCGTTGAAGGTACACATAGTTTTTGTGGTTCTTTTGCATGTTTTCTCACTAATGTCCATGTTTATTCTCTGTTCCCTGCCTTGTGCTGTCACTAAGCATTCACCATGTGATTTTCTTTTTTAATGTTTCTGGCCTTGTAGAGAAGCTATCGAGCGCTGCCATGCTACAGAAGACTCCTGCAGGTATCTTAGCTTCACAAATTCAAGGGCCACCAGGCCGTCCTGGAAAAGATGGATTACCAGGCCCACCAGGAGAGCCTGGACCTCCTGGTCCTCAAGGTAGGAGCTCAGGCTGTCAGACTGAACCACTGGATGTTAACGCCACCTCAGTAAAATAACCACTTCTGTTAAAATATGAGTAAGAAATAACATTTTTAACCTTTGAATTGAATGCCCAAAACTGTGGAACTTGATTAACCTCTGATGTAACTGTATCTATTTATGTCGCTGCAGTATGTGTACACCTGATTATAAATACGGCAGTTACACATTTGACATATGCTCCATCGCACATGTAACCTGCTACATTTGAAGGAAGCGCCATTTATTCCTTTAAGTCAATGCTGCAGGTTGACATGAACTCAGATACAGATGTTTTTTTTCTGTATGTGAGTTGGGATTGATGACTGGAAACTGGCTGGATTGCAGGTTGACACATTTTGTAGGGATTCATTGGTATTTTTCTCTTGCTTACACCCATATATCAATGCAGACTGAGGGGCAGGAGGCAGAGGAAAGGCCAGGAGTGTGGTGCACAGCGGCTTTCTGGGAAATATGAAGACAAACGAAGAATTGGCTGTAAATAAGAGAAAGTATTATTAGTGTGGACAGGAAAGAGCCTCAGTATTGATACCTCACTCCAGCAAAGAAAGCTTCTGAAATACAAAAAGAGCATAGTCAGGAAAGATGGTGGACAGTTTTTTTTTAGCAAACTGATACAACTTTCTGACTGCTCATACAGTACTAATAGTTTACTGGTCAGGCTTCATACCTCTAAATTGTTTAGGGTTGTATTGTGTCTCTGCAGGACTATGGTGTCTTAACTTTTAAAGAAGAGGAGTGTGTTACTTGTTGGTGCACATCAAAGCACCACTGCAGTGGCCTTTCTCTTTGAGCTTTGTATCTACCTCACATTACTCATGACCATTTACACTTTAACTCACTGCTATAAATGCTGCTTTCATTCATTAATAATGTAGTAAAAGTACACAACTACTCAATTAGAAATTGTGCTGTGTTAATTCCATTTGCATTACAGGTCTTGGATTTTGTTTTGCTTGTTTTATTTGTTTGTTTGTAGGGTTTTTTTATGCTTTAAACAAGTGTTTTATAGTTGATTCTTAATGCAGCTTTGCAATAAATATTTATTGAAAATAAAGAGGAAGGTTATTTCCCTTGATAAATCAAAAATTCGACAACTTCTTAATTTTTTCTTTGTTAACTTCCCTCCGCTCAGCTGGGAAGAGAGTTTGGGGTAATATTTCCTCATTATTTCTTGTCATCCTCCACTGGAGACTCTGCTCCTCCGGAATATCTGATTTGACTTCTTCTCCAATATGCCAAAATGAATTGTTTATGGAGAAAAATAACCCCTCCGTTGATTTTTTTTTTCTTCTTTTTTTTTTTTTTTGCTTGTGGTTTGATTTCACATGGGTAAAAGTCTCATGTTCTAATAGAATACAGCAGAATATATTGTAATTGAGTGATCCTTTATGATTCTATTCATCTATTTCTTTTGAGATCTTAATTTATATACTCACTGATGTAAGTCAGCGTGTTCAAGTGCTGACATTTTGTTGTTTCTACGTTCATGTCTAATTTTGTATTTAAGTGCATTCTGGATATTTATTAATACTGACTGAAACAAACTGTCTATTATTATGTCAGGCTGTAAATCCTGTCTTTAAGAGCTGCACTGCTTTGTGCTCTGCAATATGGAAATATCAGTAAATATCCACCACTTAGTAAGTGGCCTATGATGAAGCAGCTGCTCAAAGAATTGTTTTTTTTTTCTTTTTGTAAGGCATAGCATGAATAAATAGATTTTAATTGCTGTTAATACTGTTTACAACAGCACACAACAGGTGCGGGACTGCAATCCTATCACTCAAGCATGAAAATCCACTCTGTGGCAATATTATTTTTATTAATGTATTTTGTCTATTAAAGCCCCTAGAAACTGTTCGTTTTCAACCAAGTAGATATGCAGTATGGCATTTTCGATTATCTGAGTGCACCAATCACGCATGCCACCCGAGCTTATTTCCTTGTGTGCTGTTCAGTATTTTCTTGCTTAAGGTACAGTGCTCTTTTCTCCATGGAACGTCTCCTCCCTGAATGAATGCCCCAGGCTCTGTGAGTGTTGAAAGAAGTCTCATTATTGCGGCAATGTGTGGATAGCCCCTTTCTCTTTAAGATTCAGTTTTGGAGCATTCATAAGCCTTTTTTCTGAGATTTTCTCTGACATGCAAGCACTGAAGCGTTTCCCCTTTAGGCCAGTCAGTGCAATGCTTGATACTCCTGTCAATGTTCCTGATGCATTCAGTGCAACTGCTGGTCCCGAGACGCCATTGCTTTAATTTGCTCATGGGGAAGTATTTTTACATCCCCTCAATTTCTGACTTGGTATTCCACTGTTTTGACCTGTGAAGACTTACCAGCTTTGCATGGCGTGAAAAAGCATTTGGATAAAATGTATGTGGACATTTTGTTATAAGCAACACACTTGCTGGTCTGATTTGAAGACACATGCAAACAATAATCTCACTTATTTTGACAGACTAACCATGTGCTTGTCTTCGTCACTGCTTGTTTTTGGGTTATCATGCAGCAGCCAATCACCATAATTCATAAGTAACAATAATCATAATTGTTTAACCTGAGATTATCTAGTTTTCTTTGCGAGGCCACAGAGGGAAAAAAAAAATGCATTTGTGCATTTGCTTTTATTTTATTTGGTGATTATGTTATCCCAGAGAATTATTTTTCTGAGGCATCTTTTTGGAAAAGACTAGTTGTCATGAATGGACAAGATTGTTTTTTGCTGCATTTATTGCATCTGTTTTTCTATACAACGTGTCCACCTTCATCTGATCTTCAATTGAAAAAAAAAAAACCTCTTTGCTCTGGTTGGAAATCTTCAAAGATATGTGCTTGTGGCCCTGTTGTTGACAGAAAGCTGTGCAAGCCCACTACGCCTTCTTCAAAAACTAACACACAGATGGCTTGTTTGATGATTTCTATTTTGACAGGATGTCAGTACATCTTTTATTATTCAAACGTTTGGGGTTGAAAGTAGGAATCAAGAGTAGCCTATTTGTAAACCAACTACCAAAGCTGCTTCAAAATAAGTGCCTGACATTGTTGCATTGATGATATTTATATCATCAAGAAGCTAATCTGTAATGTATGAGTCCCTGGACAGACATAAGAGCTGAAAAAGTGTATTCTCACCTTGACATGTTATGTCAATTCTACTAATCTTACTAATTGTATTCGACACAATAAAAACATGACATTACAGTTCTGCTTTATCTTTGTAGCATTTGTACTCAGCCAGCGTTGTGTCTGTTCTCAGGATACAGAGGTCAAAAAGGAGAACGAGGCCAGCTTGGTCTGGGGTTACCAGGAGATCCAGGACCCATAGGCCCACCTGGTAAGCATACCACTTTGGATGTGTGTGTTTTGAAGTATGTGGTGAAATGGAGGCTTGAGCGACTGACTGAGCAAACTAAGCACAGGAAAGGGAATGGGTGATGTGTGGGTGGAAACTGTATTTGAAAGAACAGTCAGCAAGAACTGCTGCAGAGAATATGTTTCATGCTCTTTTCGTTAGAGACTTTTATTAATGGCATGTTTAGAAAACAACTTGAAGCTTATCAGTATTTTTATATTAACAATGGATCAAATGCAGTAAAAAAAGAAGAAAAAAAGAAGAGAGTGACATTCATCAGGTGGCTAGAAACATGATTTCAAGTGAAAGTCAATGTTGTCTTCAATGTTGCATTTATGTGGCAACCGCACAATGCCCATCAGCCATAAACCAGTAAAACCTAAGGAGTTCAGTAAGGCCAGGAGAATTCAGTATTTGTGCCAATATATATAAGAGCACTTCTGGCAGTAGAGATGTCATGCTTCAGTTATACCACATTTGTCTCAGAATGACTAGGCACTGCATTGACAGCCCTGCCTCCTTCATATCTACCACTGTTTCTTAGCTTTTCACTGAAGAGTGAAGTGTGTCATATTTCCTTTTTATAACAAAAGACTGTAGTTGTCTAAAACCAGAACTTCAGTTTCAGCATTCATATGTTATTACAGCACGTTGGATATAAACACAGTACACATTTTCTAAAACTCGGGTGTGGCTATAACATAAAAATGCTGCAGTGCAGGTGCCCGACATCCATTCTGTAAAGTGAAAACCCAGTCTGCTATTGTCCTGAACAAAACTTTCTGTGCACAACGCAAGATGTCACCTTGTCCTCTGCTCCTGTGAACTAAAAAATAACTTCCCATATCCCGATGGAGCGATGAGAAGAGGGATTTGAAGTGGGACTTTAAGCCTGTGACAGAATAAGAAACTAAAGTCATTCACCCTATCTATGTATGTGCATAATGCATGTGAAGGGCAAAGGGAAGTTGGCAGTAGCTCCTCTGGAGATGAAAAATCATCTGTTGACAGACATCATCTCTAGGGGTGTGCAGTGATAGGAAGCACCTTTTGGCACAACCAGTTCTCCACTTGTAGACTTCAACAATAGTGCTGTTTTGTAAAGCACTCAAACAAACTGTTGAGAATGTGTTGGACAAGCTGCTCCTGTTTGCCATTTGCAATTAAATTCGCATGTTCTTTGAACAATGACAAATTCTTTTTGCAAACAAAACCTCTGTCACTTGGCCGTCATATTTTTGACATCCACTGGGACCTGGTTACGTGAGTGACATACACCAGACTCCACGTTGTCCATTTACTGTTATGAGTAAAAGCCCTCCTGGCAGGCTGCACCTTCAGTGATGTCAGTTCACCTGAAGGCATTATAACATTGGAGAGAAGTCAAGGAACATCTCGGTGAATGAAAACTACTAATCATTTTAAGTAATCTACGTAAAAGTGATCGCAATGTCCATTTGCTGTCTTTGTCCTGACTGCTTTGTAACCTGATGTACTTTGATGGTAATTACGTCTGATGGCGCTGTTAAGTCATTCCAACGTGTGATGCATTAGCTCTGTACTGTAATTAGTAGGGTTATTGGAGAGAAAAAAAAATATTGAAAATGATTGTTATTTTGCAACTTTCCGCTGATGTTGACAGCACAAACCATCACAGCACTGTGGACAGTTTGTGTTTGAGCAGTTAAGCAAGAGATGGATGTGGTGGTGATGAAAAGGGCAAGTTGTGTTTTCGGCGAGAGGAAAAGGACAAAGCAGTACCTGTGATTTCTTGTGTATGAACTATAAAAAAGTCAGAGGTCCCTCAAGCTGATCTGATTGGTGTTACAGATATTCCTGTTGCTGGACTGCAAGGGAGGTTTTTGTAGCCCTACAGAGAAATGCTGGAAAGAATATGTTGTTACTGCCCTTATGTGTTTGTACTTGTACGGACAGAGAGACAAGGAAGCGATGTGGACTTCTCCACCTCTACAGCTGTTGCTAAGCAACATGAAATACTAATGTCTCCCATGATGACTTCACCTCGGCGTCCGTCATTCTTATTACAGTGAAACAAAGGAATTCATTCATTGTTCATGAGCAGCTTTTGCAAAGAAAGAAACATACCCTTGTATACCCAATGCTTGTTGGTGTAATAGTGAAAACATGAATATGCCCATATTTATATGCTATATAGAGACAAGATGCTGTTAGGTTCGTAAGGAAAAATTTATAATGTTAAGAAGAATTTAGGGCAGGATAATGTGGCTGGAATTAATTACAATGAATTGATTCATTTACACACAGTACATCAACCTGATTTATCAGTCTGGCTCTAGTGGGATATAAAAAGTTTCCTCTAGCCTCCTGGAATCAAGCCAGCCATACATTCACTTCAGAAAGTGTTCACATACTTAATGATGTTTTAGATTTCATTTTAAATGGATAAAAAGATTCTGCCTGTCAGTCTAAACTCAATAACCTAGATTAACAAAGAGGAAGCAAGTTTTTTAAAAAAATATTAACAATTTTATTCAAAATCCTAAAATGTCCAATTTAAAGAAATATTCAGACTTTGATCAGGTGCGTCCTGTTTATTGTCCTTGATGTATGAGTAGAGCTTGATCTGAGCCCACCTGTGGCAAACTGATTCAGTTCGACATGGTTTAGAAAGGCACACACCTGGGTATATAAGGTCCTACAATTCACATTGCATGTCAGGACATAAACAAAGATATGAAGTCCAAGGAACTCTAGGAAGACCTCTGACAAAAGTTTGCAATGAGGCAAAGATCAGGTGTTAAACACTTTCTAGAGATATAAACATTCCTAGGAGCACAAAAGCCTCAATAATTTGGAACCATCCAGCCAAACTGAATAATCAGTGAAGAAGGGACTTGGTCAAGGATGTCACCAAGAACCCAGAGGTCACTCTAACAAAGCTTTAGAAGTCCTCTGCAGAGAAGGGAGAATATGCTGGATCCTCTCTTTATCAATCAGGTCTTTATGTGACTGGACAAAAGCCACATTGAGTGTAAAGCCTGATTTAAAGGACACTGAGAGCAAGAGAAAAACATTTCTTTGGTCTGATGAGACAAAAATTTAACCCTTTAGAAAAAACTCCTAGCACTATGTGTGGTGAACACTAGACACTGCTCTTCACATGACTAAAACCATCCCTATAGTAAATCATGGTGGTGTGATGGTTCTCAACAGCAGGGACATGGAGCCTGATCTGAACTGAACTGCCACCAAATACAGGGAGGTACTTGAGGTACAAAAACCTGCTCTGGAGTGCACATGACCTGAGACTGTGGTGAAAGTTCAATTTCAGCACAACAAAGACCCGAAGCATAAAGCCAAGACAACACTGGAGTGGCTTCAGGACAAGTCCCTGACTGTCCTTGAGAGGCCCAGTCAAAGCCCAGACTTAGCACCACAGAACATTTGTGGAGAGACTAAAGATGCCAGTTCACAGATGCTTCCCATCCAATCTCATAGAGCTTGAGAGGATCTGCCAGGAAGAATGGGATAAACTTCCCAGATCCAGGAGTGTAAAGTCTGCTGAGACTTATCCAAGATAGGGAGATGTAATTGCTACCAAAGGAGCTTCTACAAAGTCCTCAGTTATCAGTCTGAATACCTTTGTAAATGAGAGGTTTTGCTTTTTGATTTTTAATAAATGTGCAAAAACCTGTTTCACTTAGAGTAGATTGATGGGCTTAAAGGTAATTTAAAATTACATTTGCAAACAAAGTATGAAAAAATGAATGGGTCTGAATACTTTCAGAAGCCTGTGTATATTATTATACTTTCATAAGCCAGTGTAATCATCTGCACAAAGGAAACAACCCCTATCAGCTAATTGTATTCTTCCATAGAACAAAACAAGTGGTGCCTGCAGTTTTTCACTGCTTCTATCTTTAATTCTGTTTAGCCAGTGTGATGTGAGGGAACCTGTTCTTTATCACTAATGATAAGCTCCACTGAACAATAATAAAGCGCCACCTGATGCAGAAATTAATAATGTCTAATTTTCTGTCTAGGCCCTGCTGGGATCGGTTCTCAGGGCCCTCCTGGCTCTCCAGGACACCGTGGGCCTCCTGGGACATGTGATCCGAGTGACTGTCTCTTTCCACGTTTGTGAATGGATGCAGTGGTTTAGGCTGGAGTGAAGACGTCCAGCTCATTGTGAGCAGGGACAGCCTCACTTTATCTGATCGCTTCCTCAGCTCTGGTTAAGCAGACACACAGCTGACCTCTTTGGGTCACTTTACAATAACCTGTGGATGCAGCTGTTTTTTGTTTTTTTTTTTGTTTGGTTTTTTTCTAGTGCTGTTGGGGTCTGTTTCAATACAGAAACTTTAAGCTTTTTCTGTAAATCTGTACTTTTTAAGTTATTTTTTTTTAATTTTCACATCTCCTACTGTAATGTAATGCATTCCTTGTCAACTCATTATGTCTTTCAAGACCATGAAATTACTTTTTTGTCATGTTCAGTCTTGTCTGAAAACATGATCTTAATTATTTGTTTGCCTCCTTAATGGGCATGCCTATACACTCTTCTGTTCTTATTCAGATAAGCCAATGTGCTGACAGAAGGTACATCTCGACTGTGTGTGTGTGTGTGTGTGTGTGTGTGTGAGAAAATGATTAACTGAATGAGCCGACTTGTTTTATGTGTGGGTGTGAGAAAATAACAGATTTTTTAAAACTCCTTATGCAACCAAAGTACAGCAAATGCATCTGATATTGAAATTATTTATTTAAAGCAAATAATGTATTTAACAGATGGCACTAATAATTATAGTAAATGTAGCAAGGACATCCAATAATATTACTGGTAGAAAGCGGATTAACACATTTCTGTATTACTGAGGTTTTTTTGTAATAATTATTAATGACATATTTGCATTTTAAATGACATTCTTGTGCAGTGTAATCATTGGTAAACATGTCATCCCATTTGTTTAAGTTATGCATCAATACTTTCAGCACAGACATGTGCCACATCATTTTTGATACCACAACAACTCATACAGTTTGTCTACAACTATTTGTACAACAGACATCAACAAGAATGTACTTTAAATGTCATTATTTTTGTTTAACGAGTGTGACCTCACATTCACTTTTACTGTCGGTTTAATCTGTAAATAAGTTGCACGAGTTGCGTTTTTGGTTTGTTTTTTTGTTTGTTTCTGTCTAATGGGGCTTGTAATGGGACCTGACAATATAATTACAATCAAAGTTGTTTTTGCAATGGTGCATTAAGGTTCTCACTTTTTTTTTTTTTTATCAATCATACATCATTGCTAATGTTTATTTGGGTCTGAAATGATTATTAACATGTATTGTTTACATAGTGTTGTGTATGACGATTCCTGTGATTTGTTTGTATATTTTTGATTTTCAGTCACACAAAGGGCATCGGACCGCTACACTACAACTTTTTTTTGTTTTGGTAAACGATAATATTCATAAATGTACTTGAACTGGCTTGCTGTGCGTTTTAACGACATCGTGGTCGACATCTTGGTTTTTCCCTCACTAACTAGAACTGTGTCATTATGTATCGTTGAGTTGTAGGTGTCTTGAGACTGGAGTCTTGATTTATTTATTGGCTAGAACAGTCATTTTAATGTTCTCCGATAATTTCAGAAGGTTTTGAGTCTACTTTATCTAAACAGTAATTCTTGAAATCACATGTTGAACGATGAAAATTTAACCATGAGCCATCACTCTGAAACTTTGCAGAACTTCAAGATACAAAGACAAAAAAGTTCACAGCATTTGAACTTTGGATTATAAATAAATGCAGTGTTTCAGGATTTTGAGGGCCATGCAATTTGATCATTTAAAAAGTAGCCTAAATTTATGAACAGCTCTAAACAATAAAGTTGTATACAAAAGAAAAAGAATTATCCTATAGTGTATTTTACTTTTCCTTGTGTTTTTATTTGGAGCACTATTTAATGAAAGTTTAACTCAGAGGCTTTTAAGTGTCCTGCTGTGATTAATGTTTGAAATGTTCTGTGGGTGTATCTGAAATTTTGGGACATTAAGAACCCTGTTCTATCTGTATTTCAATCATTTTAGATCTGTTTGATGTTTTTTTTTCTTTCTTTTACTTCACGTTTCACATCATAGAAAGTCATCATGCTTCTCTTACACATAAATTATAACTCACATCTTTCTCTGAAGCTGCAGATCTTTTTTTTTTTTGTATTTTTCAGTTTGCCAGCTTAGTTTTATCTTTATGTTTTATCACTGTTGGTGGGTTTAATTTTAGATGGGTGTTGAATCAAATGTGTGCCACTGACTTCATTTGTGAGTTAAAAGAGCCCCCTGCTGGATGTGTATTTTTTAATTTCTTCTAATGTGAATGAAAACAATATTTCTTTGGGTTATAGGCTATTTTAAACCCCCTCCTTCTATTGGCTTTGTCCTTTCATCACACTAATTTTAATATTCGGCATAATGGGTTCCTCTTGGAGACAATAATGCCGACCTTGACCAAATTCAAATGAGACAACAACCGCAAACTAATGTGATCTGAACTTTTTGGTGCACTGATGAGAGCAACTCTCTTGGTATATTGAATTTAGTTTGAATTGATATTAATGTGCACCAGTTTGTGACTTCAATTTAGCTAAACAATATGATAACTAGGGAAGACACAAAATGGCTACTAATGTCACAGCCCACTTCTCTAGCAATTTGGTGCCAGCCATTTTACATCACTCATAGTTAAAATCCATTTATTCTAAGTGGAAACAATCCAGGGGTTGTAGGTTGGAGCATCCTTCATATTAGATTTTTTTTTTTTTTTACATCTAAAGATTTGCTTGCCAAATAATGCATAATACACTTAAAACTATTTATTTATTATTTTTGCTTACTTTTAAAAGTAATGAAACTTGATCCCATTGCCACATTTAATCCAATCTTGTGAATAAGCTTGTAATGAGGGGGAATATGGATCAGCCTCTCAGCGTGGTCTCTGGGATTAAAAATGCTTGCCTGCTGCTCTCAGTGTTAACTCCTCTCTGCTCCTTTATAAGCTCCTGTTGTGTTGAGTGACTTTAATGTGTGTTTTTCAAAGTCTTTGTTTTGCTGTATATCTACCTCAATCTTGGTTTACCACACTAGCTATTATGGAAACACTATCACAACAAAAACTGTTGCCTTTCACCGAAAAAGCAACTGGAACCTCATGTGTAGTAGTACCGCTCCTTTGTGGAGGATGATCAGTGTGTATGTGGTTGCCAGGTTTTAGAGGTTATATTTCACACCTTTGTTCTCATCTTCTTTTATTTACACTGATTGATAGCACCTGCCTTACACGTGTGCAATAAATGTTATTCAGTGCTTTATATCATGTGTTACGGTGTATTTTCTGCACTAACATGGTTGAGGTTGTTCTTTTTGAAATATCTGCAACTCTTTTCAAATACAGCTCCTATATAAATAGTAGCAGTTAATAGTTAGTTAGTTAACAGTAATTGCTCATTTAAGGATTTCTGTTATCACAAAGCCAAAAACCAAAAGTTGTTTTCTTCAGCCAGACAAATGGGATTTTTAGCATGGAATCACATTAAACATCAAAAATGCAAAGACGTGTGAAACCTATTTTAAATGACTTATATCGAACTGTTGTGATATTTTAGAGTCTCAGAGTTCATTCTGGGCCTGAGAAGCAGCAGTTGAAACAAGCAATCACGCCGCAAGTTCCATTTAGCAGATGTTCTCGAGGTTTGATCATATCACGTTGTTAATGAAAAAAATATACTTATGTCAGCAAATGGTAGCAAACCCCATATCTGCTGATGAAGACTATTTAATATGATCTGAAAGGTATGGGACCCTCGAAGGATAAGCGATAGATAATGGATCAATGGAAATACAGAACAGCTAGTAAATGGAGGTGTGGTTGATATTTTTGATTTATGTGACCAGTTTTTGGAAAAACAATTGAGAACATTGATTTTTGAATTTTCTGATACAGAATGATACCAGCATATAGAATAAATTAAACACTACTTGTGTTGTTTCTTTATTTGACACAATGAGGGTTTTGCTCATCCCTAAAATATATTTCCATATATGCACAACTGCACTTTGTTCTGTACATTCTGTACAATGAGGAAAAAAATCACATCAAGTTGTTTTGTAGGAAATATAATTAACCACAATTCAAACATTTTTTTTTTTTACACATTTACAACATAAACTGAAGTCAGTGTGACTTGAAGACATTTTCATCCTCTCTCCTCTTTATTTTGAACTACTGGGCTAAAGACATGCAGAAATTTATACTAAAAAACTTTCAACAGGTTTTTCTTTGGTACAGTAACACATTCAAAACAACATAATTGAAAAAAAAAAAAGCACTTTAGCACAGTCCTGGTCCTGGATTGATTTGCACGATCATTTGAAAAGGTTTTGTGAGAAAGTGGAGGAGCTTTTATTCAAGAAAACATTGTAACTGGGGAATATGAAAAGAAAATGCAGATAGAGGTACAAGGAGAGTGGGATAAACAAACATTTCTGAGTGTTTCATATCGTCTCAGACATGCGAGCACACTGTCAAAACATCTCTCAGGGAGAAAAAGACACCAGAACAGACTGGATTTTTGAAGCACTTTTTCACTTTGTTTCATGGCTGGCTCTTTCTGATGGAGATGTGGCTGGCACAAGATACTCACAAGACTAGAGGTTAATGGTTCAAAGGCACCACACCAACCACAGCCCCCTGGGAAGTAAGTGTGAAAAATGTTGAGTGCTCAGGGGAGATAATCCGACAGTTTTTCTGTCTCCGTCAGAGTGGCTATTAATTCCCTGAAGGTCCCTTCACATCCAGAGACTGGCGGGCAGCCCCAGCCTGGAGGTTACAGGCTGATGGGTCGCAGTAACCATTAGGACCAGCTGGACCAGGAGGCCCAGGCACACCAGTTTGTCCAGGAACACCAGGAGGTCCTCTCTGACCGTCACGACCATCCTGACCATAGCCAGGTTTGCCTGCCTCACCTGTGATCACAAAATTCATTTTAGCATGCTAGTTGCTATATTTAATGGTACAATGTGTAATATTGACAGGGATAATGGAATATAGTATTCATAAATATGTTGCCATTAGTATCTAATCACTGGAAAATAACGACTAATGTATTTTCTTCATTTTAGAATGAGATTTTTTTAAGTCTACATAGGGAGCAGGGCTCCTTTCATGGAGGCAGCCATGTTGCACCACCATTTTTCTACAATAGCCTACAGTAGCGTTATGTTTTAAAAGTGACCTACCTTCCCTTGCACCCGGAAACATGTGTGGTGGGGTGTAAGGGGTGTTCAGCAGGTTTTATTCTTTAATCTCACCTTTAGATGCCACTAAATCTTTCGCATTTTACACATTGTGAGGTTCACATTTTTAACACAGTGACATGCCCCACAGTGACAGAGTTTCCAGTTGATATGATCTACTCTTCTTCCTGTCCAGCACGATATCCATTCCCTAACTTGAGTTCCAATGTACATGAAGAAGAACAAAGTCCACAATCTTCATTGGACAAATTCCCTCTTTCAATTTATGAATATTTTCCATGTTCCTGTTTTAAGACAAAAATATTTTTAACCTAACCTTTAAGACAGATTTAATTTATAAGGCAAGAGTTACACACCAGGAAGTCCGGGAGGTCCTGGCTGACCTTTAGGTCCTCGCACAGTGGGCCCCCTGGAGCCTCTGTCTCCCATGTCACCTGTAATACAGATTATGCAATGACTATATACTGTATGTGCACAAAAAAGAGTGACAAAAGCGCTAGTTTAATTTGACATCTCATTTTCTAACATCACCCTGAACAGCAACACCTGACAATGCAATTATTACCTTTAGGTCCTTTCACTCCCATAGGTCCTGGTGGCCCTTTGAGTCCTGGAAGGCCTCTTGCTCCTGCCTGCCCAGGGAATCCATTATCTCCTGGAGTCCCAGGAGGCCCTGGAGGTCCAGGTCTTCCAGGTAAACCAGCTACTCCTGACTCTGGCCTCCTTAAACTAGCAGCTAACTGGGCCAACTGTTCTGTAGAAAGAAGCAGATGAAGATGATCAATCTGATGAACCAAGACAATGAAAATCGCTGAGAGAAATTTTAAAATATAGCACTCATAGAGATTGTCCAAAAGCTGAGTGAGGAAGAGTGGGGTGAAACTGTGGTCATAACATCCCTCGAGCTTCTCATGTTTTTCCATAAAATCTGAGTAAATTGGGCAGAAAGAAGCTAATACTCTTTCTTTAAAGCAATCAATGACAGGAAATGTATTTTCATGGTGAAAGGGATGTAATATTAATCTCCTGTGGCTACTTGCTGTATGGTATTTTGCGCTTAAGATTACAGTTTTCTGGCTCCTGTTGAAAATTCATGCAGCAGCTGGATGTGCTCTTTTTTTAAGATTTCCTTTCCAGGCAGCCTCTTTGCTTGGAGCCAAGGAGTGCAGGTCTGCTGGAGGTGAAATTAATTTTTCAGCACATCAGGTATAAAATAGTCATGAGTACAGGAGATGAGTTGTGACGACGTAAGAGAAAAAGAATGAAGGGAACAGAGGGTTGTGACTTATGTGAAACATTCCGAAAGCTCGGAAAAGGAATCTCTCATCCATCAAATAAACAAAGACTGAAGCTTATTTCATATCTTGGTAATGAGACTTTCCCTGTTTGAACTTCAGAGTATTCTGCAACCGCCCAGATCAATGAGACGGAGGGGCGGTTCTATGTGTGGTTGCATAATGAGGCATTTTGGGAAAGATTAAAGAATGGGGTCAAAAGCCTATCATTTCTTACCTTGCATGACACGCATGCAGACCTGTTTGATGTGCTGATCACTTGGCTCTTTACCCTGGAAAGGAAAAAAAAAGATGATTTTACTTCCTTTCACTAGAACTGAAAGATTTCTTGATCCTCTTCAAGTGGAAAATAATCTATTCCTGGGCTTATAAAACCTGTTTTAGAAACTTAACGTGCACTAAAAATGAATTGAATTGAAATTTTTGAGATATAGGAATTTGCCCTTACAACAACACGGGTATTGAATTTGAGTTGGGATTTTACCAATCTCTATAAGGAGAGGTTCTTTTTCTGATGTCAGAGTGCAGGCAAGCTCGGAGCAAGTTGGGATTCATTTCTTACATGCTGCAGCCTCTGGTGGGTGAAAACAAGTTTAAATCCGAGGAAACAAGATTTTTAGAGCATCTTGCTTATGGAGTTCCTGTTATGTGTCCCCTGCTGCTGCTGCTGCTAAGAATAGCAAAGATGTGTGCAGGGAGATGTATTCAGCCCAGTGGGACTTATCAATGGCTTTTACCAAAGTATTTTTTTATATGTTCTGTATTTCCAAAAATTAGAACCCATTTTTTCTTGAGGAATGATTAAAATAGTAAGATGTTTTGAGGAGACTTGGGTTACATGACAGCATGGCTCTGTAAATTTGATAATATAACATGACGTACCTCTGCAGGACACAGAGTTTATTCAAAATGGTAAACAAATCTGATTTATTTCTGGCACTCAGTGATTAGTGATTAGATTAGTAACTGCTACTAATATATTGCATTCAGAGAATTAAACAACGTACTTGAACAAACAGTAATTTTCCATTTTATGGACTTTGGGCATTAAAAAATCACTATTATACTGACATTCTAGTCAAATCACCTGAAAGTCTTGAATGTCCTATCCATGAGAAATGAATATATTGTCTACCTGCTCTCAGTGTACTCACTTTGTACACTTTTTACACTTTGAGTTTTGGCTCAGTACACATTCAAAATAGCTGGCTTAGCTTCCTTTTCAGTATTTAATGTAGCTATCTCAGTATATTTCCTTTAGACTTTTAACAATGAAGTGTTTTCTCTTGGACCTACCGCAGGACCTTGGGACCCCCTGACTCCAGGCGAACCCCTGTTCCCCTGCATGCCCCGGGGTCCAGGTGTGCCAGGTGGCCCCTCAATACCAGGCTGGCCCCGACTGCCCTCTGGACCTCTCTTGCCAGTCTCACCAGGGATACCGAGCTTGACAAAAAAGTAAGGTATTGTAAAGAAAAAAAAGAAAAAGAAAAAATATATATTATATTAAATATTTGATGCCAAAGGGAAACACTCAGATGCCAGGTTAAAGCAACCTGCTTGAACTTACCTCTCCTTTAGGTCCAGGTTCTCCTGGTTCACCCTGTAACACCATTGAGAAAAAACACATAGGGTGGAAGCAGAGATTGTTGTATTCTAGTGTCATTGTATTGTGGATTGGATGGTTGAAAAGTTCAAATAAGTTAAATTCATAGTGTGAGTTTAACAACTTACAGAATCCCCTTTGTCTCCAGGTTCTCCTTCATCACCTTGTACTCCCTATGAAATTACAGTCTGTATAAATGATTTATGCAAAGCAACCTACTTTATTTACTTTACTTTATTTAAATGAAGAATCACTTTAAAGACCAGTCTTGGGATTTCATACCTGTTCTCCTTTGGGCCCAGTGTCTCCACGTTCTCCCTGTAATTAACAGAGCCAGTTTATAAGCTGTGTAAATGATCTTTTCCTCAGACTACAGAGCGTTATTGTACAGGTACGATATTCTATTTGTCCACACTAGAGGGAGCTGATTTGCTGTCTGTTGTTGAGCATTAATCTCTCTCTTACTGTTCTAGACAATACTCCTAAATCAGGAACGGTCACTGAAGGATTGTGGTGCCTTCTTACCCGCTCTCCTTTTACCCCAGGAACGCCAGGAGGTCCAGGGAGACCGGGAAGACCAGGGTCACCTTTTGGTCCCTGTAACAAATACATAATATGGGTTATACAGAATATGTGGATCCACAGTAGCCTTTAAAAAACCAAATAATGCACTTTAGTGCTTTTTAAAAAGCTATTTAATAAAGTATAACACCCGTTAGAATTGATGAAATTACTCACACACTGGTAGTTATAGTAAATAATTCCAATATAAAATTACAGATACCTGGTGTATTAGAGTACATTCACATACTGTGCTAATAAAAAGCCTAGAATTGTTTCTTATTCTCTCTGAGGCCTGTTTATGTATCCCATTCCCTCTTTGATCACTGACTGGCTGTCTGAGGAATGCCAGAAGAACAGAGAGCTCATTCAGCCTGCTGCCTTCTCGTCTCCTCTTACTGTGAAAATAGACCTCATATGAGATCCAGTCTCAGTCTATTCTCTAAGACATACCAATGAAACAACAGGCAGGCACTCCAAGGTTTCTCTCCTTTCCAGCTTCTTTTATTAAAAATATCAAAACTACAAAAACAAATCATTGTTTGGTGCCTCTTCTTGTGTACGTATATATATTACTTCTCTGTTTGTGGGCTATATTCAGGCTGCTAAGCTTTTTCTAAGTCCTCTGTTTTGAGAGTAAAGTCAAGTATATGTTTTATAATGAAATCAATCAAATGTATTAATTAATTTGTGCCTGTATTTGTGATTTACCCTAGCGCCTGGCTTGCCAGCTGGACCCACAGGGCCTTGCTCTCCTATATCTCCCTGTGGGGAATGAAAGAAAAAAGATAAGAAAGTCAAAGGGTTGAGGACAAAGTAAAAATAGGAAACAAAATAGAGACAATGCAGATAAGTAAAATACTCACAGGTTCACCAATGGGTCCAACAGGTCCTATCTCGCCCTGTTCTCCTCGCTCGCCCTGTGGTGTGACAGTAAAGTGACACAATGACACCACACAGGTGACTAAGATTATGACTTCAGCACGTGCTGCTTATACTTACTGCTTTGCCAGCTGATCCAATTGTTCCAGAAAGGCCTGATTGACCAGCATCTCCCTATGCAGAAACAGAAAAATCACCCTTCAAAGTTTGACAATTTAAGGGGGAAATTTTTGTTTTTAACTATTAAAAAACTAATGAAGCAAATCACCTTAGGGCCACTCAGGCCTTTTGGTCCAGGCGCTCCAGGCAAACCCTAAAAATAGAGAAGATGTCTTAAAAAGATACAACATAAGAAAACAACAATTTCTTCACGTGCAAGTGTCGTTCTTAAATGTGAATTCACCTCACTGCAAGACACACTGACTTAGTGCAACAAAATAAGCTTAATCAGACAAAAGTTCTTGGTGCATTTAAATCAGGTGATGACTTTTACTCTTTCTTAATGCTGTCGCACTCAGGGTGTTCAAGTCTGCCAACTAATTCTCATTTGTGCCTTTCATTAGACTAATCACAGATTAGAAAACACTCCTACATTTCTGTGTGAGGAAGGCAGCACTGTCTCAGTGCATAGCCTGCTTCATGTGATATGGCACCTTGAACTGCTCATGAGGACGTTACTCTTGTGCATCTAATCAGAGTACGCCTTTACAGTTTGGGGTCAGAGATCATACTTACAGGAAGCCCTTGAAGTCCAATCTCTCCAGCGGTGCCTGGCTTCCCAATGCTTCCCTGCAGGGAAAGAGGAAGGAAAAAATAAGCCTGTACTCCTTCTAACAGTAAAATAGTCAAGCCTTACAAATCATAGTAAAAAGAACTTTCTAAATGATTCAGTATAATCTACCTTTGCCCCTGGCATCCCAGGAATACCCTCTCGGCCATCCACACCAGGTAAGCCCTGGTGATTGAAAAAAACAATGCTTTTTTTTTTTCAGAAATGTCACAAATAATTAGGTTTATTTGTCATTAATGATTCACTCACAGCCTCTCCCTTAGGACCCGGAAGACCTGTGATTCCTCTTGGCCCTTGAATGCCCTGAAAAACAAAGCAACAAAGCATTTAGTCCATTTATAAAAGCTGTACAAACACAATCAAGTTTATACATTTGAAATGTTTGTGATAATGAGGTGCATCTACTAACCATTTCACCTTTAGGTCCAGCCTCTCCCATCACTCCTCTCTGGCCTTGATCCCCCTAAAATAATGCATTGAATCATATGTAACACATATATACTACATTTGCTTCACAAGTAATAGCATTTGTTTTGTAGGACAAACTCACAGTTGCTCCTGCAACACCCTGGGGACCTGGATCTCCATTGGGTCCTCGAGGTCCCTGTGACAGAATAATGATGGTATTAATATCAAAATTACTTTAATAATTTTATGTCAGTAGATGACAAATTCATCCAAATATGTATATGTTTTCAGGAAGAATATGACATATGAAAGGCACTGCAAATTAAAAAGCATGGAAACACTTGCCATCTCTCCTTTAGGGCCCATCATTCCAGTGGCTCCACGAATTCCCTGAGGACCCTGAATTGATAAACAGATCCAATAGGTGTTTCAGTGAGCAGAAAAGACTAAAACCTTACAACACAACATTACAACTTGAAAGGGTATAAAATATCTTCTAATAAAGACAGTATCTAACCGTTGGTCCTTGGGCTCCAACCTCTCCTGGACTACCCTGCTCTCCCTCCTCACCCTATGTAATGAATGAAGACAAACATTAGCACAAAAAAAAACAGCATAAAGGCTACCAGATGACAGACTAAACAACAAATACAACTACATTATAAGAGTGAACCCTCTCCTAATACATGATTCAAATGGCATCCCTTTGGTGCTCTCACTTCCACAGAAAAATGTAAATGGAGCCTGCTCCTATCAACTGTATGTTAATTAGAAAGTGAAGCAGCCATTCTGAGATGTGTTTAATACTCTTTTTAATGAATTGCAAAAGGCCAAAAGTGGACAATTTAACTCCAAATTACCATTCTCCTGCATTGCAAATTACAAATTATTTATTTGCTGACTCTGTGGTAGACCTGGGGAGGCATATCCATTAAGCTAGATAGGAGTTTATTTATGTATGAGGCCATACACATTTTCCTTTGTTAAAAAGGCTATTTCTTCTTTTAATTATGTGATATTAAGAAAGTATACAATACCAGGTTCTAACCAAATAATACACAAAAACAGGTCAGCATTTGTTTACATCAGAGAGTAAGCTATATATAAGATATATAAGATATATATAATATATATACATATATATATATAGACATACAGCACCTGGTTATTATATTGTTAACTGTAAATGTGTTTACATTTGTGATTTTGTGAGTGGAAAACAGGCAAAAGGCCCCTCAAATGAAATTTTCACTGAAGGAGAAAATCTTTGCTGGAAACGGACCACAGAATGACAGTAAATCATTTCCTGGCACAGGGTGATAAAGGGAGATAGACCCAGACTTATTTCCATTTATATAGTGCATGGACACATTAGAGGGAGAGGGTAGTTGCGCTTGAACATCATTTCAAATAAATCATCCTCCTGGTAGCATTACACGCATGCACGTATCAATAACTCTTGAAATAGAGCAGCACAAATAATACTTGTCTCAAATGTGTCTGCTATCCCTTTTTCATGTTAAAGTCATGCATGTTTTTTTTTCTGATGTGGAACATTGTGCTATTTGTAAGAGATGTGGGGGGAAACTGTGCTTTTTTAGTTTATTTCAGATGACTAGAAATACTTGACTTTTGGTTTGCAAACATTATAAGCATTCTTTCCCTAAATTAAATATACTTTACCTTGTGCCCTTGTTTCCCAGGCTCTCCTGCTTCACCCTTTACACCTTTGTGGCCCTGGTTACATATAGAGAAAAAGAGAAACACCAGTTAAAAACATTGTATTTGAGAGTCCTCACACAAAACAAAACACAAAACATTTTAACTCTGCTCCTCACCTTCATGCCTGGAAGGCCAGGATGTCCAGAGGTCCCTGGTGGACAAGAGTTTGGACACTAAAGAACAACATAAAAGTCATAAAACATTCCTGACACCTAATGTAAGAAACTCTCATATATAATTTTCAGAAAACAAAGTTTACCAGGTCGGTACCGCCTAGCATTCCAGCCGCACCCTAAGATTGAGAGAAATAGGTTAACATTTTTATATGGGAAGCTTTCAATCATCGTGGCTCTAAGGAACTTAAATCACTAGATTAAGAACAGAAGTGTTGAGTGGTTTATTAATTTCATGACTGCATCATGCTCCTCCTCTTGTGAAATATGAAGTCAAAAGTAAATGATTCACAAATCATGTGAGATATCAAAAGTTGTCTAACTTACTCTGGGCCCTGTTGGTCCACGTGGTCCCTGTGGCCCTCTTACACCCATGGCCCCCTATGAAAAAAAGCACAAATTTGTCAAAAACTATACAGGGAAAGGTGATTATATATCAACCAACAAGTGAAAAGTTTAGAGTGAAACATAATTTATCCTGAAGGCTTACTAAGAGTCCTCCTAAAAAAAAAAAAAAAAAAAGAGGTTTGGTGGTATTTCTGGTTACTGGGAATTATAGAATACGTGACAAGTGCCTGAAAATGTTTAATTGACCCTGACACATCATATTTATATTAATCTAATCATTAGACAGTTTTCAATGATACCAGTGATCTATACCGTACAGGCAAAGTGGATTTGCCTCTATACAGTACAGTCTTTTTTCCCTTTTTGTTCTCATGGCCAGTACATAAAGACAAACACGTGTCCCGTCATTGGCCAGTGGTAGCATACCACCACTTCAGGTTGATGTTGGTAGTATTTGAGGATGCAGTGTATTTTCTGGCCCGTAGTCCTAACTTAAAACACAATAACACTCCATTGCCCTTGTTTCTACTCACAGGTTGTCCAGCTTTTCCCAATTCACCTGGAAGTCCTCCAGGCCCGGGTGGTCCCTGCTCAAAGTCACATTGCAGATATTCAGCATTAACCTAACTTTGATACAGAATACTAACATTTAAGTAGTACAGCATAAACTGTCGTATTGATTGTGTAGTATAAACAAATGACTTACGGGCGGTCCATCTGGCCCAACACCCTAAAGAGAGACATATGATGCATATGATTTAGTCTACACAAAAAATACTATAAAATGTAGACAGCTCTCAGGTTGTGTAATATCCAAGTGGTTAAAGCTGATATGATGGATAGGCTGACAGATTTTGAGAGAAAATGTACCCACAGCTGCTCCACGAGGTCCGGTTTTTCCAGGTTCACCCTAAAAGATGAAGATAAACTTATAAGATACATACTCATTGAAGCAAATATGGAAATACTGCGTCCAGGTTAAATTAAGCTGTGTGAGGTTGCAGATGGTCTGAGTTAACATTCCTCCAGCTCATCACATGACTGAGCTGAGAACACTTGACCCAGCAATGTTTACCCTAATGAGGACCGATGCTGGGGCTTCATTGCCCACGGAGATTACATGGAAGACTTTCAGGATTAAGTCTCATTTGTCATGAGGAATTGGTTTATGCACCACGGTTCTTGCTGCCAAGCCAAAAGACTGGACAGCAGCTTGGCACTATTTCACTGACAGTCTCTGAAGCAGGAAAGCAAAGGCTCATTAGTCACTCACTTTCTGTCCAGAGCGACCATCAGGTCCAGGATCTCCAACAGGTCCAGTCAAACCCTGCAGAGAAGAGACATCAGGTTTAATTAATACATCACAACAAACTTTGTAACACTTTTCTGTGTCTATATTTTTACATTATATTTGAAAAATCATGTGCAGGTTACATGTATAGGCTACCTCAGCAGAAAATAGCCTTTCCCCCCTCAGTATTCCTATATTCAGCATCAGATCTCTATATGTTACATCATCATAACAGTCATGCTCCAGTGGGAGGAGTCTTATTCATGAATGGGATAAACATAACTGTGTGAACACATCATGGCATCTATGAGAGCAGGTTCAACAGACAAAAAAGTCCACACCAGGGCAGAGGGCAAAACTCTCAGACTGAAAACCGGCAGTGAGCGACATTCCTCTGGCTCAGTTCAAATAAGCCCACTTAAGGAAATCATTCCACACTGTTGTGAGGATTCTCAACAGGAGATACGAAGAGGGGCCAGCCAACAAAGCTGCTGTTGTTGTCAGAAATCTTTAGATATATTAAGGCACAGCTAATGAATGGTAATATACAAAACACATATGCATTCAGTTGTAGTTTATAACAACACATTCTGAATAAATCCAAAGCTAAAGTGGGCTTAATCATCAGCGTCAATATTGTAGGATGTTTTCCTAAGTCTCCTTAACATCCTGAAAAGAGCCAAAGTTAATTACACTTGGGGCCCAGCCTACCCTTTCACAAAGGAAATTAGGATTTGTTCAAACTGTTTAATACATTCCTTACATTTTTGTACACATTTCCCTAAACTTGGCCACTACACCTGATATTTCACTGGCTGCTCAAGACTAAAGAGTAAAAAGATTACCCTTATGGTGGGAGGATCACACTTTATAATCTCCCCCCACAAATTATAAAACAGAATCTAGTTACGTCATTTCCAGGAATCCCAGGTAATCCTGAAGAGCCGGGTTTACCAGCATCTCCATCAGGTCCCTAAAAAGAAATGTCACACATACACACACAATTCAGTGAAAATCTATACAACACAAAGCAATGCAAAAGTCTACATCATTTTATATTTAGATTAAATGACATAATTACAGGAAGACCATCCTCTCCGTCTGCTCCCCTTTCCCCCTGAAATAGAGATAGTCAATCTTTTAAGGAGAGCTAAAGGTGAACTACTTGCAAAGTATTTAGCACATGATAGGAATAATGTTACAGAACTGAGAGCACTTACAGCAATTCCATCAATTCCTGGGACACCTGCAGGTCCAGGGGGGCCAGAAGGCCCGTCAGTCCGCTGAGTAAAACAATAAGAAATGATAATATAACTAGACATTTTTAGTTTAGATTTCCAAAAAATGCCCCCGTCGATTCTAACCTAATCATATATTGACATACTGCTGCAGAGACCATATAAGGAGAACAGGTGCATGCCTTATGTTGCAAGACAAGACTGGGACACACGGAAATAAACTTACAGCCTGGAGGTGGTTTCTGCTTTCAGAAATCCATCAGCAATAGATAAGACTTTGCAAAAGGAATTTTTCCAAAGTAAACCGCTGACAAAAGCCGCACACCTCACTACTCTCAGGGACAGAGCTTTAACACATTTCCAAGATAAAACAGTCCGCGTCTCGTCACAATTGTAAATGCATCTTGTTTGAACACTCACCTGCACCTCTGACACATCAGTCTACAGAGACAAACATCGAGAACAGACACAGAGAAAGAGGGAGAGAGAAAAAGATAAGTCTTACTTGAGCGGAGCAAATAAGGACAATTTGCAAGAGCAACACCAGAAGTGGCCCAATAACGCCGGGAGCTCGAGCCATGATTTCCCCGAGGGCAGGAAAGGAAAAAGTTGTAGTCCTTTCTCTGGGAATTATTGGGTTGAAGGAGCCCCCGACAAAACAACCCAACTGAATCCCCTTCAGCTATCTGGACAGCCCGAGGTCCCATAGTCATCGGGGGCTCATGCATATTCATTCAGTCGTTGGCAACATGAAGGGATTGGAGAGTTGGAAGAGGGGACACGGCGGGGAGGGGCCACACCGCAGACACCACCAATAGGCAGGATCAGCGGGTTATTTAACCTCCGCTATGATCCTAACTATTTATGCACTTTTTATTTTAAATCGCTTGTGAGGACGAGGGGCTATGGGGACAAGCGGGCCAAAAGATACAATATAGTATTACTTGCACAGATTGGTGATTTCTAAACACACTGTTTCCCTAGAACTGACAGCTCAGACTGCAGACAGTTTGGATTGTCATCCTTACCGATGACGAGGTTGGGAGGTCACGACAGGTTTCTGCCTTGGCCCGCGTCACATCACAGTGAATCAGCATCGACTGGAGTTCAAACTAGTTAAATAAAAAAAAAAGAATAATAAATTAGCACCATAACATCATAACACATCACGGAACAAACGGAATAGGCTATTAAAGCTCTACAGCCCTGTAATGTCAGTGTGTCTCTAGAGAGTCTGCCTGCCTATGTTGTGCAGATAGAAAACAGGCTATGGCTGCACAACACATTATTTACAGTCGGGGACCCGTTATCGAAACATGACTCTGAGCCAAATGTTTATATGGTGCAATGACTTCTAATATGGGCACAAGTGGTGAATTAATCCATATGCTGCGCACATTTCGAAATCCTGCACCTGAGTTGCCCGGTGCGGTAGTGCAGGGTGGTCTGCCTGTGCACAGCTCAAATTCTTCACCACAACCTGCAACAAATTCCACATATTTGTCGATAAAGCCTGAACGGAGAGACAGACTAAAACTGTCCAGCCAACCAACATGCCATGGTCCCTTCAGGCTTCATGAAGCTGAAGACACCCTGCCCATAAATGATTTCACAAATTTCACACATGACAGTCTTTCCTTCTGACACACACACACACACACACACACACACACACACACACACACACACACACACACACACACACATATGTATATATATATATGTGTGTGTGTGTGTGTATGCTGTACTAAAGTGCTTGAGAAACGTAATTGCCACCTACATGATGAACTGCTGGGTGAATTTAAGCAGGCTGCCGTATTAGGTAGACCCTAGTAGCCTACTGCATTGTTTCCGTTGCAAAAATCTGTAAACACTGGTATAGCCTGGTTGACGTACCGGGACTGCCATCGCTGGGTTGTCCTTGAGCTTTCCTATCAAGGTGAAGCCATCAAGACTGACTTTCTGTCGGGATGGTATGTTCTGAGACCCGATGAAGACACAGTCCACATAAAGTGTAACTGAGCGCCTGCTGACTTCGAGCAGGACTCTGTGCCAGCGGTCATTGAAAAGAAGTACCAAAGGCCCGAAATCAACACTCTGGCTCCCGGAGTCCATCGTCGTGAAGGTAAACTCCAGAGACTTCGACCCCCCGTTGAGTCGGACTGCCAGCTGTTCATTCCCATCCACATCCTGCATTTGCCAGATATTCCAGTTTTTATTTATGGTGCTGCCACTCATATGCAGCACTGCCACAAATGCAAACTCTTCTGGCAGTCCCAGCGGATAAGCTGATCTGAAAAGTAAGGGATGGACATTACAAAACCATCTGTTTACATTATGAATTTAAAAGCAGTACTACTGTACATTCATTGTGTGAGCCACCTCTGTCGAAATGATAACTTACTCCGTTAATAATAGTCATGTAATAGATTTCACTGCATAAAATACCTATCTGTGTATTGTCCTTTTAAGTTGTATTACAGAATGGATGAAGAGACATGTCTTTGATGTTCAGGACCATGGACAGGGTAATGGCGTTAAACTAGCTCAACCACAAGGTGTCAGTGTTCATTCATAAAACACCCTTGAGCTCACCTTGTGTTGATTCTGAAGTTGAACGCTGGGCCTATTTGATAAGCAACATGCTGAGGAGATGAACCAGCAACCGTTTTAACAGTGCCCCTTCTTGCCAGCTCAGCTATGTGGAACTGGGACATAATATAAAATCCTAAGAATACAAGGACAGAAGAGTGATTAAATACAACATTTGTGCAGTGGTCCTGCACTGTCTCCCAGGATCTTGAGTTGAAGTTTCTCTATCATGAGTGACCTAGGTTTTTATAAGCCTGTTAAGATATTTCTAAAACATCCCTTCAGAGAGAAAGGTTTTTGCAGTCAAGTGTAAAAGCATATGGTATCGAGTTTTTATAGTTTTTCGAGCAATAATAGTACTAGATTGCTATTTATAGTTGCACTTTAAGCATCTGCATTATATTTTAAGTTGCACTTTAATATGGCAAATGCTAAGCAGATAAAAAAAGCAAACTGTGCTTAGTTTTGTGAATCCACCTGGGAAGTGATCTTCTCCATTACTGATGTGAGGACACATGAACTGCTGCTCCAAATGAATACCAATTTGAGATGAAAATCTCACAGCTGCAAGATGGAAACAGAAAGCAATCCGTTAGTAGGCAAAGTGTTTGTGTGTGTGTGTGTGTGTTCTGGGCAGGGAATAAAAGCTCAGTGTTTGAAAAGCTGCACCACTGCCTTGAATAAATATTAGGCTATCTCTCACTGTTTGTGGTTTCCTCTTTAACACTTCAGCCCTAGATTTGCCTGTTTTCACACATCTTCACAGGAAATTAGTCTTTATCAAGTTTGAATAAATAGTTCAGTACAGCAGATAATTCCTTTGTATTTTTTCTAAGTGGGGCACCAATATTGCATTAAACATCTGATACTGTTCAATATATGACTCCAAGTTGATACTGTAATATTATATTTGATGCTTTGCCACTATTATATTTAAGAATGGATTACATTTAATACACAATTTAATTTCCTTACAGTCACACAGTTGGGCTCAGTAACCCACAATTGCTAGTGCTGCTATAGAGCAGGATATATAGTAAAGAGCAGCAGTGTTTAGGGAGGGAACAGAAGATCATCTAAATGCTTCATGGTGCAGCAGAAACAGTGTTATATAATAAGTGTGTTATATTGATCAGTGTCCGCTAGCAGGTTTTGTCAACTATAAAGCATTTCTACAACATGAAATGCTAATAAGGCTCCACAGACTTCACTACATGTGAAACAAAAAATGCCACAATTATTCAAAATGTAAGAAGAACATATGCCACAACAGAAACTGTTTCAACAAAAAGGAACAACAGTGACAAATACTAACTAGTAGGGATATCATTACAGTGTTGAACTGTTTTTAAAAAATGAAATATTCACATTACAGTATTTTTTTCTTGTTTTGTGATCATTATCTCACTAATGCCATATGCAGCCTTAAAGACTACTTACTCTTAGAATGGAGTCCTGTGCAGAGATATTGTGGAATCACATAGCAGCAGCACATTGAGTACAGAAGGATATTTCTGGAATGCAATTACATACCGCAAATGCATTTTGAGTGAGAAAATGTATTTGTAATATGGCTGTCACAATAGAGTTAAACTTGTACTATATAGAAACCTGTGAAGAATTAAACAATATTGAAATCAATTACATGGAACATTACTCATAAGATTACTATTAATTCTGTTATTTACCTTTTGATTTCACCCATTGCATAGCTTAAAATAAAATAAAATAAACCCTGCTGCTGGATGTTTCTTCAAATTGACTTCCAGAGAGAACAATGACCTGAACAGTTTTTCCTTCAGAATGAGTGGAAAGCCTTAGGTCACAGTGAGGGGTCTCTTATAGGCGTGACTATTGTCATTTATTTTGGGGGAGTGGGTCAACAGTCTCCACAGTGTCAATTTGGAATTCCCACTAGTGTTCTCCTGTACCCACCTTCGATTTGATGTTAATATTTAATATTTAACTACACAATCACAGCACTGTATCCTGTTGGTAGTTCTATTTTCATGTGTACTGTAAGTAATACCAAGCAACCTGTCTGTGATAAATATAATGTTACCACGTGATGGCTTTATTTGCTTTGCACTCTAGGGACCTACATTCTCTGTGATCTCTATGGCTGCATGGTATACAGACAGCAGAAAGCAAGTAGTGAAGCAATTCAAACTGTACTTGCTCTGTCAGGACAGCAGGCAGAAAAAAAATCTATCTTCATCTTTTTGCCCACACTTTCATACAATTTGATCTCATAAAGTGCCAGAAAATGCCATCATGCAACTTTAGATGTATGACATAGACAACTTGGATTATATAACAACTATAATATTAATAATAATAACAACAACAACAACCATAATGATGATGATGATGATGCTTCATTTGGCAGTTTTGTATGTGCGTGTCAGCTGCGCCTGTGGTATGTGCAGTAACGCGCAGTTAAATGTTCATAAGCGGCGCCTGCTGTCAGCTCTTGACTACACTTGGGTTAGCTCGGTGGTTAGCGACACACAGAGCCAGTCTACTCTGTGTAACATTTTACAGGACGTCTCCACCATAACGTTAGCGAGACTGGAAAGTGAACTAGTCAGCAGAGTGGTGTTTTCCGTCAGGACTTCACAGTGGAAAGGAGGACGAGGGCAGAAAGTGGAGCTAACGTTGGTTAGCTAGCGAGCGTTAGCTTCCCAGCGCTATGGTAAGTAGCGTTAGCATTAGCTGTGCTGCTAACAGCTGCTCGGTGGGTGGCTAACGTTACGCTAACGGTGACTGCTAGCTCTCTGTGTCGAGTGGGACTTCTCAGTTTCAGTTGTGTTTTGTTATATTACGTATCTCCCGTTGGTCCTTAGGAAAATGTTTTGGTAGCTTCCACCTGTAAACCCAAATCCTTGCCGAGATTCAGCCTAAATCCAGGGACCTGTATTACCTCGCCCACTCTAGTAATAGCTTCAAAACCGTGTAGCTAAGTTATAACTGTTGTCTCTAAACTGGTTTGGCTTTTTGGCTCTTTCACAAAGCTTCCCCTTTTTTCAAAAGAAGAAACCCCAATCGATGTCTCGTCAGGCCTTTTCCTACGTATTTTCCTTAAGACTAGATGTTTTTTTATTTCAACTACTTTTTGGTGACTTTGAATCTCTTCACGTAAATGCCAGGCAGCTGACAACACTTCCTTAACTTCTCAGTAGTTTCCCGAGTTTGGTTAAGGTGAGTGACAACTTTGTTATTATTGTGTGGTTATACACAAGCTAACGGTTGATAGTATATGAGCCCCAGCCACTTCACCGAGAAGCTACTTGGTTTACTGACATTTCAACATTATAAAGATCGTACCATTTTATAATAGTAGCTATTACAGTGTAATGTTACACCCTCAGACCTTCATGGATCACGGATTTATATTGTTGACAATAAATGCAAACGCGCTCCTTGGCTTTCATACTTACCAAGAGTTGTTTGCGTAAACATTTACATATCTCTGGATTAAATCTGGTAGCCGTCGGGGATATTTTACTTTGCATGTCATAACTGTAGACATGGCAGCTTAATTTCACAGTAGGCTCAACAGAAGCAGCTGTCGTTGTCTTGATATAGCTAATAGTTAGGGATAAATTGCACTTGGTCACTTTGTTCATATGACAGAGTTGCACAGTTGTCTGTCAAACTAATAAATTGTGTGACTGATTTTAAAGCTATGACAAAGTGGCTATTTCAAGGTCTAATTAAAGGTATTAATGCCAGTATTAAAACATACAGATGTCGGGGACAGCCGGTGAATTCATTTAACTGCTGCTGTCTTTGTATGTCCTCTGTGCGCAGCGTAATGTAGTGTTTTTAAATGAGTTTTTAAATATCACTTCTTTCAGTGAGAGAGGCATATTTGGATATTAACATAGCCTGGTACGATTTGGTCTGCATCACACAACTGTGTCAACCAGGTCAAATTCATGGTGGCCTTTTGTGTCTCATATTGCTTTTCACTGGCATGAACACAATGACATATTGCCTCTCTGTGGATGATTTATTAATTTCATGCATGACTAATTTAGGGCGCGTCTGTATGATTGTTTTTGCCAGGATTGTTTTGCCCTTACTATGACCAAAATCAACTTCAATTTAAAAAAATAATGCATTTAAATAAATTGGGGATTTCTGTGTTTATTTATAACACTACAAATTCATGATATTGTATTTCATACCTATTTTTGTGCTGATATTTGTAGTTTTCTTTCCTGTACCCTGTTTCACTAATGCTATAATTATCTGGGCTGTTAAGAAATTCAGCCCAGTGGATAGGATGCCTCCAATGCCAGATGTAAACTTCATACTGTCACCCCAGTTAAATTTGGCATTTGACTGCTGCTGATGTTTTTATTTATATATTGTACTGGCTTCTAATATTATCTATTTGTCTGTCTAATCTACCTAATCTGTCTGTCTGTCTATTGACATAAGGGGATATTTTAACTACCAAGGAATACATGGAAGTTTTAGACTGGTATTTACATCTATGTCTGTAGTGGGAATACTATATTTTAAATTTACTAAAAGCTGTTAGCTTTAATCCAACATTTGAAAAATCATTTTTTGACTTTTGCCTGTAGGCTTACAAGTGTATCCAAGATGATGTGAGGCACCTCTGCCTGTAGAGACCAAGATGACTGAAGTCCAGGCCACAGTGGAGTTTTCTGTAGAGCTCCACAAGTTCTACAATGTGGATCTTTTCCAACGAGGGTCAGTACTGTGTCATTGACTCTACAAACTTAGTAGTCTGTTCCTTTTAGGCATGGCTTTCCAGTAGGTGGTAAGTTAATAATGCTTTATCAAGGAAATTTCTAGCCAAAGCAAACACTTAATGAATGTTGGAGGTAAAGATTTAAGTATAAAAGTCTAGAGTGACTGTAAAAAGTACCCAGGAATAAACATAGATGTGAAGAGTACTGCATTGCCACGTGTGGAGGAGCTTCTCTTTTCTGAATTAAAGTTAATGGGTATTAATAACTGTAGTGCTATGGAGAGAGCAAAATAGTAAATATATATTATTTTAATTCAGTATACATTGTAGTGCAGGAAATTCACATTTGGTCTGGCAGTCAGGTTGGTTAATCGACTTTATTCAGGACTCTTGGCTTTGGAATATCTATAATGTTATAAATTATAATGTTATAACATAAATGTCTCATCAGCAGAGGTTATATAATTTTGTCACAGAAGCATGATTTAGCTGACCTATGTTTATGGTTGGCATGGCGTATTGAGTATAATATCCTATAGATAGAACTTTGAGACTCACATTCCAGTATTACACTAAAAACATGTATCAGTCACTTACTAATTTTTATGCTGTTCAACAGGAAACAAGCAAGAATCCCATATTAGTTAAATTGCTCAAGAACTCTTCTTGTTTGCTGATATAGTTCTGGTTGTGGCACTGTGGTTTGTTGTCTTCTATGCCCTCATTCCGCAAACTAGGAATGATATGTCCCATTTTATATATAGTGTGTGTGATTTTCATTATTTTTCTGGCAAGTTTGTGTTTTTATTTTTGCAGACATCTAGCATGGCATCCAGTAAACACATAATTTGTCATGTTTCATGCAAAACTGAGGAGGAAAAATGATTCACATTGTCAAAACTGTACATTTGTGGTCTGTAACATCTGGAAAATATTTCTACAACCGCAGTGTAAAGGTACTTCACTGGGATAGGATGAAACTGCTGCTGTGTGCTCCATATTCATCATTGCTTTAAGAGCTATAGTTTACTACATGAGTGACTGAAAAATAAAGTGCTCATTATTCATTTAAGGTGTAGTGTCATTTTGCAAGTCAAGGCATTAGTAGCTAACCTGTGTGCTTTGTTCCCCTTCCACAGAGGTTCTAATTATCCCCTAGACCAAGCTAACAGTGCTGGTTTACTTGCTTGTGTTCATTTTAAAAATGTGTCTGCGTCTTCAGGTTCTACCAGATTCGTGCCAGTCTGAAAGTGCCACCCCGGGTCCCACATAAAGTAGAGACCAGTCTGCTTCACCCAGGAGGTAACAGAGTTGTTGAAGATGTGTTCAATATAGATTGTTTTCCTTCTTAACACAATTCATCTTCATGTGCACAAGTCCGAATCTATACTCAATCTTATAGTTATAGTTTCCCAGGTACCATTTCTGGATCTAGTTGATCAACATTAAGGGCTTTCCCCTCACTTCTCCACAGCCACTGACCTAACATTTCAGTAGGTTGTATATGTGAAGTGGCACACTGCTCCTTTTCTTATCAGAGGGCTGTTTGTTTTCCTGTAAATGCAGGTGATGCAAAATAATTCACAAATACTTCACACAGACTTGCATGTTTTTTTTTTGAATTTCATTACAGCTCTCAGGCATTAGTGCTGTTTCAGAGAAAATGTTTATTACAGATTTGGTTTACTTACTGTTTTCATGGCAGGAAACTGGTAGGGAAATGCTTACCTCACTGGCCATTTTATGTTCTCAGTATTTCTGTAAGGCGTTGTGCATATGCCACACCTGCTTGCTTAGAGACCTGCACTGCTGCTTTGGCGCAATGCACTAATTTCTTTGTTTCATATATCAACAAAGTTATTAAAAAAACAGTGTGTAATTCCATAAAATAGAAAATAAAATGGAAATTTCATTATCTATTTTTCTGTAGTTATAGTATATAGGAAACCGCTACACTTTAATCTTCGATCTACACCCAAGATATACCTTGTCAGATAATTGGTTGAGGTTTGAAGAATGTTATTGACTCATGTACAAATGTTATACAGGTGTAAAGGTTATACAGGTACAAGAAACATCCAAAGAAGATGAGTTGTTATTTTTTATTTACACACAGTTAATTGTAGTGTTGTTTGTCTAGGCTCTGATCTGGCATTTCCTGCTTCAGTCCAAGATGATGTCATCTGCAGCAAAACTTTTCAGATCCTTTACAAGAATGAAGAGATTGTGGTCAATGATGTCTTCCTCTTCAAAGTGATGATGCTGCTGGATGAGAAGAAGGTATTTGTTTTGTTTTTTTTGTTTTTTTTTGTTTTGCTCATGGTCCCAGTTCAAAATATTTATTTTTGTGTATTTGCTTGCTAGTACACAGTATTAGATGTTTTCTGTATGGTGCCACTGTTTTCTGCTAACTTCCAATTCATGAGTTTGTTTAAAAGCTAAATATAGTCTGCATACTTTTTCTGCAATGGTCATCTATGTGTCCTATAGAATTTGTGTAAAATCAATAGAAAAATAAGTTGTTTTGTGTTGGAAATTTTGTTGTAGTCTTTTTTTTTTTTTTTTTTTTCTAACCATCCATATGACCACAACTGCCAAATTAGAAGCGTGCAGCTGAAAATAAATTCCAAGAGATTTATTTGTTAATCCGCAACAGTGGACTAACATTAAGATCATGCTTCTATGTAACTTTTTTTGTGCCAGTCCTCGGTTTGCTCGCTTGGAAAACTGTGCTGAGAATCTGTTGTGACAGGGTTGCATTTTAGTGTTTTTGACAGCTAGTGTGTCCTCGGGGTGAAGGTTACATAATCCAGCTTTATTAGCACTGATACTATAAAAATTAAAAAAATAAACACCTGGATAGGTTTATGAAAGATCTTGCAGATTGGCTTGGGATGTACCGTACTTTTACATATAGGCTCTAAATTTGACAGTCTCCATTTTTTCAAAATCCTCAGGTGGACGAGTCCCTCAATGACATGGATTTCCAGCTCTTCTTGGATTTATATTTCACAGATGGCGATTACACGTAGGTGTTGGGACATTTTTCTGCATCTACTTGCATTAGTATTTGTGAATGTGGTATTTGCATCTCGTATGCCAATGAGGCACTAATAAGGTTTTCTGTCTTCCCTTTTAAATTTCCACAGGTCAGATGATTCAAGCTCTCTACAAAATATCAGTGGCCGCACACTTCGTTTGCACTTTAGCCTTCAGAGAGGCATCCACCAACACATCAATGTCATGTTTGACTACTTCCACCTGTCAGTCATCTCTGTAGCCATCCACGCCTCCCTAGTCGCACTACATCAACCCTTAATCAGGTCAGACTGCTACCTAACCCAAGAAAACATGCGGACACTCCCAGAAAGAGGGCTGTTGCTTGTGCTCAGTATACATTCATGTACAAGTGTTGGGACCTTTTCTTTAATCTGCATCATGTTATTTACTTTTGTTGTTGGCAGTTAATTCCAATCCATACCTTTTTGTCTTGTCTACATACATTTAACATTACACCTAAATTAAACAATAAAGCTGCAGAATTTTAATCTGACATTAATGCAACACAGTGAATAAAAAATAGAAGAGACCCATAAAGTTCTTGTGGACATTATCTTAAATTGATTTCACTTTATGTCTTTTAGTTTTCCTCGACCAGTGAAAACCACATGGCTTAACCGCAACACTCCAGCACAGAGCAAAGACTCAATCATCCCACCTTTGGAAAATGTGGTTTTTGGCAGCAGTTATGTCAAGCAAGTATCACCAGACGTAAGTAAAGGCCTTTTTTATAGAGAAGAAAAAAGTCAATCTCCTTTTTTTGTACATGCTATTAAATGTATTTTAAAAATTGTATTGCTGTATTAGATCAGACTAAATGAAAACTAAAGCTATACCCAAAGCAAATCAGGAACCCAAACAATACTGGAAATCTAAAAATATGAGGTTGAGTTGATTTAAAAACAGCCTGTTATATATTCTTTGCCAGTGGTACAGGCTTTGATCGTTACATGGACATGGCTATGACAGTACCTCAGGTAGAATGGTGTGTTACATTCATTGCATTTGTGGTATGGGGAAATGTGTCAGAGTTTTGACAGATAGGACAGAAGCAGAGGAGGCTGTAAGACCACTGTTACATTTGGCCAGGAGTAATTGGCTTGTCCTGACAGAGAAAGATTGCCAGCTAGAGCTGTGCCTGAGATGCAGTAGTGTGATTGTACCAGAGTTATTTAGACAGAACATAGGTAATTCCCCTCATCGCTCCTTGATGCATGAACTAAGATAAGGTAAGATAAACTTTATTCATCCCCAAAGGGGAATCCAGGTAGTCTTGTAGTTAATTAGTAAGTTAGTAGTGAAACTAATGGGCAGCTGGGGAATAACACCTCATCAGTGACTTTTCAGTTCACTATAGGGATCTGTGCAGAGGCCATTTCAAAGCATTTCCATGTAGATATTGCTTACAAAATAATTGTCTGGAAATAGCTTTCAGGTTCATCTGTTGTGATTTAGGGATGTAGTGGTTACCATAACACCATAGTAATGAGCCACAGAGTGTGCATTGGCATGCATTTTAGGACCATTTTCTTCCCTGTAGAAGAATTCTGTGAATATGCTGCTATATAGAAATCGTTTTTGAATTGCTGTACAAGAACCATGTTGTTTTGACAATCCTTTTTTGGTGTAAGGACACTGCAATAACAGTTTTCTTCTAAATTACGTTTGTGACCACTCACTGTGTTTAATGGCAAATGCTTATCTGGGCTTAAACTGGCAAAATTATTACAGATTGTGTTGTTGTGCTTTAGAGTTTGTCTTTTTCATTGCAGAGTCTACAAACCAAATGTTTACAAGTACTAGAATGTCCTGAACAGCTGCACTATTGTGTATAGAATAAAATCATATCTGTGTCCTCAATATCCCTCAGGGCAGGACATTCCTGGTGTCTGACCACTGTCTGCAGCATGCCTTCAGCCTACACAATCACCTTTGCTCCAGTCTCCTACTAGCCTACCAGGGCCTTTTTGGCTACTTCACCTCCATTACCAAGGACCTGCCTTCCTCCCATCGTATGGAACTAGGTATACTGCACTATGGCTTCATATCAACTGTGGTTACAATGGGATGTAAATAAACAATTCTAAATCACTACTTACTAAAAGAAGCAAGTCTTCTCATGAGTATACAGCACATGTTTTGATTCATTTTTAATTAATTTTCACAGTTTTGTCTTGTCAGCATTACTTTGTTGCATATTACAAGTTTGTTCTGTTCTCATGTCATTTCACCCTTGCACATTTAACATGTTGTAACCTTTAAATAAGACCAGCAAGAATTTCATTTAGAGATATAACTCTGAGAAACTAATCTTAGTTCATTATATAAAATCATACTTATATTCAGAAGATAAGTCTGTTAAGCAAAAGAGCAAATCCAAACTGTAACAGCTTCCAAACATAACTCACAGTTGTAACGATGGCTTGCCAAACCAAATGCACACAAGTGGGCAGATATTAACGCATCCCAGATAACTAAATAATAAAAAGGTTAAATATGCCTATATGTGCAATTTTACTAGCCAAGCCCAGCATGCAAGTCCTATATGAGAGAGTACTCAGAAGACCCTATCCCCGATGTCAAAGGCACGTCTACATAGGTATGTCCCAACCCTTATAGTACCTCAAATCAGCCTCCCTTTCTCTCCCTTTTCCTCTTCACTGCAGTTTCCTTCTTGTAGAAAACATCAGGTCCACTCTTTGTCCCACATACCAGAGACAATACACCTAAACTGATGTTTTGTCATCTTTTCACTATTACTCAGTCTTTCTTTCCATCTTTATAACTAAGAGTTGGTCAAATACACAGTGTAACACAATGTTACTGTAGAACTTGTATGTCTCTGGTTGTACAATATTAGAAGTACTTTCTGACACGAGCGCTGTCTGACACTGCTTCCTAATTCACATCATTTACAGGTTCTTCTTAAAACCTTCAGCATAATTATGCTATAGATTATAGAAGTGAATCTTAGTAATACTCTTTGTCTGCTTCCCCAGAACAACTTGATTTAGAGGCCCGTCTAGCTGACTTATGTGAACAAGTCAAGGTAAGATCTATTGAATGCCTTCTTCAGGAAGCAATGTGCAATTTTATTTTTTGTTATTTGAAAGAAACAACATGTCAGCACCTCGTCAAATTGTTGCATACTGTATAATATGGGGCAGAAGGGTTTAACTAACATGGCAGAGGCAGTAGATGCAAAGTGAAACATTTGCATTGAATGAATGTGTCTATGACTGGAGGGCCTGAGTAAAATCCTGATTTGTTGCAAGTCCACAATCATGCTGTTAAATAAATTGTGAAATATAATTGACATGCCCACACATACTCTAGGTATGTGTGGGCATGCCAGTTATCTTTTTTGCTTGTGTTTGCATATATGGTTTACAGACTGTGTTTATCGTTGACACATAAAAATTGGGTCTCTTCCTGCATACAAGATGGACCGAAACATAATGAAGCTAACTGAGCTCAGAGTCCTCTAAAGACAAAACAGAAAAAAAGTTTGTATAGTTGTAGGTTGTATTGGGATGTACTCTTGGTAGATATTGAAGCTAAAATATTTTGATTATCACACATATAACTGTAGTCATTAGGAATAATCCTTTATGGCTGCAAGTTGTGTGTGCAAATTGTGGAAAAAGAGATGCCACTGAATCATTTGTGCTGCTAGAAAATTTGTAAGCTGATTGACAAGTGTTTAGATGTTATTTCATGACTGGTAGAATGGCATGTAAAAAAACAATGAAAACATACATTTATTATCTTGCATTGCAATGGGATATTTCAAGTAGGTTCATATGATTATGTGATTTTCACTTGATAATCAAGCAATGTCAGATTTTATTTATTGTTAGGGCTGAATACAGCTGCCATTGTTTATTATGCTGATATACACTTGCGCCCAGTGGTGCTTGACTTGTGGCTTTATAATTGTAGCAAAAAGCAGAGTCCCCTGACGAACTGGCTGAACTGGTAAATATGAACCTGGCTCAGCTCTGCTCTTTGCTCATGGCTCTCTGGGGACAATTCCTAGAGGTGGTGTCCCTGCAGGAGCATGTTGCTGCCCTATTATCTATGGATCACCATACACTAAGAGTAAGTTGCAATTTCAGTAATTATTTAGAAATCAATTCTGGCTAGTTATCCTTGAACAATGATAATTCTTTTTTTTTCGGTAACTAACTCATAACTGGACCCAAACCTCTGAGCAATACTATTGTCTGAATCTTGATTGTATTATCACAGGTAAGGAGGTTTGCTGAGGCTTTCTTTTGTCTTGAACATCCAAGACAATCTGCACTGGCATATCAGGAATTACAGTAAGTTTCAGGCATATTCCTTTGGATTGTGAAACATGGTGTTGCAGTAAAGTTGCCAGGATGGTGTCAGTACTTGCTTATCTAAAATACTTAGCCCAAGTATGAAAGACGCTAATGATTTTTTCCCCTCATCCCCTCAATCAGTGCTCACAGTCACCAGCAGATGACTAATGCTATCAAAAGCTCCAGCTACTTCCTGTCTTTGCCTCCACTTCCTGTGGAATGTGCAGACCTAGATGGTGATGTTAGCTCCTTGCCGATTATATTTGAAGATCGATACCTGGATTCTATCACTGAGGGTCAGTAACACACAGTAACACAGTATTGTTGCTCTATTAGATGTGCAGTCAGTAGCTTTTTTTTAAAACCAGATATGTTGTTATCTCTTGCTTTTTTTTTAATGTTCAACATTGTTTGATTCTGAAGATCGAGATGGACCCTGGCTAGGAATGCATAATACAAGGACTGGCTCAGTGTCTAGTAAAACAGACAAGCCCAACTTCAAGGAAAGCAGTGCAGCAGCCAATTCCATACCTGAGTCTCGGTGTGCCCCTGTGGATAACACCTGGCCAGACAACTTTGATCCACCACCTAAGTCCAAAGGAAAGTCAGTCAAACTGAAGAAAAATTCTAAGGCTGAGAACTCCAAGAAGCTGATTAGGCAAGGGTCCAAAGACTCTGTAGTTTTAGTGGGCTATAAGAACCTCAAAGCGCCATATGCTGATGCCAACACAAAGTACAAGGAAGGTGAAGAGGAACAAGATTCTTTGCAGGGTGACTCAAGTAGTTTTTTAAGGACTAATACCAGTTCTGTTTTTGACTCTGGTGCCACATCGGTGCATTCTGGATACAGTGCTGTTGATTCTGTTGTAGATGATGATTTAACTACTGCTGCTTGTCAAAAGGATTTCTTCAAAAATCCTACAAACTTGGACATACAGAATAATCCTCAGGCAGGTACTGGGGCAATTGCTACATGCAACCAACCAACCAACCAAGATGAGCAAGCTGATCATGGTGGCCAAAAGCTGCCATCATGGTCTGCTGGGCTGAAGCAAATTGAAGTAAAGCCAAGTAACAAAGACCCATACCAAGGGGATAAAGTGACAGTTCATCTGTCATGTCAGAGTGAGAGCTCTCCAATTAGTAATATTCCTGAGATAACCCAAACAGACCTATGTGACTCACAACTGTCTGTGGTGGACTCTGTGTTTGAAAGGCCAGGCAAAGAGTCTGCACAGCGTAGCCAGTCCTGTCTGGTCTCAGTACAGGTAAGGAGTGACTGTATCAGGCTACCAGATGCAGGAGCCCCTAGTGCCTCGTCTCGCCTCTCAGACTCTGGCATTGAGAGTGAGCCCAGCTCTTTTGCCACTCAGTTTGTTCCAGGACCACAAACCTGTGCACCACTTGGTGTTACTGAATCAGGTGTTGCTCCCTCGCAGATTGAGAGGCCCCCCCTTAGTCCTGCACCACGGCCTGTTCAGCAAAGCACTCTGCAAAAGCCCGTTGGGACAGGAGAAATTCTTTGCCCAGAAAATACCAGTGGTGTCAGTGGAGTCCAGTCGTCTCTTACATCCATTAATTCTTTGCCCTCAGATGATGAGGGTGAAGGTTCCTCTAGGGACTCCAGTGGAGCTGAAGTCCGAGCCAGGAAGTCCAGTGTGCTGGTGCAAGAGCAGAGTGTAGTCTTCTCTGGGGATATCACTAACAAAGTTACCATCACTGCAGACTGCAACCCTGACACTGGTGTAAGTGATGCCCAACTTACACAACCTGCATTCGACTTGGAAGCTGACTCCAGATTAATTGCTATTTCTGAACTTAGTCCTGAGGGAGTAACTGGCTCTGGGACCGTTAAAGAATCCCGTAGTGAACCCCATACTGCCTGCCCCTCCAGTAACTCTGCCACTAGTAGCACTGACATGGTAAAACGTGGGATGGTAGAGAACTATTTTGGCTCATGCTCTAGCACAGATGTGTCTGAGATCAGCCCTGTAGAAACATCTGCTATCAAACTGGGAATCCAGACAGGGCCGCAGGTTGAGGAGGATGAGGATGAGACAGAGCATGAAATGATTGAGAATGGTTACTACGAGGAAGGTGATGGCTATGCCTTTGTGAATGGAGTTCCTGATGAGGAGCAAACTGAGGTTGGGGACGCAGCTGCTCAAGAGACGAGTCTTCTTTTTGAACAGCTTGGCATCAGCCACCTCCATGAATCACAGGATTTATCAAAAGCACCAATTTGTTCCAACCTAGCCTCCAGCAGTGTTGGGTATAGCTTGGGACGACTTCCATGTCCCTCCACCTCCCTTTCCTCCAGTCTGCAGTGGTATGAATGTGCACCCACACCACAGATGAAAGCGTGAGTCATCTAGCAAAAATAATTTTTCTCAAATCCCACCTAATATTAAACTTTATGGAGATATTTGTTTTGTTTCACACACTACAAATTAATATTCATGTACCACATTAATTATTGTGCAGCTTCATCAAGGCAAAGGAAGAAATGAAGCAGCTAAGGCTCCCTGGTTTCTTGTACAGTGAGGTGCCTGAGCTGGCATCCACTGTGCCCTATTTCAGTCTGGAGGAAGATGAAAGCTGTGAAGAAGGCATCCATCTCATAGTCTGCGTCCACGGCCTGGATGGTAGGACACTTTATCTTCCAGAGGAAATTTGTTTTGTTGGTCTTTTTGTGTGTGTTCAAAAATCCCATTCAATTAAATGCTGCAGGAAACAGTGCAGACCTGAGACTCGTGAAGACTTACCTGGAGCTTGGACTGCCTGGTGCTCGTATAGATTTTCTAATGTCTGAGAGGAACCAGGTCAGTGTATGAGGACACAGGTTTTTGTGAGAAAATTACAGTTCTACGTGTTTTACAATGAAGTGAAAAATCCATGGTTAGTTTAAATGGGTAAACTGGGTTATGTGTTATAGTCTTGGATTTGTTTTTCATGAGGTAACACAACACACAAAACAATTTGTAACTGTGTGCTTGTTCATTCACTGCTCTTTTCATTAACAGAATGACACCTTTGCTGACTTTGAGTCAATGACAGACCGACTGCTGGATGAAATAATCCAGTATATTCAGATATACAACCTGACAGTGGCAAAGATAAGGTACCATGTTGTACTCTACTAAAATATGATATAAGAGGGGTTATTAAGAAAAAACAAATTCAAGAATAAGTTACTGATTTATAAAGTGGCTGTAATGATGCATACCATTTTAGCCATGTATGTATTTTGAAGCTCACATCATCTGTATTGCTGAGGTAAAATTTTATTTAAATTTTATGTGACACACTAAACGTGTGTGTAGAACAGCTACATCTTAATGTCTTTATAGCCTGTAAATTTCTGTCTTCTTCATTTGCAGCTTTGTGGGTCATTCGTTGGGGAACCTCATAGTTCGTTCAGTGCTGACCAGGCCAAGGTTTAAATGTTACCTCAGCAGACTTCACACCTTCCTTTCCCTCTCTGGACCTCACCTGGGCACACTGTACAACAGCTCTGCTCTGGTCAACACAGGTAAGTGTCAAAACAATTAATGGATATTGGAAGAGATTCCATTAGTTTTTCTTTTTATCAGCCAGTTTATAGTTTCTATGATGGTGTTCTATTTCTCTTCTAGTAGTGGATGATATTAAATAGCTGTCAAACTTTGCTCCTAGGCCTTTGGTTCATGCAGAAGTGGAAAAAGTCAGGGTCACTTCTGCAACTGACGTGTCGTGATCACTCTGATCCTCGCCAAACTTTCCTCTACAAGCTCAGCAAGAAATCTGGTTAGCTTTGCTCTCTTTTTTTTTTTTTTTTTTTTAAATCTCTTTTCCTAAGCAGACATGTTTCAAAATGTATGTGAAAATAACTTTTCTATTGATCTGTTTTTTAAGGTCTGCAGTATTTCAAGAATGTAGTGCTTGTGGGATCACTGCAGGATCGCTATGTCCCCTATCATTCTGCTCGAATAGAAATGTGCAAAACTGCATTAAAGGACAAGCAAACAGGTGAGTTGATGCAGGATGGGGATACTGATGTTACAACTTGTTTTTAGTGAATCCAGGTGTTGCTCAGTTTTTGAATTGGAGAAGAATAAATAAGCAGAACAAGCCCAGTCCAAGGAGCTCTGATACACCAGGCTGCAGCCAAGTGTTGGGGTATATTTCACCCATTCAGTACAGCTTCTCCTTATTATTTGCAATTTCCAGTGCAGTTTGTAGAGGGTGACTGAGGGTGTTCTTCCTTCCGTCCCTCCTTTATTTTCTTAATTCTTTACAGTTGGTTTTGTTTTCCTTCCTTTCCTTCTTTAGCTAATCTGTAAAAAATGACTCTAATCTAAACTAAACTAAATGAGGATTGCCTGATTTTGTCTACAAATGTTATGACAACATACAGTTCTGCACTTAAATTAACCAAAGACCATCAAATGGCCTAAACCTTGTCCTGTTCAGCATGTTTCACTTTTGCTTATTCCAGGTCCTGTGTATGCTGAGATGATTGAGAACCTGCTGCTACCAGTACTTCAGAACAAAGACTGCAATTTAGTTCGATATGATGTCATTCATGCCCTGCCCAACACAGCCAACTCTCTTATTGGCCGGGCTGCCCACATTGCCGTCCTTGATTCTGAGATCTTCCTGGAGAAGTTTTTCCTTGTTGCCGGCCTCAAGTTCTTTCAGTAGAACTGTGGCAGAATCAAAACACATGACTGGATGAGAGAAATGTGGAGCCAATACCTCACTGCATCTAAACCTTATTCTTACCATGTTATTTGGATGGTTACCTGGTTTTTAACATATACTTTTCAAGGACATAAACAAAATAACATTTCTTTTGTTTCATGTTTATATTGGGGATACAGTGGATATGGAGTTAGTGGTTTTTATTTTTCTACTATCACTTTTTAGACATTTTTTGTTATTTGTGTTAGGGAAATGATTTCCCCACATCATATGCTATATTTTCAGTGTTATTTAAGTGTTATGTTTTTAATTTTAATTATGATATAATTATTATTTTCCCCAAGTTAAGTTGATTCATTCATTTTAGATGTTGAACTGGAAATGTAGCTGCTACAAACATGGAAATGGCTGTTCTGGTGAGCTGGCCCAAGTCAAGTCTGCACATACTGTCCTCACCATTGCAAATGTTTTTCCACCAGTTTTAAGAGATACTGCATTAATTTGCACCACAACTGCATTTTACAAGCTTTTGTACTGAAAATGGTCATTTGTACAAGTTACTTTTTTATTAACAATTTTCCATCATTTTTAAAGGCAAAGATTGCATTTGAAATAAGATTGTTGCTCAGACTTTGCATCCTTGGCTTTGCTCTTAATACTTTATTCTGCTCCTGGTCATTGCAACATTCTGCACATTACCCAGCCTGGTGTTGGGAGAATAAAGCTTTGCCTACAACATAACATTTTATTACAGGGGTTTTAAGCAATGATCATGGTTCATCAAAAGCACATGTTGGTAATAATTAACTTGTTTTATTGAACATATTTGGTTGGTATCATTTGGTAAATATTTATGTGTTAAAACTGGAAAGTATTGCTTGGAATTAAAAAAAAAAAGTTTCTTCAACAATTGTTTATATAGCATCATACTCTATCATTAAATACGCGTATTATGAAGGTGGTCTTATGACTTTTCTTTCCTGGGATCTTTAGCATTTGGAGAGTTGCCACTCCTGAGCTCAGAGTGCAGGAAAACGAGTGATTTCATATCACCTCCTGATAAAATCTTTATCTTACAGATATGATTGTAAGTGGGGTAAATACAAATTAGCTTCATCGTTTTAATGAGTCTACTAATTTTAGCCAAGAAGTTTTATGTTTATTTTGAGTGACTAACATGCAGCTCTTCATTTGGTAGTTTGCTTGGCAGTATGCATAATAGTCCTCCTATAATTTCTTTGGCACTTTGATTTTAATGTTTGTATTGTTGATGCATGTTTGTATATGTTTTAATTATATTGACATAATTTTGGTTTAGATTTTTTTTTTTTTTTCTTTTTTTGCAATGGATCACATTCCCCTGCAGATGGCAGTGGCATCATAGGAAGACGTCTTCTCTGATACCTGAGGATTGTTTGCTCTACATTTCAACTTGTCATCCCCATTTAAATATATATTTTATCCTTCACACATCAGGGGAGTTTGATGTTTAACCTTTTGCGATCTACTGAGGGGGACTAATTGCGTTCTGACAATGCAATAGTTTTTATGGCATATATGCTATAATTGACTAATAGGTAGGTGAAGGTTAGGAGCCAAAACATTTGGTCACCATATATGGACACAAGATAATGGCAGTTGAAATATTAAGCATGCAGAAACATAGTATAAACATGAATAATGGGGAAAAAATAAATAACTTCTGAAGAAATCTGCTTTTCTTTTTTTCCACTTCAATGTGAAATACACCCACAGACAAAAGTGGGTCTAACCCGGTTCTCATGGGTGATAACAAATTCAAGTGCTTTGGATATTGGTCACCATTGGACAGTCAAAGCAGTTATCTGGGTTATCTCAAAGTAATAGTTTCAGGACCTAAATATAGGACAAAATACAGAAAACAATAAATTAAAGATTACGGTGATTACCATGTGAGTTTTCTTTATATTCATCATGTACAACAACCATCCCAGTATTTAAAACACTTTATACTTAGACCTCTAATTAGCACGAGATGGCTGTGCCAAACATAGGGGGCTGGGTGCATATTTAGTATTTTGTTGAAATGTCCTAACTGTTGATTTCCCCACGTAGATAAGGAAAATGTTTGTTTGTCTTAATATACATGCGACAGAAGCTGGAATAATTCTTAAAGTGAATGTGGAATATTAGTGCGAGGGAGTTGCAACCAGAACTGAAACACCCCCACGACATCCGACAGTGGTATGGCTCAATCATTTGGACTTCACGGTGGGTGAAGAAGTTAGAGCTACAACAAGCGATGAGGAGGGGGGAGAAGCTGCTGTCCTACTTCTGTCATGTTTTTATTCGGTGAAAACAAAAAGAAGAAGAAGATAGTGTTTCTTGCATTACTTCGAGAAAACCTGGGACTGAAATATTTGGAGTAGACTCGTATAATGCGAGAGTAAGTACTTTAACGTTACTGCTTCTTTGCTAACTTAGCTCAACCACGAGTAGTCGGAGTTTACTGATGCACTTGTTGCTTTAGGTTGGTAATTTTATTATCCCGTCTAACCAAACACTAAATAAATGAGAGTAAAGAAATAAGAAATACACAATAAGAACATTTGTTTTCAGACTATAGCGTTTCCTGCCGTGTTTCTGATTTTAACACGTGTAACTTAATTAAACTACACAGATGTAACGTTATAGATTTAACAACACTAGCAAACTTATGTTGCGGTAAATTACGTTAACTTACGTATCAGGTAACCGATTGAAAAGTTTTCGAAACAAAGTCAAAAGTCAGTTTTTAGCTAAATGTTCTCCCTCGCAGGCTGTAAAGTTGGTTTCTTCTCTGACGGTAGTTAAATGAATCATTAAATGTACCTTTCAGGGATCTGCGTCAACGCTTCAAGTGGCATGAGGGTAAATGCTTGTTTGTTTAGAAACCCTGTTTTGGCGTGCACCTTTATAATTTCATTGGGCAGCGAGCATCCTTGGTAGTTCAGTCAATTTAGAGCAGAGGGGATGTTTTTGCAGCAGCCAGCAGTGTGCAGGGAAGCAGGGATTATAACAGTCTTGGAGGGGAATTAAGGATGCAGATGGCTGCTGTCATGTGATGCCAGGTTTCACCCCAGTCAGCAACAAGTGGGATGACTGACAACGTGAGTCAACACTGTATGGACTGGTAGGAAACCTATTTGAGGTGGGATGCAGTGAAGACTGGTGTATACAATCAGGTATAAGATTGTATTCTGGATTTGTAGCTTGGTAAGGTTAGTGTGGTTTCATACGTTACTTCCTCTCTCCTAGGCATGCTTTTCACCTGGCTTGGCTTTAATATTCAATATGTGTGTTGATTTTGAGTATGATAGAAATGATAACTACTGCTGCTTATTTTAAATATTTAATTTACTCTGTATAGACTGGTCATCATTTGGATGTCAAAGTGCATCAAAACATGTATGTTTATGCTATATATTTTCCAACTTATTGGAAACTAATTGATTTATATTACATTTGAAGTATGAAAAAGTCTTCAGCATAAACAAACTAAGTCTTACTAAAAGGAGAAAAATGAATGACCAAACTTTGCATTGGACTGGTAGATCACCCACCCAAGACCATTCAAATTCCTGTACAAAGCATTTTTTATGTTGTTATGTTTATGTTTGTTGTTGTCTTATTGCTTCACACATCAGCTGCTCATAAACCACTCAAATGCCTCATCACAAATATCACCTCAGTTAGTGTGTTTTATCATTTTAAATGCCAATACAGTTGTGATTGAGCTATTGTGTATTAACCAACAAGTTCTAGGATTATAACACTTATTATGGTCATTAAAATATTTGAGAACCTCAAGACTAAAGTAATAGATTATCATTAAAAAAAGATGTAAAAAATATGTCTAGGTTTTAAATCTGAGAATATACTCAGTTCTGTTTTTTGTACCACTTGCTACAGTGCCATTGGGAATGTAGTTTGTTTTTTACCATCAAACAAGTCAGATCTTTAAGCTACAGGAATTTCAGGTTTTTTTTTTTTTTATTGTCTGTTTGCACTGACACCAAGATGTGTTTCAACATGTCCATAATTTGTAGTATTCCCACAACTTGTTTTGTACACTGGCTACCCCTTTATAATCTTAAATTTTCTCATGATTTATCTTAACAGCAGTTGATTTGTCCAATAACCTCTTACCATGGTGATTTAAAAGATATTTTCTACTACTCAGGAAATGCACACAAGGGAAGGCTTTTTTTTTTTCTTCCTTCTTTTTTACTAGTTATCGTCCGGAGTGGGATTTAAGGGGTTTAGAGTCGGCTCACGGCAGTAATTAAACTGATTAATTGATTCTTAGACTTTAATCAGATGAACGTTGTACCAGTTGGGACTCAGGGTCACCATGGGGGGGGGGCTTCATGTGAGCCTTGGCTCCAAAATGATTGTTGCCCATCCACCGTTGGCATTTTTATCTTAGGTTAAACAAAACTTGCAATAACACAGTTCATTTTACAATTTCAGTTTGTGTGATTACTTTAAAATAGAAACAGTATGCACATGGATTATCTGCTTGATTGTTCCTAGTTAATAACTATTATTAGGATTACAGTATGATAAGCTCATTGAATTTGCCCAAGTAGTTCCCTGTTTTTCAATTATACATTATGCAGGCTACATAGAAGGCTACATGTTGCACCCCAGAAAATGTTTACCATGCATTGGTTGATTTTATTTGAGCTTGGTATTAGCTCTTACATATGATCTAATAAGCTGTTTTAAATTCCATTCGTCTTTCTTCACTGTTCAAAGCAACTTGTTGGATCATGTTTGTTTTGTTTTTTTTATTGCTTGCATATCTTACACTATTACCTTTCTTTTTAGATACAATATGGATGACCTGTCCTGTGGCAGATAGAGTGAAGAATAGAAGGGAACACTGAAGTAGTCTAACAGAGAGTGAGAACTTATCACAGACATACAGAAGACACCATGTCCACCTCGATAAAGCAGGAGAGAACCATTTGTGTTCTCCTCCCCAACAAAGACCAGCTGGACGTCACTGTCGGGGTTGGTGTTTAATATGTCTGTAGCTCTTCACTAGACTACCACCAAGAGGTTTTAACAGATGGCCAAAGTTCTGTTTATCACCACAATGTTTTGGCTGTATCACAGTCTTTGGACATTGTGAACGTGTAATTAATACAGACTTATTCTTTTCACCCACTCCAGCCAAAGTCCACAGGGCAGGATGTCTTTAATCGTGTTGCAGAGATTCTTGGAATCAAAGAACTGCACTTCTTTGGCCTCACTGTGGTGAAGGGTAAGTTCATGCCTCATTGACCCCTAAAACTATCAAAGGGCTATTCACAGAAATATTGCCAAGAGGACTGTAAATATGAAGTAGAGGTTTTTTGTGAATCATTTCCTGATACTCGTCACATTTTCAGCAGTGAGGTTGTAAACAAGATCCAGCCTCATGTTTGGATTATGACAATAGTTTTTTGCATGGCTTAGCAGTGCCACTCTTTTGGTGGCACTTGTTTGTGTAATAATGTGGAAAATGTTTTCTGTCAAAAGGCTGTTTAACTAAAAAAACAAAAATCATTCAGCCCTCCCAGTCTACATAATTGACTGGTGTAATCCCCTTTAGCTACTGAGCAATTTTCTGAACTTTCTTTTTCCTTTTGTTCCTGCTCTGTTTCTTTGTACAAATAGGTTGAAATGCTTTGGTAATCTTGTGTGGCTCTCCACTTGAACAAGCAGCCTTTTGTTTTTGTGGTGTTGGTTCAGCGATCACTTGGGCCTGGATTCCTGCAATATTAACTTCATTAAGCCTGGAATGTACCCTTGCATTCCTCCTCTTCATTGAGGGGAGGGATGTGTTGATGATGGGAAGAGGAGGGTGGGAGTGGAGGGTGAAGAGTTAGAGGGACTTGTCATGACACTGGCTGCCTTACTCAACCCTAACTCAAAGGCCCCAGTGAAGGATGAGGGGTGAAGGAATTGGAATGAGTCAGGCTGAAAGGAGAGAGGGATGTGTGAAGGCACGAGTTGTGAAACCATCTGGCGAGTGTGATTTGGCTGCACGTAGCTCCACAGAAGTGTTTAGGAGGACCAAATAGAAAATGCCCATGTCATGACTCATAGCAGTAGGCTGAGGTGATCAGCATCCTCATGATTAGCATCTAGCCCCTCTGTTAAAAGGGAATTCAATAGAATTCAACTTAAACTGAGCAACATTAACATTAATTAACAGAAATATTCAGGGGAATAGCACCATATCAACATTAAAGCTATGCTGTGTTGTGTTAGCATTGTTGCCATCAGCTTCCAAGTAGCCTTATTCACAAACACAACAGGGGCTTGTTTTTTTTTTTTGTTTGTTTGTTTGTTTTTTTCCCTCAGAGAATCCTGTTGTTGACAGATTTTACGCTTGGTTACATTATTTTTTGGTTTGCTTGTTAACTTTGTGCTTAATTTGTGTTTTCTCAGACAATGAGCATATATTTTTAGACCTTGATGAGAAACTGACAGAGTACTTTCCTAAAGAATGGAAGCAAGATTCAGGAAAGGTAATGGAGCCTGTTTTATTCTTGAAACTGTTTACATGCAGGCAACTGGAAGGCACAGTTCAGTGGCCTACATGTGTCAAAATTTTATGACTATAACAAAAAGATGGTACACACAGGCCTTCTCTGACACTATTTTATCTGCACGCAGGGATTACAGAAGAGACGCTTGCCTCTAGTGCTCTGCCTCAAAGTGCAGTACTACATAGAGAACGGTAGACTCCTTTGGTATGTCCCTCCATAGGATGTTCTGTATATGTCTTTACCATTGGACCCACTCAAATCTTATTTTATTAATGCTGGACCTTTTGGTTAAATTAGCTTTGGTCTACATTCTGATATCTTTTTGTACCTCTCCCTCCTTTTTTTTGTGGTACCAGTGAACGAAAGGCACGCCATCTATACTACTTGGACCTGCGGGAGCGGGTGCTTCGCTCTGAATGTCGTCAGCAGGAGGAGGTGTACTTCCAGCTGGCAGGTTATGCCTTACAGGCTGACCTTGGTGACCTCCAACTCCCCAGGGATGATATGGAGCTCACCCCTTACTTTGAACCCAAGGATTACTTCCCCCCTTGGGTAGATGTTACCGTGTGGCAGGAGCATTTTAAAAACACTTGAAATGTTACCTGATTTGTCTTTTGTCCTTTTAGATTTTGAGGTTATGTGGTGATGTTTGCCTAATGCATGTCTCTGCCTTGTTCTTTCTGTAGATTGTAGCTAAACGTGGAGTAAACTATCTCCTCTGCCATGGGCCCAAGGTGCATCAGGAGATGTGGGGCATGTCTACTCGTGATGCCATCCTGCTCTTCATCAAGGAGTCCTGTCGACTGGAGGATGTACCTGTCACATTTTACAGATTGCAAAAGGTCACCAGTCTATTTAGTACTTGAGTTTTATCAAATAAGGTTTTTTGCTTTAATTGCATTTTGGGCTGGTTGGCATTAGTTTTTTTTTTTTTTTTCTCTCCCATTTCCAGCTTTCTTTCCTCTAACTTTTTTTTCCCCCATAACACAAAAATGATTAGTGTGGGTTCATCGGAGTTGTGTGTTGTGTTGTGATAGGGCAGTTATGTAATGCTTATTTATTCCATCTTGTCCTCCCCATTTCAAAATCACTCATCTACTGAGTGGTGTTTTGACGATGGGCCCATCCATTACGTAATGTGCTAACACTTTAAATTTGTTGTTAGCAGCAGCTTACCGTTTCCCAGTGAAAGGAGAAGAACTAAACTGCAAAATAGCTCTTATCTGAGCTGCCCAGATGCCTGTCTGACATCTCATCATTCATTTGTCCAGGACAAAAAAGAGGAGAGAGGAACCGCATTGCTTGGTCTGACCCTGCGAGGAATGCAGGTTTATCAGGTGGGTGAATGTGTATTATTAATGCACTGTGCTGCATGTCAATGCATGCATACAGAAGTGTGAATCTGGGTTTCCTCAAAGATTCAATGTTTGCATCAATAGTCCTGTGAAACCTCTGGCTAGATGTGTGAGGAATGTGTGGGGTTGCACCCAACAGGAGTGCATGAGGAGATAGGAGCCGTCTGCCAGTTGTTTCATCTGTCCATCAGGGGCCATCTGGGGGGGATTAGGGCTCTAGGCCTGGCTGATTAAAGAGTCAACAGACCGTGAGATACCTTGAGAAGCCCTTGGCTTCTTCACCAAGACCAGATGGCTCCTATGAACAAAGACAGTTGATTATTGATCACTAATTTTAAAATATATTCAACAAGATTACATATCCAGAAATAAATGTTGCTGATTCCATAAGCATAATCTCATACATTTGTGCTATTTTGTGTGTATCTTTGTATGTGTGTGTGTGTGCATGCACATATGTATTTGTAGGAGGTGAACAACATAAGACAGCTGCTGTACGACTTCCCCTGGTCAAACGTGGGGCGGCTCACCTTCCTGGTATATTACTGCTCTTTTCCATTCCATTCTTTCCCCACAGATTAGGCGGAATTGTTAATTGTAATTAGACATTATCTATGTACATTATTCATAATGTGTTGTTCCATTCAGGGAAAGAAATTCGAGATTCAACCAGATGGCTTGCCATCAGCCAGGAAACTGGTTTATTACACTGGGTCATCAGCCCGTTCTCGCCACCTTCTCCTGCACTTGAGCAGCAGCCATCGCCTCTACCTCAGCCTCCAACCTGCTCTTAAACACCTACGGCAGCTGGAAGAGAGTGAAGGTAGGGGTATTGGGAGGGAATATAAGGACAAGAGTAGTATCTATGATATTTTGCATTACTTGGAGCCACTTGTAGCAGAACTTGTAACATAACTTTTTCCCATGCAGTAAATTGCAATGGCTTCTGTTCAATCAACACTATTTGAATATAGTAGTTCAAACATATACTACTTTTGCATTTTTGTTCTCTATTTGGGGGGAAAAAACAACATTGATTTTGTCTGTGCTTCCTTTTAGAAAAGAAACGTTACAGAGAGTCGTACATCAGTGATGACCTGGACGTGGATCCCCCAGGTAGTGAGAGCAGTCCTGGCCTGTCTCGACACTCCACCAGCAGTTCTGGAATTGAAGCTGATGCCCGCCAACACAGCATCTCCACAGAGATGACCTCCATGGAGGAAGAAGCTCAACAGCAAGCAGAGAAATGTCGCAGTTCAGCAGACAGCCATGACAGCTCCTGCCCCTCTGGGTCGGCAGGCAGTAAGGCTCAAATAGAAGGTAGGGAATGGCATGAGGAAGGTGACTAAATCTTTGTGCATTTGGTGTTTTTTTTTTTGTTTGTTTTTTGTTTTTTAAATCTGTTCTTTCTTTATCACTTATACAGAAGTGATGATAAATTATTTATTTTTCTCATTTCAGATGTTTAATAATGAGATTTCTAAAATGATTTTCCAGGGATCAAGACCACCTTTAGAAGTCCAAAGGAGGTTCTTGTGGATGATCCTGATGAGATGTTCAAGTTGGCTGATCTTCTTGAAGGAATGTCAGTAGATTGTGCAGAACTCTCCTTAGGGAGTCACTCACCAGGTATGAATAATTTTATTGTGATACAGAAGATTTGTAAACACATTTTTATTTGTTCTCAATAAAAGTGATAGTGAAGTTTTTTGTATTCTGACACTGTTTACTCTCTTTGTCAAAACTGACCAATACAATCTACAGAAAAGAGATCATGTCCCCCGGACAGTGATGAAGATCTCGGGAAGTTATGTAACAAAAATATGTTAAAGCAGGTTGGTCATTATCTTTCCCTTTGCTGACTTTAGATTTCAGTCTTATACTTTTATATTTTTATCTTTACCTTATGTCTCTAAACAATAGACGCTGAAATCTAGCCACAGCCACAGTCTGGATGACATTCGTCTCTTCCCACCGCCGGCACCACTGGGGACCACTCTACCACCTGATTCCTCCCACAGCTATACCTTTGGACTCCCAAATGATGCCTCAGCAAACACAAAGACGCCTGATGATCACAGTTATTACCCCCCTATACACTGCCAAACCAAGCCTTCTTTCTATGGCCGCAGGTCTACCAACTGCTTCTCGCTGGACTTGTTAGGTGATGAACAGTTTCTGGAATATGTACTTTGAATTGATTGTGGTGATGTACACAGATATACTTCTTCTCTTCCTTCATTCACTGTGCAGCTTCAGTCATAGATTGCCAACATATTAATTTCTCAGTGTTTTTAGGGTTGGTGAGGATGACAGGAGGGTTTGTGTATGCTGCATATTGCAGAAAAACATTATGAAAATGACAGAATGTCTTATTCCTCTTGAGAAAGCAGTGGGTTAGATAACAGATCTAATCCAACAACATTACAGCCATTAAGCAGCATATTTATTGTTGTATATTGTGTACATACTACTTGCACTATTTTATTGCATTTCTAATCAATTTTATTATCTTTTGTAAAGTTCACATTGGTACAGAATACGTTAATGTGGAGGGCATAAAATTTAACAGTACATATTTTTAAGGCCATGCTGAATATTACATTAATAAGATTGGACCAGGTTTCCTTGTCATTAGACTATTTGCTATTATAAAAACTTAAATGTCCTTGTTTTAAATCAGATTTTCTAGGAGCCACGGTTTTATTGTGCCCCTATTTCCTTTTGCCCTTTCTTTTTTTTTTCTTTTTTTAAATCAGATTTTTAATGTACTTTGTTTTTGTCTGGCATGCTCTTTATTGCTCTTCCTATCAGTGTGCCACAGCAATGTAGCAGCTGTTATGGAAAATTGAACCGCATCTGGTAAAGGATGAATCCAACGCTTCCCCATTCTACACCATGTCGCCACTTTTGTAATTTCAATAGAAAAGTATTATTTGTAAAGCACTATCTGTGTGATCAGTTAGTGTGTAATGGATCTGCAGTGTTTTCGCAATATGTAACCTCTGAACAAAGCCTGGGTCTGTTTTCTCAGACATTATTTTCACTGTTTTGGTAATAATCTATCCAATGTGAGGTAACTCATCAAATACAAAACTTTTCTTAATGCAAATAATGTTTGAACAACTTCAGTGTTAACTCGCAATAAGGAACGATTCGTTTTTATCTAAAGCACTGTTTTATGATGGTGAAAATAAATTCTTGTTGACACTAAATAAAAAGTTGTTTCGCATGTTTGTAATGCTGCACCATTATAGTGCTGATTTAATGTTTACATCTGATTGTGTGTGTGTGTGCATATATAAAAGGAATGCAATGGTCCAAATTATCTAAACTCTCGCGAGAGTTTCAGCTTACGTTTACGGAAGTTTACATCTCATTTGGAAAAACGTGTTGCTCGGGGCAGCTGGTTGTGGAGAAACTTGAACTTGTTCCTGGGGGAACCTCAGTGTCTATAATGTGTTCCGTTTTAATAAACGCGTTCTTGTCCGGCTCTCCTGACTGTGACCGTGTGTTTCAGACTCTGTCCTGGCCGAGTGAGTCGTGGCCGGAGAGGGAGCGGGTCGAGGCGCTGACGGCTTTCATTGAAGGACTCGGACCACATTTAGCTGACCCGGACTCGGTTCTGTTTACAGCTGCGACAAAAAGACGCATTCGAGAACAAATCGAGTCGGTTATTTTGACGCAGTGCCTGCCTCTCTTCTCTAGGGCACCAGGAGACACGGGTGAAGGACTGCGGTGCAGGGACAGTGCTGCTGTTACAGACGCCGCCTGCAGGCTTGTGAGGGTCTGCGTCCCGTTGTGTGATGAGGCTGTACCGGGACGGGTGGCTCTTTCCGTCCTGCCATCTCTGGGACTGTCGGATGAGGAGCTACCCGGCCCCAGGAGACTCAGTGTGGAGGTTGCAAGTGAAGTCATGGCTGCTGTGATTCCGTCTCTGTCAGCGGACGAGCGGCTCACACTCACCACCCTGTCCTCTGCTTTGTCGTGCGTGAAAACACTCCCCGATGTCCTGGTTTCCAAAATCACAGTCAGGCTTCTTTCGACTCTGCTGAAGTGCTGCAGCGGTGCGAGGCTGAACAACATCCTCAGACTGATCCTGGATGACCTGTGCGGCTGGCACTCCATCGACTGCACGCCTGTGGTTACAGAGCGGGCTTTGCTGTGTTTGGCCGCCCTGTCAGACCACCTGCTCAAATCTCAAAGCATCCACTCCTCTTCCTCTTCCTCCTCCTGTGAGCCCGACCCTCGCCTGTCCGTCCAGTTCTGGAGGATGGTTCAGGATGGGTTGACGCACAGAGACGCGGTGTCACGCAAAAGGGCGTTGTACCTGTTGAAGAGGTGTGTGGCCCTGTCAGAGGAGGAGGGGCTGGACTGTCCCTGTTCATCAGGGGAAGGTAAATGCTCAGATTGACTCCACTAACTGTGAGTTTGCTGGGTTCCTGCAGGTTGTTACTTACTTTACTTTTTGCAGGTGAGACCTTATTCAAGTGGGACCCGAACAGGAGCAAGTTGATTAGAGAGTTTTGGGAAGATTATGTGCTGGTGATGGAGACCCTGGAGGAAAACCAGGTAGATCCCTGGTTGTGCCACAGTCAATTTAGCAGAGGGCATCTGCTTTGTACTAGTGTGCTTTTTTTCCTGTTTTTTGTCTCCTGCAGATTCATGTTGTCCGGCCAGTTTTAAACAGAATAGGCACGTTGATCCAGACAACAGTGAATGATAGTGAAGGTAAAGTGAATATTAGTCTTCAGTTCTTCTGTACCTCTTCTTAGCAGATTAGTGTTTGATTTTTGTGCAGACTAGTTAAAGCTGTATGGTAGCTCCTCTGTAGTTCTTCATGAAGGAAAAGGACTGAACTTATCAACTATTGACCATTTCACATTTTTAATTGTATTTTTACCACCAAGAAAATATTTTAGTTAAATACAACAATATAGAAAGTTTTTTTTTTTTTTTTTTAAATTGATAAATTTTTATTTTCATGGAATTACAGGTCTGTCAGGTCAAGGCCTCTTCCACCCCTCCTGGCTGCTGTGTGTGTACCAGCGCATGTTCCACAGCGAGAATAAATCCTTAATGAGAGAAGGAGTGTGCCATCTGCTCGAGCTGCAGGTCCTCCAGCAGCCAGTCTTTGCTTTGGCCTTTTCTCAGGTATAGGCCCAGAGGCAATTTATACACATTCATTCAATTTCACTGAAATCAAAGAAGGTTACAGTTGTGCAGTGAAGTTTCCTCTTCTTTTGATTCGCTCCTCAGTTTATTGTTGGCCCTTTTATGGACGTTCTATCTGAAACATCACTTTTCCACCGGTGAGTTATACAAATCAATATAATATACAAACAAATAAAATATTGCAGGAATTTCTATGTTCTAAAGTGTTTTTGCCCCAGACTTGAATACTGCAGCTTCTGTTTATGTGTAGGTCAGTTGGTCAGAGTGTAGGAGAGTCTCCTGAGCTGGGAGCTAAGCTACAAGTCTTCCTGGCCACCTTCTTCAGTAGCCTGCCATCAGAGCACAGAGGTACAGGAAAACAGAAGCCACAGAGAATGCATGTTTCCCAGCTGAAGTGCCTGTCTGTGTCTGACTGTTGTGTTTGCTCTGTAGGTTCTGTGTTGCTGCAGCTCATTCAGCAGCTGGGCTCTAAGCACTGGTGTGCAGTCCCCCTCATGTTTCTCTCCCAGGCTCTATCCAAACTTTCTCCTGCTCCACTGCTGAGGAGCGAGGGTCTCGCTGCTTTAAGGTACCTAATCTTATTTACAGTTGGGTTGTGTCATAGTTGTTTATTCGTGTTGTGAATGCTCAGTTTTTCTGTGGTGTTTTACAGGGAGGTTCTGCGTTGCACCATGATCACTCATCAAGTCCTGCTGAGAGGAGCTGCCCAGTGCTTCCTCCTGAATTGCGCCCTCTGTCTCACAGAAGTAGTAAGACACAAATGTTATACTTAAACTACTGTCAGCATTTGTGATCAATTGATGTTGATCTGATTTGGAAAGTCAGTGGAGAAGCTGATTTAACAAACAGGCTAATGTGACAGGTAATGTAATTTGCTAATGTAACATTACCAGCAAGACTGTTTAATATCATCATATTGACCATAAAGGTTTTCTGTGGAACAGAGTAAACCCACCTGTTTAACAGGTAACATTTTATTTTGACAAACCCTTGTTAATACACAGTTTTTAAGATAAGGAGCTGCAACATTGATGTTCATTGTTTTCCAGAATGCAGTGACCCTAGATGATGTTTTTAGTTTCCTGATGCATTTCCGTGCAGATGAGTCGCTGTGTAGAGGGACACAAATTTGGATCCAGGTACAGTATATCAGATACATACAGTATGAGTGAACACTTGATCTAAAACATTAGAGGTAGTAGGATTGACTATTGTCCTGTACGTTTGTGATGCCACTGCAGTTGTGTTCCTGGCTGTCAGACTGTGAAGGCAGGTTCAAGCCCAAGATTACGGATGGAGATTCCACAAAGAAAGAAACTGTAAGAAGTTATGTTCATAGTGAGATACATACCTATTTCCGGGTCCCAGCTAGCACAGGTAAGTCTGAAGCTGTTTGACTGTAAATAGAGTAAATAATTCAATTCATAGACACAGTTGTGTCTATAATATGATAATGCTTTAGAGTCAGTTTTCTTGCTCCCCAGGGCAGACTGAGAGGATACCTGATCCTAGGGAGGCTGAGAAGTTGGCCAGAGCTGTTCTGCTGTGTGTGGATATGGAAAAGGGTCGACCAGGCACAGAGATTGGTGACACTCTGGCATCATTACTGTCTCCACTTCTGGAAACGCTGGGCAGACTCAGCACCAATATCTACTTGCCTCAGCGTAAGAGTGACAAGAGCCTGCAGCTTGTGCTCCAATTGTTCCAGTTTGGAGGAATAATAAGTTGTCAGCGTGTTGGACAGGAGCAAGGTCTGTAATGACAAAAATCATTCATTCTTTGACTATTAGCCGTGTGTAGTTGTTCTATCAAATATATTACTCTGTTGTAACTCTGAAGTCATATTAGTGAATATTTTTTTAGCAAGATGTTCTTTTTGTCTGCTAAAGTTTTGAAATTACATGTAAAGGTGATCTGTGTGTGTCGAGGATGATTAACAAGACTGGGGCTATTCTCTTAAATGAGCAGAATGTACAGTAGATGAGTGTGTGCAATGAACATAAGAAGATATCTCACTTCCAAACTAAATTTGAACTGAATAACATTATTGGAAAAATATCAGCCTTTCATTGTAAATATCACCCTCCTGCCAGTGTTTTAATGCTTGCAGTATTTCACAGTGTAACTGATACATTATCCTCTCACGGAAAGTTTCTGTGTGCTTTCTGACACTTTACAAATCAGCTCAGGAGCAACGTTTCCGGAATTTGGGGATTTCTTGCATCTCTAACTGAGATTTGCTCTTAATGCTAATGGAGTTCTCTGTAACGTTAATCCTTCTATCCATACATTTAATAACTCACTCACTGGATTTAGCAGAATTAGCCAGAAGATCTGCCATAGTTCATATATTAAGCGGCTCTGGGGTGTGCGGGATTGAACTCTTCTCATTTGGCTTTTCTCAGGAGACTGTGTGATGGTTGCCATGGAGAAGCTCATTTTTAAAGTTGTAGATCCAATCCAGGAGTTTATCTTAAGGCGGCTGTGCGGGGAGCTACAAGAGGTAAACAGCAAATCAAGCAATTCACCATCCAGTTAGCAGAGACGTCTCTAGTGACTGGCTCTGACACGCACATGTGCTTTTGTTTATTTGTTTTGTATACAGCTGTTTGATGTGGAGCGGGCGGAGCTATATTTAAGTGTCCTGAAGCAGTTGGTTGTCTTGTACAGATCTGCTCCACAGTACTATAATAAAATTCAGCAGAATGATTTCCCTAAACTCATCAAGCACAGCCTCAAGATCCTTAAAGAACCAAGCAAACAGGTACAAAGCAAAATATTCAAGATCCTGTTATCAGACAGACACAAGTGTCTGATTATTTAAAACTAATTGAGTTTCCATTTCCAGATTCCCTCTGTAGCAAACCAGATGGCCAGAGCGGTGGCTATGGCATCCCTGGCCATGGTTTGTGGTCTTGTGGAGGAGGAAGTGATTGGTGAGGGATCAGAGATGATTTCTGGTATAAAAGCAGTGAATGAGTACTTCTACAGTTGTCAAAGTCAATCATCTCGGGGAAACTTAAATATACGCCTGCTGAAACCACAGACAGACTCCTCTAGGTGAGTGGAAGTCTTTTATTATAGTTATTACAAAATCGTATGTCATAAGATGCGTCAATTTTCAAGACCTGGAAAATTTAAATTTACTGTCTTAAAGCACCAGGCATAGTTAGGGCTAAGCTGTTTCCTCCTTTGGGTAGTGATCTAGGAGAGCAGGGTCGACTGCTGCAGGACTGGGGACGTATTTCTGCCAACTTTTTGCGGGACCAGTGGATTTGTTTGAGCTTCCTGATTAAGGCTGTTGGAATTGCTGAGGTTTCCAGAGCACCAGCAACTCTCAAGGCTGCTCTGAGCTGCAGTGTGGAGGCCCTGGCTCTACTGCCCAGTGACCTGGTGCTACCTGTGCTCGCATTTATGGAGACAGCATTGCCACAAGTGAGTCTCAGCCAATCTGGGTAAAGTCTAAGCAATTGAAATGAGGATTTCCTTATATATGTCGAATTTAAAGTATTTCTTACAAAAATGAAAGTAATACCTTTGGTGATGTTTCAATCCCAGGTACTATGCGATGAAGAGCCACTCTGTGTGGAGGCTGTGACTCTGAGTTGGGAGCTGGTGCAGGGACTGAGCACTAACGCCCATGACTTCTGGCTGGCCCTGAAAGGCTTCATCTCCGTGGCCTTCCACCATAAACTTCTGGAGCTGTCACACACTCAGGCTCTGACACTTAAGGCCACTTTGAAACAGGTGATTAAAACCAGCCTGCTTGTCAAAGAATGGAAGGAGTATGGAGATTTCTACTTAAAATACATTTACTGTAATACATACACGTTTATATGTAGTATACCTGCATGTGTTTTCAGATTGCCACTGAGCTGATGGAGCTGTCCCAGTCAAAAAGTGGAGTGTTAGGTGTGCTGCTTGAACACTGCTGTCAGACATGGCTACCCAGTGAGCAAGGCGGCAGTGCCCAGCTTGACAACACGTTTTGTAGTGTTTTCAGTCATGTCAACATACTTGCTGAGGGTTGTGTCTATGGACCAGTGTTCAGAAGAGACCAACGGTAAAGATACAGTGGTTTTCAAATTTACATAGTTGTTTCTTAGAGCTAGTTGAACTGTTTCGGCTCTTTTAAAGGCTCATCCAGGATGTCCAAACATATGTGGAGCAACTCGGTGAAGAATGTGCAGCTAACATCGTAGTTACAAGGTGAGCTGTGGTCATTTATAAGAGCACTCTCCTTCATGGCTGTAAAGGAAGAACTGCCACTAGATGTCTCTCTTGCTGTGCAGATGTTTTCACTACTGCTTTTATTTTCCAGTGATGACAGGGACGATCAGTTTCCCCGTGCATGTGTACTGGCTTTCCTCAGCCGCCTGGATTCCAATAATTTACAGCATGTAAGACTGATAGAGGAGCTGGTGATGTCTTTGTTGGAAAAGGTAGGATATGTATTAGTTTGGGCTGGTTTATACAGTTGAATGATTGTATATTAATCAGAATATTTGTTTCTAATATTGAAATATCTTAGATTTTAAAGATCTGTGTCCAATGTGTACAAACAAATATACATGATATTTCATATCACAAGACAAAGATGAGAAAGGTTCCCCTTTGAAATGAATCATCCTGTTTTTGCTTTGTGTAGGACAATAAAAACTTGTTTTACTATGTAATATTTTGAATTGCCCTTAGCACATAATGTGTTTGTTTTTTTTTTTTTTTCATTAAGATAAGCATCATTTGCAGCTAATTTAAGAAGGTTTAACACCATTTTCCATTATCTTCCACTCTGTCCCTCTAGGATAATGACATATCAAAGTCAAAAGTGCGTTACTATAGTAACTCCCTGCAACATCGTGTTAAAAACCGAGTATGGCAAACACTGCTGCTGTTGCTGCCCAAGCTCAGAGAGGTAAGATAATTACAGTCCCACTATTGTAAGAAATAACCACTTAGAAAGTAACTGTGTGTGTTTATTTATATGTTTAGGAGTTTGTTGCCACTTTGCTGAACCATGTGTTTGAAGCTGGATTCTGTAGTAACCAGGCCTCAGTCAAGTACTTGATCGAGTGGACAATGATTCTGATTCTCGTTCACCATCCGCAACACATGGACAGTTTTTGGGCCTGCTTCAACATGGTGAGCTCTCGCTCTGGACACTCATCTATCTGAAAACTGTTAAATTACTGACCCATTTCTCTGTTTTCTTTACAGGATCATGAAAGAACCAAGACAAGCATCTGCACCTTCCTGTCAGTCCTGGTGCATTTCAGTGTCATAATTCCTAATCTTAAAAATAAGGTAGAGCTATGGATTTTTTTTTTTTCTCCATTGAACATCATTTTTCTTAAATCACTCTCCCAGTATCCACATCTGTTCCTCTCTGATTTTAAGACAGCACAGTTGCGTAAAGCACTGGACATCATCCTGCAGTGGTGTTTTAACCATAACTTCAGCGTCCGCCTGTATGCCTTACTGGCCCTGAAAAAAGTGTGGAGCTTGGCTGAAGTCCAGGCAGAGGAAGAACCTGATGGTTTGGGAGGGTTATCCACTGTGATCAAGGCCTGTTTGAACCAGGCAGAGGCCATGCAAAGCACTGGGTGAGCACATACCACATCCAACACTTGGTAAAAGCTTTTCCCAGTATGCTTATGTATCTTTTTTTTTCCTGTTTCACCATCTAGAAATGCTAATAAAAACTGGATGAGGATTCAGGAGCACTTCTTCTTTGGTGATTTTCACCCTATCGGGGATTACAGTGTTGAGGTGTGTGTTTTGCTCACCAAGCAAATTGTGCTAAATAATCAGCTATTCTGATAACACAACATTTATTCTTTTCTTATTTTTTTTCTGCTCCCTTAGACCATATTCTATACTTTTCCCAGTCTGTCGGAGTTGGCTGACGATGAGTGGATTCTCCCCTGGAAGTTTGAGAAACTGTGGTGTTTCTCTGTAAGTCCATCTCTTCCTTTAAGAAATCCTGCTCTTCACCTGAGCCAACTTCAGCCTGGAGACTGGATCCAGCAAGACAAAGGTACAGTAGGTCCGATCAAAAACAGTAGAAATATTTGATATGACACGTCATCTTTTACTGAATTGTCTTGTTGTTATATCCCCCAGGTGATCTGGATAAGGAGGAGCGCTGGGCCGAGGTGCAGAAGAAGATCACTCCCTGGAGGTTGGGGATCCGAGATCAGGAGCCAGAACTCCAGCTGGTTCCACCACAGAGGGCTGCTCGAGTGGGCAAACTGCACGGTGCTCTGCTGGTGGTAGCCTCACTTATTGACAAGCCCACCAATTTAGGAGGTCAAGAGCTGCATTTCAAATTTCATGAATTCACATTTTATCATGCTTCTTTTTTAGAAAATAATACTTTAATATCAACAACTTAGCCTTTGTGTAACATTGTGAAAAGCTAACAATGATGGCTTCTGTTTGGTTGTACAGTGATGAGCTGGGCAAAGAGGTCAAACACAGCTGCCACTAAACCCAACCACCTGAGCAGCCTTATCAGAGTTTAGACAGGGAATGTCCAGCTTTCCTCATAGACATTTCTGTTTTATGTTCTCTGCAAGTCTACCCCAGTGCTGTTACATCAGATGATAAGCACCTGAATCAATCAGAATTTGTTTATAGAGGAAAAGACCCATTTTCAAAACCAATATTTATACTGGATGACGTGAGCAAGGACATTAGCTTGGCAGTTCTGTAAATGTTTTACTTGAGTAAAGTCAGTAGCCATTAAAGGTGTAGCTTTTTATATGTCTGTGCCCAGCCATTTTATTCTGTCATCACTGCCACCAGTGTCTTAGGACTAGAGCAATCATTTGAAGCTCTGAAACCTATAAAATCACTCAATCTTTGTATGGAGGATTTGGGGAACTAATGAGAATTGACATTTCACATTTAGAAACTTTTTGGCTTTATCCTCATTTGTTGTTCTAGGCCTGTGCAGGACATGTGAGATATTTGGAGCCAGTGCTCTGGTTCTGGATAGCCTCCGCCACATCAGTGACAAACATTTTCAGTCCCTGAGCGTCTCATCTGAGTTATGGCTTCCTCTGATAGAGGTACATCGCATAAAACAATCTCACACTTAATTGCAGTCTTTAAAACGGTTTCTCCCACTAGGGTCATGGCCTGACAAATGTGCGATTTGACCTGGTTAGCTCAGTGTCTTAGATGAGATTAGCAAAAGAGCAAACCGTATCCAGAACAGCTGGATGCCAAAGCAAATATAGCAAGTCCTATAGCTCTCCAAATAGCTTTCTATTCTGCTGTAAACAAGAAAAATGTCAAGAGATCTGTCACCGTCTCTTTAAATATGTAATTTTCTACATGATGTTGTGGTTAAAAACATCTTTTTCCCCCCATTGTGCATGAAGAAATGCAGTTACAACAGAAAAGCACCATAATAATCCTGTTTCATGTGTGTGGAAAGGGTTTAAAAGGTTTAGCAGACATGTTGAGATTACTGTCCTCCGTTTTATATGTTTGACTGTATTGTCTCACCTTGCTCGAATTATTGTTTGAAATGAACAGCTTATTTGCATCATCTCTAAAGTCAAACTACATGTCTCCCCTCAGGTGAAACCAGTGGAGCTCACTGACTTCCTACAGGTTAAGAAGAGTGAAGGGTACTGTATTATTGGAGTGGAGCAGACAGCCAACAGTCAGAGTCTCCAGGACTACCAGTTCCCTGAAAAGACACTGTTACTTCTGGGGTATGACAGCATTAAATAATGTCTTTTACTTAGTAAAACTGCAAAGAAGGCTCCAAGTCACGTTTTATTTTCCATCATTGCAGTCAGCTACACACAAGTTGTGCATAAATGAATACAAGCATCTGTCTTCCCATGCCCTTGTGATGCTTGAATAGATAAAGGTGTGAGCTGACGAAGCTATTTAATCTTACCTCACTGGTTTAGTGTGTTTCCCCAGAGGACATGCGTCTCTCTCCTGTACCTGTCGGGGCATGCTAGGCTGTAATTGGCCCTCCCTGAGGACGAGCACCCAGGAAATAAATTATACAAGCAACACGATGGCTGCAATAGTAAACGTGATCTTCACCCAGTGCGGTTTGTGCTGCTTCTGTGTGGTGTTACACTTTATTTTATTCAACCATTTCTACCTACTCGTGAATGAACAGAACTGGAATTACAAGGTTGTGCAGTTTCCAGCAGTATTTGTATGATTCACTCCTCACTAAATATGTACTACAGTCTGACCTGCCAGAGAGGGAGAGATTCATATTTATTAAATCTGTGTTCGGTTGTGGTTTTCCCTGTTCAGGCACAAAGGTGGGAGCCCTTCCGTTAGCTTAAACACCCTGTGTGTGAGCTGAATCTTGAGTGCTTTCACAGCTGTGCACTCCCCAACACAGCATTGTCTGGCTCTAATCTCTCATCAGGTTGCTAGTATCTCACCCAGTTGCACTCAAGATAAACGCAGCTCATCAGATCACACTTTCTTACTATGGGGTACTCTCTGTACACTCACTGAATGCCAAATTCACTACTTTTTCATGTTTGCTTTGTTTGGTCTGTGTTGGAAATCAGTACACTCAGATCATAACTGTTTGAATTGCTCTTGGACTTGTGTTCATGAGTCATTTATATAAAAAGCTTATTGTTCCTAATTGGAAGGACTTGAGAGAATAAAGGACTAACTTGGCTGTTCATGGTAAGGACTCTCAAATCTAATCAACTGGAAAATCTTGATTGCACTACAGTACTTCAGTCATAATGATGTCATACCCTATATGACATTGGGCAGCCATCTAAAGAAACTAAGCTTTCAGTGTTGACATTGATTTGTACTTGACATTACATTTTCCTGTTACTTTGTCCCATTCAGTCAGCTTTTCTTCCTCCTCCCCTTCTTATAGCAACGAGCGGGAAGGTATTCCTGCCAACTTGCTCCAAATGTTGGATGTGTGTGTGGAGATTCCTCAACAAGGGGTCATCCGGTCCCTCAACGTTCATGTGAGCGCTGCCCTGCTAATCTGGGAATATACAAGGCAACATCTCACCTCAGACTCAGCTGACGTCAAGTCAAAACACAGCTGAAGAAGAAACCAGCGGTGCAGCTCTGTGGGCATGACCTCTGGCCTCCGGATGTTGACCTTACATGCTCATCTCTGATGTGAAAATCATCTTAGGAGACTTTAAATGAAAATGTCAACAGGAATAGGTAACGTGAACACCATCAGGTTGTTCATATTCTGTCTAGAGAGGACTCGATCCTGTTACGTTCTAATGTCGTCAGCAGTGTTGTTCATGTGCCTTAATGAGAGGCATGAATAGAGATCAGTTCTGGTTATTACATCTAAATATTCCACTGGGCATGCTGTTATATTAATGGAGGCAATTTCTGTGTCGGCACAACAGCAGCATGAATGAATATTTTCTCCTTTGATAAGGAAGGGTCTTGTTTATCTGACCAATTAGTTTGTTCCAGGATTGGACTATAATGTCCATGTCCAGCAAACTATTCTACATAATATCTAAATGCTGATTTTAATAATAGGTATAATTCTGTTTTGTTATTGCACTTTTTGATTTTAACTTGTAAACTGCCTTTTTTTGATAATAATTTATAAGTAAAGCCATTTTTATCTCTTTTATGTACATGTGTTTTTATTTATTGTGGGAAGAGACTGCATCAGCAAGGGAAGGACTGAAAGGGTTAAACAAGGTACAGAAGGTATTCATGCATCCTCCTCCCTTCCTTTAGAAAGGAGCTGGTTCACCTGGAGACCAGACAACCAGATGGGGAGCAGATGGAGTATATTTGATCACACTGATTTCTTTTCCTAGCAAGCCAAGCTTGCATGTGACTCATCATGTGAGGACAGCAGCTTTGAATGGGACATGGGTGACCTGGATGGCTCCTTGGTGGAGCCCGGGCTGCGTTCCCAGGGAGCGGCAACAGCATTCAACACAAGCAGCATTGGGGTAGCAGGATTTGTGCTGTCTGGGCGTACCCAGCTGGTCTTAGAGATCCTCATGGTGCTGATGTGTTTGGGCGCTGTGACTGGTAGGCCTTGTACTCCTTGATAGTTTATTTCTTTTTAATGCACTTTTTAATGTTTACCTTTTAATAGCAGACATAATGCCTTTCTTCCTTTCCTTCTTCCAGCACCTCTATAAAATCACACATATGATGCGTTCAGTTTTTATGGCTGTGCACATTTTCCCTATTTTTCCATTTTAGCTGTAATTTCTTGTTTTTGGCACTATGTTTCTTGTGTTTTGGTTAGTCAGTTCTAATAATTTACTAAGGCTATATAGATATTGATCCAAGAGTAAAAACAAGTTTTAAGTTGTCACAGTCTGAAATTCTCATGTTCTCAAGTTTGATCAACAATAGGAACACTGTTTCTGGAAGGACGTGTTGAATGTTTAAAAATTAATACATTTTTTTAATGCTCTGAGCACCACCAACAAAATTCCAAATACCTTTATTATATTTTGATGGTAGCAGAAATCATATGTCAACTTGAACAAATAAAGCACTGCTCTATGAGTTACCACTGGCTCAGCATCCTGTAGTACTGCATCTGAAGCCTGGTATCTCAGAGATTCTTATGCTTCTTTCTTTGCTTTGTTTCAAAGTTCAGACTGTGCACCATTTTTTTGCATGTGATACATGGTACCAGTCTGGCAATCTAACTTTTGTGTCATGTGTGGTGCTGGTGTATTTCTATGCAGGTAACATTCTTGTCATTGTTATTGTGGCTGCAACCAAGACTTTCCACTCTGTGACCTCAGTGCTGATCATGAACCTGGCCATCAGTGACCTCCTGGTGGGCGTCGGAGTCATGCCTTTTGTTGCTTTGTCCATCATTAACCGCGGATGGGTGAACTGTGCTGTATGTAACTTCTGTCTGGGATCATAACGCATAACTCACTTCTTGTTTGTCATAACATGTTTTTTTCCTCCAGTGTGATGATGTTCTGTCTCTCTCCTGTGTGACAGGACCTCTGTTTGTATGTGGGATACACATCTTCTGTGTATTGCACAGCTTCTGTGCTGACACTAGCTGCTATTGCTCTGGACCGTTACCACTCCATCATAGACTGCCTACGCTACAGCTCCCGTTGCACTCTGTGGAGAACCTGTGCTGTGGTCTTGTGGATCTGGCTGCAGGCTTTGGCCACCAGCTGCCCTCCCCTGCTGGGCTGGAGCTCCGTCAGCTATGTGGTTCCCATGTACAGTTGTGCAGTCAACTGGGCGAGCAGTCCCAGCTACACGGCTTTCATGGCTGCCCTCTCCTACCTCATACCCGCAGTGGTCATCCTCTTCTGCTACATCAACATCGTCAAGGTGGCCCGCAGCCATGCCAGGAGGATTCATACACTGGAGGACTCTGTCCAGCGTAGCAGAAATCCAAGTTCTGCTTTTGGCCTTGGTGATGCATCTCAGCAGCAGTGTGGGAGCCTCCACAGCCCTTCTACTCTGATCTATCACGTAAGTGGACAGTTTGTGTCTGAGGTTAGAAGAGAACAGGGGATTTATATCAGCCCTACTCTCCCTGATTCTTCTACAGAGCAGAACAACCATACATCCAGACGTTTTTTCTCCTTTCTGGCTCAGAATGCCTCCCAGCTGCCCCTTCACAACACTCAGCAGCACCATAACCACCATGGAGTGGTGCGTCTCTTCCTGGTCATTTCAGCCTTTTTCCTCTGCTGGACACCTTATATAGGTGTAGCCCTGGTTCAGGCCACAGAAACTGCAATATCAGGCCAATCCAGTCTCATCCCACCGTCTGCTGTTACCTTTTCATACTGGCTGGTGTTGCTGAACTCTGACATCAATCCTCTACTCTACGCCCTGCTTAGCAAACGTTTTCAGGGTGCTCTTCAGGGACTGAGGCAAAAAATAAGAGTACGCATGGGGAGTGTGGTGGGCAGGGGAGGGGAGGTCAGGGCTGAGGGAGAAGATGGCAGAAGCAGCGTTCCCTGCACTCTGAGCACCACCCACCCCTGTCCGCCTTCAAGCTCTGAAAATTCAACCTGTGATGACTCCAAGTATTCCACCTCCATATTCACTGTTAGCACTGACTACAAACAGAGCTCTAAAGAGCATCTATGTAAAATGTGTCACCCTCAAAATACCTCCTCATCCTCCGTGTGGCGAGACGCTGGTGGTGACAGTAGGGTGGACTGCCTGCAGGTTCCCTCTCGGCCACAGGAGGGTAGCAGAGCACCTTTCTCTGCTTTGACCAAGGAGCCTCAAGCCACTTTCTTCTATAACCAGATAACAGTGAGAGTGGAGCATGATGTTTGTTAGTCCAACATGTTCGCCTGCTTTTTTGTCACCCAAAACCAAAGTGCATATATTTTATGCTTCTTTTGTCTTACCAATAAAGTAATAATGTATTTAGTGTAATATCATAGACGAGAGCAGCAAAAATATTCATGATGGAGCTGAAGCTGGAATTAGTGAATTTTCTGTCAATTACCTGTTAATTAATCAGGTAATTGACAGTGTCCATTCATTGTATCACAGATTCCTTGCAACATTAATTTATGAGTTTATGCAACATTTATGAAAAAAGGGCTAAAACTATTTTCCAGATAAACTGATAGTTTTTTTTTTTTATAAAATGTTAGAAACAAATCTAAAAATGTTCATCACATCTACTCAGATCTGAAAGTGACATATACAGTTTTTTTTTTCTGTCTGACAGTCAACAAACAAAAAATATTCAGTTTACAATCAGTTAAGTGAGAAAACCAGCACATACTGCACAAATTCTGAGTAAAACAATTGAAAGATTGCTGAAATAGCAATAGATTCTTGTTATATCAGTCAGTTGTTAGACTAATCATGTAAGTTCCAGCTGATATATTATTTCTCTGATCAGTAAATGCAAAGCACAATACAACAGTAAGAATCAAACAAACCTGGACAAGGAAACATATTGAAAAGATTTTTTTTTTTTTTTATATATGGTACATGTGATTACACTGAAAGACACCCAACAGCAGATCTAGTAAACCCACCGTTTATTTGCCGTCTACATATTTCTTCCTCAAATGTGATAATCATATGTTGTATCTCGGTGTAAAAATCATCATTCCTTACAAAGGTTTACATGTATGTCTAGCAATAATTCCAGAGGAATACAATATTATTATTTATTGTCATAGAGAATGACAATGGGAAACAGTGCTAACGTTACGCTATTGCAAAACAAAGAAAAGGCAGTGAAGTGGACTTGTCAGCTGTAACAGTATGTGCATGCTTGTCCTGATAGTGTTCCTTAAAGTTAATCAGCAACCAATCACAAAAATGTCAAAGGTCCAGCACAATGTTCCAAAAAAACAAAAACAAAAACAAAAAAACCCAACTGATCCGATGAGTACATAAGGATAGTCTCTCTGCAGCAGTCTGTGGTCGCACTGTAAATAAAAACAAAAAAACAAAAAACAGCATATAGTGAGCGTGTGTAGTCGAGTGATGTTCATACATTCACAACAAGGCAGAGTTTCCACCAGTCATTTTACAAGGCATATGCCTCAGTTGCTCCCAGGTTCATCTTGATTGTTAACTTGCCTCAGAGATGTGATAAATTAAAGCGAATACAGTGTGACTTCGACAAAGAGCAGAGCTGGACAATTACGAGCCATTCTCAAGTCAACACACCTGTCTTCAAGTTTTCATCTACTGTCCATCATTCCCTCCAAAAATAAAACCATTTTATGGATAATTTCCCTTAGTTTAGTTTGTGCGCATCTGAGATTAGACCATGAAATGTGATAGGAATTGAAAGAAAGGCTCAGTAATCGCAATGCTTAATGTTCATAAAGTTATTAAAGGGGTAGTTCCAAGTTTTGAAGCCTGTCTGTATTTTTATAAGCTGTTAATGCTTTTATTCCATCCAATAATTGGGATACCTGAAGTATTAATTCTAAATGATATGTAATAATCAGTGGGAACAAAATAAAACAAATGTAATTATATTTAAATGAGAATACATGTAAGTGCATGTATTACATGCAATGCCTTGTTGGTAAAAATATCACACAATATGAGGAAAATGCTTTATTGATGGGCCGAAAGCAAATTTCAACCATCTCTTGTATTGCAGATTTACGCAATGCAGATTTTTTTTTTTGTTTGTTTTGTTTTAAGATGTCTCGTCTAAATTGTGGGCCTGAGCAATGGCTGTCAGCATTGGCAGATTGGCATTTTAGCCAAAGGAAAGCACACACAGGGTCTGACCTCTTCTCTTAGGTTGACCACAGAGGCGTTGTGAAAGCTCAGATTGATCCTCAGATGTTCAGACAGGTCCCTTCACACCAGATGAGCCCAGTGGGTTCTACAGCTCCAGGACATCCAAGGTGTGAATCACAGCTATGTACAGTGCACAAAAGGCAGATATTTGTCATTAAGTTTATACCTGAGGGACACCGCTTTGGGCCTCCCTTTTGTTTCCAGGCATTCAGCATTTTTAGGCATTCTTCTTTGGATCTTAAAGGTGTGTGAATGTGTGCATGTTAAAGCCAGCAAGTCCACAAGGTGTTACGCTCAAAGTGTCCCCTTCTTCTCAGAACTGAAAAACTTCAGGCAAGTTGGCAAGTCTTCCCAGGCGCAAGGACGTAGTGAACCAATGGAATGATTAAGAGGTACAGAAAACTGAATACATGACTAAATCAGTTAAACCTGATCATCTTTTGGGTAAGAGGGATCACAATTGATATGAATCCATGCACCAACTCAAATAACTTCTGAGTGGAATGGACCCCAAATGAACCACACACAATCTGCCTCTTCCCCTCTCGGCTGAAATGTTACTGATAACATGGCAGTTCAAAATCCTATTTTTCTTCACCCAAGGACCTGGATGAAAGAGAGGGCAAAGCACCGAGCAGGTCAAATGTCTCGACAGCAGCGCTGAAGAAGAGTTAACGCATCTCCATCCCCATTTCTTTTGGCAAGGTGATATTTCTTGAAGTCAATGTGCAAATGTTGACATGGAGGTTCTGCTTCTGCCTCTCCAGTTGAGCCCTGTGGTGGCACCAGCCTCTCCGCTGCCCTCTGCTGGCTCATCACGTTTGCGCAGCTTGGTGCTGAGCTGAATGATACACTGGTCCCAGTCCTCCGGTAACAGCAGCATGAGAAACCCCAGGCAAATAATGAACACAGCAATGAGGCGCACCGTGTTGAAGTTAATTTCACATGTGTAGAGGTCCACCACTGTAAAATTATGAAGATGCATTAGTATACATATACATATATGAAGGACTGCATAAATATATTTAACTAACAATTTATAGAATTAATGTACACAATAATAATCAGAAAAAAACATTTTATATGTGGATTCCATAAAATGACAAATTGCAATTTGAAATGAAAATGTGACAACCTTTGGGAAGTACCAAATGGTGACCAGCCCTAAAAAGTTAGGTGTGAGAGGAAAGCCAACAGACTTACTGGCATTTACGGGAACACTTAGGACGATGCCGAGGGAGATTAATGTTGGGTATGTTATCGCAATGCCAAAGTTCACCAAGACGTTGAAAGCTATGGGAAGAAGCAGAATCTCAGCACTAGCAGGGTACACAATCAGGCTGTCAAAACCACAAAACATGCAAAATTTATTGTTGGGTTACATAACCAATATAGGATTTATGCTCAGTTTTGCTTCATGTGGCGTCATACCAAAAAGCAGGGCTGCAACCCCACAGAGGTATGCCCAGGGGATGTCTTCAAGTGAGTCAATATACTCCACGTGTGTAAAATACAGAATGACCGGCACAAAGCTGATGAAAACAAAGTTGGCACTTCCAACAATGCTCAGAAAGAGTGCAGCTTCTCCAAATTTGGCACTGCCCAGGACCATCTTGAAGAGCACCTGAGGATAAAGTAGGAGGAGAGTCATGGAGCAGAGGGGTATTGCAGAAACCACACCCGCCAAGTACCTGCCATGTCTCTGGCACTGGTCCGCTGCTGTCTGACTGTCACATTAAGCAGCACAGACAGCAGAGCAGAGGAGACCAGAGCTCCGTCAAAAATATAGCTATCTGGCCCATAACCTCCTGGATCAAGACACCACAGCCTGAGGCCGGCAACCAAACACACAAATATCACACGCATGTGTCAGCTGAAGTCTTACATTTCATAATCACCTCTAGTCTTCTACTACCTGGTTACATAAGAAGAAAGGAGCTAGTCCAGGATTTCCTACATAAGATGAGACTGTTCGTACATATCTTTAGCTATTTGTTCCCCTGCAAATAAAGCTAAAACTATGAGGGAGGTTCATGGCATTACTCAACCATAGTAATAATGTTCTTAATTGATTAAATGCAAATAAATACCTTGTAGAGTGCTGACATCGAAGCAGAGGCCACGACCAAAGTAATGCCGATGACTGAGTGGCTGTGAAATCCATCAGCATAGGTCATCATTACAATGCCTGCTATGGCCAAGATAGCAGCTACTATCTGTGGAGAGAGAGGAGGAGGAACATGAATGACGAATGGATGACATGCTGCTCTCAGTGTGGTGATAAAGACACAGCAGGCACACACAGCCTCCACTTTGTTATTAACTACACAAATCACACGGCTCATGGGACAAGGACAAGTATAATTAACATATGGATTTTTTTTTTTATAGTCAGCAGAGTGTTCATTTGAGATTTACATTTTCTGACATGCAGAAGAAACGTAAGCACACGCTCCGCAAATGAAATCCGTTCTCAGATGCACAGGGCAAGTGCTGCCAGTACAGGACAGGCGGCTTCTACAGTGTTGGCTTGATTGTCTGACATTGATTTCCATTGCACTGCCATTGTGTTTACAAACCAAATACCCCCCTCCATCCACTGGCCTCTCCACTTCTCACACCCACTCCCTGCCTCTGTGATTATCACAGCTTCAAAATAGAATCCAACCATGTGTTTCATTCTGCTCAAGATCAACCTCCGAGTATCAACAACAGACTCTTTTAGCTGTGCTTTAGTACATTTATAGCATGAGTCTTTGTATGTATGTTTGAGAGAAAGTGTGGTGTGAAGTGGTGTTTGAAGAACAGCGATAGGGACTGAGTGGATTAGCTCTGCATTAAGGAGGTGTCAGGAAGATAAATGGGCCGTGTGTTTTTGCTTGGCCAAAGCCCTTGGGCACCTTTGGCAAAACGGCTCTTTCTGCACTGCAGGCTGCCTGTCATTCACCACCACGCCTTCCATTTCTAGTGAACGCTGTTTGCTCAGAGGGTCAACAACCCCACCTGTGTTAGTTGTTTAGTTTATCGAGATGTTTCAGAGGGTCAGATGGGGTCCTGCTGCCACAAACCTTGGGTCAATACAACAGCGGCATCTCTCTATGTACACAATGTCAATGATACAACCTACATCCCTGTTTAACAAAGCTGATTTAGCTTCACTTATCTCTGTCTCACTCTCTCTCTCTGTCTCTCTTCTCTTTCACTGTCATGCATAACTAGTCCAAGATCCCCTGCACTGCTGCAGACATCCAAACACTGCAATCCCTACCACCAAGCAAGAGACACACACACAGAGTGTGGGCATCAGAGAGAGAGAGAGAGAGAGAAGCAGGTTTATTACTGTATTTATCTTTTACTGAGACCTTTCATTGCAGATCATGAGTGGGGGGAAGGGGCATTCACAAGGGAGAGGTGGGGTGTTTGTAAGTGTCTAAAAGAAAAACAAGGGGAAATCCATGCAGATATGACAGCACCTGTAGCATGTGCTGGAGCAGGAGATACCTCAATTCACGAAGTGAAACCTTTCACTTATTCTCTTCTCTTCTCATTTGGGCAAACTCTGTGTGTGTAGCTAATACACTCACAAATCTGAACACATATAATTTGCATTTCACATATATTTTATCATCGTTGGTCAAGAGAGTATTTGCAGGATAGAAGGAAGAAAGAGCAGAGGGGTGTTCTTTCCAGACATTGAACAAATTGATTTTTAAAAATTAGATATACAGTACAGTACTGTGCACAGGTTTTAGGCACTTCAGATGTTTTAGATTCTTATCACACACCATCAAGGTGTCTGATTGATCCCAGGTCCATTGTGCAGGACAACAAGCCCATAAAGAACCCACAGTTCATGAAGAACTATTTTCAGAGGCAGGAAGAACCAGGAGTCCTGCAGCAGATGGTCTGACCCCCACCGAGCCCAGATCTCAACAGTGCGGAGTCAGTTTGGGATTATATGAAGAAACAGAAACACTGAATTGAACTACACCCTGGTGGGGTCCAGCATCTGGTCTATGCAGGGAAGGCACACACACACACACACACACACAACAGAAGGGGATGTACTCACCCTGACCCCCATGAAGCGGTCTCGGAGCACAATCCAAGACAGCAGGAAGACAAAGGCCTTGTTACAACAGAAGAGCACTGACACATCTGTTGTGTTGATCTTCCTGAGGGCCTGCAGATACAGGTAGTTGGTGAGGATCCACAGCAGCCCAAAGGGAGCTACCTTGGTGAAAAACACCTTGGGTGTCAGCCCATCATCCCCGAAAAACCTACAGCACTCCCTGTACGAAAACATAATGCGGGGCATTTTATTAACATGCTGAAAATGTGGTATGATCAAATTAACAGTTGATAAATATTGTGATGTCTGGGGCTGTAATCAATATGTATAAACATAAACAGCTCAGTCTGAACCAACGAGACCAGAGAGACTGGAGACTCAAATCTGGGATGATTTGCACCTCATTCATTAAATGAGCATTAAATCACAGTGCATGTGGGACTAACTTCGCTCTACTGGAGAAAAAAAAGTAAATATTTATAAATGCAATCAGATTTGCCACAAGGCACTCAAATTAAACCTTTCTGAGCGAGAACCTTATCTGTTCCAGAAACTAAACAGTTTCTTTCCTCTTCAAGTCTTTTATATGATTTATCTCTGTCTATGTCACTCAAGAGTGAAAGCAGCTACCATGTAGAAGAATAGAAACTGAAACGATGTTATTTAAAACTGCAAGATATTTTTGATTTTGCAGTCCTTTCCACTCAGACACAACTGTTACTGAAAGTCTGCAGCAGAAAAATACAGTACAGGATTCACATAAATTTGGTTTCTAACACTTCTAACTTCTAACACATGTTGATCTGTGAAAAGGTGACTGTGACTTAAAATATAAGCAACCAGTTGGATCAGTCTTCATGAACATACTTTGGAAGCAAAACTATATCTGGTGATCGTGGATGAACAGTCAGTGTGGTGACATTTTGGTATCTCGAAGAAGTGATTTACCTTTAAGGGCTTTATTCCTAGAAGCCTAGTCTTACATATTATGAATTTTTTTCATTGGATACTGTCGTTTAAATTCTGGTTAATGTCCAGCCTTGAGACTTGAATTGGTTGAAAATACCCTTAAATAAAAACTGACAGTCTCAAGCTAATGGCCTCACAGTCAATGTGTGAAAAACTATGTAATGTAAGTGAGGAACCAAACTAAACAGCATGTATCAGTATCATAGTACTTGACAGTGATCCCATCCACTCTGTTATTATCTTCTGAAATGTTGTTCTCCATAGGGTTTTATGTTCGATCCCACTGCTGCGATGCCAAATGCTAATTATTCTACTCCTAAACTACAGACCACCCCCACACTTCTCCAGAATTAGAAACTAACATGGCTGCATCACTGACATTTTGACTGCTAGTGTTTACAGTGTTGTTTGAGTTACACCGTTTCCCTGAAAGCATCTGGCCCTATGAAAATGATGAAACAGCGATAACTGGGGAGTGGCGGGCAGCACGTTTGCCAAAGTATCTTGCTGGATGCTGAGGAGCAGCACTGTTATGAATCAGCTTCAAAGAGCTGAGTCTGCAATAAAAACACACTACTCATACCCTCCTTTACAAATTCAGTGACAATCCCATTAAAGTTTATCATCTCTTCATTACTGGATACGCCAACTTCCAACCCAAACAGTTTATGATTTGTGTACTGTTTTTCTGTTCCACCTGTAATGTGCACTGATTTTAGAAAGACTTTGAACTTTACTAAGGCTCCTATTACAAATGTCAGCTCTTTGTTCTGGTTTTTCTACTAGATTCACAAGCAAGTGCAAGTTAAATAAACACAAAAGAAACAGGGCGTTTCATATTCTGAGCACAACTGCTCTGCCCGAGCAGCAGCAGCCACAGATCTTTGTGTAAGCCTTCAAAAAGGAAAAATTACATCAGAGGTGCATCAGAAATGAAGAGTCAATTCTCCCCAGCCACCTGTCTGCCATACCTGCTTTGTCTCTTTGTACTAAAGCCGCAGCTAGCAGAGATAAGCCTTTTGCCTAAAGACCATGATTAATCAGGTGTTTCAACTGTGAAAGCAATTCTTGCACACTTAGTAGTCCATTCTCTGTTTGCTGCAGCAGCATAAGTGAAGGTGGCATGTGGACCTGATATTTCAAATTAAATAAGTGGTCCACTATTTTGTAAATCAAAATATGAACAGGTAGTGACATGCATAAATAACCAGAAAGCATGCTTATCCTAACTCATCTGATTGCGACCCACTGTTGTGGTCAAGAGCTTTCTTAGTCTTATTGTTACAGCAAGGTGAAGTTAAATTATCTGAGCAGAAAAAAGGGCAAAGATTTATAGTCTAAAAGTCTAAAAATAAAAAAAATAAAAAAAAAATATGTTTTTTTTTTCTGTCTTCTGACCTCTGTTTGAAACCACCACATTCATATATTTCCCTCAAGGCTTTTCAACAATCTCAGTAGAACGTGCCTGAGCATTTCAGCTGTGGGTTCTATCTGTATCGAAAAATATAGTGAGACTATTTCTTGAGAAAGCAACTTTCCACAAAATGATTTCTAATGATTGCAATGCATTCTAGTCAACAGAGGCTGCAGCTGCTGCAAAAACACTTTTTTCCCCTATGATGTGAAATTGTATGATTGCTGATGTCTGTTCATCATCTGTGATCTAGAAAGATAACAATGCTCTTTGACTGTAGCATTGGCATTTACTGTTTACTTCTAATTTCTGTCTGTTTGGCTTCTTAGTCATACAAATAAAAAGGCACAATCAGTCCAGCTCTGCCTATGCTGCTGTTGTTCTTAGACTATGGACCAAGGTCTTAGAGAACCCAAATCCATACAAATTCATGTTCTAAAACTTACTTTGTCTCTTCTCTTTTCTTCTTTTTTAAAAGCACAGTCTTCTCACCTGAATCTCTGTCTGGGCGTCTGCCTCTCTGGACTCTTGCACAGGTGGCCGATGTAATAGAGGGGGAAGAAGAGGCAGTTCCAGGTGGTGGCGAACCAGGTGAGGGTAAAAGGGGCATCAAACTGCTTAAAGGTCAGCTTGGCTAATTGGGTGGCACCTGCCCAGGAGGAGCAGACACACATCACCATGGTGACCCCCCACAGGGCCTTCTGCACCTGTATAGTTGGTACTCTGATGCAGCAGTTGAGGCTGTGTCTGTTGGAGCTGGACTCTGCTCCTGTTGCGCCGCCGGCCGACTGTGCATCTGTGGTGCCCACCACATTCTCCCTGGTACGGTCTTCTCCTATACAAGGACACATACATGACAGCTGAACACACAGATGCTGCAGGTTTTTTCCATGATCAAATTTTCATTATTATTATAATTTTTTGTGATTCAGGGAATTGCGTTCATCTATAACTTCTGTTTGGAAGTGCATGCACAGAGTCACTTCAGGTCATTCATATCTTGCCATGTTTTTCAAGATAAAAATAGTTGCTTTCATAGTTGAACTGAACTTGAAGGTAATCAATAAGACGTGTGATTTAAAATGTGATGATTGAGTGTGACAGGTGGCAGTCAAACAGAGGACAAAGACAGCAGATCTGATATCCAATCCAAGACGACCTCTTTTCCACCTCATGAGTTCCAATGACAAGTGTGTGTACGTGTGTGTGCATTTCCCAAAATGCACAAAGGTACACCTAATATGACCCTTAAGTTTCTATTGTTCCTGTCAAAACCTGATAGCCTCCATACATCTTCAGTAATGTGCAGACTGAAGCAGTGTTGACCTGCTGTTTTCTGTCCCACTCACACCCACTCTGTGCTTCAGCACTGACTCACTTACCAAGGTCATTTTGTTCCTTTGAGTCATTTAACTTATTTCTGGATGCACTGTCTTCTGTCTCCTCTAAAGAGTTCAGCTATAGCTTTATAACTGTGTGTGAAAGTAAAATATTTAATAGGCTAAAACTTAACATTCAAGATGATTTTCCGATTGTTCGGGTCATCCACATAGAAATTTATTCTGCAGATAATACATTATTCATGTAGCAGGCATTTATTCAGACTGACTATCTCTCAGTGATATTGTGTATTGTCAATCTTAGCTAAAATAACAAAGTATTACAGGTGAATCCCTAATAAATCATTTTAGACTGCCTTAGGGCCTAACAGACCTTTGAGACAGAACTTCACACTGTAACTTCACCATCAGTGATGTAAGAGGACAAAACAGAAAACAACTACATGTCAGCTCTGTTTCATAACAGCTGTATAATGTGCACCGTGCGTCTTCTGAAGCTGCTGCCTTCCAACAAGTTAAAAATGAGGGATCTCCCTAATGGTGTTTCCAGAAGTAATGATGCACCACAGGGAGCTGCTGTCTAACATAAGCAGGGCCTGCATATTTTACCAAATAGCTCTACAAGAGAGCATCCATTAGGCACAATGAGGTGACTCATTCTTCCTAGGACAGCTGGCTCTGGCCTTGCAAGGTGATCTCTCTATATAACAGTTCCCTGATGACCATCGCTTCTAATGCTCTGAAATGCACAAGGAATTCTTACTCTGTTCATCTACTGCAAAAAATGGAAAGTGTGATGCAATTAAGATGTAATTATACTATATATCTTGAACAATGCTGCCTGCTGCACTTGATAGCCCTGAAAAACTGTGGCAGTAAAGAGAAATGATTCAAGATCCTTGTCGGTATTGAAATGATGAATCAGCGAGCATCAGAAAAAGAGAGAGACACACATAGATGTCTTGGGCACAAGGGTGAGAATTATGTTTCTCTATTCTGAGCTCCAGGTCTCTTTGTCTCAGTCTGAAGGTCACCGTTTGTTTACACAGCCCTGTTTTTGTCCTTCCTGGGCCACCGTCCCACATCCTGTGGCCCTGGCCACTGCTCTGTGCTGCAGCACAGTTTAATCTTCCAAATGCAGAGATGGGCCAAGTCAACAAGCGCCCAGAGAGGCACTGGGGTGTTTTTCATCTCTGGCACATGTGAACACAATTAGTGAAGTGTCATGATAACATGATTCCTATCATGCAGCCTGCACACAGCTATTTGTGTAATACTTGTTATAGAATACATTTTCACGTTTATTAACTTAAACAGTACTATAAATTATGCTGAGACATCAATGTATATTCATTTGTTTCCCTCTGAAGCACTGACTTAATAATGGACTTCTTTTACACTTAGCTTGACAGTGACTGATTGTACTGTATTAACCTTGACTGCTGGTGATGAACAATAGCACCACTGAACTCATCAGTGTTAGAGAGCTGGATCTGTGTTATAAAAAAAACTCCTTTGGAAATAACATTTTAAGTCATTATTACCATGAGTGAAACATCTGAAAAGAGTCAGCCAGCTCTTAGTCTTTTCAATTCATAATCACATCTCAAATGTCAAAGTCCTCCCTTAACAAGAAAATAACAGTAAATTATCTTTGGTTTTATTTTTAATAGGTTTAGTGGCAGATTACTGGATTAGCAAAGATTCTTAATTTAACACAAGATGAAAATATCTCCTTCCATTCAAATCTATGTCCAAATGTACTTAAATGGACCCAACAGGCATCTGTAAAATCACTCAAGACAGAAAGAAAGTGTCTGGTATCCTTATAGGACCAGCTTTCGATCCACCCTGACAGCTGCATGTGGCTTCTCCTTGTTGCCTTTCATTTCAACCATCTGGCTGAATTAGGGCTCACTAACGCCACTGAATTTAGCATGCCCAGGTAAACCTTGTCTCAAGGGTAGTGTTAAAAGAAGATTTTGCCATGTTGCTTAAAGCATTTATTGACAGAACACATAATCATTTTTGTGTTGCTGAGAAAATGAATTAGCTTTTACCACTAAAGGCATCAAATCAATCTTTAGCTTATGTGATCATTTTGCCTGCCTCCAGTGTCAGCAAACTGTGTATTGAATATACTTTCCACACCATGTCGAGCGCTCCACTGGGTAATGAGACTCAACCAGTAATTAACTAGCCAGATTACCAGTTTCTGTTCCATCTCAGTCTCTGGTTCTTTGCCTTCCAACCAGCCACATTCCCACTCTCGTTCTCCTCCCTCCCCCTGCAGTCTCTGCAGTGCAGATCTCTCCTGCTGATACAGTAGCTGCAAATCCCAAACGTGCCAGCAAAGCCCTGCTTGACTGCCTGCTATCACACTTCACAGAACCCGGCCTGACAGGCTGAGAAAGCCCCGCTATGTCTCTCTGTAGTTCTCGGATCAGGCCACCACCCACGCCATCCACATCTCTCTCTCTCTCTCTACAGCTCTGCTTTTCATTGAGCAAGAACAAAAGGTCCTCACAGGCAGTGGTGACGCTAGCATCAGGCTTGTTTTGGTTTGCCAGGGTGGACGTACAACTGTCGGAAGTGCTTCACTTGGACTACAACTGAGCAGGACACAGTGAGGTAAGAGAGAGGTTTGTCTGTTTGGTGACGCCTCTGTGAGAGGCGGAGTGCACCCCAGCGCTGTGCCTCAGTGATTCAACAGGGTAAACAGATCAATCACCAACACAGACTTCATAAAAACTCTTCTCCTTGCCTGTGTCTGTTCTCCATATTCTGATGAATATGAATTGAATGGTGAAACCTACTCAGTCTGTCATTTTCATAATCGAACAATATTGTATAACGTCCTGTGTCTGGCATCACACCCAGTTTATGTAAAACCTTACCTTAAAAGGTCAGTTGACTTTACACTACTTTCAACCAAAGAAATAGTTCATGTTGACTGTGTCGTCTCAACCAAAACTATCTGCATGGTTAGCTACAACTAGAACTGTCATCTGTTCATCTTTATTGTTGACTGTCACACAGCATTAATCACTGAATCAATACCTGGATAAAAATAAATTGTTCAGGCCTGGGTTGACTTATTTGCTTTGTCATTTCTGACATGTACTGTAAGTCAAAGGTGAAGTCTTCAAAATAATTTGTTAACTATTAACTATAAACTATGGAGGAAGGACGGTAGTTCTGTCATGCCAGACAGACGGTCAGACAGACAGGCATCACGCGAACAGACAGCAGTTGTTGTCTTTGTATAATCTCTGTGCCTGACAGGCAGTAGGGTTCTGTGATACTTGGCGGTGACAGCTTGGTCAGGCCATGCTGTCAGTCAGGAGGCTCATCTGACAAACCTGTCCCGTTCAATAACGCAACAGAGAGACAGGCGGAAAACACACCCTGCTGCGTCGACCAGCTGATAGGTGGGACCGCATGGGCTGAGGGGACAAAGGCCCAGGAGGGCAGACAAGGGCGGGACGACCGTTACTGATCCTGCTCTCCTTAATTCCCGATTTCTCCTTCAGACTCAAAGGACAACAGAGCAACTTCTTTACCAAACAGCAAACTTGTTGTTTGTCACTGCCCCGACCTGCGCAGCTGGTTCAACAGATGCTCATGATATGGGGTCAATACTGTGGCTCTGATGCCTCACTGGTTAGTGTCACAACAACACTGTGCAATCAAGCAGTGTGTGTGTGTTTGTTTATGTGTGTGTGTGCGTGTGTGTGTGTGTAGTAGTTAGTTATATGTGACACTGGGTACACTGCCCAACAGTATATCCCCCAGTCTCGAAGCATCCCTCCCTCTCTCTTGCAGTCCCCCACAACAGCGACTATAACGTGATGGACCTGCAGTTTAACAGACTGGCAAGGGTCCCAGTACTTACCACGACAAATCAATATTTAAAAGATTGGCCACAGTGTCCCTGTTGAAGTAATGGATAGGCAACCACTGCAGGTGTATAGTCTGAGTGCCTGCCCAAATGGCATTTTCTCCCTACCCGTTCCCCAAGGCCACTGATAACCAAGGGACTTACATAAACCTGACACAGGACTCTCAGGTACATCTTAACCGTTACATCACTGCTGTAGAACTGATTCCTTTTTTAAATGGTAACAAAAGAACAAGAAAGTTTATCAAACAAGATTTAGACAGAGTGAAATGCCAACTCAGTCATTTTCACAGATGAAATGCAACGAAGCACACAGCCCACATTTTTGCTGACACTATTTCTGGGCTGGTCACAATTACTACCACTGCTGTAGGCAAGATGGAAATATTGCGTTATTTCAGCTTTGCTACAGTTAGGACAGGCAGCCTTCCTGAAGAAAGCTTTTGGATAAACACGCTCAGTTTGGGATTATAACTTAGAGCTTCCTCTTTACACATTGTTGCAGAGGATTTTGCTCATATATGAAACACATTTTTACAGATGATTTTCGTATATAAAGTACAATTGAGATATGCAGCAAGGAAGCACACCTCATATGAACTAAACTAAATCCACTTAACCACTTTACAACAATCTATCTGTTCAATGAAATCTCACTTATTATGTGGTAAACTCTCTCTGCACACGTGCTCTGCATTTGATAAAACCTTGCCTTTTAATAAAATAAAAGCCCTGTCATTTTGTATTCACTGCACACTTATCAAGTGAGAAAGGTCGGTTTTACTTTATTAATTCAGACCGAAGAAGAGACCTCACCGTTACATCTGTGACTACCTTCAAAGTCGACTCCAATAAAATACAAAGGATGAAAGTACAACTTTCATTCGGCTTGAAAAAAAAAATCAGCTCCAGAAATGATATGATCTTTTAACACCACTTATACAGGTCAAACATATAAATACATATGTATAGTATGTACAGCATATGTTTGACCTTTGTTTTGGCAGATGCTGCCTTATCTCCATACTGAGGTTGTTACTATTCACACAAGGCCAAAATGTATATTTACATACAAATAAGATACATGCAAACAAGTACACACCTCGGATCATGTTTTAAAATTGTATTGCTACCACTTTTTAGCCCAGTTGGTTCTCTTTTTGTTAAATACATATATAAGTCTCACACTGAGTGTTAAAGTCCCGCATTTCTCAAAACGTCTCGCTGCTGTCAAAACAATAAATTGATAATCTGCCATTAAAATCACAATAAGAAGGTTTAATTCCTCATGTTTTTGCCAAAGATCCAATAATATGTGAAACAAGTGACCTAATGAGTTACGATTTGCTGTCATTCGATGCTTACAATGCTGTGGAAATTTTCAGTGACCAGTGACTTGGGGAACTCATGCACACTAACTCACTTTTCAAAAGATGTCTGTTCGATTTCAAAGCATGTAATGAAATTACAGAGATTAAAGGGGCTTCTATGAACTTCTTGTCCCAGCCTCTGACGACTTGGGAACAACACAGACATTCCCCAAACCCATCCTTATTGGAAACTAATTTATAAAGAATCAATAATTATCATTCATGGGCTGCTGCCTGGGTAAATTTGCCACAAGAACATGTAGCCTACAATAGAAGAAAAAGTAACTGCAGATGAAGCCAGTGAATCAAACCTGTGGCTGTAGGAGATGGAAGGAGCTGGCCACAAATGGACAAAAAAAAAATCAATATTAAAAAACCAGTGGAATGTGCTGCCTGATGACAGATTATTGTGTTACTAGCCTCAGGATGACAATTGTACCTCTAAGTCTGATGTCAGATTTGATTGGTGGTGGTTCCACCTTTCCCTCAAAGCAGCTCAAATCCATCTGACTTGATAGTTCTTAAGGAAACGCGTGTTTAAATCCAAAAGCAACAAATCAGTCTCCTGAGTGTGATTTCACAGAGCCAAGTCTGAGACATCATCTCCTGCTACACTAACACTATATGGAACTGTGAAAGTTAACTGGGCACAAAAAGAGAAGAAAAAAAAAAAAAAAAAAGAAGGACCACCTGAAGATCCCAAACTGCAATAAATAACTGTTTGGCAGTCGGGTGCACGCTGTTAGTGAGGAGATCGCAGGTTTTGGAGCTGCTGTTACATAAGTAGCACAGTCTGAAAAGCTGAGTGTTGATCCACTGCGGCCCCCTGTGATTCCCTCCTCCTTCAAAGCAGCTGCTGAAACAGGGAGCCGACGCTCCCATCGTAAACAGCTTTGACTCCCTTCACAATACTGTATCACCCACAAACATACACACTTAAAATCCTCTCTATCCCCAGTCGCATGTAGCATCACGTATGTTAATTCCACAGACACTTGTCAAATAATACACCATCCCAGTTATTGAAATAAATAAAACACAATATTTTTTAGCTTATATTGACACTAAAAATCCTTGATGATCCAGCAACAATGATTATCCCGAGTTTACAGTGACTGAACAGAGGAAACAGCTTAAACTGCTGCAGCACCTTATTCTAATTTGATAGATTTCTGCAGTGCCTATATAAACCTGCCCAAAAAAAAATTCCTCATTCTTATTCTAGCAGCTAGTCTAGTCATAAATTATGAATAAAGAAGTGTTTTCAGATGTTTTCCCATTAATACACCCAGATTGTTTTAAACTCCCACACAACTGGAGCAGCATAGTTTCAGGACTTAGCTTAGCTCTCATGTACTGACTGTATAGAAAAACAAACAAAAAAAAAACTAAATAGAGGGTGAGAATTAAAATACACAATGTTATTTTACTGTCTTCACGTGACATTTGTGCAAGCTCCACTTACTGTGGTGTCTCAACTGACTGGTCCCCCATCAGTGTTTGCTGAAGGTACAGCTACCACAATAGATAATCAGAATATCATCATTTAGGACTATTTTCACATGCTATGTGCCATGTGATGTATAAGAAATGAAGGTTACAGAGTTAGGTACCACAAAATGCAATTTTGTTTGAGCAAATGACTTAATAGAATTTAATTCTTATCTATTTTTTTTTTTTAGGTTTCCTAAAAAGACGTACAAATGTGCTAAGAGATGACTTAAGCTGAAGAGTGATGAGAAATCAGCAGCTTATTCTCCTGAACACTCAGACATTTAGTACTCCTCTGTGCTGAGGACCAGATTCACTGCTTTGCAGAAGCATGAGGTTGAGGAGAACATCACAGGAAACCCAGTGTGCAGCCAGGAAGACAGTTATGACATGATACTACACTGAAGACACTGAAGACAGGTGTGCTGAGAGTGATGCAGCAACACACACTGGGAATCAGTACAAAGGAGTCAGAGAAGACTTGTCCCTAAATAATGATCTGTCAGTTTCCAGGTTGGGCTCCTGCAGATCAGAGGGGACTGTCAAGACAAAGAAGGGAGAGTCCTTCAGAGACTGAGCCGTCGTGAAGCTGATACAGGCAGCCCGAGGAACAGTCTGACAGTCCTGTCACAGGGACAGTAACGCTGGGTCCGTGTCCCAGCTGCCATGGCGCGATGCTGTGGCATTTTAAACGCGGTCTATGATGGGCGGAGGGTGGGCAGTGTGAGGGGAATCCCTGCTGCAGTAACAACTTAAAGACTGTCCCCCGAGCATTAGCACATTCAGCACAGTTATTATCGGACCGGTATGAGTCACCTTTCCTCCAGAAATAAATAAATAAAAACATCAATGCGTCGATAACATAGGAAATATGACAACACAGCTCTAATTCCTGCTAGGTCAGAGATTGTCTGCAGCATCACGTGGTGAAATTAAATAATAAACAACATCATGCGATTAGATTCGGAGTGAATTTGGCAGCACCTGGTGCGGGGTTTTGGTGAGGGTGCTGTCCGATGTCAAGTGTTTGCAGAAATGTTGCATCATGGATTCAACGTTGAGTTAAGCGCCTCAACGATTCCTGTGTTGTTTCATGTCGCTGGCAGTGAGCTTGTCTAAAGTTGATCCATGTCTTTAAAAAGCCACCAGTTTATTTAGGTAATCTTTAGAAAAGATCTTTCATCTGAATATCCTTCCTCTGTCAGATCACCAGGAGGAAGCTGCTAAATTCGGGGTATTTAAAAGCTGCAGCAGCGCGATCTAAATGGATATGAACTCTCCCTACCTTCCACTTTGGTGAGGGTGAGCACCGGACTGTTGCAGGCGGACAGCGGGGCAACCCTTGCGGAGTGTTTCTTCATGATGATGATGAGCTCGGATGGGCTGAGCTCTAACCCGCTTCGACTACATCCCTGAAGCTGATTTGGTGCAGACACCAGACCTCTTGATGGGACCCTTGATGTTTCTAGAGCCGGTCTGCTGGTCTCTGTCCCCTCGCACCCATCCAACTCCCAGTTAATGTGTTTTCTACCTCTGCTGTATCCCCCCACCCACTTCCTCCACTTGCCTTCCCTCCCCAAATCTGCTGTATCCAACGCGTCCTGCCTGGTCTCTCCTCACGTACAGTTTGGCAATTACTGCAATTCGATAACGCCACACGTCCATCAGTCCTCCCACAGCATCACAGCAACAGACAGTCCGACTGAAGTGATTTCTAGTGAATTAAATTATAATGGATCAAACTAATCCTCATTTTTTTCCTAAGGGACCATGTGGAATCTCCGCATAGAGACTCACAGGGGGTCCCCAGACCCCACATCAAACTATATAACTATAGATATATATAACTTTATATTTCTAAATTTCACTTAGGGCTTTGTCATTTGGAAATGTTTGTAAAAGTAAAGTTATATGTTTTATTTATTGCTAGTTAAAAATAAGAATCCATCCATGCATATCATCCATCCATCCATCCATCCATCCATCCATCCATCCATCCATCCATCCATTCATCCATCTATCCATTTTCTATACCTGCTTATTCTTATTTAGGGTCACAGGGATCTGCTGGAGCCTATCCCAGCTCTCTTTGGGTGAAAGGCAGGGGTCCACCCTGGACAGGTCACCAGTCCATCACAGGGCCACATAGAGACAAACAACCTCACACACTCACACTCACTCCTATGGGCAATTTAGAGTCACTAATCAACCTGACATACATGTTTTTGGACTGTGGGAGGAAACTAGAGTACCTGGAGAAAACCCACACAAGCACAGGGAGAACATGCAAACTCCACACAGAAAGGTCTCTGCTGGGTTTCAAACGTGTGGCCTTCTTGCTGTGAGGCAACAGTGCTAACCACCAATCCACCGTGCAGCCCTTAAAAATAAGTACCCTACAAAATAATTCATTCTTCAATACTCATCTGACATTTTAGATCACTGATCCCTGTTATGATGATACTGATAATATATAGGCTTTCAATTACTGTTTTAAATCCTAATGCTTTACTTCACTACAGCCCTCAATTCTTGACACAAGCAGGCTCAGGTATTAGCACCATAGCTGTTCAGTTGTGTTCTGTAAACCGATCATTATTTATCATCATCATTATTATTATTATCACACTGCTATAACACTGCTAACACCAAAGTCATCTCTAGTATCAAAGTGCAGATTAACTCTTGAGCAGCAAATACAAAATAAGATCATGTGGTGTATGTGTCAGTCACTTAATACTGTGTGTGTGTGTGTGATGAGAACCTGTAGTGTATATATATATGCAGTGAGGCTGATATCAGTGAGATAATGCTCTTGTAGGCTTTACATGCTGCAGACTTTCCTGTGGTGAATCCACACAAACCTGTTATACTGAATGCTCTTACTGAAATAATGCTGACAACAAACAATCAAAAATACGATTTGTTTTTATGAACATCTCCAGGATTATCAATTTAAATTTTATCTAATCCACAAATAAACTGACTGACACCAGGTTAAGCTCCTGATGGAAGTCTCATGTCACGTGTTTTGGACACACATCCCATCTTTGACATTGCCAAAGTCATCACAGTTCAAATTGTACTTGGAGAAGCTTTGAAGTGGGCGACACTTTCAGGCTCATCTCTGAGGCGTGTGAGATGTACTGGACACATTGTCAAGTGTCCTGTGACTCTTGTCTACTGGCTCTTTCTACCAACAACAGAAATTGATTTTGAAAAGCTAAAGTGACAATTCAGAGCTTCACATCGAAATCTGTACCACTTTTAAACTGAGCTATCTAGCATAGAGCCATCCAACTGCAAATGTGCCTGACACCCTTTCTCTCCCTGAGAAGCCATTATATACAAAGAGATAATAATCAGAGGAAGCAGATTGCTGTCATTGGTGCAATTTGAACTGATCAATATTGATCTGAGAATGCCTCTGCTGTCCCCGTAACCCTGTTTTAATGGTTTTAAAGACAAAGATATGTGTGTCTCTCTGTATGTGTGTGTAAAAGCCACTGGGTGTGAGTATGCCTAAAGGAAGCTGCACTGAATAATTCACTGGTTAGACTCTACCTCGTGCAAGAATCCAGTGCCCTGCCTAACTAGGACAGGGTGCTCTAAAAACACTCTGCTCAGACCCATTCTGACATCCCTCAGAAGCAAAATCCACTTGATCCTATACTATTTTCCATTGCTTCCCACTCCTCCTGTGTTTGGGTTTGAAAATGGGAAATGTCAGAAACAGCGGATGGGAGCTAATGGATGAAGTGCAAGAACTCACAGTGAATGAACTAAAAGAGGAGCACAGGATGTTTGATGGATAAACATTATAAACATGTCACCTGTGAGTTATATTGTTGTGTGTTACAATGAAAGATTCCACATCATCTTTTTTTTTTTTCTTTTTTTTTTTTGTGCGTCTGCCTGACTCTCGTTCGGGTCCCACAGCTGCCAGCTGTCTTTGGGAACTAATGCTGTCAGTTTCCAGTAAGTTAGTATGGTAAGAACATGGAGATTCAGTCAGAAAGCACATGCCATGATATAAAAGACAAGGAGTTGGAAATAGGTGGAGGGGGTGAGATCATTAAAAGATCCCAGCCAGTGACTCATAGACTTTTATCTGCAAACACAGAGGAGGATCAAAACGGTTCATGCTCTGAGACAGCACATCACAACCCTCTTGCTAACACACATTCACACACTGTGTGAATAGGGATAAGTGTGCATGAGCAATAAAGACATGTAAAAAGCCAAATCCTTTGAGGGTTCCTGCATCAGCACAGCCATTTCAATCCCTATTTCTACCCAGAGACTGAGAGAAGCAGATTAGAGACGAGGGGTGATTATTCTTCTGTGTACAGTGGAAAGCTCTCCAAAGACAGACTTGTACTTTTCTTAAATGATTATTCAAGCTGAATATAATGTGGAAAGTTGCAGTAGCCATTTCTCAGGTCAAACAATTTCTAAGTGCACCAACCTGTGCTGCCATTTTATGCTGGAATCAACCAAACATGGGAATGTTTCCTGGAACAAAATAAATCCAACTGTAAAGACATCAAGAGACATGACATTATAAACAATGATGCTGTAAGGCAGCTATAGGGAAAACTGGGGGAAATCTCACAAAAATGCTCTTGTAGCAAAGAAGCAATTAGTGTGATGCTAATGCCCCAGTTACCAATACACATGATGGGCCAAAGAGCAGGTGAGTATTGCTATGGAAGCTCCACACCTAGATTAAAACCTATCATGTGGCCCCAAAGAAGGATATCAAGCCGTGTGGAACAATAAGCAGCACAACTCTCCAACCCTAAACATAAAATGCACATCCACTGGTTTCACAGGCACCATTATAGGATGTGTGCAAAATCTAATTATACTAAGTGGCAACAGCACAGCTCAAACCCCCTGTTTACTTGTATTGACTGTCAGTTTATCACTGTTCAGCCGCACATTTGTCATGATGCCTTTAATGCCTGGAGGCATGTGATATCATTCTAAGTTGCTTCCTATCCTCTCTCACTGCTAATATTATCATTTATATTAACCAGCTGAAAAACAGCAATCTCATCAAACCAAATTAGTAACTAATTCTATTTTACTGAGAATCCATAAAGTGGCAAAATCTGACAGCAGAGGTGGAAGATGGTGGAAGATGAGTTACCTGGAGCGGTGAAAGGTAGGGGTAAATGATTTCTTGCTATCTGATAAAATGAATCAAAACTGCGAGTGAATGTGAGTAAATGTGGCTGACCTAATTTGTATACTGCAGCTGCTTTCTACAGAGCTGCTGTTGACATTATTGGCACTTCATATCCAATGACACATCTAATGTCGATTTAAGACAAATCAGTTCTTTGTCTAATGCCAATAAAAGTATTTACTGTGAGCTTTACTCAGCTCAAACTAAGAAAGCTTGGAAACAGTTTGCATTCCTGGTCACAGCACCATGAAATCAGAGTACATCTCCACATAAATCACATGTTGTTATTGGTGGTATAATAATGTGTGTTTCACATAACAAATGTCAGTTTTACTCACTTAACAATTGTGTTGAAAATCAAAATAAGCAAAAATCTACAGGAAAAGAAAAGAATAGAAGAACAGTCACTACACTTGGATGATTTTAAACAAAAGCTTTATTTTTATGTTATAAGAATAATAATAACTGTAAAATAACTATCCTAAGCAGTTTTCCTGAAGGCTAAATATATTTTGGAACTCTCCTTAATAAGTTTAACATGAGTTTAAATGTGCTAAGGCTGGATTGGAGATGATGTTGTCAGATTCTAGAGATGCAGCAGTGAGGTGCACAACACCAACAACCTCAACGAGGAGGAAGGGCAGCCAGAGATTGTAGCACATATACAGTATGATTGTGGTGGCTTTAGTCTAAGTACATCACAGGTTATTTCGAGAAAAGTATCAGCAGTTGACAGTAGGTGCTGAGGAGAGTTGGAGACAATAAGAGGCTGGCAGATGTGCAAAGGCAATCTCAGGCACAGCAGGGGCAGTGGATGAACTGGGAAGTGAGAGAAGTGTGGAACACAGAGGTAGGTAGGATTAGATTCATGATATGTGAAACCTCTGATGTGGATTGTGTATTTTGTGGTACTTACAGTTCTCTGGGAGTACTACGAGAGGAAAAAAGTTTAAATATACAGAACTGGCTATGGAGGCAGAGCAGCATGGCTGAAAAATTACAGCTTGCCCAGTGGAGAGGAGAGTGGATGTAGAGGGTTTGCTCACAAGTCAGTTTTTTTTTTTTGCTCCATTCAGTGAGTTAGGTATAAAAGGGCTGAGCCTAAAGAAGGTAGTGAAAAATGTGGCTGACAGTGCAGGCAACTCTAGTAAATGGCTTTAGAGGAAAAGAAAGGTTTGGCACTGGGGCAAATGTAAAACTAAGAGAGTGGATTGATACAGTCTGTAGTTGGTTTGTGATTTTGAGTGAGAAGTCTTCACAACTATTGGATGGCCATTATATTTTTTTATACACAGTTATGTCCAAATCAGTTATCCATCCATCCATCCATCCATCCATCCATCCATCCATCCATCCATCCATCCATCCATCCATCCATCCATCATTTATACCCACTTATTCTTATTTAGGGTCACAGGGATCTGCTGGAGCCTATCCCAGCTCTCTTTGGGTGAAAGGCAGGGGTACACCCTGGACAGGTCACCAGTCCATCTCAGGGCCACATAGAGACAAACAACCTCACACACTCACACTCACTCAGTGTTAATGTGTTAAAGCTAGCATGCAACTTAAAGCACTGCTCAGAAAGATGATAGCATGCCTACAGACTCTTAATCTTATGGTACAAAGGCACTTTGTACTAGTTTGAGGTTTTTAAGTTAAGTTAAACCTTTGTCAGTTTATTCAAATGATCAGTCAAATTCATATTTTGCAGTACGAGGTTATATAAAAAATGAAGTAGCATAAATCCCTTCATTTTAATATTACCATGAATATTAATGCTGCACCGATGAAAATGAATGGCAAATATTATCTTTGCTCTCTTTAAACAAACCAAAGAAGATTTCAGTGTTTGCTTTTATACTTTTATCATCTCTGAACTATCTCTCCCTCCAACGTTCAAGTCCAGGTCATTTCTGGCTCCTGCTTAGCATGGAAAACAGGTAGCAGAGGTGTAAACATGAGAGCCAAGGGATCATTACAAGTCTGAAGTGGAAAATGTAAGAGGGAGTGGGGGTGGCATTGAGTCCTAAATAACAACTTGTTTCAAGTACCAAAAAGGTCAATTCAAATTAACTTTCCCTCTCTCTTGGTCCTATACATTTTGAGCAGACGCAGCTCATCCCTGGAAGCAACTGGCTGTCAAGGTGCTGCAACCAACAGCTGTTTATTGGATTAATGGCCTCAGTGGTGTCCCCTGGGAAGTAGGAGGGAGAAAAACTGTTCTCAATTTTTCCCATTTTAGTTATAGCGCAGAGCTACATGGATTTTTCATGCACACTTGAGACCATATACTTAAATTATGGTTGTATTATCAGTTGCAGTGTGATGGCATTTTAAGAGGGAATACATTCAAATATACACTGACAGTTTTGGTAGTGAAGAGTATTTCCACATATACTCGTCAAAACGATTGTAATGAGTGTTTGGAAAATCAAACTCTTGTTGTCTGGGGAAATCAATACTTCAATATACTTCCTCTGCTGGACAAGAGCAGCATAAAATTATATGAAGGAATAAACACTGTTAGTCCAGCGTAATTAAGGTCTGGTGATGTTGCTCTCCACAGAGATTGACAGCATGTAGTCATCCCCCATTCGCTGTTTTATGTCTTTGTATGCAGTCTAAAGCTATGCTGAATACAAGATTACCCAGTTGTTTAACTTGTCACAATTTCTCCAACTTGTCTTATTCTGATATTTTGTTTGTTTGCAGTCAAAATGCAACAATATTCACTTTATGCTCACAGATGACTAAGAAACCAGCGACTATCCACAGAGAAATAGCTTAATTATTTGTTGATTGATTCACTAATTAACCCAGCACTAGATTACAGAGAATGCAAATGAAGTCTTTCCCAAACACAGTCTGTCTAGTCACTTTAAAAAAAAGAGTATGGGTCAGAGAGCATATGACCGTCTCCCACTCAAAATGCAATGTTGTCTAGGAAGAAGACTGAATGAGCTGGACTGGCTGCCACTTTTGAATAAATTAATGTGGCACTTCCTCTTAATTACAACCACAGCTAATAAAGTACAGCAGCATCTATTTAATGCTGCCAAGCTGTAATACCTAGTGATAGCCCTTATAATCACACTCTACCCCGGTGGCCCATGCTTAATCAAGAAGAGTGAGTCTCCATTAAATTTACATCCCACTAGAGGAGTCAGTTCCCAACAGCACATTTCTCCTTCCCAGCCAAGGCTGTTTCAAATCTACAACATGGGATGTGTAAAAGTTTTTTATGTGGTGCAGATTGACTGGCAAGTGTAGCGGTTTTAGCTCAGTGTGGAGTCCTCTGCACTGTCATACACAAACTAAACTGAAACAAGAAAGATTCTTATCAGCACCTGACTCAGTGTCGTCAAAGAACAGGGGTATAAAACTGGTTTTGTCACATTGGCAGGTAATGTTGAAACAGCATGGGAGCTGTAGTTGTGGGAAACATGCATTGCATCTCTTAGTGTTAGACTTCTTTTATGAGTTGTGGAGTCTGCTAAGCTCCAAATGTGATCATAGCTGAGCTTATTGATAAGGTGTAACGAAGACAGCACAGGACATGAACAGCAACAATGATCCTACATTACCACTACTCCAGAGGTATTTAGTCTCCACATAATGACAATATAACTTTCTGGTCACAAGCCTGTTTTACCAATATCCATCCATCATCTACCCCAACAATTCCATCTTACACTGGGCAAGAGACAGGGTACACTCGGGACAGATTACCAGTCGATCACACGGCAGAAAACCATTCACACCTACACAGAGTTTCAAGTCACCAGTTAACCTAACCTACATCTCTTTGGGCTGTGGGAGAAAGCCGCAGTACCCAGAGAACGCCCACACAGACATGGGGAGAAGTCCTCACACAGCTGCTGTGAGGCAACAGTGCTAACCACTCATCCACCATGCTGCCCACCCTCTACAACCAGCATCTTCCTATTCATTTTAATGAAAATTGCTAATATATCAGCAAGAGGATGCCCCACTAACAAAAATAGGCCGTGATAGTTAAATCTTTAGTACCAAATGATTGTATCTGTAGTATATGCTACATGCTGCTACTGCCACCTTCAGGATCAAAGAAACTGTCCTGCAGCTGCTGGTTAAAGAGAGGATAATAACATGTTTTCAGTCCAATGAATGGTGCTGGCTCCCTCTGATGTCAAAATGTGGTATGACTATTTCATCTTCAAGCTTTACTAAAAATGCAATGTGACCTGAATAACTTTAATTTGAGAATATGTATTTATTTCATTTTGCACCAGTGTCCAGTGCTTAACTTTACTTTTAAAGCATTTTTAACATTCTGAGCTGTCTCTGGTCCTGAAACAGAAAAAGCCTCACAGCTGGTTTTCTAGCTTGACCACACTTTTCTCACTTTCTCACTTTCCTTATTCGAACTGTTCTCAATTGCTCCAATTATGGTGCCACATATTCAAAAATGTCTCTTAGTCACTTTCATTCATATCAGGCCATTACCTGAACCCGAAAAAGTGGGCATGAAGTTCTACCTTATCATGTTATATAACCTTTCATTCTGCTATAAAACAGATTTAAAAATAGAGGACAAGTGCTTGTAAAGTACAGTATTTCTTCCACTTAAATAATTTTGTCAGAAGTAATTTATACCTTCAGCCACAAAACATTAAAAAAAGTATTTTATACAGTGGTAGTATTATATGTTATGTTACTGTGTTTTGACATTAGTGCATGATGCAAAACTGAATATATGAAGGAGTCATACATGTCATGATTTGACACTTATTACTGACACATCTATGGGGGCAATATCATGCCACTGCAGAGTCTCCATTCTGCCAATAGGGGGTACTGTAACAATGTCTACTCACAGACTAAGAAATCAAGATTTGGGGCTCAAAAATGTTCATAAATAAATAAAAAGGAAATTATTAAATAGCTAATTTGATTAAACATACACAATATTATAACCATGATATATTATAACAATGAAACCGTAAAACAGTGAAACACATCTTCACAGTTCAGCTCATTATTATGAAATACATTTTATAAAACAGAGAGAGAGAGAGAGAGAGAGAGAGAGTGGCTGAGAGAGTTGGAAGAATGAAACCCATGCATTACAGTCCCGGATGAACACACTACTGCAGCAGGCAGGCACACACACACATACAGAAAGTGCGAGAGAGCGAGAGAGAGTGAGAGAGAGAAAGGTGAAAAAATATTCACAAACAGCATGGTGGCACTTTGTGAGCACTTCTCACTTTCTTGTCCTTTCTGGGGGCATTGTTAGAGTGCTGTCACACTGTAAGACACTCACCACCATTTTTGATCTGGCACTTTTTCTCAAGACATATTCTTCACACTGAGGTGACAAATAGGCTACTGCAGGTCTAGGCTGTCAGATAAAAGCACTGACATCTCCACTACCCATATGGAAACATATAGAACATATGGCCATACTTTATGTTTTCACATGCAGAAACATATGGTCATATGAAAACCCTAAACCATGTTAGGTTCAAAACAACTAGGAATATTTGTTTTAAAGTTTTTTTCACTTTGACATGCAATAACACATAAGAAATATTTAACAGCAGAACTCCAAAGACAACAAATCATGAGTAAAACTACTGGTTAATAATATAACCTAAGGTGTATTCTGGATGTTTCTGATTGTCAACAAATGCCTCAATAAGGCCAGCACCAACAATATATGAGTCCATCTTTTAATATTTCTGACTTCCTTGTTTTATTGAGATGAAAAATGAATGGAAAAAAAATGTCGCAATTAATTTAATGAAAAATGTCACAATTAATATTTGAAACAATAAGACCCACATACTGACACCCAGTGGAGAACAATAGTGTGCAAGTAAGAGAAACAGGAAGCCATTAGGGAGAAGTCCAGGGGAACGAACAGGGTGGAAAAAAAAGCAGAACCCAAAGCAGGTCAAACCCAAGGAGAACAGCAATATGTAGGTCCGGCTGGACACTACAACTTGGAAATACAAAAGACAAGGACTGAGGGCATCAGGCTGAGGATGGTAGTGCTTGTGAAATTCACTCAAAATGAACAACAAGGTACATTTTCATCTTAATGAAAGTTTTAAACGGTGCACTCGCTCCCTCAATATTTGTTAATATGATTAATTTATTCTTGTATTAATCTTTTCCTGGGATATCCTTGTTATGAACACATTATCTTCATCCTTTGTCAGTGGGAACAGTCTCAAACAGTCTAGTGGTCACAAGGTTAATGAACACAGAGTATACCAGTATACCATGATCTAATCTATCAGTGTATACAACAATTGAGCTAATTCAATATTAAGACTTTTCAGGAAGTGAAAATGGAAATGATTTTTTTTCTACCCTGAATACCTGTGGGAGAAACGGATATATCATAGTACAACAGGCTTTGGGTACAGATTATTTCACATTCAGACAGTTAAGAAAAGATAATGAATATGAATAGGAATTAGAAACCTGGAATTCAACATAAATGAATTTTTAATGCACTTTTACTGATCCCTTGAGCAATAAACCCCCCCAGGTACACACACTTGGGATGCAGCACTGAAAATCCAGGATATTGCGGCCGATCAAAGGTATCGAAAAAAAAAGTGAGGAGTTTTTTCGATCAACAGAGGGAATAAACCTTTAACCTACAGTTTGGGCTCCAGTCCTGTAGCTCTTCATTTAAAACGCCCAAACCAATAAATGAAAAGAACATTAACTGAGCCCTAGCAAGCAACAAGGCCTAGATGCTGGAATTAGAGAACTTGTTGCCACCTTTAACTTACTACTTCCACAGTCTCCCAGTCTTTCTGACACTGACAGAACTGTAAATGTCCTGTGCACCAATGAGACAATAAAATAATACATCTGAGACCATACAGTTCAATTATGCAGCGATTTGGCAATATGAATCATTTTGCTTGAACATAATTGTGGCTGGCAGACTGACAAGAATTGGGCACAGGGCTCTGCCTCATGTGGTAAATTATTCAAAGCTTAGGGAATAGGTTCAAACACCAGAAAGAAATAGTATAGTTGGCAGCTACCGCTGCAACAATACAAAAGTCTTTCTCATGAGGGAGCAATGGATATTTATTGATTGCCAAATGTAAAAAATGATTTGGACCTGATTCTGACCCATATAATCACATTCTCACTGAGCTTCTAATCTGATAGTTTTTGTCTTTGAAGTGTTCGGCTTGGATGCCGAGTCTAGCGAGGTTTCTTTCAACGTTGATCAAACTGCTTTCTGATCACTAGTGAACCTAGCTTTCCATCCACTATAGCAGCAGGTGTTTGGAGGTCCTTCAAAAGGCCAGGAGCAGGTGTGTGTGTGTGTGTGTGTGTGTGTGCGTGTGTGTGTGTGTGTGTGTGTGTGTGTGTGCTGTCAGTAGTGTAAAACTCACACCCGTTCTCTCCTCCATCCCTAACCTCAAATAGTGGGAGCACCCAGGCAAACAAAGAGCAGTCAGTGTTGGACAAAAATAGGATTTGATGCCCTTGCATTCCCAAAGCTGTAAATGCATAGCTTTGTGTGCTTGTTATAGTTTATGGAAAAGGTTTTTTTATTAGCTGGAATCACCAAAACTGTGGCAATTTGTCATTCAAATGAGAGCTGTCCTCATTATGGGGCAGTCTCCTCATTATAAGTGGGGTGTAAACAGCACAAATGACAAATGTCACCTGAAGCTATGCTTCATTCTCCACAGTAATTACCCTAAATTCAAAGGAGAGAGGCACTTTATATATAAGTGGTGTACAGTATTGTCTTTATTTCAGACCATGTGTAAAATTTGAACTCAAGAGGATTTGAACTGATATAAACACTACACATAACTAACTAATTAAACTAATATTTAAACTAATATAATCTCCTTGTGATCATGTTTATTCTGAATGAAAATACAGCAATAATCAAAAGTGTGTATTTCTGGTAACGACTGCAGACAGAACGCAGTAATCAAAGCTTTTAAATGCTTGAAACCATTTTCAGTCATAAACAGATCTATCAGAATAATGACGTTAAAGCATGGAGTGATTGTGCATAGTACGTACTCCAGGCTCCTGCATTGGCTTGATTTGAATAAGCATTGTGATTAAGTGGTTGTTCTGTACATGTAGTGGGCTGAGGGATGTGGACCAGTCAGCTCCCTGAGGGGGAGAGGAGGTTCAATCCTTCCTGGCTCTTTCTGCACTCCCCCATTGGCTGTCGGCTCTCATCCATGTCCACAGCTCCCTTAATTGCCTGATTTCCTGACCCACGTTGAATACTTTGTACACTGGAGGCTGGGGGTTATAATAATGACTTACAGTGACATGTATGGGAAAGACTCTCTCCCTCGCTATCACAGCTTGCACCAAATGGCTATAGCCCTATCCCAGATCTCTTGGTTTAATACATAATTTAAATCTCATATTAAGCAGTACAAGAGTGTTTGATTCAAAAGATATTCTGGGTCTGGGGTTGGGAAGACTCCTGTAAGATGAGGTGATGGCAAAAGCTTTAAATGAAGCAAGTGAAAAATTGAGCACGCACTACCTTGTTCCTCTTTATGAAATGTGAAGATTGGTTTCCTTTTTTGTGTTAAATGACAGTGCTCTGGGTCTCTTTCACTTTAGGACAGTTGGACAAACCAGCCTAGACATTAAAAACATCCCCTCAGGCTTTATAAAGCTACCACAGGTAGTTTTCATATATATAAATATATAAAAATAATATAGTTATAGTACTAAAGTAATTTTAACTATAAATGTTTCAGGCTGCCTGCTGGTACTGACGTGTCACCTTTAACTGTCAGGATTGATATTAGTAAATTAGTAAAATGCCAAATACTGAGTAATAAAAATAACATGAATGAGAATACACCAGAGGAGGAATAAGAAACATCTTTTAAGCCATGGCCTGGTCCTCATTTTGGACATTTTGTATTGACTTCAATGACACTTTAAAGCAGTGTGGATTTACAACAGTCAAGACCCATGAAAGCTCATAACAGCACTAGTGCTGACTATTTCTGAAACCCTCCATGCTTTGCAACTATCTCCAGTGAGAAATCAGAGAGATGGTCTGACGCGCTTGTTCATGGCTCATGAATTCCAATTAAAAAATCAACTGCTTACACACTAACAGGCATTAGTGATGTGCCTGTGATCTCACCCATAATCTATGAAAAGGGATGAGGGACTGAGAGGCTTGACTAGACAACATGTACTATTTACAAAAGTGGTTTTGATGTGAAATTACAAAATATTCAGTATTTCTCTATAACATTACCAATTTCAATATACCATCTCCTTTCTTGATTCATGATTTCATCTAGTGATTCCTGTTATCTACTTTCATTAAATCCCTGTCTTAGCTGCCGACGATAACAAAAGATAACTTTTCAAAAACATTCAATTTGCTGTTTATGACTAGCTCAGTGAGAATTATTTCCCTTTCGACAGTTTTAGATAAAAGGGATCAGCTGTCAAAACACTCATCAATGATCATTTTCCTTCTGCAGAGACACTAATTAGTTGTCCTATCACAGAGTACAGAGGCAGAATGGGGGTCTCTATCATCTAGAAATAGATTCTATTAGTTGTCCTTTCTTGCTCTTCCAAGCCTCATCCTCTTTCTCTGACAGATCTGTTCAGACTTTGTGTGGTTTCTCTAGAAGCAACTCACCCTCACACATGTAGAGTAGTTTGTGTGACGAGTATCCTATCAGGAAACACCCCGTCAAGTTAAAGCAACAGTATTAGATATTGGGGAATATGCTTATTAAATATGCCCTCTTGCCAAAAATTAGATGAAATTCCTATTTAGGGTCAAATCTGTTATCCATCCATTATCTATACCCACTTATTCTTCACATAGAGACAAACAACCTCACACACTCACTCCTATGGGCAATTTAGAGTCACCAATCAAGCTGACATACATGTTTTTGGACTGTGGGAGGAAACCAGAGTACCTGGAGAAAACCCACACAAGCACAGGGAGAACATGCAAACTCCATACCCTGCTGGGTTTCGAACCAGCAACCTTCTTGCTCTGAGGCAACAGTGCTGACCACTAATCCACCACACTGCCTATGTTCAACTTGCTGGGCAAAACCAGTTTGTAAACATCAAGTGTTAACGGGAGTTGTGTGTCAGACTACTTGCTGCCTAGCAACCAGTTGAGAAATTATGCAATATAATAACCCTGTAAAATCAAACTTGTGGTTTTTACACTTTGGGTTTTCTAGAGATTAAACAATACACAGATGAGATGTGATAATTAATGACCTTTATAAGTGCTGACAGCAGCATTTTGTTGCCTTTAGGCAGAATCAGTTTATATCCCACTATTTCCAATCTTTAAACAGCTGTATTCAGGTCAGTTGTGTTTAATTTACCTTTAAATCCAGGTTTTAGGCTGTGAGAAAGACTGAAGATGCTTTGTCATGATGACTGATGCACAATGTGAAAGCTTTGGAGAAAGAATATATGTGATCCTTCAATGATAGCTTCACGGAGGCTCAGTTGTACTGTTTTCCCCCAGCTGGTTTGCCTCAGGCTGCACCATCTCACCACTCCTCTACCAAAAGCTCATTTCCAGCTCTGAAGCTTACTTGGGACCATGATAAATTAGAATCTAAATTCTTGATTTTTGATAAGTATGCAAACACTGGACCACAAGAACAAGAACTATTATCCAAATGACATGCATGGCTGATGTTGTTTCTTTTTTGCCTTAGACAACAGAAAACCTCTGCAAATTAATCTCAAGTGTCACATGCTGAGCTCACTTGATTTTTGCTGCTGCGGTAGCAGAAATTGCCAAAAGTTTCTCTTCTCCATGCTCCTACCTGTGTGTACCTTGAAAATGAAAGTGACTGAGAAAATAGTAAGGGTAAACAAGAACAGGGTGGATGAGACTGGATATAAGAAATGCCAGACAAATGACATACAAATAGTGCAGGAAATAGGAAGGTGGCCTGAGCAGATGTTGCAAGACTCCCCCGAGATGAAAAGCAGATAATAATTGTGTATGTTCAAAGATGGAAGAGAAGCAATCTACACCTGCAACTTGAATATTTCTATTTTGTTTTCTATATTTTTCTGTGTATAAAGGATCTGTGAAGAATCACGCGTGTGGAACACCTGAAAAACAGTTGAAGAACCTAGACCAAGCAAGTTTGCTGAAGGGTTCACTCCTTAAACCAGCAGCAGTATCAAACCACACTATAATAATAATAATGTATGTGTGTATGTTATGTATATGTTACTAATGTAAACAGGCTATGACTGGAAGCAAATAAAGCCCAGAAAATGAGATATTCTATTCTCTCAGGGCAATCAGTGCACAACAGATATTTTTCTTACATAACTATTTTAGACTATTTTAGATTTAGTGCTTTTTTTTATGTAATTACAAACCATCCACAAAGCTGTAATCATCTATGATGGAGCACTGCACAGAAATCTGCAGCAACAGAGTTTATTTTCACTTTCATAAATTTCTGCATGAACAAAGACTGAACATAATCAGCAACAGTATAAGGCAGTATAGGTGTGAAACAAACATGAATTACTTTTGAAAAATAGGTCATTATCTCTTTGGACAATAAAGAGCCATTAATGCTGAGGATTTTGAAGGTATTGGCCCTGGAGGAGGCGGATTATATAAAATCTATTTAATTTGCATTGTGTTTACTGCCGTGTACAATTAGATGTTGTGACTCATTATGGTCACTAGTGGACTATGAGTGCTTTGACATTTATATTTTCTCCTGATTATCTAACAGACTAGAAGATGATGATTAGTGTGTATTGTGCAGTGATACAAATGTAATAGTCATGCAGGTTCTCCTACATGGTTGTTCTGTGTCACAGCCCGGTCAGTTTTTATGATTAAATTCAACAGTCCTAGAGTATAAGTGAAAAGAGCAAGAATCTTTCCAGAAATCTTACAGTTGGCCAGTCAAAGTCCAAACCCTTTCACATTAAACATCGTCCTCTGAACTATTGTCAATATAAAAGGCTGATTAAAGCAGCTTTAACGTGTCATAGTGAAGTAATAATGCATTAGACATTTAGATGAAATGTTATCTAATTTGCTTACACATACTACAATACATAGAAGGTCAGCTGCTGGTTATGTACCAGGGCTGACGCCAAAGCTTTACAGTGCTTAGGAATATGAAAAGGCAATGTAAGTTCAAGAGGATAATGCAGTGGTAATGGGATTTGGGAAACCTGGCAGAAAAGGTAAAGGAAGCGTATATCTTGAGAGTTTAATATGTGAAAAATTCAAATGTGGTAGGGTGAGATTGCTCTAGCAAGAAGGAAACTAGGGATGACAGCAGTAGCTAACTTTTTATACCTATGTCTGTTGATGCAATTTCATTTTCTTTATTTTACCTTTAGACATTTTTACTTTTGTCACTTGCCAAGTATCAAAAATGCAGCCTTTGGATTTTTTTTCTTCTGGTTTAATAATGTACTCTCACTTCTCATTATGCTAAGAAGCACAACAAATGGACAAAGCATTATATTTAAAATCTTAGACTTAAGCAACATTGAGATTAGCTAATAGCAGTTAATGAAGACTAGTCTTTGTGTTTCTGTTCGACAAACAAGAAGCCAAATAAGCCTCGTAATTACTTGCACAACCCCATTTACACTTTGGTCTCCCTGTTCCTGAGCACTGCTCTTTTGTGACCAACAAAGACAATGATGTGCTGTGTCTGGGCCACAGCAGACCCTGGATTAATTACGCAGAGGTAGGAGTCATCACTTCACAACTTCTAATTAACAGCAGTTAAAAAAAAGTGAGGAGAAGAAATGGATGACAGCAGTACCTGATTTGGCATTTAAGTGGCAGGATTTTCCTTTTTAGGCAGCATGGTGTCTTAGTGGTTAGCACTGATGCCTCACAGCAAGAAGGTTCCTGGTTAGAAACCCATCAGGGGCCTTTCTGTGTGGAGTTTGCATGTTCTCCCTGTGCCTGTGTGGGTTTTCTCCAGGTACTCTGGTTTCCTCCCACAGTCCAAAAACATGTATGTCAGGTTGATTGGTGACTCTAAATTGCCCATAGGAGTGAGTGTGAGTGTGTGAGGTTGTTTGTCTCTATGTGGCCCTGTGATGGACTGGTGACCTGTCCAGGGTGGACCCCTGCCTTTCACCCAAAGAGAGCTGGGATAGGATGGATTTTCCATTTCAAGGAAGAGCGAGACTAAAGCACTGACACTGTAATTCTTTTTGCACTATTGCCCTGAGGATTAATTCTAAGAACCATAAGCATTAACAATAACAGTTGTCTCAAACTGTGCAGACACTCCAAAAGTTCAAGTTTCCATATTATATTATATATATTTACTACTCTGTTTTCAATCAAGAGAAATATCTCCCTGCCTTAAATATCAACTGGGTATTCTGAAAGGTATTCAGTTCTGTAGTAAGACTGAATATTCAAAACAACAGTTTCAGCTCACTGAAGTGGTGGCCTCTTTTGCTCCTCTGCATGTGTCAGTCTACCCATGTCGACACTGAGGGCAGAGGCAAACAGCTGAATGAGACAATACTGGAGTATTCTCCTTCTAGGTGGCAGAGCTGATTTGCAGCTCCTCTAATCCACTGGGCACAAGCGGGACTTCAGGAGCAGGTGTGTGCTGATCTATGCATCCTTCTCAATTATACATGTGATGTTACGCAACAGAAGCTGCTTCTACTGTACAGGAGATGATAACAAAGCTTAAGATACACTTGTTCAGAGAAGCCCTGCTTGGACAGAAAATGTAGCAAGAAATATTCAGCTCGCACAGTGGTACTGTAACAGTCGGGCAAATTATTTAAGGACTGGTTGGAGCCATATATTATTTGGGTGCTATTATACTGGTAACCTCTTTGACAAATGCAGCAACTTCACAAGACTGTAACAATGCTCTTCACAATATAAATGATAAATTATTATTAATCTTTCAAAATGTTGAACCATATTAAAAAAGTTTCCTGTTATTGAGCCAAAATGCTCAGTGCATCCATCAGACAAAATAATGACAGTAGATTAAAAAGAAAGCCTGGGACTCTGTAGTCAAGTGTCCTCTTTTTACTTCAATTTGTGAATGACTACATTTCCCAGAGTGCCTCACCTAACCCTCAGACAAGTTCAAGCTTGTTGCTGTGAATTATAAGAAACAGAGTAACAATGACAGCAGAGCTTAGTTCATTGTCTTACAGGAGGTTACAACCAAGCTTGTATGCAAGTTAGATTGATCTGTAGCAGCTCAGCAGAGACAGTGTGTGTCTGCATAACTAATCTCGTGGTTCTCTACAGCTCCAGCTGAGTTGAAAGGATTCATTCTCACAGTCAGTCCATCCCTCACCCATCCCTTCCAGCTGTCCTGTTACTAGAAGTGAATGTGTACAAGGGTAGGTAGGCTCTCCCATCCTGCTCCACTGTGGCTTCTTACCGTGTCCAAACTCTGAGCTCAAAATAGAAACCAACCTCATTTCATGCCTCACGAAGCTCTAAATATGCACCAGAGGGAAAGTGATAGATACTGTGAGCAAATTAAGAAAAGAACTAAATCTGTTTGTCTGACATGTTTCACTTTGCAGTGGGATGTGACAAACCTAAAGGGATGATTTCACAGACAAAAGAAAAGCCCAACCTTAGAAAATACCATTTCTTTTCTCTGTGAGGATCTTAAGTAAAACAAGATTTTCAGCCTGTGGCAGACTTAACTCACGCTTTGAAAATCTGTCTGAGGCACTTCCAGGAATCAATTTTAGACTAAAAGGAAAGGCGCCCAGTTGTAATCATCTCTCCTTTTAGGGTAGTGTTATCAAAAGGGCCTGCTCTATACAGATACTGCACTTTACTTCTGGATATCACAAGAACAGTTTTGCCTTTAAAGGAAAACAAAATGAAATGAAAGAATGAAAACAGGTTTGGATTTTTTTTTTTCATGCATTACTGCCATATTTTTCATTTTGATACTAAATGTCCCTAGATGCTAGACTTATTTAATTTATGTGCATTATAATTTAATCTTTTGAATAAATATAAAAGACTCACATATACAATGAAAACATTAACAAGTAAAATAACTAAAATTAAATAAACAAGTCCGTGAAATGCCTAAAACATGCAATTCAAGATGCTTCAAAGAAGTATTGTTTGAGCTAAAATGTTTTTTGTGTCTTATCTCCTGAGGACTCCTGAGGCAAAGTCAAAAGTGATGATGTTCAAACTTTACTTTCCACTCATCCTGCATGAGAAAAGGATTCCCTTGTATCTTTAAGAGTTAACCCACGGCAGCGATATCAAACTCAGTTTCTGTTTGGCTAAAATTCTTATCAGTTTGCAAAGAGGATGTTCATGTTCTTTGACTAAACCTAGAAAGTACAAGAAGTTTCAATTTATTGTACATAAAGAAAAAACAGAAGAATGTTTCAAAGTACACTGCTTTTTTCTCAATTACTCGCACTATGGCTTTTACTGTGTTATTCTCTTGCACTGGATGAAGCGGATGATACATGTCACGTACATCTGAGACAAAGCTCAAACTAAATATAATGCAGGTACATGGCATACAGTGAGTGCAGTATGATTCAATAATATAAGCTACATCAAAATCAAACCTGTAAATTTTGCTTTGAGCGCTCATGGGAAAGTGACTCACAGGGGGGGTTTAATAAATGAACAAGGTTTTCATGTTGTGTTTGTCTCTGCTACACATGTTCAGAGGGTTCTTACAGCATCCTACGTGTGTGTGTGTGTGTGTGTGTGATTCCTACAGTTTCATGTTCAGGATATTGAGATGATCCATTAAGTAACACAGAAAAGCTAAGACGCACAGCCTCCTTTCATGTGCAGCCTCTGCCATGCTGTACTTCCCCTCTCACTCTTGTTCGTTCCAGTGTGAAAGAGCATATGTGCTAGTTTGGAAAGGCTGGTGGTAAATGAAACAAACAGGCACCTCTTTGCACTCCACTGAGATGTACTCAGCATCCCACCTGCCTTGAAATTGGCTGCTTTCAGCATCAGCCCCTTCACTCTTTAGCCATTAGCCACTGTTTTCTGTCAGTGGGACCTGAGTAGTCAGGTCATGTGTGTGGGAGGGGCCTATAGGATGATTCTGTTCAACACATGTAATGCAGCTGTGCTCAATGAGTGACTAGCAGGACCTGTGTCCATATAGAGCATAGCTGCAAAAAGGTCAGCAAAAAGGACCTGAGAGCTGTGATGAATTGGAACATGATATTTTCAAATTACACTTTGGTTTGTTAGAAACAGCAACTAACCAAATGAACCCAATATTTCCTGAAAGTCAAAGTTTGACATCAATTAACCAAGAAGTGACATTTCCCCTGATGGCCATGTACAGAGAATGCTGATGCAACAGTGCACCTAATCGTGAAATATTTTATTTGTAATATGACTGCCATCCACAAACTATTATTTTAGGACAGATTCCACCATATAATCCACATTATAGCCTTTTCCTCTCCGATTTCTTTTCTGAACATGAAATCCTTTGTAATTAAATGCTCTGTTTCTCTCATTTGCTGAGCGCTTTTGGGAAAATGGACATGTGTCATAGCTCTCATTCAGTTTAACAAAAACATAATCAACACAAACGCTATCATAATTAGGCAATTAAATGGGTAATAGCAGTTAAATAGAGGATAATGAGTTGCTTGGATGAGTTTGAAACACAGCAGCTGTCCAGTAATGCCTGTAGTGTTCAGATATATAGTCCTATGAATTTTCAAGTACCCCTGGAGTTTCTCATAAAAAATTTACAAAATTTGCCACCAGCTAGCAGCTAAGGGTCAGTAGCCATAAAATCCTACTGAATGTATTCTCATCAGAGCAGCCAGAACAAATAACTGTTATTAAGGCTGATTCGTTCTAAAACCACCACAGCAATAAAGAGATCCCAAATGAAGCCACAGAGCAAGTGAAGCACGATTGTAATCTATGCCATCACTCAGCCAACAGCAGCTACAGCTCAGGTGTCTCATGCTGAGCACAAAGACATGATGCAAATCTACTCAAGCGATGTGGAGAAAGATAAAAGCTGCGCTGACAGCGTCTCTTCTTCAAAGAATCAACTGCTTCCAGCAGCAGCAACTTCCCAGTGTCTGACTGCAAACAACAAGCTGGAGTGAAGCAAACATTAGCACCACTGCTGCAACCAACAGCAACACCGATGCTTGATCAACTCACTGTCATCACTGTCGGAGTCAAGAAATCAAGAGTCAAATGGCTTTAATGATCAGAGAGGGGGATTGTTTAATAGTGAGGGAGGTTTCATTTCATTTGTCATAACGATGGGCAGCATCAAGGTGACTGACACCATGTGTATATCATTGTCATCATTCAGGATGATGTAAAGGATGAAACTCTGGGAAGAAAGAAGTTGAATGCTGGGATTCATGTGTCTGGTTGGTCAAATCAGGACTAGGATGATTTCCACCATCCTGATATAATTCACAGTAACAATAATCTGTAAAAGCCTGGTCATACTTTAATACAGATTAACACAACAGTCAGCTCACAGCTCCGTGTATGTAAAGGGACTCACTCTTGTAGCTCGCACTCCAAGGCTGATATCCATAGTAGCCGGTGATTCTCAGTATTCGCTCCTCTATGGACGCGCTGGTGATGTCCTCGACTGAGCGGGAGGACTTGAGGTCCTCTTTGATGGCCTCGTCCACCACCAAGTACTTGAGCTGTCTGAGCTGAGGGCTGATGTCCGAAAGCCTTCTGGGGCTCACGTCGGGCGACTTGCGCATCCCGCTGGGAAGAGAGAACGAGGGGTGGATGGATTTACAAGACACAGTGAGATCGTTCAGGAAAAGGGTGAGAGGGACTGTAAACTTTGTGTATGACTTTGATGAGGTTAGAGTTCTCCTTGGCTACACCCACAAAGCCAGTGTTGGCGTTTAGGAGCCCTGCGCTCTTGTACAGTACACAAATCATCATCCTTCACTGGCGCTGCGTCCGCACAGCTACAGCGTCAAAGACACTAACCCAAAGTGACTGGTCCTGCAACTGCTGTGTAGTATTCACTGTGCATCTCTTATTATAAGAAATGGGAATTTGAAACTGATGAGTTGATTAGGGATTTGCAGAGACAGGGAAACAACACTTGTGACAGCTCAGTGAAAATTAAAGGTGTAAAATTTCCCTCCTGCTGCCATATCTTTATAACAGACCATGGCATTTGAACCTGACTCCAAACAATTAGGCTACGGCCCTCAGTTAAATTGAAATCATCAATAAAAATGAACAGAGAAATACAATATAACGATATTTTAATGCACCTGCCCATAAAGTCAGTTTACTTTATCAATGCGCCTGTGGAGTCAAGCGAGCAACAGGTGTGGCCTGTCTCCTGTCGTAAAAAGTTGAAATGTCTTACATCGGCATCAAAGTAGTGGGAGGTCCAAGGTAGCACATACAGTCCCGGTGGGGCCGTCCGACCCGGTCCCACACTGTGCCCTCTCCATCACCGTACATCCTCAAGGCAGCTACTGTAAATCTAAATCATCAAGGCTGACGGAGACAGGCATCGTCCTGCTCTTCTAACCCCCACCAACATATGCCTGTGCGCCACAGAACAGACTGTCTCAACACTAATAGGATGCGCTCGGTTCTGGATGTCGCTGGGTCCTGGGGGCACTGCAACAGCGCCATCTGTCGGATTCACTGAAAATATTATAAGTGCAAAGGCTGAAATACAGAAAACGAGTTGTTCCAGCTATGGGCCTAATCCTTTTAGCCCTGGGTATCTGAACATACCAGCACCTTGACATTTATTAGAGGGCCCAGACCCATTTATCCAAGTTTATCCAATATGGATATATATGCATTAAAATACACATATCCATATGTTATTCTAGGCTCTGCTGTCTTGTAAGATAAATCTGGATATAAAGATCCTTTGAGATCCTTTCCATGATTTTTCAGCACAGCTTTTCCCAACAACTACCACTGCAGACGTTGCAACAATTCATAGCCTAATGTCGATCCTCTTTTGGTCCATTATTCATTGTCTGCTTTTCTTAAGGGGCCCACAGACAATCCAAGATGATGGTGAGGCCTGTATGTTAAATGCCTGGTTGAACACAAGTAGAAATTAAACTCCAGAAATGTTGTTTCTGTTCAATATCAAAGACAATTACAGGGATGTGGTTGATCACACCCAATCAGCGCTATGCTTCTGGTAATGTGGTAATTATGTTCACTGATGGTGATTTTATCTCCTTGGAAATTAAAATCAAGTAGCTGTCTGTCTCTTGTATGCTGCATTGTGCACTAATAAATCCTGTGACTCATGATTGGCAACTATAGATTTTCAAATGATTATTAATATTATTAAATAATTTTATCTTGCTGAAACTTCCTCCCTGATGAGCCTAAAGATAATGTACATACCATCTTCATTCTGTATGTATCTGTCAGGTCTGACAAAGTTTAGGTAAAGTGCATTATTTTATGTTGCTTCTTAAATAGATTCATTGTGGAGTGGAGCTCTACCTTGCATGAACCGGGTTGTGACGTCCATAGGTCCCAGGTTCGTGGTCCACTCGCTGCATTGCGTCTGGATCCTTTAGGGACTCCTTAGTGTGGAGAGCAGCACAAGTACAACAAAGGTGCTTTTGAAGAAAGGTTTTTGCACCGATCAGTGACAAGCCACACCTCACGCATCCACACAGTGGGCAGTTCAGTAGAACGTGTGCTTACTCAAGCAAAAAAAAAAAAAGTCTATCAATAAGCTTATCAACACCTCCCATCGACAGTCATAGGGTGGAGAGGGCCAGGTTCGTCTTGCGTAATCCACCTCTCAACTTCACAGCTCAGCCAAAGCCAGATCAATTTCTATTGTTCGACCTTCTGCTTTGCCAAAACTAAATAACGTGGGCACCTTTCCTGTGAGACACAGCTCATAAATGGCAAAACACTTTACATTTAATAATTGCTGATATATTCAAGTCATTCACTGTGAGCTAGTACATCATCTTTCACTTCACCAGACCCTTAATAGCTATTTAATTGGATCCCCAGTCTACAGGGCAAAGCACTCCTTTCTAATTATGGATCAAAGAGGACAAGAGAGCCAAAGCTCAAGGCCAAAATATGTAAAATGAACATGAGTCTGATCCACTTTTTTGATAGAAGATAATAATAAATAATTAAAACACTAGTTAATCAGATATATTACAGTTTCCCTATTCATTATTCATTTTCATAAAACATACCTAGGTAAAACACAGATACAGGATACTGATGCCTGCCACCATGGGAAAAATAGTGCTAGATCAGGACAACAATAAACTGTGCTTTAGGGATTTTCTGTATGTTTCAGTGTGTAGTCAAAACAGAAGCCTGCTTGTTAACAACCTTAAGCTATTTTCTCTGTCATTGCCATTATTGAGTAAGTGCTGGAAGCAGGAGCAACTTCATACTTAATACATAATACTGTACAGGTGTTTTAATTGCTGTATTTCTATTAACATTACAGGCTTGCTGAGTAACTTTTGGCTGCAATCCATAAAAGCACCCATATTTGTATGGTGCCGAAGAAACCGGTATCTGTTGAGGGAAACATAGCTCTTTATGGAAGCCTGTAGTCCCAAGTGCCTGTTTGATTTCTTTAGGGTATATTTCTTATTTAGCTGTAATGCCATTATTGGTGTGGTTTGGCACAGAACTGGAGAGTATTCAGCACATCCTTTCATCCATGTACGGATGAGCTGATACACTTGTGTGAACTTGATTGGCATCTTCTTTCTTCTTTTCTGGCCAGCCTTAACTGCCCCATTTTCCATTCTTAGATATTCCCTTTTTTAGTTTTGCTGACAAATAAAAAAAGATTTAAAAATATATGATTAAAGTTCTGGACATATTCATGCATAGCTCATTCTCTGTTGTGCTGCTATTAATATTACAAGACACCTCTGAAATGTCTGGAAAATGATAAAATGGAGCCTCGGAGCTGCTTTCAGTTGACAGTTTCTTGATGATATTAGCAGATGTTGTCTGTTACTGAAAATATTTTTCATTAGCACATAGGTAGAAGATGAATTCTAATATCCTCTGTGACTGAACTGAGGTCCATTTCAATGTCTCACATCACTTCTGGCCATTATAATTTCACCGCCATGTTGTGATTTAATTATGCAGCTAAACATCCATTGTGCCTGATGTCATTAAAGTAACAATTAATATATTTTTTATTTCTTTGCTATATAAATATTTACATGTGTTGATCAAATGATTAGTCTTTCATTAGATTGGTGATCGTTCCATTTTTTTTTACATGCAGACTCTCCTGTTTTAGCCAAAGTGTACCACTCATGTCATAAACATCTGCTTTACTTTTTTTTTTTTTTTTTTTTTTTTGTCTAATTTGCCAAAAGGGATTGGAAAAATCCTTTGTTGCAGAGGGAAAACATGCTTCTTCTGCAATTCCTGAAGAATATCTGACATTAGAAACAAGTGATTGCTTCTTTTGAATATTTGTCACCAATTATTTTCAGTGAGGTTTGGAGTGTGACAACTTGGTGAGAAGGGATTTTCCTTTTGTTGTAAAGGTATTTTGATAAACAGAGACGGCTATTAAATTAGTCAGTATTGTTCCTGCTTATGATTTCATACGAACTGTGATCACCCAACATTGTCTCAGTATTTTCGCATGCTGGCACATCTGGATGTCATACTTGGATGTCAGCTTTAGTGGGATGACAAAGTGGAAAAGACAGAAAAATGTGCACCATGCTGTTGCATTCCCAAGAGTCTATTTGTTTCAGCATGACTGATGAGGTTTCAACCGGTGATGGTTTACATCTGAAGTCTGAATTCCTGGGAAAACAACATCAGAAGACAGTCTTTTCTTCGTTCTTTTTGCATATACATTTATTGTTATTCAGCACTTAAAAATGTGAAAGATGTTCACAAAACATCAGGCGCTGTAAGTATGGGGGTTTCACTCTGGTATGGTTGGAGGAGAGACAATGTCTGAGACTGCAGTACGTGCCATATTCATGTATGGCCTTCAATATCCTCTGTGTGCATGTCTGTAAATATCTGCATGTATCTGTCTGTAAATATATATATATATATATGTGTGTGTATGTATATATACTTTTTTTAATGGACAGAAATGCACAATTCCATATTTCATTTGACATATTTCTTGGGTACAGTAATAAAAGCAGATCCTCTTTATTATTTAAAAGATATAATCAACACTCCCTCCACACCAGCAAAATGAGAGCATTGTGTTTGTAGTAGCAAATGAGAGCAGTTACAGAGTTAGCAGTGGGGGATGTTTGTGCTTGAGGCCCCCTGCATTCCCATAGTCCCAGTGTGTGTGTCAGGCTATAAATAAAGTTGCTCCACCATCAGAATGCAGTGCTATAGGGAAGATGCCAGTCATCACCTCAGTTCAGTCCAACTCACCCCTGTCCTGAATGACCCCAGAGTTCTTGGACCACTAGAGCACACGGAGCTACAGTTGCAACAATAAATTTCTTGTAAAACCTTCCTGATGAAATGTACAGCACTGCAAAATACACCCATGGGTATTTCTGCAGAACGTGTTACCCTTGGACTTTACTGTTTGGTCTTTAATCAATGCACAGCAAGCTATAACATATCAGATGTGCATTATTTGTGCAATAATGCAACTAAAACCACAGCAGGATACCTTAAAAATTTGCTTTCTATTCAGTGTAACAATAGATTGCTCACATTCAGCATAGAGGTAGAAGTCATTGTAGTTACAGTGTTTACATATAAGACTGAATTATTTTTATCTTCATAGCTTAGACCCAGGTAGCTTCCTGTGTGCATATAAATAATGCAAAAAGATTTAATAGCAGTATTAATGACAAGTAGCAGCTGGTTTATTTCAGTCCCATGTGAAGAGCTGGGCCTTCAGGGGATAGTCCTGTTCTCCACCGATAAACTGCTGACTGACAGCCTGGTAGCATCTACTGCCAGTTTTACTGTATGTACTATTGCATGTTGGTACAAATTATAAGCAAATAAAGGGGATGTGAGGCATAAGAAGATTTGATGTCCTAATATGTAGCTGTATCTAAGATACAAAGTTGGAAGGTATTTTGTTGGAATCTCTAGAGTCAGCAAATGCAGTCAGCTCAACTCTTGTTCCTGCATGCAGAAGGTTTATTTTTCTTTTCAATCAACAATGTTCTTCACATGTCAACGGGGTATTTAACTCACAAACTCATTTGTTTACATTCAGCAGGCGGTATATTCTCCACAAGGGGGCACTGTTAGGCCTGATAACGTCAGAACTACACATTGTCTGTCCTGCACATGAAACAGCAGCAGATTGCATATGCCTCCTTAATGTATCACAGGAACATGACATGTCTATAGGGAAATCAAATAATTGCTGCAATATGTTTACACTGTCACCTGCAGGCAAAGGCTGGTATGGGTGTTTTTTAATAGTTACAGTTTGTGAGTTAGTGTATGTTCATATTGTACATTGAAGTGAAGGTTGTCTGTTTAGCTTTATTGGGATGAGGGGCACCTTTGCTTTTGATGAGTCTTACAGTTTCTTTTACCCCAAAGCAAATCTGTGATATGTGAATATTTTGTATTTGTCGTTACCACTGACCACTGTAGCATAGCCACATTTCACATACTCTGGGCAGGGCTGACCTGATTTAAAATGGCTCTTCCAGCTGCACAAATTAAAGCATGGAATCAGATGCATGTGTCTCTCAACTGTGCTGCTGTTTTGAGCCTGTTCTGTAATTCGTTTTCTAAAGCTTAATTTCCAGAAATGCACAGAAAATAAAAAAAAAATAAGATTGCATACTTTAGAGCAAGGATTCTGATCTGATTACTGTCATTTGTCACAATTACATTACGTAAATGAACACAATGTCTTTTCAGTGCTCGTTCTGAATATAGCATATTTGTATCTGTTTCAAACTGGCTTACATCCTCCATCCTTATTTCCAATTACTGTGTGCCCATAGTGTTCTCGTCAAGTGCATCCAATAAATACTTTGCCAGGAGCTGCTTCCCCTCATCTTTATTCTGGTAGTTAAGCCTGAGTAACATGGATGTCGGCTCAGTCGCTCTGCAGTGAGAAGTGTCTACATGTCAGAGGTAATTACTTTTCTGTTCAATAAGAAACAAAGCTGCTGAACAAAACACAACTATTGCATTTCTCTTTTTAGACTTAGTAAAGCGAGTGGCCCATAACCTTAACATACCCAATTAAATATACACTCCTCAGGCAGACATGAGGATATATATATATGTATATATATACACACACACACACACACAGACACATGTCATATAATCACGTGTTGCTGCAGGCAAACAGCTTAAACTGCTACCAGAGCACAATAGCCCAGGATCAGCTAGTTTCAACACTTTCTAACACTAAGTGCATGCACAGTATTAGTGCTGAATAATACAATCAGAGGGATAAATTAGTTACACAAAAAGTCAGATTTGGGATAATAAACAAACACTTTATTTAAGAGACATTGATATTTTACAGTTCATGGATTCACTTCTCAAATGAATTTTACATAAAACCTTGGGGCTCCATGATAATCCAACCTATTACAGTACTGGTATTGTAACAGTGCATATGTACACACATATATATATACAATCCAATAATTCCAAATATTTCAGATGTGTCCGTTTTGTCAGCATTAATAAATAATATCAGTGTGCTTCCGTTTGTAATCCAGAACACAATGCTTCTCCCTGAACAGAACTGGAACTACTTTACCTGACAGCTCTCTAACCCTTGGGACGAACTGCATGTGCAAATTGACAAACACAGCTGAAAACAGCAACGCTGGAGGGTCAAAACCTTGATATCAATTAATGTATCTACAAAACAGTGAAACATGTTACAGTAAAAGAGAAAATCCAATTAGGTAATATTTAAGTTCTTCTTTTTCTCAGCAGACAGTATGAGTATCAATGCTTCACAGTTCATATGAAGCCCACTAATCTATTAAGTACAGTATTAAAGATCAGTAACCCAGATGCTGACACCGTCAAAGCTAATATTACCAGTAGTCATGACACTGCAGCTCATCTGTACACACTTTCATATAAACTTATCACTGCTAAACTAACAGAGCAGCAAGTAGTAATGCTGACCTCTGGTCAGGCCTTAAATCTCCCTGTAGCAAAGAGAATAAAAAAAAAACTGACATTCAAGACGTTTTAAGGGCTGCAGCTGTGCCTTAATGTGGAGATGTAGCACAGAAAGATGAGCTCAGAACCTCAGCCTCAAACACAGACTGAGACATTGTTGTAATTGATGACAAATGCATGTGTTTCTATTGGATTTACTAAAAAGTACATTACGAGTAAGTCACTGTATGTTAGAGGTACAGTGATGAGTATTAGTGGATGGATTATGGCATGAAATTACTGTTTTGACAAAATACCTCAAGTAAAAAATATATTTTTAAAACAATGTCAGTGTCATCCAGTTTAAATTCCAATTGTGGAAAGTTATCCTTGACTGATGAGCAGATTAAAAACCAGTGTGGTAGATAATCAGAACTGGGATGCTTTAGCTGCACTCGTGCTATTTAAATTTCTAGTTTCCCTCATGTACCATTACTAGTACATAATTCCCTTAACAAATTACTCACAAAATTTTGTAAACCTTCCTTGTGTACTATCTAAAAATATACATTTCCACATTTTAAATGACGTAAATACAGTAAATACAAATTATACTTTTTGTTGCATCTTAATGTTTTGTTGTTTAGAGCAATTTTCAAGCTTTTTCAGATCACCCACAACTAAAAATACCTCCTGTATTTAAGGCCTAAATATAAGGAAACGTCCTTTCCCTCTCCAAGAAATCTTAAACAGTTTTTACTACTTCCTGGCTCCAGTATAGGAGCTCTCTTTATTGACACTAAAATGCAACAAGCCAGCCAGCCCTATGGGGCCTCCCTTTTTTTTTTTTTTTTTAAACCTTACTTCCCTTTTCACACAGCCCAGCATACATTAAGCCAGTCGTAAAATCGCTAAATTATAGAGCTTAGCATCACACATGGACAACAAAGCACGGCAGCTGCACTGCAAAACATACATACCTGTAGACAAATATCTTCCCTTACAAGGAACTGTGACAATGTGGAATGCAACCAGAATAGTTAACACCTCTATAAAGATGAGCTAAAATGCTACTAAAACTACATATTTATAGTAAACTGTTATAACTTGTGCATATTCAAACTTATCATCCCCCTGTCTATTCTTTCAGATGTTTTGTTCAGGAAGGACTGATACCACACAACCCCTGAACCTTAAATCCAAATTATTAATTTAAAAACCAAATGACTGTTAATGACTTTGAGGTGTTTTTATGCTTTGGCTCATCTTCAACATGAGCATTGATTCTAGCACAATACTGTACGTCCTAAAACATTTACCTGATTATGTATATTCCACAAACCTGTCAAGCATCTCTATTTATATGACACATACAGATTCATGTACTATTTTGTGACAGACTAGAGTTCTATATTTTATCGAGTTTTACGAGACCAATTGCTTTCTAAAATGTTTCTAAATATGCACTAAATAATACAGCTTAGCTCCTGTGAGCCATAAATACAGCAGCAGAAGGGTTTTCATTTATTTCCGTCTTTGGCTTTTTCACTTTTTCCTAATATTAATGTACATATGTGTTATCTCTGCTGCACAGCAATATACTGTCAGTGTTGTGGTTTGCTAAAGAAGACTGTTTGCTTGATCAGAATAACCTCATCTAGTTTTTGATTTACTTTGACTTTATTTGCAAGGTTGAGTTTTGCAGAATGCCTAGAGCTATCATCTGCTCTTTCTACATCTACTACTCTTTCTATCTATATATAGTCTTGCACACACTACCCCCTATTTTCACATTTTCACCCTTCGCTGGATGTTTGCTCTGTGAATGTTTACTGGATCAGGGGATCATCACTGGGAGAAGCCAAAGCTGTGACATACGGCTGCATTTTGTCTTCATTCTGTGAGGGGGCTCTTCTGGACACGGTAGTGAAGGACAGGTGGTCATGTTCCAAAATGGCGAGGCGGTCCTGCGGCTTCTCCTTCTTCAGGTAGAACATCTTTCTTAGCTGTTTCAGTTGTTGTAGCTCACAGAAGGTCTCCAGCACCACCAGCATGACTATCAGACCCAGGATCAGGTAGACTAATGAAACAAAAGGGAATGTAAAGTATGAAGAATTAGCTGCAGTGAGTAGCATTACTGAATATCATTATATTGGAAACAAGCCATCCTCATGCATTTTTTATAACACTGATAAAAAAAAAATCACTTAAAGATTCTGGTGTTTATAGAACTTCCTCCAATTTGTACATTTTAATATTTTATAGTATTGTAGAATTTTACCTGATACAGTGATTTTTTTTTTAAATCTATGGCAGCTTCTGATGAGACTTTATTGCTGTATTAATATGGTAAAACTTAAATCATTCTGTTGGAAAAACACAAGTAATGTAAAACCTGTTGTTTAAATGCACTAAAGGTAGAGGGCAGTGGCTGGATAACCAAATTAACAAGACCGGAACATGAGCTTTGTCGAATGGTGAAACAGGAAGAGAAACACAAACAGTTTCAGACAGACAGTCCTAAAAATGCCCAGAAATATATCAACCATAATGCAATTACATGAGCACCATTATGATTTATAAAACTACTTAGTATTTACCTGACAAAATTCAAGTTTTCCTTTTTCTTATCAGACAATATGAAAAAGTATCAATATTCAGTTTACACGAAGGCCCACATAAGTAAAAAAGAAATCCTACAAAGAAAATGTATGATATCAGAGTTAAGTGACATGTACTATATTTGTATGTGCAGAGTTTGGTGCTACACCCAAGTTGCAAATCCCAGAAATAGTATGTGCTTATCATGAACACGTCAGTAAATTACAGAAACTGACAAACTGCGTTTTGCTAATCTGTTACAAAGCTCCAAATGCTACTACAGATAAGGGTAATGTCGTTTCCAATATGGATGTGTAATTTTTCACAGAGGAGGTTGTACAAATGTATCTAGTGTCATTTGTAGAAACAAACACATTCTGTTACAGCCTTTTCTCCTCCTACAGACTGACAGACACATTGTGCCCACTGAATGACGTCTCTCTTGCTGCCGCATAATTCAGACCCACATCATACACGCAGGTGACAGTTCACTGGAGTAATGTTTCACATTCATGCACACCCACAGCTTGTCAAGGCTTCATGTGTTCAAACTGCGGCTGATTTGTGGTGGGTTTTTTAAGGCCCTGTTAGGCTTGACAAAATGCTGCACAAGTCACCCAGTGCTGCCTTTATGGCACAGCTAAATTTTAATCCTGTTTGTTTAGTTTGATCTTGCTGCTTAATATGGCTTTAATCATGCAGGAAAATCTCAAAATGTTGCTTTGTCATAAACTGCTGAGGTAAATAGCTTATTGAATTCTGTAGGTGTTCATTTCTATTTTGCAATAGTGGCTCATTTTAAAAATCAATAATGACGATTCTTACTGTACATTTCCAGGCAGTAAAACTATAAATCATGTCTCCTTTTGTCTATACCCCAGGTTGTTTTGTGTGGATTATATTATGAAACTGCAATAACTAGTTTGTCACTTTACTAGAAGTCCAACAGAGTTAAAGCCAATAATAACATATATATTTCAAGCTAGACTAAAACAGAGTAACATCTGTAGATCAGGCCTAAGTTAAATCTTATCCATTGATCGATGAAGCAATAAAATTATTCTTAGGGGTAACCAACTATACTTTAATCCGATCTGTCATCTCCATAAAGCACATGGTTGGATATGTTTTTTACATATTTTTTGCTAAACAGGTCAAGAAGTGGACCCAGCTGATTGTGTGACACTTTAAGTCAAAGTTCACCATCATAAAACCTGCTTTTTGTGATAATCTCACCAACGTAAATCATTACAACATAATTTTGATACATTGGGGCCATTTATCTTGAACAAAGTCAGACCCTCACTGTGCTGATACAGATTATGTAGAAGCTGTATTGTTTTACATCTGAATAAGGAAGTGAGTATTGTTCATCGACATCTAACAAGGGAACCAGTTACAGGGCTCGAAATTGCGACCATTTGAGTCGCACATGCAACCAAAATTAAGTCAGTGCGCCTTAAAATATATTTGGTAGCACATGTGCTTTGGCTGGCAGAGGAGAAGAGAAAGCTCTTCTGTGTGGCGCTAATGTGAGTCTCTAAGGAAAGAAAGGTTGTGTCATTGTTTTCACCAGTATCACTGTGTGCGTCCTGTGATAGCGCAATGATTTTTTTTTTTTTTCCATCTGCCAAATAATACTGAGACAACTTCAGCAGTTGTGCTGTATGTGGTTGAAGCTGATATGGTTATTAGTGAGCAGCCAAGCAGGTGTGAAGCCAAAGTCAGAATGGCAGTTACAGGGGATGCTTTTTATTTAAATTACATAAATTCTGTTTTCATTTAAAAATTAACTTCATACCAAATGCTGTGAAAGGAACAAAACGTAAATCTGATCAGTATTTGCAGCACTCCCCTTTGCCTTTAAACCAGCAGCAGTTCTCTCTGGTTTGACCTGAACATAGTTTCTTCTAGTACTTTGCAGCACCTTGGAGAAAACCCACACAAGCACAGGGAGAACATGCAAACTCCACACAGAGAGGCCTCTGCTGGGTTTTGAACCAGGACCCTTCTTGCTGTGAAACAACAATGCTAACCACCAAGCCACCATGCTGCCCTTAAAGGAGGACTTAATTTGAGATTTTAAATATGCTACCAACAACATGCCATGAAAACAGCTCCAAATACATAGAATCACCAGACTCACCAGTGATGCCCACTTTGTAGAGCTCCCTGAACCTCTGATTAGCGGCCTCTCCAGGTACATAGTCTCCCAGACCGATGGTGCTGAGGGAAATGAAGCAGAAGTAGAAGGACTCCAGGAAATTCCAGTTCTCCTCCAGCGCTGAGAAGATGGCAGCAGGGATGAGGAAGAAGCAAGAGACGGCCACCGTGGCCAGCACAGTGGCATGAACGATGGCCACCAGTGGCTTGGACAGGCCCCAACGTGTGTGGATGTACATGATTGGCCTCCGTGTGCTAAACACCATGATCCTTTGCACCACAGCAGTGAGGAAGAGGAGGGTGAAAGGGATGCCAATCACCGAGTAGATAATGCAGAAGGCTTTCCCACCATCTGAGAGAGGTGCTGTGTGACCATATCCTGTACAAAAACAAACATGACTGTAATATAATACTACTGCAGCTGGAACCCCACCTGTACTTTATTTAATGATAACACAGAGCATCACACTCTGTAAACAAAGAGGGACTTTTATGTGCTATTCTGTGCAATTACTAGCACATAACACATTCCCATTCATTTTCAACCCATTTGTTCACTTTGTATTTCCATTGTAATGTTTACAGTTTTAATTAATTTTTGAACTCAAGGGATTTATTGTGTTTTAAAGTTGCTTACAATGATAGCCTATTTAATTCAGAGACAGTACAACAACGCTGTATACCACACTGTATGATATTTGTGGAACCTGTAAATCTGTGTGGTCTTTCGGTTCTTGTTAACTGAACCCAACGAGAGTGTTAAAAAATCTAGTGCCTCCCTAACATAACCATGTAAATAAGGAAGCAGCGATACATTAGTAGAGCTCATACATGCTGCTCTCATTCCAGCCAACTTAACTAAAACACACAAAAAACTACTGCAAAGTCTCCGAGCTGTGTCTAATCTATCAACTCTCTGTTTATCCATAAACACAATCTTGCTGAGACATACACACGAAACAAAAAGTTTTCTGCAGCCAGGCAAGCACTGCTGTATACAGTATCTGCACAGCGGTGTATGATGAAATCTGACAGATAACCGATGCCCTGTGTTCAGATATAACAAGCATCTATAAGCCCTGTTCTTTTGTGCAATGCTAGATAACAGAAGACTACTTTAGTTACAGTATTGTGCAAAACACCTAAAAGGAAAATATATAGAACAATCTTTTTAGAGCATTTGCTCAAATAGGACATGTGATCGCTCCAGGAGCAGGAGGGGGAGGATTAATGATGTTGACATAGAAACTGTGAAGTTTAAGTGCTTCTATCAATCACACTGTATATTGGCTTTTTTCTTCTGCCTAAAATACAACAACATACTGTGTACTCTGCATGAGGACTCCTCTTCTGCAGCGCTGTTACATTTCTGAAAGTTGCTGCTACAAACATACAGAAAAACTTTTCTTTAAGCAACTATTAACTACTAACTAAAAAAATAATAACTTTAACTAGACAAAGGATAAATGCATGTAAACATACCTGCTATAATTTGTTGATGAAACTAGCTTTTGGCTGTAGAATGGCTGAAATGTTGGGTTAAAAAGTATTGCAGGCTCAAATAAATGTTAAAGTGATTTTTTAAAAAAGCTATATGAAATATGTTTTGGTAAATTATGGTTAATTTCATTTCATTTTCACGTTATGCATGACACAGTTTGTTTCTGCTAGTTATATTAAGCGGGCCATAGATCTGTGCGGCCTTGGTGTTGGCTCAGTTATCCTGCAAATCTGGCCAGATCATATAGGAGGCCTGTACTGTATGTGCTGCACCTGATCGGCTGCAGCATCACCGACACATCGGTGACCCGAGACTCACCTGTGGTGGACAACACTGTGCTCGCAAAAAACAGCGCAGAAGTGAAGTCCCAATTCCAGTTAGCTGAGGCGTTGTTGAGGATGGAAACACCATAATTACTGGCGTCCAGTGCTTTCTTTAGAAACTGCTCCAGACGCTCCTCGGATAGACAATCGTTTTCCTGGAGGAACTGTTTCTTAATGGCCCTGAGCTCCTGGCGCAGTAGGTCCTCATAAGGCAGCTCGACCGAGGAAAACACAACAGCTCCGAATATGAGATAAAGGATATACCCTAAGACTAGAGATACAAAGTACCACGTCGATCTGTGACTCTGTATCAAACGCACGCAAGAATTGCTGGCTAGAGACTGAAGCATTTTCAGGAGGTATATCACCTCGGCGTCACGTCACGGGTTTAGATAAATAAAAGGGGAAAAAACGTAATTGATTTAACAGCCTGGTGAGGGTATACTGCCGTAATAGAGGCGAAAGACTATGATGTTGATGAGACAACGCTGAAACGAGGCTTCTCTTCCCCCTCTGCCAAACCTGCTGTGGGACTCGACGCTTTCAGGTGCGCCTGGAAATGTCAGGACTGAAGAGCAGTGTGTAGATCGGTTGCTTTACATCCGCCGCTGTCTCGGGCTACCAAAAGACTTATGTCTCGATTTGTTAAAAACGACAGAGCCTCTTTTAATGTAAGCTACAGTGACCAGTTAGATTTTATTTCTAAAACACCTAGGTAAACACTAATATATTTTTAGTTATAGTATTTCCGAGCTTCAAATGACAAGTGAACGCAGCATGTGATGCGGTGGCGACATAGGACATGTGACGTAAGACATCTCTCTCCTCCCAGGTAGACGTCTTTCAGTTTCAATTCGGACCTATAGAAAACAGTCAGAAAGCTGTTTTTACCGCTTCCCCGCCTGCCACCTGATTTAGTCAAATATAAAACAGGTTGAAAGTAGAGAAATGAGAAATGAGGGGACACAGGGTTTTTTTTCGTGACTCAAAAGAGAACTGGTCCATCAGGCTACAGATGAACAACACTTATATAATTAAATAATTAAAGGCATAGGTAGTCACTACGCAAATTGTGTGGAAATTATTTGTCAGATATATGAGGTTGATGTGTTAGTCTTATAATGTGTGTTAGTCTTGATTTTGGCCTCCTTTTTTGATAAGTAGCCTATGTAGGGATTCTTTTTTGTTTCCTTTGTAAACAAAAATGGTCCAGGAAGTTAATTAATAGATGATCCTATACTTTATATATCGTTATGTTTTTTTTTTTTTCATTAAAAAAGAAGAGTGAGGTCATTGCTCTGCTCTTATGATCAATCTCTGCAGCCTCCAGGACAGTGATTTTCCTCTGACATTTCCTGACTCTGTCACAATAATACACGGCTTGTTCTTAAATCACAATTATTAGACCAAGACCACCAGGGGCCCCAGGAACCCTCGTTATGTATAGGCACCTCAACCTACATATGTAAAGTTGGAAATTGAGCCTATTTCATACCTGATCTCAGAGCCATACGTGTCTAAATCAGTTTTTGGACCATACACAGGAGGGCAAACTATAACTAGTCCCTGTGTTCACTACTTTTCTGAATAATCATTCAGAATGAGCCGCGTAGGTTTCACGCTGCACCACATCAACTGATTTAACTTATGATAAACCATCATCTCAGTCAAGTGGTGACCATATGATGACTGACGTGACTGTGACTGTACTCGGAGGATAAAAAGAAGCTCCGATCCCCTGCACAGTTATGACCGTGCATGACCCATCCGGCTTCCCGTAGTAATGCAAAACTGTGGCACTCCTCCTCAATGAACGTTGGAAAGATGGCGACGGCATACGCACCAGCGAGAGTCAACTGTGCCGGCGGATATAAAGTGTTGTAAAAAGACCACGATCCGCCTCTTTTGCAAAGATCGATCGGTGCAAAGTGAGTCTGATATCGCGTAGACATGGTTTAGTCCATGCATCACTAGGAACGAGACGCCGCCGCTTTGCCATGGAGCCTCCGGATCGGAACAAGCCCAGCAGGTATGAATCTGTTGAGCAGACACTACACCATCAGGACCTCGCACTTGCCAAATAAGGAGCCGAGCGTGACACTGCACTCGGCTCTACGGGAGCGCTTGTGCATCCCTCAGAAATCGACTTCCTGTCAAATAGTGGTACGCGTGCAGTCGCTGTATTTGCAACGCTGGAGTCGCAAACTTTTTGGAGCAAGATTTTCACACGTACGTCGCCGCACATAGTCCCGGCCGTGCCCTCGGCGGGCAGAGACACAGGCAGCATGCCCGCTAAATGATAAGGTAACGAGCAGGCACCACAGTGCAGCAGGCTAGCTACCAGCTGCTGTTAGCTGTCGCTTTCACTTTATTGTTCAGCAACACAAACAGACTGAAGTTAGGTAAGTTCTGCAGCGTGGGCTCGTAAGGTGGACCTGAACGTGTGTCGTTAATCGTTTGAGCTTGTCACGCATTTCACCGTAACACCGACGCACAAACTTGCAGGCTTTTTTTTTTTTTTTTTTTTTTTTTTTTATATATATATCTGTTAGCGTGTTATTGTTAATCCTCCAGCTAGACTTGGCGCTGGTGTTGTTGTTGTCTCCCAGTCCGCTGCTGAATCACGGTGTGTGCTCGCTGACTCTCTACGGCTACACACATTGAAGTTATGTGAGTTATTTTCCTCCTCTATCACTTCCCTTCTTGCGAATGCATTTGTGCGCATCTCCTAACCGAGAGGCAGCAATGTTGTCCCCCCCCCCCCCGGGCGACAGGCCCTCAGGAATCTGCTGTTATGTCTTTCCCCCTGTTCTCACTTTCTCCTCACATGCAGTTATTCAGTCAGTAATCAGTAATCCTGGCTTTGAGCAAGCAGTTTAGCTTTTTCTTCAGTAATCATCCAGTACCAGTCAGTTGTTGTTCCCTTGCACCCTTGTGTCCACTCAGTCCAAAGTGGACACACAAACACGATTGTGCAACAATGTCCCTGTTAATGTTGTTGTACTGCTGTCTGGCATAGTTGCTTAAAGAAATGTGAGGTTGGCCTAAACTGACGATTATCCTCAGGAGGAGGAATTATGTGCTTGCTTGCCAATTGAAGGCTGTCACTATCGTTGGAAGTACAGAGGTCCTTTGTCACTAATCTCTCCTTCTCAGTCATTTTGTGGCTCAAAAGCATGCCAGAGATTTCAGGATGTGGTGTGGGCTACTGTGCGTGGGGTATAGCTGCCCCGAAGCCCTGGAGACGCTCATGGGGTAGAAGTCATGAATGCCTGCATTTGCCAGGAGCACAGGCTGTTGAATGCAGATGGCCCATCCTGTAGCATTTCCGAACTGCATCCTGTCTCTGCCCACACCTGCTTTGGAGAAATTAACGCTGCTCTCACATTCTGTCACTCTCGTCTGCCATTTCCTTTTTAACAATAGGATCTTTGTAAATACGACAACTGTGAAAATTAATGTTAATACCCTGCATGTATAGGATCACATGTAACAATAATAGAGAAGGAAAGGAAAAATAAAGTGCTGCAGACTAATATGTTATTCTACTCGATTTGACATTTATACTGCGTACAAATGCAGAAGGAACTGAAATGCAAGGTGAGACCGACAGCAGGGTTGCTTATGACTCTATGGTTTCAGATTGTATTTCAAAGGTGGAGCAGACAGCTCCCTGCACTGTATTTGTGATGCAAGTGGCATAAGGCAAAAAGACGTATCATTACACCCTGTACCTCAGGCTGCAGCCCACAGTCTGCAAGCAGTGTCTGCATTTAGATACTTTCAGGTTGCATTTTTTGATGTGAGTAATGACATGAGCTTCTCCTGGTACATAAAAGGCTGTCTTATAGACAGAGGATGGTCCTTGGTTTAAAGTAATGAGAAATGCCAGGTGGTCAGCGTGTTTGAGAAATACATTGATTTTCTGACTTCAGTGTGGTTGTATGTATTTAGTGTCATTGCTTGCAGGAGCACACCTCTTTCTTATGCATGCACAGTAAACTTTGCACTGTGTTGCATGTGAGAGAGGTTGGGAGGTCCACTCCTGGCAATGTTACACTGTTCCAGAGCAGGGTGGGGTCAAGTATATTGTGTTCATAGTTTCTGAAATCTCTCAGCCTACTGCACAAATTCTGTTCAACAGCTCTGTGTGTCAGGGATTTAGAGCAAGTCAGACATGCATGATGTTGTTTGCAGGAACTACACACCCATAAAAATTGTGCACAAACATATACAGATTTTTCGTTTTGCAGTGTGTTTGTGTTTGTATGATCATAATCTGGATTTAACCTACTGTGCATCGGTTTTACCAGCGTGACCTAATTAGTGCGAAGTGTGCTCTTAGAAAACTCCGGCCTCCTCGTTTTTCTTTCTAAAAAACCCCTTTTAGTTTGGATATTGTGAGCAAGTGTGCTCACCAAACAGCTGTGTGCTATTCAGCTATGGGCCTCACAGGCCACGTGTCACAACTATACAATAGAGTGCCCCTTTCTGGTATAATGGTGTGGATGGTTGGTGTGAAAGGTCAACCCCCCCCCCCCCTCGACTCTGGCAACCCTTAGTGTCACTGCTTCAGTCGCCATGCAGAAAAGAGTGCAGATTTTTGTGCTCTTTATTATGCCATCAGTGTTTCTGCCGAGGGGCTCCAGCATTCCACTGGCCTTTATTAGAGCACCAATGAGCCATCAGATGAGCCATTGAGAGCAGCCAGACACCATCTGCAGTGATAATTCACTAGTGGCAGCCAGGCAGGGAGAGCTTGAAGACCATAGTGCGACTGTGGTTAACTGCAGGGCATGAAGGCCAGTAACTTTCTCTGGGCGGGCTGCAAGTAGGTTTAGGAAAAAAGGAGATGACTGGTTTGCACAGCCTTTACTGCAGTAGCACAGCCTGTGCTTGAAGTGTCTCATGGCAACGAAACAAACAGCCGGCAGTGATGGCGTCACTGGTTCCGCTTTCATTCCTGTGTGATTTAGTCATGCTATTCTGCGTAAGGAAATGTCTTTTTAAAACTTGGTCTCATTCCCTCTTCCATGCATGTACTATTTCAGTCCTCAGACACGACACTTCTGTGCACGTTTTGGAATTTTTACAAATGTACTAACAATCTGATTATACTTATGATGGGTGCGTGGTTGATGGCATGTACTTCTCTATGTAAGCTAAAGTATTTAAGCAATTTCCTGATATCAGTGTTGATCTTTGCATTGCATTTGTGCAGCAATTTGTCTGTTGTGCTGAATCTCTTATTGTTGTACACAACACACATACTGAAAAGATCATTGTTGTGCTGTGTTCCTGCAGAACCAGCCCCTTAACAATTTCCCAAACAATGCACTCATAGAGGCCCCAGTGTTCTCTAATGTAAGTTAGTGTGTGACGTCATGGTTTAAGATGTAATTTCAAGAGCAAAGATGGCTGGAGATTGAGCTGTTGACATTTTTCCTGAAGTATGTTCACAGTCTTAATTGCATTTTATTGCATTTAAAGTCACTGGATTTGCAGCAGGTGTCTGAATTGCATGTTGTTCCCAGGGGACTGTGTGCGTGTGTGCGTGTGTGCGCGTGCGCGCGTGTGTCTGTGTGTCTGCACTTGTGTTTGTATGTATAAAGGCAGTGTCTGCAGTGGGGCAGATGGGAAGTAGATGTCTGGGTTCCATGGGTAGCTCCATGAAAAGCTTAGGCAAGTGATTTCCAGATTACCCCCCTTCCCTTTTTACACACACACACACACACATACAATGCGAAAGCAATACAGCCTTGTGCCTTTAACTCCATCTGCACCGACACTAACAGGCACGTGTTGGGGAATGCCTTTCAGTCAGATGATCGATGAAGGGACACATGGTGATCAGCATATGGAACGCCCTTTTTCATGCCCCTCCTCTTCGCTCTCCTTTTGTTTTGTTGACAGGGTCAGACCTTTCAACCTTCCTCTCAAATCCTATTAGAAAACTCTCAAAAAGGCACTAGGGAACACAACCGTGACATTGTAATCTTGAAAGGCGTGCCGCTTACACTCTTTCTTTTGTTCTCTTTTCCTTTTTTCCCAGAAGGAAGTGATTCAAGTGATTACAGTGTTTCATTTCTGCAGAACTTGATGCAGCATATCCTACTGTGGGCTTTCATTATCTGAAATTTGCTCTCAGTGGTTAGGAAATCATGATTTTCACATCTTTATTATTACTTGAGATTTGCTCTGATCAAACAACTTCTACCCACTTTGGGTGAGTGAGTCTCGGTGCTCCATGAAATCTTGACTTGTGCAGTATGCTTGATGACTTAGCAGACAGAGTTAATGAGGGTTACTATTCCTTCCTCTCTGGCTGAGCCATTATGTTTACCTAGACCAACAGAGGGTGCCAGTAGAAAAACCGCCGCTTATTATTCTGCGTCTGGATGACTGTGGTCATGCACAGAGCATTGCTGCTGTACATTTGGGAGGCAGCCAGACAGGCTCCAAAGGACAGACAATTCATCAGTCTGCTGAAGGTAGCAGTAGACATTCTGTCTAGTTGCAGTTTAGCAAACTGTTTGCTGTGGCATTAGAGAAGATTTGGCGCACACGGGGTACAAACAACTCAACACTATTTGACCTTGTATGCATATTTCTTGGATTTTCTGTTGACATGACTGAACTAGTTTTTTAATGTCACAACACTGGCTTGCATTTCACATCACTTTCAGGTAACATTGCTTATTGTAAGACAGTTTGTCCTGTCTGTTTTTGCCTAAATGATTGTAATTATATGCTGACAGGCAGGCCAAGCCAGTGGAAGATGCATCCCAGCAGAACGCTGAGGTTGATGAATCCTGGGACTCTCCCAGTGAGGAAGAGGAAGCTCTTTATAGCACATCACCTCCTTATACCCCGCGTCAGATGAAACGCATGTCTGGCAAACATCAGCGAAACATCCAGGCGAGGTCTGGTCGATCTCCCCACAAGGGTAAGTTGATAAATTCATACAGCACTGAAATAATCATTTGATATCTTGACTTTTTCATATGTAGGTTTAAAAGAATTGTACTGATTGAGAATATGGATTTCTGTACTAATTTCAGCAGAACTTAGCTCATCTGTCCTGAGAGAGAGTCCCAGGCAAGGGGATACCCCTGAGGAGCACAGCTACAAGCAGGACAAGAAGCTGAGGGCCACACTGCGTTCCACAGAGAGAGATCACAAGAATACTTTTGAAGGCTCCTTTATGTTAGATCCGCTCTCAAAGTCGAGCCCTTTCAGTGCCATCAACATGGATCCCAGGAAGCATTATTTGAGCTTGGGCTGCAGCAGCTGCAAACTTCCTGTGTCAATGCCCCACATTTCCCGGACCCACCGCCAGACCTCCAGGACGGACTGTCCTGCTGACCGCCTCAAATTCTTTGAAACTCTGCGGCTGCTGCTCAAGCTCACGTCTATGTCCTCCAAGAGGAAGGAGAAGGAGCAGAGAGGCCTGGAGAACATGGCCTACATGGGTCACAACAATGAGGTTATTTGGCTGGAGCTGCAGGCTTGGCATGCCCGCCGCTCCACCAGCGATCAAGACCTTTTTCTTTTCACTGCCCGCCAGGCCATCCCTGACATCATCAATGAGGTACTGCACTTTAAGGTCAATTATGACAACCTAAGAGGGTCCCAGTGTTCAGGGTCTCAAACAATCCAGCAGGACTATCGGAGCCTCCAAGATCTAGTCTGTGGAAAGGAGAGGGAACCTGCTGTAGCAGACACCAATCACTGTGGAGTAGATCCCTGGGGCTTTAGCGCCTGCCCGTCAACTGCAATGAATGCAGCAGAGCCTTTGGCCTCGGGCTCTGATTACAGAGAACATCTCCAGCGTCAACGTCTGGCATTTGAGCAGGTCAAGCGGGTTATGGAGATGCTGGAATCTGTGGAAGCTTTGTACCCTTCTTTGCAGGCCCTGCAGAAGGACTATGAAAAGTATGCAGCACGAGACTTCCAGGGCAGGGTGCAGGCACTCTGTCTGTGGCTCAATATTACCCAGGACCTTAACCAGAAGCTGCGCGTTATGGCCACTGTCCTGGGTTTCCACGATCTATCCCGTATCGGGTGGCCTGTCTTTGAGATCCCTTCACCTCGCTGCTCGCGTGGCAACGAAGAAGAAGAGAATGAGGAGGACGAGGAGAATGACTCAACAGCCACTTTTACAGCTGAAAGCGAAGGGGAGGACAGGGACGACGATGATGAGGAGGGGGGATTGGAACATGTAGCAGAGGGAGAGTTGTCTCCCTCTCTGATTCCTAAATTTTCCCGATTGTTGTCAGAAGACGAGTTTCTACCTACTGCTACAGCAGGAAGTGCAGAAGGGACGGCAGGAGGGGGAATTTTTTGCCCCACAGCCATCTACAGACCATTTGTGGATAAAGCGCTGAAACAGATGGGACTGCGTAAACTCATCCTCCGACTGCACAAACTGATGGACCGTTCTCTTCAGAGGTCCAGAGCAGCACTACTCTGCCACACTCCTGCACTGGAGGTGAGATTATACTTTGACTATAATTTGTCCTAATTAATCTTGCATTTAACAAAACTAAAATCAGCTTAACAGTGTAAGTATTACTAAATCTACAGTATCTACAGGTATTTAACATACTTGAGACAGAAGTGCTGAGACAGACATGCAAACAATTTATAATTGAGTTTCTTGCTGCAGTGCTTCAAGTCTTTCATCCCTCTAAATTATATGTTACTTTGGCTGTGTAATATATGTGTATTACTAACAGATGAATAATCTTGATTGGTGAGGGAAACTGTAATATTAGATGTCAGTAAACATCTCTTGGAAATTAAATTAATTAAAAATATATTGCTCAAAGTTGAGGCATGCATTCAGATGCCGCCTATTGAATATTGCTGCAATAATTGATGGACTTATCATTTAATCAGCATGCATTTAATAAGCAAACCATTTAAAGAGGTCATTGTGACAGCCTTTGCACAGTGTTCTGACATTTAATGAGCTTAATAACATTCGACAGATAAATCAATAATGGAAATGCTTGTAGGTTGATACCCTATATTAAACCCACATTTTACATTTTGGCATGCAGTATAAATTTTCTCTCTGTTATTGATGACCACAACAGGGTTTCTTTCCAGACAACTTGTAGGCAATAAAACAAGATCCAGTCTCATCAACTACATGTTGTTTTGGCAAGCTGCTTCCTCCTTCAGGTTCTTTAAAGCAGTGACACAACCTGAAGCACCCCGCGGTGCAGCAGTGTTCTGTATTTATCAGGAAATGGACAAAGTGTAGAAGATGGGTAAAATCAAAATTAAAACAAATATCAAATTTAAATACAGTAGTCACTGATGCGTCCAACAAGAACTCAAGAATTTATCACATGCACTAATAAGTTGTGTAGTGAAATGCAATGTTATGTGAGTCTACATTTGTGTTAATTTATGTAAGATCCAAATCTGTCTTTAAGCAAGTGTTATAATACTGTTGCAGTGGTAACATTCTTCACTGTTTATTGAACCATGTTACCACTGCAACTGTATTATAGTTGCAGCTGCATAGCAAAGCAGCTTGATAGCAGTTATGGCTGCACTGTGAAAATAAATTGAAGTCAAAAGCAGCCCAACAACTAAATGTGATGTTTGCCTTGCATATATTAGTAATTTAATTAGGTGATTAAAGAAAAAAGCATTTGGAGTTTTCACACATAGGAGCTTACAGGAAGGCATTACACAACAAATAACACTGAAGAAGTTAGTAGGAACGTTTTGTTATTGAGTTTCTTGGTGTTGAATATAATTCCAACATTTTAGGGAGCTTCAGACACTGCCCTCCTCCTGCAGAATGGCAAAATGGCAAATGTTGATGATAAATGAAGCGGAGAAACCAGTAGTAGCTATACAATATTGGTGACAGGGGCTTTAATATAACAGCACATTGTAGCACTGGTTGACCATGGTGACCATGATGGTAAATGAACTTATCTGGACCTGTTTTCTACCTGCAGTTTGCAGACTTCCCAGACCCAATGCTATACAGTGATTACCTGCCAGAGCTGTCACGACACCTGTCCTGCAGTGGTTCGGTTCATCCAGAGCTCGAAGCAGACCAGGTTTCCTGGGAGGATTTGCTGGACATGGACCTCCCATCCTTCCGCCCAGCATTCCTTGTGCTGTGCAGAGTCCTTCTCAATGTCATTCATGAATGCCTTAAATTGCGACTTGAACAGAGGCCTGCTGGAGAGCCTTCAATACTCAGCATCAAACAGGCAAGCAGCTGCTGTAACATTCAGTGTATTCAGTGTTAGCCTTTAGTGCTTTTAGATTTTAGTGCTTCAAAGCGACTTCTCTGCTGAACATGCTAAATGATCTAATTCTTTTAAAATGTAACATATGTCTTAGTCCTGTTGCATACTTATTTTTCTCATATACACATGTAGACTATACCTGTAGTTTGCATGTGGACACAAAGTTGGCAGGCAGAAGTACTTTTTTATTCCTCTTTGATTTTTATTATTTAGTACTGTTGTTTAAGACAGCATACATGGCAGGCATATCATACACAGAATAAGTGCTAATTGTGTTTTTGCTTGTGCTGTGCAGTTGGTGCGTGAGTGTAAGGAGGTTCTTAAGGGTGGTCTTCTCATGAAGCAGTATTACCAGTTCATGCTGCGTGGTATAGTGACTGATGCTCAGGGCTTGCAAACAAATGCCAATATTGATGAGTTTGAAGAGGACCTTCACAAGATGCTGGTGGTAAGACTTCCTAACAAATCTGCATATGGTTGAGTTGTGCTTTACCTTGAGTGCATGTTCGTTGTAGGTTAGTCAGTGTATGAATGATTAAAATGGATTTTTTTTTTTTTTTTTGCATAAGATCATGTGGTTATTTGAGATTTGTCCCTGTTCTTGCAGGTTTACTTTGACTATATGCACAGTTGGATTCAGATGCTACAGCAGCTGCCTCAGGCTTCTCACAGTTTAAAGAACTTGCTAGAGGAGGAGTGGCACTTCACCAAGGTTATTACTCCTTACATCCGCGGAGGGGAGGCCCAGTCTGGGAAGCTATTCTGGTCAGTGGACCTGCAGTCCATCTACCTTATGGCAGTGTTCAAATGAGCTTTTCCAAACTATACTGACAGCAAACCTTTGTTTTGAAAGTTAATAGTTCATCAATCACTGTCTGTTCTGCTGTCTGCAGTGACATTGCTGGGATGCTGCTCAAATCCACTGGAGAGTTCCTTGATTCTGGCCTGCAAAAAAGTGGCAATGAATTCTGGGAAAGTGCAGATGACATCACAGCCTTGGATGAAATCAGGTAAGGAGAATAACATGGTTTCGAATGCTGTTTTTAAAACTGATATTCAGAATCTTTTGTCCAAGGTGAGGTATTTTAACGTTGGAGCCTTTTGATTCTTCCAGACGGTCGGTTATTGAAACTAGTCGGTCGCTTAAAGAGCTGTTCCACGAGGCCAGGGAGCGAGCATCCAAGGCTCTGGGCTTTGCCAAAATGCTTCGTAAGGTGAGACACAGCAGTGGAGAATTTTCAACTCCCTTGAAACAGAAAGTCACAACAGGACTGACATTGCAGTTTATCAGTGACCCCGTTGTCTCTGCTCACTAAAGAACTGGGACTTTGTGTTCTGAAACACACTTTGTTTGCGTCGCTCTCTGCAGGACTTAGAAGTTGCTGCAGATTTCAGTATCACTAATGGGGTGACCTGTCTCCTGGAGTCACTGAAGAAGAGAAACTATGTCAAGGTGTGTTTTCTTTTCTGCTAAGTTTGCAGATTCCTTATTTTGCCTTTTTGTTTTGAGGGCATTTATGTACCGTTTAACCCTCTGTCATTATATATAGGTTCAGATTCCAGGCTTGGAGGAGCTACAAGTTTTTGTCCCCTGTGGTTTGATGGATCAGCGGCCTCTCATCCTGCAGCTTCTCAATGCTGCTGCAGGCAAAGACTGCTCTAAAGAACCTGATGAACTTGCTGAGGATGAGGCCTACCTGCTTATGAGTAAACATGGAGCTGGAGACTTCACTACTGATTCTGACTGGGCTCAGTGGGACGGGGAGCTGCTCAAACTGGTCCCCCAGATGGAAACTGTTGATACTTTAAGGGCCATGAAGGTATGTGGCATACCTATGTATGTACGTATATGTGTAAGTACATGTACAGATTTATACAGAGATTTCTAAGTTTCTAACTGCTGCTAAATGTGCTTTCAGGTGGAGAACATGCTTTTGATAGTGATGCAGTCAGCTCACCTGGTGGCCCAGCGAAAGGCCTTTCAGCAGTCCATGGAGGATGTGCTCACTCTTAGCCGGGAGCAAACATCCAGTCAGCCTCTCATTGCCTGTGCTCTGGAGGAGCTAAAGGTACTTATGTAACTATACGCTATGTTCAAACAGTGGTTTATTTTGTGTTGTGTGGACAGGTGCATGTTGGTGTCCTACTTTCAGATCTGTTTTACACTGCAGCTGCTATCAGTTTCTCTTGAACTTCCACTTTATTAATTTGAAAAAATACCCCCGGGCTCTACTGGACTGGATTTTAAAAGTGATTCTGAAAAAAAATCACTACACTTTCATATCTTTTACAGTCAGAACCATAGTAGCACATGTCATTTCTCCCTTTTGAATGCATTGAGTGATCACTAATGAAACAAAACCATTTTTTCTTTTTTGCTTCTCCCCACATTTCCCTTTCCTAGGACGAGGCACTACAGCTGTGCATTAAGATAAGCACTGCCATTGACCGAGTGGAGTATATGTTCACCACAGTGTCTGAGGCAGAGGTGGAGGAGTCTGAGTCTGCCACTCTGCATCAGTACTACAGAGAGGCAATGACACAGGGCTACAACTTTGCCTTTGAGGTGAGTGTCCAGGGTTATAGCACACACACACTTTAATACACTGCAACAAATTGAATCCCTTTTTCCTGGTCGCAGCTTGTTACAAAAGGATTACATGTGTAGCTGTATGACTTTAATTTAATTTAGTTTAATTTAGGTGACTCTTTCTCTGTAGTTGTGGGTTATACTTTGCAAAGGTACACAAAACATACATAAGGGCTAACTTGAGAATTGTTGAGATTGAGAAAGTTATCAGATAAGGGGAAATTAAGACAATAAATATAGTTTACTGCACTCCTGTGTGCTATTTTTGTGTTTTATTGTTTTGCAGTACCACAAAGAGGTGGTGCGCCTGATGTCGGGGGAGTTCAGGCAGAGGATTGGGGAACGCTATATAGGTTTTGCCCGCAAGTGGATGACCTATGTCCTGACCAAATGTGAGAGTGGAAGGGGTACCAAGCCCAGGTAAGGCTTTTCATTGGCTGAGCACAAGTGGCTCCTGTGGCAGCACTCAAAGGCTTGTGTTATATTTCTCAGGGATGCTTCTTTTAGCATCATTGTAAAGAGTTAATAGAGTTAAAGACACGGCCTCTTGTTGGGCGTAAACTCCATTAAAAATAAGTTATCCTATTAATGGTAATCTTGGATTTAAAAAAAGTTAAGCCATGATAAGTTAAAAAAAACATTGATTGTTCTCTAATGATTTAAACTGCTTGCAGGCTTAATAGAAACATTTTAATTTCTTGCACACAACGTACTGTAATAAATCATTCAATTTTCTGCTTTTTACTATTTTTAGAACTATATTAACTGTAAAACTGTTGTTTATTTTCTGTGTAGGAGCTTTAATTACAAAAATCTTTTTTTTTTTTTTTTTATTAGTTCACTGTGTCAAGAGCTCTTATTTTGAGCCATCACAAGCTACCATGGCAACATCGTACTCCGATAGTAGCGTGAAGCCTTGTGGTTATTTCATAGAATACAATTGCAACATTAGCATGACATTGAAGGTCACCTTCCTGAGCCCAACACAAGAAAACTAGGCACACCTAACAGAACATGAATCAGGTGTCATATCTGTATTATTTAAAACTGTAGCTGCATGCAAGGAGCTAGGAAGAATTATGTCCTTCACAGTAAATATAATATCAATTCTTGGGCTTCTTCCTGAGCTGATGCACCTGGACTGTAAGGACCTTTAACACCTTGATTGATATCTCTGTTATAAATGAGTTTTCTCTTCCATTTTCTTCCTGCAAGTATCTTTTTTTTTTTTGCCTTAAATAAACATGCACATTTTATTCTGCAAACAAATTGTAGAGTGGGACAGAATGACATGAAACAGTAGCAGATCGTTTTTGGACACACAGACTGACTTCTGTGTTTCACCCACAGGTGGGCGACTCAGGGTTTTGATTTTCTTCAGGCTATTGAACCTGCCTTTATATCAGCATTACCAGAGGATGACTTCCTGGTAAAATGGCCTGTTTTCTTCTCTTTGTGGTTTTACAACCTTTACAGCAGGCATGCTTTGAATATGTTGTATTTACTATTTCTTTCTTTCTGCAGAATTTACAAGCTTTGATGAATGAATGCATTGGGCATGTTATTGGAAAGCCTCATAGCCCAGTCACCGGCCTATACCTGGGTAAGTTGATCCATGAAGGTACAAAGTTATAGTCACTTCAGGTTGTATTTCAGTCTTTACATTCTGTTAGACACCCCTTGGATCCTGCCATTTAATGCAATTCAAAGCTACTGTGCCTAGAAAAATGCTACAAAATGATGCAGGCTTGGTGTAAACTAAAATGTGGAGGCAACAGAGTGGTTGTATGGCAGTAGTGCACAGAAGTAAATGTTGCAGGGCATCTGACTTTGATGGTTAAACCAATATAATACAGTTGGTTGCATGTGGTTATGTAACAGCCCGATCACTGGATGTAGGTGGTTGTCAAAGCATGAGCAACTGTAGACTAGAATGAATGTTATTTCTGTGATGATGTTTCATTCAGGTTTTGAGAACTGAATATTTTATGCCATGCAAAGAAAAAAAATTGACTTTTACCTGCATTTGCTTTGATAAGAAACAGTACTATTGCAGCAGTTGCTCCTTGACTTTTGAATAGTCCTCCCACAAAGTCTCAAATCAAAAAAAATAACTCTCTGGCTTTTCCTTATTTATTTTCAGAACTTTTGCCCTTGTGTTTTATAAATTAATTTGTCCTTCTTTTATAAATGATCATCTTTTACCTTCCTCCTTTATGTTCCTTCTTTCAGTGAAGCATTTTGTAATTTTGTTTTAAAAAAAAAAAGTATTTTACTGTATATTACCGTCAGCCAGTAGTCTGTTCAAGGTTTCTTGTCTAACTCAGGCTCTGGTTGTTTTTCGCTTTTAGCTCCCAGGAACAGTCCGCGTCCTGTAAAGTTCCCTCGCTGCCATAGTGACCCACCAAACCCCAATCTGTTCATCCCTAACGCTGAAGGTTTCAGGTAGGAGATTACAGTTCAGGTTGTAACACTAATAATCTGTGCGCTTACTGTGAAAACACTCTCTCCTGCTTGGCTCATTGTGCTTTATAACCTTTGCTTATATGCCTTTAATGTTTTCATTCTGTATTTGTTGAGCTTCGGTGTGATGTGAGCTTCTTTCTATGTGTAAGTGGATGTTGTCATTTTGAAGTCTGCGTAGTGTCTGAGTAAGTGACGTGCATACGTGTGTGTGTGTGTGTGTGTGTGTGTGTGTGTGTGTGTGTGTCAATCAGCCAGTCATTCACATAAACAAATCTACAGACATCCCATGCAAGCCACCTCTACCTCCCAGGTCAGAGCTCCTCAGTTTGTTTTTTCACCACACAGCTCTCGAAGTCTCCCCTGCGATCTCCGGAACCAGCTGTTCCCCAACGGCCCTCGCCCAGTCCCTCAGGGCTCAGGGGAACACAGCCACACCAAAGCACCCGGCAGCACCCCCAATGACGTCAGGTAGCCTTGCCCCCAAGTCACCTGAAAGAAACCACTGACAAAACATGTCCCCAAACAACAGTATTTTCAAAGCTTCTAGATGTGGAAAGAGGAAGTGCTTCATTTGAAATATGTTATTTGCAGGACACAGAGCATTTTGTTCTGTATTGAAGATCCATTAAATAATTCTTGGCAGTGAGCAATAGCTTAGATCCTTCAAGTATTTGAAATTACATGTTTAATTCATCAATATCACATGTACAGCATGACTATTCAAATATGATTCTGTTAAACACTCTAGACTTGCCACAGCTAATATGAAATTCTAAAAGATCCAGCTAAATAACATGCCTAACATTGATGCTGATTGCACTTAACGCTGTAATAATTAATTATTAATCAACACACAATATCTTGAATTCTAACGTGTAGCTATTCCAAGTGCCACAAAATGTCCCCATATCATAAAAATGGCCTTAAACAAGTCCTGTCACTGGTCAAGGGAAGAGACTGATTGTTGTGCATGGTGTGAAAATGAAAGGCAAGAAAAACACACTACCTCATCGAAAGTGTGGGATATGGTTTTCTGCTTGTTAGTGCTATTAACATCAGTCTTGCTTTGATGCTGATGATTCACCACCATTAGAGTTGTGTGTGCTTTTGAAATCAGAACATGCACTCAAGAGATCTAACCTTGAAGTGTGAATGACTGATGCACTCTGAATTGTTAATGGGTTTCAAAAGGCATACTGGGAATAAGCTAAATTCTTGTTTCTCTTAAAGGGTCTAATGGTATGGTTTTATCTTTTTTGATATTATCTTGAAATACTGATACTTTTCAGCATAGAGTACTCAATTTATTAGTTTATAGTATTTGTATTATTTTTAATTTAAGGGACAAATTGGGCAACATTTTCCTGGTGTCAACTCACAGGGAAGAAGATCTCTGTTCTTATGCATGTTAATTGGATCTCATTTTAGAAAAAAAAAGTGCCCTCGATGGTTTATTTCAACATAAATGGACCACTTTGTGCATGAGATTTTATTAAGAGCATTAAAACCTAATTAAATTGCAGTCTTAGCAGAAGAGATTGCACTCTGTTGATCTTTGGGTTAACTAAGAATCAGTAGTTAGTGTCTGGGCCACAGTCTTGCATCAGTTTCTTCCATGTCCCTGTAGGGGATCCAGTTTCCATGAGAATGACCGTCTGTCGTCGGTTGCAGCCGAGTTGCATTTCAAATCTCTGAGCCGCCACTCCAGCCCCACAGAGGACAGAGAAGGTGAGTGCATTTAATTATCAGTGTTGTTGAGGCACATTTGTAAATGTTCGTTTGCCTGAAATCCTATTGTGATTTCTCCCTCCAGAACCCTCTTATCCCAAGGGGGATCCTAATAGTGCTGCACGCAGAAGCTGGGAGCTCCGCACCTTTATCAGCCAGTCCAAGGGTGAGATTGTTGAATACTGTGGCATGTTAGACAAGCATGCAGAAAGGAATGTGGTTTGATTTACTCACTAATTATTTTCTTCCTCTTGTCTCAGACACAGCAGCACGGCAAGGCCCCATGGAGGCCGTGCGCCGTTCCATTCGTAAGTTTGAGGAGAAACACTATGCGATGATGAAGCAGCGCAACATCATCGGCCAAGTGTGTCACACACCCAAGTCCTATGACAACGTCATGCATGTTGGGCTCAGGAAGGTGACCTTCAAGTGGCAAAGGGGCAACAAGATAGGTATGGCTACAACGTGACTGCCTTGTCTTAATAGGGGTTATGTAAAACACATACAGCCAGTGATTCTATGGTTGTGTATATAACAGGTGAGGGCCAGTATGGGAAGGTGTACACCTGCATCAATGTTGACACTGGAGAGCTAATGGCCATGAAAGAGGTGTGTACTTCAGCAGCAGCAAAAGATTTCCAAAAGCACACACAAATTTAATGGTGCAGGTAGAGGTGCAATATATATATATATATATATATATTTTTTTTTTTTTGTCGTTTTCAAACAGATCCGATTCCAGCCAAATGATCACAAAACAATCAAAGAGACTGCAGATGAGCTAAAAATATTTGAAGGCATTAAACATCCAAACCTCGTGCGATACTTTGGAGTGGAGCTTCATCGGGTAAGAGTCGTATGTTTTTGTCAGTTCAGGCATCACATGGTGGATAGTGAAGCAGTGTGATATAAATTTTCATGCACTCACCTGTAGGAGGAGATGTACATTTTCATGGAGTACTGTGACGAGGGTACCCTGGAGGAGGTGTCCAGACTGGGGCTGCAGGAACACGTCATCAGACTGTACAGTAAACAGATCACTACAGCCATCAACGTCCTCCATGAACATGGCATTGTCCACCGTGACATAAAGGGTCAGTGTCAATGTCCTTTTTTTTTTTTTCTTTTTTTTTTTCTTATCGCCAAGTGTAAACAGCCATTTTTTTCCAGTAGTTGATACTGTCTCTTTTTATTTTAGGAGCCAATATCTTCCTGACATCATCGGGTCTCATTAAACTGGGTGACTTTGGCTGTTCGGTCAAGTTGAGGAACAACACTCACACCATGCCTGGGGAAGTGAACAGCACGCTCGGAACAGCAGGTATAAAATTAAATCCTAATTATTTCCTGTGTTGGGATTGCTTTAACACCACAAGGTGTCACTGTGACTTTTTTTTTTTTCTCCTCTCTTTCACCGATAAATATCCACCGACATAATTTGTACAGAAATATGTCACACAAACGTTGCATACACTGTCTGTCTTCATATTATGTTCCTACAGAACACAAAATTTTGTTTTTTTTAAAATCAGACATATTTTCCACTTATCACAAATATCTGTACATATTTTTTTTAAGGCCACATAAATGCTATGCTGTTTTTATTGTCACTACTTAGTAATGTCTAGTGTTTACCTGTTATTTTCTAGAAAATAATCGAGTTCTATTTTCCTCCTGTCTTTTTTTTTTTTTTTTTTAAATACAGCATACATGGCACCTGAAGTCATAACCAGAGCAAAGGGCGAAGGTCATGGACGAGCGGCCGACATCTGGAGTTTGGGCTGTGTCCTCATCGAGATGGTGACAGGAAAGGTAATGAGTCACAGAACAGTCCTTCCATTTCACCACAGCACATGACGTGTTTTGCCACTGTCATATTTAGTGTTGTCTTGGGAGTTAGTCTGAATTGTTCTAATTTTTACTACTGATCTGTTAAAATAGTTTTTATTATTATTGAAAACAAGAAGCATTCTTGCTCAGCTGTAGCTCCCACATACAATTATGTTTCTCTTAATTTTTAGTCTGTTTCATTAGCAGATGTGCACTGGTCGCCTTTTAGCAAAACTATCAATCAAGAGTATTGAAGTTATTTTTATTTTCAGTTTTGTCTTTGTCTTGTTTTAAATCATTCTGTGAAAGTGATAAATTTCACTGCACCAACAGAAATGTCCTTATTTTTATCTCAACCTGCAGAGGCCTTGGCATGAGTACGAGCACAACTTCCAGATCATGTACAAAGTAGGCATGGGTCATAAACCCCCAATCCCAGAGAAACTGAGCACAGAAGGGAAGGACTTCCTCGGTCACTGTCTGGAGAGCGAACCCAAATGCCGCTGGACAGCTAGCATGCTGCTAGACCACCCGTTTGTCAAGGTGAGACGTTGCTATGGCATACTGTCACTGTCTTGTTTTCTTTTAGGGATTTTAGCACCACAGCAAAACAGATAATCACAAACCACTTTTTGACTTTGTTACATTACAGCTGTGGTCTCTGCTCTGTTTCAGGTTTGTACGGATGAAGAGTGAATGAAACCTCTGTGGCTTTTAAGTTTACAAATGAAAGCACTACTGTACATGCTGTTGGCAAAGAAAAAAAAATACAACTGTGGACGTGGAGAAGTCACATCTGAAGGCACATTGAGTTAAACTGAGGAACTAATACAATATCATTTCAGAGGACAACTGGACCTATGGAGTATAGGGTTGTTATGGACCGGGGGGAGGAGGGGTGCGGGTGGGCTTGTACATACTGTAAGAATAGGATTGGCTTTAATTCTTGTATAAACAATATTGTAAAGTTAAAGTAACTATTGACACATTTGTTGTTCTCACTGGTGAAGAGACCTCTGAAAAGGCATTGGGGATTTTTTTTTTTCTTAAACAAATGGGTGGAGGCGGGTGGGCTGGGCTGGGCTGGGCTGGGTGGGGGGGGGGACAAAATCTACAGCACTTTTAAACTGTTTACCCAAGGGGGCAGTAAAGTAAGAGGAGGGAGAAATCATTTTGATCGACCTTAGAGGCTGGAAAAGGGTGTGGTAACCCTCACAGAAAGGAAGAAGACTGCTGGTTTACCTTTTATGAAATGAACACCATCCAAATATTCAAATTAATTTATCACTTGTCATTCGATGGGCATGGAAACTAGGAAGGATTTTTTTTTTTTTTTTTTTAAATGTATTTTCTTTGCCTTTCATGAGGAGTAAATGTCAAGTTGGAGCAATGTTCAAGTCTACTGGTCTCTGGGGAAGAGCTGTTCATATGACTGGAGTGTAGCTGACTAAGAGGAGAAGCTGGGGCCTGCTCTCCCTCCCTGCTGCTGAACACAACACAGCCACACAACCAGACACAGACACTGACACACCCCACAACTTCTGGTCCTCTGCTGCTCTTACAGTGTTTGCTATGTACAAACAATATTAATAAACCAATATGTTTTTTAAGACAGTGGACTGTCTTACAATGAAAATGGTGTTTATTATTACATTAGTAACCAAGAGGTAGTCCTGATTTCACTTGAATGAATTTTAATTTCTGAGTTACCAGTAAAAATGTTTTATTTTAAATATTTACACTGATTTCAGGACAGTGTGGTAAAGTCGCAGTTTCCCAAGAGAAGCTGCTCACCACAGTCCAGTTTCATGATCTTACATATTGAGCTTCTGTAGCTTAGCATTAAGACAAACACACCACACCCAGTTTTGTGCTTTGAAGCAAGTTTGCACTCGTTCATCAGGCAGGATCCTGTCACAGTGATGTTTACAGATTCTACTACCAGCAGCTTGCAGATTAATAGTTGTGCAAACAAGCAGCTCTGAGTAGCTCCGGATTCCTTAGTTGTTGTTTAGAGGGACCACTTTATTCCCGTAGCTTGAGCCTCTGCCAATCTCAGTCTGGCCAATCATCCAGCGAACTCCCAGCGAAGCTGTCAAGGGAAGATTCAAATGAGGTACATTTAGAATATGATTTGAGTAAGAGAAAGGATGTGGTGAGAGATTCTGGCATCCAGCATAGGATGTGGTTTTTTTGGGGGGTTTTTTTCCCCTCAAAATGTGAAAACTCTTCAAGATCCAAATTTAGTGAAGTTGTTGGATTTGTCACTCGGACACTGAAAGCTAAGGGACACTTATTTATTGTGGAAACTATCACATGCTCTTCATGAACCCAGGCTGTTAGAGAAAACATTTCTTTATTCAGCATCTCAGTGAAACTATTTAGATGGATTCATGTTTAACATTTCAGTAAGCACATGCCACATGTTAAGGACATGCACCCAAGACTGATAAATCGTATTTCCCAAAAAAAGGGGACTTACATTGGAGCTGTCAGATCTGCTGCTTTATGAAATGTTTGGACAAAAAGGAACTGATTAAAACTGGAGGAAGCACCATCAAACCTATTACAGGGTGACTCCACTGAAATGCATCCAACTAACCTGCAGAGCAGACAGCCACAGAAACGAAGATGGTCAGCATGGATCCAGAGCTGATCAGCTGAGCGAGTAACAGGCCCAGTGGGTAGAGAAGCAAGCAGGACCAAAAGAGCCAGTTGATCAAGGGCCAGGGTCGGCGTGGAGGGTCTACTATGGGACCAGGGAATCGCCCTGTCTGTGTATAGTGTTCCTGAAAACTATCCTGCAAAGAAGAAGCCTCAGTTTGTTCTTCGAGAAGCCATGTTTCTGCCAGTGTCTCCAGAAAGTGGTCAGAACCAAAATGTGTACTACCTTGTGTAATGTTTAACATAGCATACTCAGATTAGTAATGAACGAAGCTGCAGAGCTGAGGCCAAATCCAAAAAACAGGTCTTTACAGTGCAATCTAACATCGTATGTACATCCTTCTTGTTTTTATAAAATAAAACATTAACCTTTAGGGGTAAAGAGCAGATGTATGATTCTACACAGTGAAGCCCACATATTTAATGAGCATGGCTTCTGTTCAGGCCTTCTGCAGTTGTATGGCCACATAGATATGTGAAACCCTCCCATATCTATTCATCACTAACCTTTTCTTGGTAGAGTTTATGGAGCCAAGCAGCGCACTCTGCCTCCTCTTCTGGGATCAACTCCAGAGGGATTCTCCTGCGAGCAAAGTGAAGGGGGAAGTCAGATCTCTCAGATAATAACCAACTGCAGTAGTAAACAGGAAATAAAATGTTCAGACCATGGCTGTAAAACGCTTCTTAATACCTCACATAAAAATCTGCGTGATACTTCTTCCCATTGAGAATTCCGAGCAAGGTTGGTGCTTCGTTGTTTCTGAAGTTCAGCGTGGTATCATAAACAGCTGCAACTGCACAAGACAAAACACACAGCAGCACTTAACTGTACTCATTTGACTTGCAAATCCCTCTTTCTCATAGACAACCAGCTCAGATCTGAATATATTTAAATATTCAACCACTGATGGATACTCACCAGTTCCCCTGAGGTTTTGGACAGTTATCCAGAATCCTTTAGTCCTGGGCAAAAGATGGTACTTCAGCTTGGGCAAACCTTTGCTCTCAGCCACCTGCATGCTTATCTGATGCTTCTTGGGTGTGAAACGTGTTCCTTCACAGAAAAGCAAAAACTAGCCACAGGAAAAGAGAATGGTCATTACAGTAACAGCATTATTCCACATCCAAAATGATCTCTGTGAGAGTTGAAACTTACCCAGAAGTGTTCTGGGTAATCTCGCAGGTTCTGAAGACTCTGAGACACCGTCCTTCTGTCCTCCTCCCATTTCCGCTTACAGAAAACTATCTCCTGGAAGTACCACATCCAACCAATAACTGGCAAATAAGCCAGCTCTTTCTTGGCGAGCACTTTTGAACTCTGGACAGAAGTTGAACACACATAAAGAACTGAAGGACAGCGCTGCATTGCAAAAATCCCTCCAGTGAAAAAAAAAAAAGAAAGAAAAAAAAAGCACTATGCTTGTGATTATCTGAGACACTTTCTCTTACCCCAAGAACTCCGAATCTCTCACAGAAGGACCAGCCACACATGAAGTCTACCTCAAAACTGTGGTTGAGAACAACGACAGCGTTCTCGTGTCCATACAGTGGATAATTCTCTGGGTCTGTGTAGAGTGTGCATTCTGTCCCCGACCACCACTCCAGGACAGCTACCATCTCTGAGGATCATCAGAAAAGGATAGTTTTTAGTCTGTAGCCTATTGCAGACAGATGAATAATCCCTCTACATGCATACAGCAGAGTTGAAATCTTCACTGAAACGAAGAGACAAAGGGCAGGTTCCATTGGCACCTGTGCAGAAAAAGAAGTGTACTCACGGCTGTTGACGCAGTAGGCCAGCCTGACATTGATCCTGCGGGCCAGCTGCTTGTTGACCAGCCACAGAGGTAGCGAACAGATCTGCAACAGGTTGACAATGAGGCCGCTGAGCAGGAACACGTAGCAGATGATCAGCTGGCACAAGAACTGGGATTTCAGCAGCTGCAAGAGGCCCATGTTTCTGTAAAAGGACAGACACCTCACTCAGTTCATGCTGAACCACCAGCCCATGTTGCCCCGAGCTGTGACAGTAACTGCTCTCACAGTGCTGAGCCCACACTGACATAAAGGTTTTCTTTGACTGGACTTTCTCATTTCATCTGCTGAATGGAACCTTTGAGCTGGACAAAAGAAAACAAAACAAAAACAATGAGACAGATAAACACAACCCAACTAAAAGCTCAATTCTCTACAAAAAATAAATACACAAAAGTAGAAAAACAAGTACAAATAATGGTAAAACAGAGCAGGAACTAACGAAATACACATTCACGTCCAGCAGCTTATGAGAACATTTGTTGGTATCACACAAAGTCTGCGCAGCAAAAGGAAACAACATTCAGGATAGCAGAGATCGGATCTGTGTAAGTGGGGTAAGAGTAACAAATTGTAAATGTGCACAAAACCTACAAACAAACACGATTTCAACAAAACGCATCTGTGACAAGCTCAATCACCGCACACACACAGACACACACGCTTCTTTCAGCTCAGCTGGGACATATTTGACATTTACTTTGATCGCTCTGGAGAAATATCTTCGGATTTTCAAAGACTGGCGATCAGAAAAACACCAGCCTGTCCTGCTTCCATGACTCTTCTTCACATTTTAGTAATGTGCTGTGGTTTTTCCTGCAGATAAACCGCCGAAAGGAAACTTCCGCTCACAAGGAACCACACCCATCCGAAAAAAACACGCGTGGACTCGATGATAGAGACGTGAGACGGATCTGCTTCCTTCTAGAAAGTGTGGAGCCAAGCTACCTCACAAAGATCGTCTATGTATCCACAGACATCATGGCCACGACAGGCGATATAACGGAACGACACGTTGTCGTTCCTTAGCGCCATCAACGTGGCACCGAGTGAGACCTCTTCGTGTTTTTGACGTCTCTGTGTTGCCTTTGTGTGTGCGCAGGAATGAATGGAGAGTAGCATGGTGCAGTCCAAAGTCCGCCTGGCGACACAGTTTATTTGCAGAATACAGGAAATAGAGTGGTGGCAAAAATGGAGGAGCTAGTATGGCTAACATGCTAACAGTAGTAGTGTTTTACCTTTAGCCCTCACACAGTGCAGTCCAACAACACCTCTTTGACACATCTGCCACCTTATTTCTAACATGGTTTCATACAATTTAGGTTTTCAGTCATTTGAGAATTTTCAGGATTCAGGATTTTGTAGCTCAGAAACTCCACTTAACATAAACAGACCAAATAATTCATACATTCATCCATTATCTATACCAAAGAGTGTTGTGTGGCTCTCAGGGAGGAGCTGAAACAGGTTCTGGGGGGTCAGGAGGTTCTTCCAGATGACTGGACAGCTACAGCTAAAGTGATCAGGAGACAGGTAGGAGGGTACTTGGTGTGTCATCTGGAAAGAAGAAAGCAGATAAGGAGATTTGGTGGTGGAATGAGGAGGTTCAGGAGTGGGTTAAGAGGAAAAGGTTAGCTAAGAAGAAGTGGGACACTGAGAGGACAGAAGAGAACAGACAGGAGTACAGGGAGATGCAGAGTAAAATGGAGGTAGAGGTACAGTGGAGGGACAGTGAATACATTGGTAAAAGGATGCTGAGGTTAGAGCTGCCAGGAAGGAGGCCTAGAGAAGACCAAAGAGGAGGTTCTTGGATGTAGTGAAGGAGGACATGAGGATAGTTGGTGTGGGTGAGGAGGATACAGAGGATAGGGTTAAATGGAGGCAGATGATTCGCTGTGGCGACCCCTGAAGGGAGCAGCCGAAAGGAAAAGAAGAAGATCCATTATCTGTACCTGCTTTTTCCTCTTTTGAGTCACAGGGATCTGCTGGAGCCTATCCCAGCTCTCTTTGGGTGAAAGGCTGGGGTATATGTAAAACTCCACACAGAAAGGCCCTTGCTGGGTTTTGAACCAGGAACCATCCTGCTGTGAGGCAACAGTGCTAACCAACAATCCACCAATGAAAAATAAGTCAAAATAACGAGATATTTTCTCAATAATCTGCTCAATAATAATTTTTCTAGCTTCCATATAATGGATATATTGTCTCCTCTTAAAGCAAATAATAATCCTCAGCTGAGGCTTTAGTAGAAATAGCCACAGTGAGCAGAAGACATACACTTTTAATAATAATTTCATTGTGAACAAAAATAATAGCTCAGGTAATTTCCTTTTGCTGACACCAGAGGGAAATAAAGACGCACTGACCACAGCTCCCATAGACGAGAAACACAGACAGAATAAACTGTCCCTGTTGCGCATACATACGATGATAAATCAGTTTGACTTTTTATTATTTTCTGTATTGTTGGGAGAAAAAAACCTACATGTAATTCACTAGCCAAGCCAAACTGCTTTTGATTATTTTACTTTGAAACCCAGGGACTGCTAAAAGGAGGTTAATGGGGTGTTGAGACTGTTTCACTTTGGAGGTTACTGAGAAATGTTTCCAAACTCTCTTTTTATAGACCCATAATGCTTTAGCCCTTACGTCCTTTATGACCCAATAACCCTGAAGAGAGGACATGCCTATCTGAAGAGGCCAAAACAAACAGCAAAGCAGCCCAGGAAGCCCAAGACAGGTCAGAGAGAAAGGATATTTGAATTACAGGGGAACACAGCAGCCGAGGGGGGTGATGGTAGAAAAAACACTCACCAACCTGACGCCTGACACTAGAGTCCAGGGAGAGTCCTAACAGAGTCTAAAACAAGACAGGATAACAGAATCCGAAGTGGAGAAGGACAAGACAACGTGGCACTCAGACAACAAACCAGCACTGAGGGCAGTGTGACAGGGGTTTATGTAGCATGTGGGCAATAAGCAATCAGGGAATTGACAACTGGAGGAAAGGTGAGGGCAACAAAGGTGTGACTAAGAGACAGGAAGTGCAACACAATAAGTCAAGTGATTGAGCGTGATAGGGTTTATATTGTTAGCTGAACTGAAGAAACTATCTGTTGTAGCTATTTTACATCCCACAGCACCTTAACAAAGAAGCCTGTGTTAAAAAAGCAAAGAGATGCATTAAATCAAAATAAACCAAAGTAACTATAACTGTGTACTAACCCAAGCCGAAGCACTACTGGACATAGCCAAAGCCCAGCTATGCAAATGGCAAGAACATGAGAACAACTGTTAGATAGAAACTATAAATCAGAGTGAAAACATATAAAATAGCTCGTCATTAAACTGCAAAGCCTAATCCTCAGTGTACCTCCTGCCCAAACTGGGTATTTGGGAAGTAGAGTGGCTTATTCACATTTCACTCACTCCTTAGTGGAAAAGTGCAGTTGATATGAAGTTACTAGATTGGATTGAAGATATGTTGCAAGATGTGTTGCACCTCACCACAAAGTTGCCCTGTTCCAAGAGATGTCAGCTTTCATTAAATGAGTTATGAATTACCGTTAAAGTCGCCCTTCCATGGTACAACAGGGGATTGGATATCGTATAAGAGCAATGTCGTGAGTTTGAGCGCGGCTCTTTGTTGCATGACATTTGTTGCATAACATCCTCCCACATTTATTTATTGTCCACTATTAAATCAAGCAGAAAGGCTATAAAAATAATTTAAAAAAGCTTCCTTGCTAGATCAAACTAGACACCAGATGTAATGAAACTGGACTTACAGGCTTTTTTGACATGTGGGAAACCAAACAATTCATGCTTCAAAATCACCCTTTCAGGAGTGTGGACCATTTTTTAAGCGCTGTTGTTTATTTATTAAAAGGAGTTAGTTAATAAAAAAAAAAAACAAAACAGATTACAGCTGTCATTTTTCAGTCAAGTCTGAATCAGGTTGATGCAGCTGGCCAAAGCCTACAGCTTTCAGCCAGAAAGAAGTATAGTTTTGGCTCAGCAACACAGGAGTGATTTGGATGAGCATACTGTTTAAAGAATGCACCAAGGATCAAGTGAAATCACTGCATAAGTGTGATTTATAAGCAATTCTGCATTGATAGACTGTGACTAGCTTTCTGTCCATTTACCCAAAACAAACCTTTAACAATAACCCAAGCCAAAAGGCCAACCAGTGGGTATTTCCCATACTTCAATCAAGGGCTGGACTTTTAAGATAATTACAGTATCTGCATATTCCTTATAATGCAGTAAAGTATAATACAAGCTGTGGTTAAACAAAAGATATGATGGTAAAAAGTAAGAGTACAGTCATGTTTTGGAACACAAAATGCAGCTGATGCAAGTGATCTGACCAGACAGCTCAGTCAGCTACAGTAGCTGTTATTCTGACTGGAAAAATTTAAGTGACTGCGTTTGAACAAATGGTCTGAATAAATCAGGAAGTACTCTGACCTGGAAAATGCTGCATTCATTCAGGTTTTGTGCAGGCTTTAGTAAATAAGGCGCAAAATCTAATGAAGTCATTCTGGATGGCTTCATGTTGGAATGCCATGAAAGGAGATTTTCTGAATGCATGCATTAGGCTTTTGGACATATAGGAAAAACGAACAATTTAGAAAAAGTGACACACAGCCTAGGGCTTAAACTTTATTTGACACAGTGTATATGTGCAGTAAGCCAGTAATGAGATCCTGATGTAAGTAGTGTCTGTTTCTCCCTGGACTGTGCTTGCAGCCTCGTCTATCAGACATAGAAAGTGTGGGCCTCACCAACACATCCGGCTGTCACTGAAACACTGGGAGGTTTTCTGGAGACTCCTGCTCTGCTGCTCTCTGGGGCCCACGTATGAAGCCTGAGTCAAGTGCCAAAAAGTACTGGCCTGAGTGTAGTTATTTGATGTAATGCCATCACCAAGGTGAAGAAGATTTAAATACTGCATGGTTATGCAATTACATGTCCTCTTTCTCAACTTTTACTCCTGCTTCCTCTGACAGATGTCAGAATTGGGACTTGAATGCTAAGGAATGAGAAAATGAATCAACATGAGGTCATTTGTGCAGAACTGTGGTTGTCCATCGCAGCACATCTGTGAGAGCAACAGTTAGGGCGATTGATGTAATGTACATTGTCCAAATGGGAACAGCATGATATTTCTAATGTGGTGATCCGGTCACTGTCTTTGTGCAGAATGTGACAGTACAAAGGGAAATGGAAGAGAAGATGGAAAGCTTTCTCCTTGTTCAAGTGATCAATATTATATGAAGAGAAAATATCCAGGCAGAAACTATTGTTCTGGTGATTCCTGAACATATGTAATGTTGGATGCGTAAAGGAATGCTTCTGTATTTTCCATTATGGAGATTCTTGGTTTGAACTGGTTCTCTCCAGTTACACTCAGTGGCAAGAGAGCTGTTAAGTTTTGTTCATCTTGCTTTCTGAATACAGCAAAAGCAAATACTGTACTTTTTACTAACTGATTTAATATGGTGCATTTTTATATATCAAACTATCGGTTTGATCTGTTTGCTATTAAGTTTGACTAACAATTTTATTAAGGTGATAAAATGTCAATAGTGTTCTGTCCCCAATTTTGCTGATTATATTTTTATGAACTATTTCTTTAATGCAAATTCACCCCAGAACTATTTGATGATTAGTTCATGAAGCAAAGTTCACCCAAAAATAAAATTCAGTAATTACTTCCTCACAAGCATTATTAATGTCTGTAGGACCACCAGACACAGTGACTGAGTCCATGTAGTTTGGTGTCAGCACTATTACAAATGACTAAAGCGATCAGGGCCGTTTTTACTGCTCCAGAAAGCATAAAAAGACCATCACATCTTTTTCCAAACAGCTTGCAAAGACCTTTCCAACAGTTTGGTAGTGAACAGACTGCTTAGAAAGACTGTCAGGCTTTGATGAGACAATAAGACAATGCCAACAGCTGCGCTTCTGGGCATGTGTACAGCCAATAACCCTCTCACAGAAGTCAGAGAGCTGTTAACACATTTAAAAAATGGTCCACATCGCTTCACAGCCATCCACACAATCATTAGTTTTGCAGACTACCCATGCTGGCACAGTGGCATGTGCCATCACAGACTCCACCACATATGCTTTAGGTTGAAAGCTGCTTCAATTTCTCATTTTCTCACTTTTTAGGTAAGTCATCTACAATCAGTCAGCACAGTAAGATGAAGTGTTGGCAGTGAAGTGAAGTCTGTTGAGGACACATGGAAAATGTTAATGTCATTTTGTTCTTATCACCTAAAGGGTAAATTGATGAAGTTTCCAGCAGTGAGTGCATTTCTTTTAGTCACATACAACAAAACCAGAACTTATGCAGGAATAGCTGCCCTGTACTCCAACACATACTATTATTATTATTATTATTATTATTGTTGTTGTTGTTGTTGTTGTTGTAATTATTATTATTATTATTGCAATTTCTCTCAATTCAGTCATATGGCATAAATAAACCTTCATTCCCATAGACCTTAAACCATCCAATAGTAACATGACAAAGCTGTCAAACATAATCTACAAACATATAAATACTACAAACAATACAACTTCAATCTTATTCAAATTAAGACTGTTGGCATAAAGAGTGGAAAACCCAACATTTTCAAAGTCTTCTGTAATGGGAAAGAAATCCAATTAGTTGATATCGTCAAACAGCCATTGTGTATTTTCATGGGTGGATGTTCCATTACAGCAGAGTGCAACATGGCTGAAAAACCCATCAGAATGTAAAAGGATATGTTGTGATCACTTGTTTCCACTGGTGAAAGAGGGAGGGCAGCCTGTAGCACTGCAGTCCCGCTCATAAAGAGCAGACACGCTTTGACTCCTGTATATACTGGTTACATGAAAGTGTAATTTGCGTTAGACTCACTGGATACTCCTCTAATGCCATCTGTTTTGGTGGAGAGACAGGAAAGTAACAAATCATGTATTCCATGTCATTTTTAGTATTTCCAGTTGTTCTAATATGATTAGACTGAACCTTTGGTGACTAGTAGTTTTTTAAATGTTTGAGCCATTGCATCTATTACTTCTGTGTAATTGTGTTTACTTTTGTTTGATGTGTATGAACAGATAATGACCAACATTAAAACACAGTTGCAGTTAAAACATAAATAAAGTATGAAAATATGCAGTGTTTATATATTTAATTATATTTTGTATAAACATGTTTCCTTTGTCTTTGCTTTGAACACATTGAGAAATGCATTGACCCCAAAATGTGAATTACTGCCCATATCAACAAATATATAGCATTCAAATTATAAATGCTAATTAGCCAAGTAAAGGTCCACCATTTAAATGCATCCATCACTAGTGACTGATTTTTCTCACCTTTGTTGGCACAGACTTGTGACAGTTCAGCAGCCTGCAGAATTGGCTTTACTGTGCTTTCAGGTGCATGTGGTATATAATGTGATGTCTGCACTGTGAAAAAATGTTTATGTGTGCCAAAATCTTTAATGCTGCTCCACAGGCTTCCTGTGTACAGCACACAGCCCAGCACACACCACAGAGGAGGTCTGGTTTACACCTGGAAACTTGGGAGGTTGTCGCAGACTCAGTGTTTAGGCTCTACGTATTGCTCTAAGAGCCTAGTCATCTTTGTATTTGCCGCATGTCAGTGATTTCAAATTATTTGTTTTATTTTGGTTTCTGTGAAGTGGAAGCCGTGTCTTTCTCAAGGACACCTCACTGGCATCGTTTCAGAACAACTGGGCTTTTGAGCACATATTGGGTTGTTTTAAAAAGTTGGTGTAGTTGGAATTCATCCAGCACTAAGGTTAAAGCTTCTGTGGTGAAATGGGGCCTTTCGATGGGTAAATGTGGTATCACAATGCAGAGACAACACTGCCTCATAAATATTAAACAATTTCATGGACATTTGTATTCTCAGATAATACCATTAAAACAAACAGAATTTACCTGACAGCAAAGGGAAGTAAGGGATATGTTGATTGTGTCCTCTCTCAAAAGATAACGGGGCTGTATTTATTCTAAGTTTATTTTTGTAAGTCAGATAAATCAGACTTCAGGGGGCCTGGAGCTATCTCCACGGTCTGGCTTTGTTTTGTGTAAGGTTACTGCCAGACCAAGACTTCACAAACTGATTTAATGAGACCCAATGCATCTGTTCCCAGTTTCACACCGGTGGAAACAAGCCTTGCTTTGACTCCCTGAACGCTTCTGAGTATCATACTTGCATACTGTCCTTGAAAAAAAAAATAAAAAAAACACTTCTATTTGGCTTTTAGCAAATGTCCAAAAATTACATTACTGCTTTTCTTCTGCTTCGGAAACTCGTTTCTCTTTTCCCTCTTTCCTGCTCGAATATTCCTTCTACTTCTTCTTAGATCCTGTTTCTTGATTGTTGTTCCAGTCCCTGATGACAGTCATCTAAAGCAGGCTGGTAAGTAAAGCATCTGAAAACCACTGAGTAATATCAAAAAGCTGGGTTCATGTAGTCAGCTTAGAGCCCCTGTGCTGCAAGACTCCAGCTTGCAACTTTTGGCACCAATGTTTTCTGGGAGCAATGCAGGCTGCCCTCAAAAGCTGGCAGAAAGGGCCATGGATAGTTTCCCAATGACTAGAGGAACTCATGTCCTGAAAAAAAATGACTTACTTTATTTCAAGGGACAGAAGCTCACTCGTTAAACAAGCCAGTGGAAACACTAATTGCTGATTTCACAAACCAACAATTACGGGAAACAGAAAAAAAATGCATTCTTCTTAGGAGTCATAGCTAGTATTGCTTTTTGATCAAAAATATGTTTTTGCTGATGCAGTGAACTGAATACTTAACTTTTATTTGACTTTATTATGTGAAATGGGTAGTTTACCAGTTTTACATATCAGGTCTTTTGGGAACCAGACCTTCATTCTTTTGTTAATTTGTCTGTTGTCCACTCGTTTTATATAAGTGTAATAATAAATTACTGGAGTGACTCTGTGATCACTCACAAATGGAGATTATCAGATTATCCCTTGAAACACTGTTGTCATTTTTTTTTGTTTAAATTATTTCATGACATTTCTGAAAGCAGGCCACACTAATAACCCTTTTTGTTTTTTAAGAGACAATATATTTGTATCAAACCACAAATCTTTTTTTTAAAAGCATATTTCTTTATGTTTTAAGAACAGTACTATATTTGGAGCAGATGAAATAAGGTCTCACCGAGAGGTGATATGAAAACTAGAAGTAGAGGAAAGAACGAGGAGGAAGTGCATCTGATGCAGAGTGGAGAAAGTCAGCGAGGAGAATAGTGTCTGTAGTTACAGGAGTCCAGAATCAGACAGTCTGGTATTTCACACCACACATAGAGCAGATCTGCTATAAAACCTGTATTTGAATAAGAGGCTACCATATCCACGCTCAGCTTTCTGTGTGTCTGTGTGTCTGTGTGTCTTTGTGCAGTTAAAACTGACAATCTGGTGCTGAGCTCCACATCCGGACGTCCAAGATAAACACACATTAAAACCACTATCTGACCTTTAACTCATTCAGTAATGATGACCTCATCTGTCCAAACTGCTCACCTTGTGACACATTTTCTTAAATCCCACTGGTGAAAGTGGATTTTCTTTATGCCCTTGCAGTTAATTGGATTCAGTTTGCTTGAGGTTATTCATCCTTTTAAAATGCCTGCTGCTTGTTAAACACCCATCTCAGCAGAAAATGCTGGTTTACTGTGTCACACATTGACATCCTCTGGCAAAGCTGTGTGAACCACCCTGGAACGTGCTCTGGGCTTTAAACCAACCACCCATGCCAGACCCATATAGACCCATGCCTTTGGTGTGTGCCACGTGGACTATTCCAAGAGCCTCAACCCAAATATGCCTGCCACAGAGCTACGAAAGCAAAGTTTTGACTTCCCCCTTTTCCCTAATAGCGCATTTTTTTCCTGGCCTCACCATCATTTATTTAACTCCTTCACTCCCAGGTTTTTACAGCTGGTCTGGTACCAAACCACACATAAAACTTTTTTATACTGCTAACATGAGATTTGGAAACTCAGTTGTACATCACCAGAGGTTAACTCTGCTGAGGTAGTGAAAAATGTTTTAATTTTATTTTACTACAAACAATATTTGAAGACTAGCCTTGTGTCGAGAGGTTGATTTTCTTTTAAATAAAAAGAAGAGGGAGGCTTTTACTGGAAACTGACTGTTCATATTCCCTCATCTATTTTTGCAAGGTAATGTTCCAGACACGGAGCAGACAGACTTGTTATGTTTGATAAACTTTTCAGATAGTTGAGCGGCATGATGAAAAGAGACTGTTGCTGAGTGCTTTAGAGCTGCAAATGAATGCACATTAGTGCTGCAAGTGATGATTGTTTGAAATCAGGCTATCAGTACAAATCTGATCATATTTATTTTTCTTATTGGAAACAAGTTGTATCAAAGGGCCAAAACCAACAATGAATTGTTCCTAGTAACAAGTATTTTATGTATATCCAAAGCCTGATATAGCTTCTCTGTATCACAGAGCTCCATAAACATTAACTAGTTCATTAAGTAGACATTAATTAGTCACACCATTGCACTTGGTGACATGTTAAGTGACATTTATTCTCAACATGGGCACTGTTTTTTTTGTTTTTTTTTCCTTTGAGCCAATCTGACAAATAGTAACTGTAGATACGCACTGGTGCACCAAACACATTTGAATCTGCTGCTGAAACAAATGTATAAACTACAGCTGTGCAGCCAAAATTATCAAGCCTTTAAAATGAGATTAGTTTTTTTTTTATATATTTAAACCTTCACTAAGAACACAGGAGCCTGAGAGCTACAGACAGGTCAGGGTGCTGAGAAAGAGATAGCGTGTTATAAATGTTAGATTTGGCCCTTTTATGGGATGTCATTTTATGGGACAGCAATAAAAACAGAAAACAATGCTAACCTTATTATTTACATTATTTTAACTGCTGTGCTAAATATTGGTAACGATGGTTAAAAGTCACAGTAACCACTTGAGGATACCGCTGAATCTTCTACATAATCAACAAAATGGTGTACAAGTGCTTTATTTATGAAACAGAACAATCTTACACTAATGTCTGTAGAAAATGTATATCTAACAACACAAGTATACAAAAACATTTACATATTGTGCATTGCAAACTCTTAAAAATGACCACGATGGAATATGCTCTGACAACATTACATTAAGGCGTCTTCAATCCACAGTCTCACAGCCACACTTTGCTTTTAGAGACCTTCATATGGATTCCTTTCTAACCAACTCTGTAAAGCTCCACTGCATCCATAAGCGACGAATGCCACTATTTATGAATAGCACATGATTGACAAGGTAAACTGTATAAAATGTTTTCGCTGCTGATCTTCACAGCTCCATCACACATAATGGCTGACTGCAGAAAGCCTGAATCTCAGCTCTTGATGTAATACGGCTCTTGGCGGCTGGTGAACAACATGAGATTTTTCAAGCGATCAGGCACCTAATCTGCATTTGGATTTATTTCACTACCTTTTCCACAGATGTTGTAACACTTTTGTTGTAGATGTGTTATAGATAAAATGTGTTTGAATATCAGATAAAAAAAAAAGGGGGGTGCTTGCTACAGTGACTCTAGCCGCAGCAATTTTGTTGATGGACCATTTATACTTGGAGGACAATGAAGCCCTGTCTGTACATCTTAAGAAAATAAACACAGTGGCTTTTTAACGTACACATTCTACCAGAATGAACTTTGGCAGCTGTTATCGCACATGTAGACACATGCATGTGTTTATGTGTGTGATTATTTAAAAAACAGCACATGTTTATCCTCTGTGAAGCTTCACACTACAGTTTATCCAAAAGATTTGAAAAACTAACAAGTAAAGGAAGTGCATGACAACCCTAAAAAACAAAATCAATACTATAATGTGTTATCTTGATGTTTGTGATATTCAATTATGCAGTTTGTCAGTGTAAACAAATAAATAAGTATTTACAAACTGTAGCAAAAAAAAAATGCAAACACACAAAACAAGCAGAGCATAAATAATTTACAAAAGAAATTATAATACAAACTTAGTATAAACACCTTTGGCACTTTCTAAAATGGCTTATTTAAATCATTCACTCAATTTCTCCATATAAAAAAACACATTCAGGATAAAAAAGAGTCAGGAGAATAGTAATGGACAGTTAAGTGATTATGATTTGGTTACAGTTCATCAGGCATTGTATGATCAGTTGTTCTGCAAAACAGAAGCCATGAATGAGACTCTTATTTCCCATGTATGAAAGACAGAACAATCAAATCACTTACAAGTTGAAGAAATTAAGAAAGTGTAGGAAAGCACATACAGCCTGGAAGTGGTTGTACAATGAATCCTTTAAAAATGTAGACATAGGTACACTAGTTATAATTAGATACTGTATTCTGTAGAGGAGTTTAAAAAGAAATGTGTCTAGTCTCATCACTTTTTCTTTCCCAGCTTGGGAAATGTGTATAAGTCATCAGGAAAACTGAAATCCACCATGGTTTCCTCTCCAGTGGATGGATCAAGGCAAATCTTGGAAATGTATGGAAAGAGTCATTTATGTGGAAATGGATTTAGTCATGGTAAGAGTCTTGTGTTTTGCCGTCCGATGTTTTTCTATCCAACTTGCTTCAGTTATCTGTGGAAATATCAGAAAATAGCTTCCATTAATACCACATCCATGATTAAAACACTCACATAGTCAGTATAGTGCAGGACTGCAGGAACAACAGTCAGTGGGACAAAAAGCACATTTTCTGCAACATGGCTGCGATTGTGAAAAAGCTGCAGGCTGATTTTCCACTGTTTAGCACTTAACAGAAGATTTAAAGTCCTTGGGCCAACACACAAGGCCTTCCACAGTGCATCTGAGGAATAACACATAGGCAAGCTGACAAGCAAAAACATAGCGTGACTTTTTTTTTTCTTGCTTCAGCCAACACACAACACAAAACCGCTTTCACCATTACCTTGTGAACACTGTTGGCAACTCCGGCTTATCTGAGATTTGAAAAAGATGTTGACATTCAGACTTTACTTATTTTTCTAATTCAGTATTCTATTCAATAAAATCCTTGGCTTTCTTTGCAGTTTCCTAGTAAGTAAATCATTTATACCAACTTCAAAAACGAATTCTCCATTGGTTTCTACACATTATAAACATGGTGATGGCTGCTATTGTGCATCTGCTTTAATCACACATGCACATACATATAATAATCAGTTATGGTAAAAGAAACATTAGGACAATAACGTTAAAGTAATGAAAGTGTTTGTACGAACCTCTGCACTCATACTTGAGGTCGGAGAAGAACACCAGCTCTTGTGAGAAGACAAACAGACCTAACCTTCCTCCGGCAAACGTCTTGTCATAAACTGGTCCTGAGTCAGCCATGATCTGTTTACCTTCATAGACCACAACTCTGCAAAATACACGACAAACATAAACTTAATGTGTCGAGATTGCGGTGCCTATGTAATGTACAGCAGTATTTTCAGTGAATGACAAGTGGTTACCTGTATCTCAATGACCAGAAAACATTTCAGTTCTTTTCTAGATTTCTGTTCCTCTCTGCTCTTGCAATATATTTCTATATATCCTTCCAATATTTACCACGTGGCAAAGAAATTACAGTAGGAAGATATGATTACATTACATGCTCACTGAAGCCCTTTCAATCAAAGTTCCCAGAGACAGAAACAACCAGGTTTCTTGTTCAGGTCAACTTTATTTCTTACCTTATAAAACCAGTCTTTGGTCTGTGGATGAGGTGCCACCTGTATGCTGTGTAATCCTTCCAACCAATGTTTTTGGGGTCATGCCACAGAGTTCGCACCTATATGAAATATTTAACAACACTTTTAATGTTAATACAGCTACAGCCTTTAAAGTAAAGAAAACAGCATTCTGACTACAGCCCACCTGTCCAGGAGTATTGCCCGTGTGCCACAAAGCATTCCTGAGGTGTTCTCCAGTGCCAGTGGTCGAGTTGACAACTTTGAGCGAAACGCCAGAGATGCCAAAAGCCTTAGAGGGCTTGTCCTCCCAGTAAGTCTGGGTGATCTGCTTCCACATCACTACGTAAAAGCGTGAACTTGACTGGTAGCCGAACACAAAGCCTGCATAGTCATCATCTCTGTCTGTGTTCACGTACATTGTTCCACTGAAGTCCACAGCACTGAACTCATCGAAACCTGCGATTGTGTGAAACAAACACTATGCTAAGTCTTGAGGCTACAGAGGATTCAGTCAAACAGAGTTTTATGTCTCTTAAACAGCGGCAAATTAACATGAAATGGCAGCTGCAGAATAAATGTGTGTACTGCTCACCTACTGCAATGCCCGGATCAGAGTTAGCAGTCTGAACCAACTCTTTGCCCTGGTGTCTGACCACCCAATTAGGATCAATTTGAGTGGTTCCTTTAGGATCCAAATGGACCATCTGGAACTTCCTGAAGTCTGTGGTACTAATGGCACTGTTCTCTGGACACACATCAAGAATATCTGGGATACTGTCATTGTCAAAGTCATCTTTGCAGGCATCCCCTCTTCCATCACCTGTTGACAAATGACATAAAATCAATACATTTGACTTAATTCAAATTAAACATGCAAGATAAAACTATGTTCTTGCCATTAGGAAAAGATGTTTATGGCTGCTGATGCAACTGTTGTAATACTCCCATTGCAGTTGAGGAACTCCTCCAAGTAAATATTGAAAATGAATGGAAAAAATAGCAATTCCTCCCAGGAAACTGGGAGACATTATGTCTTTGCCAAGTCTACTATGGCAAATTAGCCATATTTTCACGCCTGTGACAACTTCCACTGATATTTGTAACTATCTGAAGCCTGAAGTCTATTAGAAACAGACTGCAGGCCAGGAGCTCAGAATGCAAAGGACGCCAGTGGCTAATGAAGGCCACTGCATGGGAGTAGATCATTACTTTCTGTCACCGTCTTTGTTATTGCACAAGGGGCTAAAACGATTCTATCAAATAAACACTATGTGACGCGCTGTAAAGAGTGTGAAAGCTTCAGTTCCCCCTTTGTGGTCTGTTTCCAGTTACAGACAGCTGTGCAAACTCCAGGTAACCCTGCTTAAATCAGGCGCTGTGGATTAATCATGAGCATAGCCTCAAGGAAATAAAAACTTCACAGCCTGGCGTTTGCTCTCCTGGACGGCTCACTGAAGTCATGCGGAATGACATCACCCATGCCAACTCGGTCGCTGACTCTTTCCACTTTCACCAGATTTCACACCTGCTGCACTAAAGCTAATTACTAACTATGAAACCATCTGGGGCGGAAGCCTACTGAAGCAAAAAGTGAACATCCCTGAATAAATGATAATTATTTATTATCCCTGATAAATATGATAGTGACAATACACAGAAAATACTGGGCCATTATTCAGTCCAAGCTATAAATCTAGCTATCGATTGTCAGACAAGCACAGCTATAACCTCAGTAAGTCTTCCAGATCAGGATAAATCATATCTACCTAGATTTCTAGTGGTTATAGAGGTTTGTTAGTTTTGCTGTGGCAAAAATGAAAGTACTACAACTTCAGCCTGCGTTTACCTACATTTGACTCAGGAAAATGTTAACACAAGTAATTTGGAGAAGAAAAATTTCAGCACCTTTCTTTATGATATTTTCTGCATTACAGCAATAAACAATAAATATCACTTGGCAAATATGCAAAATATCAATAGCTGCACTGAAAAGCAGATGGCATGCACCCAATGCTGCACACTTTCTTCTTCTTAAGACTCTTTAGATTCTTTAAATGTTCCATTCTCACCATCAGAGTCCAGCTGGTCTGCGTTGGGTGTTAGTCTGCAGTTGTCTTTGTCGTCAGGTATCCCATCATCGTCATCATCATAATCACATGCATCTCCTCTTCCATCCTTGTCATGGTCGGCCTGGTTGGCGTTGGCCACGTAGGGACAGTTGTCCAAGTTGTTCTGATGGCCGTCTTCATCAATGTCCTGGTTATTGTCACACTGATCTCCAACCAGGTCATTGTCTACATCAGTCTGTTGGATAAATACAGATGTTAACTGTATCACCAATTTCTGTGAGTACTCTTGTAGTGGAATGTGTCTTTATGTGCACTGTGGTACAGTACCTGGTCAGGATTGTGCAGCATTGGACAGTTGTCACACTGGTCACCAACTCCATCCATATCAGTATCCTTTTGGTCAGTGTTGTACACATAGGGGCAGTTGTCATTTTCATTCAGAATTTCTGAGAAAAAAGGGGCAGTTGATGACAAACAGAATAATGACTGACCCTGGATGGAGTAATTTGATTATTTTATCGATTTAGACTTAGTTATTTTACCATCCCCATCAATGTCCACTGCACAGGCGTCGCCTTCTCCATTGTGGTCAGTGTCTATCTGTGCTGGGTTGTGCTCATAAGGACAGTTGTCACAGCGGTCGCCGACTTCATCCTTGTCAAAGTCAAACTGGCGAGGATTGTAAAGGAGCGGGCAGTTGTCCTGCAGCAGAAAGTTTATATTGTTAGTGAAGTTTTGAATTTCCATTAATCTGGTTATAGATTAAAATGTGTCCACTTGTTAAAAACTTCCTTACCCGCTCATCCAGAATTCCATCATTGTCGTCATCTTTGTCACAAGCATCTCCTTGACCGTCTTTGTCAAAGTCTTCTTGTCCAGAGTTGGGTAGACTAGGACAGTTATCCTGGAAAGTTCAGAAACAGAACAGATACGGTGGTTTAGAATCACTGAAGGAAATCTTAGAATAAGAAATCTCAAATAAGGTGACAAAGTTCAAAAGAATAAATACCTTCTTGCAGTGATAAGTTGCATTGGCACCACACACAAGGTTCTGATTGGGCCAGCCATCCAAGTCTGAGTCTTCTCCACAAATGAAGCCATCTCCAGCATAACCGGTCCTACACTCACACTTGTACATGGGGTCACTGAAGTGGCTGATGTAGATGCATTCGGCATATTTGTGACAGTTGTGGGTCCTCTCTTTACATGGGTTCTCTGGCTCACACACCTAAAGAAAAAGGAGGGCAGGTGGGACAGCATAATGAGATTTGCTGCTGACCACATCCAACATCAAGGGCATGAGATGGGATCTGCCTGAAAAAGAAAAAATGCCTTTCCATGTTGAAATGTTCAAGTTAAGGAGTCAAGCACTTATTTTACCACTACTCCTTGTTGCCTTTTAGAAGGCCTCTCCAAGCAGTGGGATAGTCCAAGGAAAAATGAAGGGGTAACGGAGAGACTTTGGAAAAACCCAAGATGTAGGGCACTTCTGGGCATGATTGACTTCATGAAATCCCACTTAATGCATCACACACCCTACAATGACCTACTGTTGCCCTTTATGTTGCAGCACAAGGTAGCCACAGCTGCCACTCATTACTGAGGATTAACTCCAATTTGGATGCCACTCCATGAGCTCATAAAGCAGAAAGTGACAACCATTATGGTCATTTGATCAAAGCTATGAAATGAAGCCCCTTTATGCCAGCAATGAGACAATTCCCTTTTCCGCAAATCAGTTTGTGAAATTACGGCATCGCATCAAAGACAAGCAGGTTGCAGAAGCCAAAAAGTGACAAAATGGTCCCACAAGGGACATTATGCAAGTGCCACTCAAGATTTGCAAGGAACGTTTTCCAGGGACCAGTGATCACTAGGTAGCAGAAAACATTGTGCTAGATAATTTGAGCTATATGACATTTCATATTACCTGTGATATGGCTAAAATTTTGCATTGTTGACTGGATGGAAAAATGGAAATTTTGAGTTGTTTGATTGATTCAGTTGGAATAGTCAAAGTTAAGAAAAACAAATCACATGATTTTGCCTGAATAAAAACACTCATCCTTTCATTGTGTGCAGTAAAAACAAAATCTATTGTTTCGCAAGGACCAGAGATGTGTAACATATGTTTGTTGTTAGGAGTTGCCCAATTTTCCTCCCACTGCTTTTGCTTGCTAATGTCGGTTCAAGGTGAGCTGCATTCATATACTGTATGGTGGCCCACAGCCTCCCCTCCAGAAGTATCCAAATACTCTCACTGGAAGAATGAGGCTTATAAATCACCCAAACTGACACTTCCATCATTTATAAACTGGCTTCTGACATAGAAATTGATGCAGCTCCTTTTGAAAACCTGCCTGGAACTAAATGCTCACACAGTGTCCCTTTACTTTACCACATTTTGTTCTCACTTTTCCAAAACTTACCGCTGTCTGGATGGCACCCAATCAATATTCTATTATTGGCAGCGAAGGAGCGTAACTTCAGCTCACCTGTTTGTTCTTTTTGGCAGCCTCGACGCCCATCCCGAATGGCTGGGTTCCCTTGTAGCGCTTTGGACAGGGCAGGCAGTGGAAACCTGGATCAGTGTTGACACAGCGCTGTGATCCACTCACTTTGTAGCAAACATCAGACACCATGTCGCACTATAGGAAGGAAAGAAAAGCATCAGCAAAATGATGAACATTTACATGAAGGAAGTCTTCCATACAAGTGTGGTTTATTCAGAAAAGAAGATCAGGAACTTTTACCTCATTAATGTCTTCACAGTGGGTACCATTTCCACGGTAACCAGCGGGACATGGGCCGCACTCCCAGGATCCATCAGGAGAGCTGTTGCAGTCCACTCCACCGAAGCATGGGTTAGACAGACAGCCATCTGCAGGGGTTATAGATGGCAAAAATAATAGAAACAGGATCAACCTTGCAAGATATATCTGTATAGTGTGTGTCCAAATCATTCAACCTCATATTGTAGAGATTATTATTTCAATTTGAAACTTCGAGATAAACAGCCACCAACTGAAACATGGTGTGCATGTACAGAATGACCTAACAATTAAGACTTTAAAGGGCTTTTTTTAACTCAAATTACAGAAATTACAGATTTTCTCACCAAAGTTCTGGGTGCGCTTAGATTTTGACCTTTACATGTGTTTCATGTCAATCCTTCCACTGGTTATGGAGATATCTCAGTCTGGACCAAAGTGGTAAAAACAATGTTGGGTAAAAACATATTGTAGAGTGACCGGTGCTCACCAATAGGACAGTCTTTTTTGTTGCAGCTGTCACTGTCGTTGGCTTCTCCGATGCACTTCTTTCCACCATACTGAGGGTGAGGGCTGTTGCACTCACGCGCACGACTTTTGACTCCCCCTCCGCATGTTGCTGAACAGGTTGCCCACGGAGACCAAGGACCCCAACCACCATCAACTAAAAGATACAGAGATTGATGTTCAGTGGCTTTTCCACAGATTTTTCAACTCTTTCTTTCTGAATAAAAAGAAGTCAGCATTCATAGTCCAAAATCTGAAAAGCAGCCAGAGTCAGAAGCCTGGAACTTAATACTATAAGAGAAAACATACTGAGCTGATTTGGGTCAACATTTCCTGAAAGACAGACAGGCCAACGCACATGGGGAATGTTGCCTCAGGGGAACCACGAGGTACAAGGAAGTCTGGCTGACACAGACACTAGCTGCTGTAATGGAGATACTGCTTTTCAGTGTTCCCTTCAAGGGCTGAACTACTCACTGGGACACGGCTCAGCAGTGCAGCGCTGAGTCTCTCTCCCACTCCCCTCACAGTCTTTGCCCCCCAGCTGCGGCACAGGAGCGTTGCAGTGTCGTATCCTGGTGATCTGTCCTTCTCCACAGGTCACTGAGCAGGACGACCACGGCGACCACAGACTCCAGCCTCCGTCCTGGCGAACTGGGCACCACACGTCAAAATATATCAGGCAGTGATTGCCAATACACACGTCACTATACTCTAGACATACGTTCAGACAAATAGTTTTGGACGTGTAATTTACAAAAAAAAAGCCCACCATATATTTAAAAGTAAACATTATATGGTGTTGCAACTTTTAAAGATGTTCTCAGATGTTTGCGGCAGTATTTATGTCAGTGTGGATAAACTATCCTTCACACAAATGCAGTGTAACGTTAGCTGCGAGCTGTAAAACATGCCAGTCCAATTCATCAGTTCCAGCATCCAGCACAAATCTAATGAAATCTCTTGACACGCTACCTTCATCTAATGATCAAGTTCATTAATGTTTCATATTTGGCATGGCATGCGGCAGTGAATCGCTGCACTGTGGAACATGCTGTCATCCAGTGATTTATTTGGAATTAACTTTGACTGGACACACCCTGCAGCTCGATCATGCGATCCAGAGCTTCACCCAGATACAGCTTCACTCAGATGGATCCATTTTCCAAAGATTTATTGAGGCATGAAGTTTTTTTGAGGGTTTTTTTTCATTTCAGAACGATCTCATCTCATATCTAACTCATCTTTAACTCATCTCATATTTTTTCACAGTTCCATCACATTCCTCCCTACCATATGTCACACTGCTGTTTGTTTTAGATTATCATGTAGTTGTGGCAATGGCAAACATCTGCTTTGATCCGGATAAAATCACTAGCACCAAGGCAGTTACTACTGGTTACCAAATGCTTACATTTAAACTGAGTGACAGGAGATTTTTAAATATATCCTCACCACGGCTGTCACATTTGCCCAGGCTGCACTTGCGAGTCTGGATAGAAGGTCCGGTGCAGGGGTTACTGGTTGCGTCACATGATCGGCCCCTCTGTTGAGTTCCTATCCCACAGGTGACTGTGCACTCTGTCCACTCTGACCAGGGGGACCAGCCATCCTCACTGTCTTTGGCTGGAAGAAGCAAAAGTACAAGATCAACATGGCTGCACTGTTTTTATTCTTTATACCAACCTGTCTTATATTTACCATTTTGCTCACAAATTGGCTGCAACAATCATGATATTAACATGTAACATACGTGAAATATTGTTTTATGGCGTTTTGCACTGTTCATTCTAAACAACATGGATGCATAAAATTGCCTGTGTGTGTTTATCTGCCAAGTGACTCATAAGGTGTTCCGGCTACTTACGCATACAAACGGGGCAGCACTCGCCATCAATAAATGAGGGGTTGGCACAGGCCACTGGGGGGCATGTGATTTGGTGACACACAATCTTGGACTCCTACCATTGGTGAATATTAGAGAGATATCAGGGTCAATGATACTCACAATAAATATGTACATACTTCCATGGGACTTGACATTACCTGGCAGGTACATTTGGTGCAGCTGTCTACAACCCAGTCTTCCTTATCGTCAAACAGGCGGCCATCCTGCCAGCACATGTTTTTCTCTTTAGAGTTCCTCATCCTCCCAAGGGCCTCCTTCATGACTGTGTTCTCCTCTGTCTGGACGTTCAACAACAGACAGAAATGTAGTCAGAAAAGCGATCAGTCAGAAATTATTAGGACACACTTGTGATAAAAGTATACTTTCACCAAGTATATCCTGCTCCAGCAGAAGTACTGTTACTGACTTAAATATTATTCAAATACAAGGAAGATTACTGATGTTGAAAACCAGTCAGGTTAAAGCACAAACAGCACACAGTGAGAATCACAGCCACCACTATACATAAGAACCAAAAACAGCGTCTTTTCAGTGAATCTGCTTTCCCAATATAAATATCCCTCTCTACTTTAGTGAAGCTCTGAGACAGGTAGCATATCATCCTGAGATGTTTCATGAATGAAAAGAACCTCAGCAAAAAAAAAAAAGGACCAGAAATAGACAAAAGAAAATCCACCTACACAAACAGCTTCACCATTGTATGAATAAAAATACTTATAAAATGCTATTTTTTGCTCTTCATTGTCTCAAATTGCACTAACACTCAAGTTCTTTAAATTTTTTGATGTTTCGAGGAAAACCACCCACTGAAAAGTAGTGCTCTGTTTTGCACACTCTAACCTCCAACCCAACTGGAGACCAAGGGATCTCTGGCTGGACTTCCCAGCTCTTGGGAACTGTCAGTTGAAAAACAACTGCCAAAGTGTGTAGTATGTGTGTGTCTGGGTCTGTGTGTGTTCTCCTTTTGGAAAAGGGAGGCAGCAGTGTATAGTACTAGAATCTAAGACACCACTTGGTCTGGAAGAGCCTCAGGGACCCTTCTCATCCCGGCCGTCTTTTTTTTTTCCCCCCCCCAAAGTTCATGCCCAGAGTCTCTTATTGCTTGGTGGTTCCCAGAGGAAACATATGGGCTGTTTAAACACAGCCAGACATTAGGCTGGACCCCATCGCTGCCAGGGAACACTTCCTATAGCCACAGGTAACATGTCATAAAATCTGTCTGACTCACGCTGCCATAGATAGCAGGAGTCAAACGGGTCCAGCCACCACAGGCGACTCTATAAACAGCGCTGTGGCTACTCACTGTTTGCTTTTAAAGCGAAGTGAGTTACCTAGTAACCTAAGTCAAACCTCTAACCTCCTGGCTGTGTTGCTGAGGACTGTGTCATTTATTATGCTAAAATGTCACTTTTTTATCTACAGTATATATATATTTCCCCACACAGAGCCAGACTTTGATGATTTCACATTCATCACTGAAAGTGGCCTGTAAAATACTGAAAATTGGGCAGTAGCTTCTCTAAAACAAACACAAGTCAGGATTATGTTGATTTTACGTTGAATCTGTCAGGTTAACATATTTGTCACTTCTGCTACTTACCACTTTCTGCAAACCATCGATGAGGTTACTGACGACAACACGGAGGCCTTTGAGCTCCTGGAACATGGTGCTAAGCTCCTCGCAGGAGCGTTCGCACATATCTGCACCCATCTCGTCTGTCTTCTGACCTATAATGTTTGTAGTGATGGAGGGACTTACATCCACGATTTCTGTGCTCTCGCTCACAATATTAGCATCATCTGGAGGGGCAAAAATAAAGAGACAGCAGGATAAATGAGGAAGCCATCAAATGAATGAGACACAGACTGGTGATGGAAACCACATTTGAGAGATATGATGATTGAAAGACAAGGATTCAGATCAGGGAGCATATTTCCTGTTTTTGTGTAGTCAACCAAAAGATCACAACAATGCTGTGATTACAGTGTTTATCGTGTTCCCCAAAACAGATGTTCAGTCAGCACTGTTTGATTTGAAAAATGGATCTGTTTGAAATGGTGACAGTAAATCTTTCCACCAGAGATGACAGCAGGTTTAGCTGTGGGAGGACGAGTGGGAATGACACTGTGCAGCTCAAAAAGCAGAGATTCAAGTGTTTCTCGTGATGAGAAAAACACATGTCATAAATCTCCATGGCTTTTTCGATAAGTGGACACTTGAACAAGTGACCACACATGGATTTACAAGAAGCCTGCAAAGGTGATCAGCAGCACAGGCAGTAGAGATGTCTAGATGTCAGCATACTGGAGCGAAAATCCCTTTAGTCACAGCATTTAACATTCACAGAGAGAAACTCCCGTCTTCCAGTGTAAGTGAAAAGGAATGCAACTATCAGCAACATGGTAGTTTGAAGGGTGTGATGAGTGTTGAGTCATCTTTGCAAATCTGGAGCAGGAAGTCAAGCCCAGAATAACGTCTCTCCCAGCTAGGAACAAAAATCCAAATCACATAGCAGGACAGAGATGTTTGCATTAAATATTTAGAACGATCTATTAGCAGAAATGGAATATAATATTCACAAATATGTTGTCATTATTGTGTAATCACCAGAAGATATCCAATTTTAAATCCACATAGAGTGGTTCTCCTTTCTCAGAGGTAGGTCGCATTGTGCAATCCCACCACTAGAAGATGCTAAATCTTTCACATTTTACACTTTGCACCTTTCAATCAACACAACCCCCTCAGTTTATTGCTCAAACTGTTTCCCCTCATTTGTATCTCAAACTGAGCTTCAGTTCTAAACTTATAGAAATGTTATGAATGTGTGACGGTGATAACAAAGATAAAGGACACATAACAGAGCTCCATGTAATGTTGTCATTCAGCCAAAGCATAGCACATACAGTATATACAACTGCTCTGGATCTTGTTATGTGAGTTGGTGAAGATTAATAGCAAACCGAGAACTCTAAATCATAAAGCCATCTAAATTGCCCAATGATGTTCCACTGTAGTGAGTTCTATGTTTTCTTTCCTTTTCAGTCTGCTGGATTCATTCAAACCTCTGGAGGGTGTGTGTGTGTGCATGTGAATGTGCGCTAGTTGATCTGTGGAAGCGTTTACACATTCTTCTCTCCCTGATAGACAATTTCTAGTTATTTTTTTTTTTTCAAAGCAGATAGAGGAAAGACTTAAAAATTAGCAAAAATCTTAAGTTGTCATTAATGTCCAACATGACAGCTTTATGAGCATGGGTTGTGTGAGTGTATGAGTAACTTTTGGCATTAAAATAGCTACCAGTGCATAATTTTGGCTGGTACCAGGCAGCATGCAGAAAGCTTCCAGGCCTTGGCGACATTTCTTAAACAAATAAACTCCTTTAGCTGGAATCTACCACTGATCATGGAAACAGTAGTGCAACAACTGCTCTATCCTGCACAAATCTACACATGGCATATAGATTTGTTACAGCAACACTGTTTCCAGATCTGGTGACCCTTTGGCTTTGTTGTAAAGGATGACTGCCTACATATATACTCAGACATCTGTATATTTTTGTTTGTAGCAACTCCTTGCTGAGGATCACGCGGTGCTATTCCTCATGCGAGCAAATCCTCAGCTGAAAAAAGCAATCCAATCAGCCAGCTCATGACTTCATTATGTGTGTGTGTGTGTGTGTGTGTGTGTGTGTGTATGCGCAGCTGGAATTGGAAGCTCCCTGCTCTACAATATACCATTCACTTTCTCTTTTCTATTTTCTCTCCCAGGGTATTATCCTGAGTCCTCTGCCAATAGACATAAATGTAAACATCTGTACCTCCTTTTGTTCACCACACATGCACTATTAACCTCAAGCATCGACACTGCTGTTTCCGTAAACATGAAGTAATGGTAGGACATCTTGCCACATATCAAATGTGCAACCTCTTTGACTCACTTAAAAAAAAAAAAAGAAAGAGATAACTTTATAGAAAGGGAATCTACTGGGAAAACTACACTGGGGAGTTGCTGTGGTTGCTGCTTAACAAAACACAGATATGATGTTTTGGAGAACTGCATGTGAAAGTGTTTCCCAATCACATCTGCAAGGTATCGGGGCTTGAAATGATTTGTAAGTACAATTATTTTGACTCGTCTTTTCAATACAGACGTGGTTCCCATAGATCCAGTATAGTGGACACCTTTGGATGAATGCACCTTATAGACAACCACAACCATCCACTCTCACCTTGTTTAGTGACCTCACAGTCTCTGCTTAGGAGGACGTCCTCCACTGGCGTGTCAAAGATGAAACGCACATTCTGCAGAAGGCCCTGTATATTAAGAAAAAACACACTGTAGTTACAGACTCTATTTCGCTATTATATAGACATTTTAACCACTTTGGTATGTTCCATATGTGACATGCCCATTTTCAGAACCTGTTTTTTAAGTATACACTTATTTTTACACACTTTGGGCAATTTAGAGTCTAAATTTGGAGTCCTTCCCACAGAAGAACCAAGGCAACCCAGAGCTAGTCTGCTGTAGTTTGAAGAAGGAGTAAATTAGTATCTCCTTCTGGAAATTGATGTTTAGAGTCCACAATTTTGTTTCTTGTAACTTAAAAGAGGTGGCAAAGTATTGCCCAGCACAGTTAGAACAGCAGCCTTGTCTAGAAGCCACAGTCTCTGGCTTACCCTGAAGTGATTCTCCCGAATGGATCCCTTTGCAACATACATGCGGCTTCCCTCAGCCCGCAGCTGCTCGTAGAAAGGCTCGTCCAGGATGAAGCTGTCTATCAGGCTGCAGCCCACAAACAGGTGTGCATTTTCCCCATGAACATAAAGTGTGATATTCTTCCACTGTGAGTCAGACAGGTCCACATCCTCGAAGGATACAATATTCTGCGAGCCATCTGCCCAGTATATCAAGTCCAGAGTGTTGGCTCGTCCGTTGGACACAATCTCAAACTGTCTCCGGCCATCAGAGCTCTCCAAACCAATCAGGGTCCCCCGAGAGGCACGGTCCTGGCGTATGCTGGCCACAAACACAAAGCCCTCATTGTTTTGGATCTGTTGTAGTATTTGTTTTAGTATGGGGGGGCTCACTGGCGGTAGGTGGTCGAAGCGAATGAAGCGGTAAGCTGGGGCATCTGAGTTTTGGCCCCTGAACTGTTTGGCCCCCAGAGTCTTGCGAGTGATGTGGCTTATTTCAAACAAGTCAAATGATGTCTCATCCTCCTGCTCACCGTCTCCAAATCAGATAAGAGGAAATGGAAACAGACAGTTACTTTATGGGGAAAGAAGAGTTCACAAACCCTGTTCAAAAACAAATGTACTTTTTTTAAGGCAGAGGAATAATAGCAAATGAAAATTAGCACAAATATTCAGAGCTTAGTCTTCAGTTTCCCCTTATCTTGCACCTCATTAGTGAGACTTCTAGCACTGATTTTGTTTCAACAATCAATACTCTATAACTAACTATTAATATGATCATTACTATTAATTATTATTACTGTTTGTCAGCGTTGCAGTGATTTTCTACTCACCTTGAGGTAATGCATGGAGGAAATTAAACAGCAGCAGCAAGAAGAGACTTCTGAGTATCATATTGCCTTCAAAAGAAAGAAACAACACAAATGCTTTCAGTCAGTTTGTACAGCTCTCCTGTCTTTTCTGGGTCCATCTCAAATGTTGAGTTTACACTTTCATCTCTCGGTTACTCGATGAATAAACGGGGGAAAACATGTAAACGACATAAGATTAAAGTAAAATCAGCTACAATAAGTGTTCGCGGCATCAGCATGCTGACTGTCGAGGAATAAAATCGCGATCAATTTTTCAAGTTGAAATTTGTCACGTAGTTTATCTCATACAATCTCATACAATCCCCTCGATAAATTTGCCGTCCATGTGACTTACCTGTCGAAGACAGTTAATAGTTTTAAATATCCGAAAATAATGAAAAAATAAACTTAATGGATGATTTCAGCTGAGGGCTAAATGAATGGAAAGTAGTAGCTCCTGTAAAGCTGGTGCGTAAAAAGGTAAAGTCCACTTTGGTTCACTGCATCCACAGTCTGGAGGCTTTGACGCACAACAGTGACTGAGGCTCCCACCTCCCCGCTCTTATATAGAGGCTCGCAGAGAGCCTGTCAATCAAAATCTTTTAGGTATGAAGAGACAGAGTCACTTAATTATCTTCCGATGGCGTTATTTTTTTTATCCGTGCACACACACACACACACACACACACACACACACACCCTCACACACACACACACACACACACACACACACACACAGACTGGTATTAACGATTCATGATCCCTCCTCCTTTTCTCTCTCTCTCTCTCTCTCTGTCTCCCGCACCGTGATGCCCAGCATCCCCTGACTATCAAACCCACATTCCCACTCACTCTGACTGGGAATAAGAGGGAGGTAAGCTGTTTTACTTTGGAGGTACTGGAGGAAACTATGGTGATTAAGTAGCCAAAACCAGATTAAACTGCTGAAGTCTCATAGGTGCACTTCCTAAATGCAGTGCTATACAATTAGTAACAATAGAAGTGTAATAAAATCAGAGATTTGTGGGGACACACCTCCCTTTGATCCTCTTCAGGTGAAGTGTTTTTTGTACTTTCCTGAATACCAATGTGTCAATAACTCAAATAATGAATCCCAGCTATGTCTGCAATGTGAGACACGATGAACAGAAAAATGAGCTCTAAAACAATAGATACCTTGGATGCTTCTGTTGGCAAGCAGTGTCTTGTGTCTGGAGACTGTGAGGTATTTGCTAAAGCTTCTGTACTGCGGCGTCTAGGGGGGAAAAAAACGCTGCTACAACGCCTCATTCTTGGATCCCTGTGGAGGGATGATTGGGCTGGATGTGAGTAGGCCTTTGTGTACCAATAGGATACATCTCAGGGATGGTTTGCGTCAATCGGAAATGTGCGTTCAATTTAGAGGGGAAAAAAAAGGGGGTGAAGAACAGATAGTTTTTTACCAAATGACTTTCAACAACATGGCTTCACTAACCTGACAGAAATTAGAAACAGTAGAGGACGTTTACACAGACATCCAAGAATATAACAATCTTTGATGATACAGGAATTCTGCAGTGGCCTGAGGCCATCAGATTAAAACTGTCAGGGGTGGAAAAAGTTGAAATATTCCACAAACTTGCACTTGTTAAATGTGGTAGTTCAACTGTCAGCTGTAGTTTCGTAAGACAGGTTTTAATCAGTTTGAATGTGTTTATTAGAAATCATCAATCACCAGAGCTGTTTTATTCTAAAGCAAGGTTGTCTGTAAGCTCTACTTGGATACATACTGCACTATAATGATTAATTAACTAAAAAAGAGCTATTATTCTGTATGTACCTATTTTCCAGATGCCTCAACTAATACCTTTCACTTTGAAAACTGCATTTACTGACTTTCGTGAGAAACACTGGAACTGAGCTTTACTTGTGGAGTGAAAAAAGTTCAGATAAAAAGGCAGTTTTGTCCTCAACATCACCTTTAAAACACGCAGAACTAGTGCAGAGCAAATGTAGCCGCTGGAAGTAAAATTGTTATGTAGTTTTATCCATGCATACTCAACATTTACAAATATTAGAAAAGAATAAAAAGTAGCAACAAATTAATATCAGACTTGTTTGCACCAAACTGTGCCATAAAGAGGAAGTCATAAACACTCTGCTCTTAAATATTTTTCAAAACAGAATTTGCAGAGCTCGCATTTCCATGACCATTAAGATGTAGTTATTAACTTTCTGGGTCATTTGAACGACACCATGAACTAGGGCTTATCTAATAAGCAGCAGAAACCCATACACAAACATGGAGTCCTCTCCTAACGCTACAAATACCAGATATGTGGAGGAGCCATGAGATGAAGGTGATGGATGTCTGTTAGGTTGATAAACAACTATAGTTTCCAGTTCTCTTCTCCAACTGGTGACTTCATCATGGAGGTTTATGTGTTTTTAACAAAAAATTGGTTCAGTGTGACTCAGGAGTGCGATCCAAAAAGGAAATCTGGCACCTGAAATGTTTAAAGTACTAAGAACTGGAGAGAGTGACACATGTAACATGCAAATCTTACATCCTCTGTAAGATACAATAGTGTGGGGAATGGTGAATATAGAGAGGTTAGGTAGAAATGGTCTGCCTAGTTAGAATTTACTTCAAATAGCCTGTTATACTTTATCACGCCAAAAGTTGAGTAATGCCAATGAAACTAATTTGGCCAGAAACGCTGGCATTGTAAAATATCCTTGCATAATCTCCCAAATGGAATGACGGCTGTGTTTGCATGACAACAGCGTTATAATGTACTATATGTATTTAAATATCTGCAGAGAAGGAGCATTTTCATTGGATGCTACATGGGAGGCAGAAGCTTTCTTCTCAGTGCTGTGGCCAGCAGGATTGGCCAGACTAAAGACTGTCTAAACTAAAGCCTGGCATTAGCTCAGGCAGAGCACTGAAGGCATGCCTGTATAGAGTGAATGGCATCAGCTGTTGACAATATGCTTCACAATGATTGCCTCATTCACAGTTGTGTGACAAGTAACATCTAATCAGATTCATGCTACATTGTTATGACTTCATCAAACGCCATCATCAGGACAAAATTTCAACTTGTACAAAACTTTGGTTTATGACAAAAATGTGCAAAATTCTCGTCACCCCCCCCCCCAGCTCCAGTTTGGGTTCAGTGCTAAATAGCAAATGTTAACATGTTCATATGCTAAACCATGAAGGTGAATAATCTGAACAATATAGCTGCTAAACAACAACAGGCTAGCTTTGAAACTGTGACGATGGTAATATTTAGCTAAATGCACAGCTGTGTACTTAAGGACAGCCACACAGAGCTGCTGCTGGCCTGGCTGTGCACAGTTATTCAGTGATTCTGACTAAAGAAAGGAAGAAAGATTGAAGCTTTTTTCTTCACAACTTTTCACAATAACAATTTTCTCTGTCAAAATATTATGCTGTTTTCTTTGCCAAACACAGGTCAGTTAAATTTCCCCATCACTGACATCATTTGTTTTGTTTCCCCCCCCCCCCCCCTTCATTCAATTTAAACACTTACATGCTTATTTTCTTTCTGCCAACTTGAGACAAATTGTAGCTTCCTACCAGGCTTGTTCATTTAACCCGATGACACCGTTTATTGTTTATAGCTGATGTATGGAGCCACATCACAGCAACCAGCATTCAAAATCTCTGGGCCACAGAAAGCTATAGAAAACTGTGATAGGTTTTGTGCAGGAATAGATCTTTACTGTGTGAACCATCATCATTAATACTATGCATTTACTGCCTCATGATATTTAGATCGCTGATGTTTTTGGATTGGACTATGCATAAAATGGCATATTCTAAATGTAAACATACTGGCACAGTAAAGCTTCTAGTCTTCTAATCATCCTACACTTTCCACAAACCAGGAGTGATATCATGAGAAGGTGACTATTACTGTTAGCAAGGATTTTACAGTGAGTGCTATAGTATTGAAACAGTGCAAGAATGACTTCATAGGTATTACATGACAATACATACAGTCTACAGAGCCCGGTAGGTAACAAGAAGAACTTGCAAAAATGAGTGCTTGTTTCCAGGATACCACATGTTTTGCTTTTAAAGCATTTAATTCCAGTTTTCACATAAAAATGGCTCACATACCTTGGCTTAGACCAGGCACTACATCAAAGTGAGATAACCAGTGTTTGACTTCTTCTCCTCTCAAAGGTTTATATGTGATGTGAGTGGGATTTGTATATTCAACACAACAGAATATTTCCTGGGTGATTATATGCTGGGAATCATAACGGGAGTTCTACTTTGTTGTCACAAAGAGTACAAGGTCAAAGAAATGGTAGACGTGCCAAACCATTATTTGGGTTTACCCAACATCCTAAATTGAAGGATGAACAGAGGGAATCTTGTTTACTTCCTTTGTTGCCTGAAGGTCCCTGACATAGCAGGCTGTGAGATCCCCATTTAATGCCTGGTTGCTCATGTTTAGCCAGGGTCCAACAGTGCCAGCCTTGGTCAATTCAGTAGAGTAGGACCTATTCCTGGATGTGTATTTAAACTGTTGGACTTGAAGCCAAGAAAAATGTCCCCAAATTGCACAGCAGAAATACAAGATCAATGCTGAACTTCCAATACTGTATAAAATGAATAGAAGCATTAATAAAGGTAGTGTTTCCCTAAATTTACTTTGACTCATACTTACCTACATTTAGGTTAATGGGTGGGAGATTACTGATTTCTTGCAATTTTGCTTCCACCCTCTTTTCTCACAATTGCATTTTCATTTCTGAGATGCAATTATTTGGTAATGACTTCCAGATTCCCGGTTTCCTCAGTGTGCCGATGGGATGTGCAGAGTTATGGTAGAGCGGCAAGATGCAGTATACTGAGCAAATTTACAAGATGGTAAAAACTGGGCTCATTTTTCAGAAAGTAAAATGAATAAGAAATCTAGAGGGAACAATATAACTTGCAACCTAGAAAATAGATTGATGTATATGGACAGTGAAAACAAGGACCATGAACAGTGTTGCAAGATGGTGTTATCCAGGGTAAGAGACGAAAGCGAGTACAAAGTGAAAAGGAGATCTTTCCAGTGTAATGGAGAGAAGGAAGAGCAGGAGGAGGAGGAGAATGAGGAGGAGGAGGAGGAGGAGCTCTGGCCTTGGGTCCCTGGGCACAGAAGGTGCTGCAGCATAGCTGAGGCGCCACTGAACATACTAACTCATCCTGCCTTGTTGTGGCTCACTTATCCAGTATTCCAAAATTACTCAATCTCTTGGATATATTTTATCATTCATCTTTTATTTTACTTCATTTTATTTGTCATCATTTTATCTTCAAAAAGAATTTATCTGGAAACTTGAGCTTAAAAGAACTAAATGACTTCATTGGACTTTTTAGCAGAGTGTATAAACACTACAGAGGTCAGTCTTAGGAAGTCTAAGAAAAAGGGGTACAAAAATTACAGAGGACAGTGAGAACAGCTATCCTAAGTTTGCATATTCTATTATTTTTATCTTTCATATTTCTTTTAAATGATTTATTCTTATAAAATGCACTTTATTTCTATCTGCTTAAATCTTTCTCCTACGATGTTTTCTTTCTTTTATTATGTAAAGAATTCTCAGTTGCTTTTATGTAAAAAAAAACTTGCTATACTAATAAACCTGCCTTACAGCTTATGATTTTATATGGCACAAAATTAATACATTTCTGAAATGACGTGTAAGACTGTTTCTGTAAGGCCAGTAAATCTTATGAAAAGCTCAAAACCAGCAGTTCGCCTACGTTTCACTACTTTCAAATTTCCCCAATCTATCACTGGCACCCAACTTCAAGCCTGTCTTTCCTATGGAAAACATAAATCTTCAAAATACAGTACCTGCTTCCTTAAATCTTCAAAATACAGATAACAATAATAATAAATATATTATTGTTATTATTAGCTAAAGGGCCCATGTTCATCACAGTGAAGGAAAACAAAACTGGAATAAGAAACAGTACTGTATATCAGGCTTTGACCAGACAATGGTTGTTAGTAAGCGCAGTTCACTGACACAACAGGATTTGTTAAAAAATATACTAAATATCGCCATACTTATCTTTTAAAGGCAGAAATAACAATGACCCCAAAGCAGTAATGGCTTATTTATATATGTTTAACAGCTACATAAAATCCCTGGGATAGGACAGTAGTTTTAGTCAAGGGAGAAGAAGAGAATGCATTGCATGTTGATACAAGAGCACATTCATTGAAAACACACTGAGGATAGGTGCAGTCAGCAGGAATGATGTGTTGAAGAATACCAAATGTTCCAGAGGAGAATTTCCTGCTGATTATTGACTCCAGGTTGTGTAGCTGGTATCCAGCTCCTGTCTGTACACCAAAGGTTTTATGGGTTCAAGGTAAATTAGTGTGATGCAGTCATGGCGCTGGAATAATGTTTGTTTACATCTCCACGACAGCCAGTGCTCTGAGTGCTGAAGTCATTTAGGTTGTGAGACAATTTCCTTGCTACTGGAGTTCATTTGAGTGTATGGATACCTGGAGCAATATGAGGTAAAGCAAGGCCCCAACCTGAATTTATTCCTTGAATTTATGCTGATCAGACAGGTAACAGCCATGTTACCTGGCAACCACCCAATCTGAAAAATACGTTTAGGTACAGAGTAACCAATGAAATAAATTCAGTAATAACTAAACTTTCAATCAAGTATTTATGGGGTTCAATAACAGAGGTGCAATTTGGAGCCTGAGCTCCATTGACCGAAATCAATGAAGAAGCCAAGTGCACACAAGGTCCCCCTTTCCCAGTCATCTGCCAGATCCACCGTGTGCTTTGCTCCCTGAGAGTTCCAGCTGTTGTTCATATCAAGTGGTTTTCTATTCACGGCACCTAATATATGTCCTGAATTTTACCTGCTTGTGTCTAGTTTGGTATTTTTTGCTTTTGTTATTGCCTCATCTGTGTTTTCAGATCACATAAAATGAGAAGAGATGATGGGAGGTGAGATAAACTTTATTAATCCGCAAAGGGAAATTCAGGACATGCCTTTTTGTCTTCACCTGCACTAACTTTGACTCATGGTTTTGAGTCCACACAATTTGGATGTATGATGTTCCCATTCATGACATGCTTAAAGGCATGAATGTGCTTATGCTGCGAATTTTCCAACTCAGTGGTGAACATGTACAAGTTCGACAACTACTTGGCACGTGCAGAGGCTTAGCTCGCAGGGTGTGCATAAAGCCTGACAGCCCCGGGGTCAGGCGTTCTAACTTGGGTTGTGCCGTCTTCTGCTACATCAGGAAATTATGAAGAATCTCATCCAAAGTGTAGTGTCAGGAGTGCTCTGAAGACTATTCCTCTGTAAAGGTGAAGTTGATTTGTTGGCCGCTGCAGAGCTTTCTGCATTTGAGCTGTGGGATCAAGTGCCACTGGCGGGGGGTACCTGGTGTATCAAAAGTCAATGTGTTAGGGTGGTTGAGACTTCCCTATGGGGGTTATGCTACTGGAAGAGAGAAAGCACAGAGAAAAACACCTGCTGAGCTAAAGGCCAACATTGGGTGAAATGGAAAAGAGACCTCACAAAACTAATCTAATTAAGAAATTAGGCCTATTGACCAGGGAGCAACAGAGGATCACAAATGCAATGACCCCATCATAATAACAATAACCCAAGTGTAAACAAAAGGGCTCCAACACTGTTGAAGTTTGGACGTGTAAAATCAAAGGAATTTAATAATAACAGCGCCTGATTCTAAAGTACTATCTTTGTGTTGGTGAAAGGTTCATGGGGTGAGATATTAACCTAAGAAAAGTGCAGAGACTATGGTTTATATTCAGATGACAAACTGTCTCATCTCACCATTGCACCTTGGCTTAATGGAGCTGACAAAGTGTACATGTTCACAAACTTTATGAGGACCTTGAATGAGGAAAGGTTGTGCACTTTTGGAAAGTGTTTCTACTTTTAATACCCAAATGAAACCTTGAGATGGAACATTTTATTCCTTTTCATCACACAGCATTTGTTTAGGCTGAGTAATGACTCTGATGGGTATTTGTTGAGGAGTCTAAAGGCAAGTCAAGATTTAATGAAGCCAACTAATCATCTTGCATTACTTTTCTATTTTTAAATATCAAGATTGTTATTCATATAGTTACTATTTGAAGGGATTTCAAGAGCTCGACAGCGTTCCGTACTGTTCCCAGTCTCGTTCAGCGATCTGGCACCTTGTGTTACGCTCCTGTTTTCCCCATTTTTTTCCACTAACTCCACATGGATCTTGCATTGATTTATCGGAGTGTTAAGCACTTCAATGTTAATGTCTTCTACTCTGGATAACACCATCTGCTACTAATCTGTGTTTCCGTCATTGTCTGCACACAGGAGCCCAGAACTGCTCAGGATCGAGTCATGTACGAAGACACTGATTTCCCTGTCTGGCTCTTCCTGTGAGGCTGCTTCTGGATATTTCAAAAATATTCATAAAAATAGAACATATTCACAAAGTAATGTATAAAAATAATAACATGAACATGTGTATGGTGAAGGAAAATGTTCCACATGCAAACAGTGACTTTGTGCATGGTGAGGTGGCCCAGATGCTGCTTGTATTGACTCTGACTTGAACACACTACACAGGATAAAACAAGAAATTGTTGTACATTTTTCTTTTTGCATGACAGGCCATTATTAGGCTGATATCATAAGGTACAAGTTTACACCAGACGGAATTTGAAAGTTCCTATCAGGTAAGTTGCCTGTAAGCTCAATCACTGTTACGTTCTATGTTTCAGCAATAAAACCTAACAAAACAATAATTCATGTCAAAAATGATCGCTTCAAGATCCATTGCTCTGGCTCACAACCATATGATGGATGTTTTTTACATGTGTGCAAATATTCTCCCCCCTTGATTTTGGTCAACAGATGTCATGGTATTTGGGATGATCATTAAATTGCATTTGCCTCATGGTGTATATCTTTGTTAAACTACTCATAAGGGAAAGACAAAGAAACTTTAAGGGAAATGTTGCAGTTCATCATGCTGCGATGCAAAATGAACATCTAGACTGTGAGTTCTGGGCTTTATCTTCCCCAAGTATGTCACTCTGCTCCATTCAGTACTGTCATATATACAATGTCCTTGTACTCTTCAAAGGCAGGCTAAGTTCTCTATGTCAAAATAAATTATAAAGTATTGTGAGAGATCAAACTATGGACCAAATTGCATTATGATGTTAGGGTGTGACTATTCTTCAAACCCTTTTATTTGCAAATAAACACATCATTCTTTACTGGTGAGATCAGCGCAGGGAGAGGACCCAGAATGACCTCACACAGACAAAGAAAGCGCGTTAGTCCGATATATCACTTTGGTCTGTGAACGTGTGGTCACTGAATCTTAATTCATTCAGGAGACGACAGTGACTCTTAAATACCCACGCAAACTCATACACACACACATTCTGCACACATTAAAGTGGAGAAAGAACATGGGAACATAAATTCACTCGAAAGACAATTTATTATGTTTTGTTCCAGTCTCTGGTGCTTGCAGGAACAGTAAAGCTCACCGTGACAGGGCAGACTCAAGGTTGCCAGTACATACCTGTCTTTGTGGCATAAAACGCATGCAAACACGCATACATAAATAATGTGGTGTATGACAAAATAAGAGGTACCACTCCATAAATCCCATGCAAGCCCTGATGTCTTTAATGTATAACATCAGTTTTTGCGATAGAAAACCTGGCAACTCCAAAGTTATATTTCATTTGACCTAAGTGAGGCTGGTGCTGCACAGAGAAGAGTCTTCATAGACAGTGTGCCTTGGTATCAATAAAGCACACAGTCCAAAAGTAAGGCAGACACAGAATGAATTACATGTAGGATGCTGGAAATGGGACAAGATAGATATGAACAGTCTTCTGAAAATTCACCTCCGTCAGAGGGAGTCAAGACAACAGTTATCAGTGGATTCACCATTCTATCATCAACGTCAGTGTTGGATAATGCATCAAGCACAATATCTTTTCCTAATGGACGAGGGATGAGTGGCGCTGAAATTTCATTCCATTCTAGATAGGCAGAGTTTTCCTTGATCCTCTCTAAAGATTCAGTTGTGGGTTATAACATATTGCCAACGATAATGGCAGACTTGTAGGAGGAAAAACACGCATTGAAAGCCTGAATATTGAGTAGTAGCCAGTGAAACACTGCCAGGGATATTAATATCCTATTAACTTCAGACTTATTTTGAAACTAAGATGGAAAAGCATAGCACTGAACTACTGGTTTCCAGTAGTTTGTATTTGTTAGTATACAGAATAAACATGATGTCAAACAAGACAAAAAAACTCGGATTTACTGTATTTAATACTAATATACTATATATATATAGTATGCAATATAATGCTATTTTATAGTATTATATAAATAGCATATTATATAATAGTACTATTAGTATTACTAGATAATACTAATACTAATAGTCAAAATTATTTTATCAGGATAAACCATTTGAGATGTATCATGTCAGGAGAGCATTACTGTAACAAATGCAACTAACCCAATAAAGAAATTAATATGTGCACATAAATTATTCCAATGAGAAGGAGCATGAAATACAAATACTTTTTTATTGATTGAATTGGAGACAAAGGAGCTCATAAAAAGCAGATGTTCAGAGCAGGGAGAAGAAAAAAATCAAAAGCCATAAAGGAAATATTATTTCCAACTATTCTTCTCTGTACCTTTTCTTAAACTGAAACTGAAAACTATTTAAACATACCTTTAAAAATGCATTGTATAAAATATGAAAGTGGCATCTAGTGGTGAGATTGCAGAATGCAACCTTCTGAGTCCTCCCGCCCTCCTATTTCCAGGCGCTAGGGAGGGGACGGTGGCCGTCACCTTTACAACAAAATATTCCCTGTCCTAGAGCCAGTGTTTGGTTTGTCTGTTCTGGGCTATTGTAGAAACATGGCGGCACAACATGGCTGCCTTTATGAAAGGAGACCCACTCCCTATGTAGATTTAAAGGGCTCATTCTAGGATAAAGAAAATGCGATGGTTGGTATTTTACTCGTGATTACACAAAAATGACAAAATATTTATGAGTAATTTCACACTGAGATTACACTGAAATCCACATCTGCTTGTTGACATCAGATTGCAAACCCTCTTTAATTTGCGATTAGATGTATATATGACGTGATTGCATCATCTGCATAAAACACAACAGAGAAATAATGTGAGTGCAGTACTACAACTTGAAAACAGAAGCTGTCCTAAAGAAAGTCCCTTATAGTTTGAGAGTGCTATTTCCTATTCTAATAGTTGAGTGAAGAGAAGAATAAATGTACAGCTCAAAAAATGTGGACGGGTGTGTCCTTATGAACAGTAGTAGCATCTGTGAGTCTGGCAGCCAAAGAGGCTGCACCCAGCTGATGTCATTGCTTTGTGCGTTTATCAGCTAAGTAATGCTCATAACCATTGATATGGATGTACATCTGTTGCACATACAGAGAAAACTAAAATGATTCTTGTCCACCCAAAATGTGCATGAACAAATGGAAATAACTGCTAATAAAATTGTTTTTGTGTATTCAGCTATAATTATCTTTAATTGAGTAAGTGTTACACCATGATAATGTGGTTAAATAAGCCTCATGAAAGTTATTTAATCAAACCACTGATGTCCTTTTGAATCCCAGTCAAAAGTGGTCTAATAATGGCCATACAAAAGTTTAAGTTAAGTTGGTTGAAATGGGCGGTTCCTTTTGACATTTTAAGGCAAAGAAGTAAAAAACACAAAAGAGCACATAAAGCTATGTAAACTTGTATCTATTTTTTTTTATCTTCATCAACAGCAAAAAACAAATCTCTTATCTCCTTCTTCTAGCCAGAGTTTGGAGCTGCTCAGACCTTCATGGTCTTTGCGGCAGCCTGTTGTACAATTACCTAGTCACACTGGGGACATTATTCACAGCAGCACTGGTGTCATGAGACAGATGGGCCCCACTGCTGGACTGAAACAGGCTCAGCTTCCCATCCAGGGTCCCAGTCAGCAGCTAGAAAGGACAGAAAAAAAAACATGACATCATGTTCATCTTTTATTGTTATGGATGAAATTTCTCAGGAATTGTGTCACACATCACTCTGCTTTATACAACTCTCTATTTAGAGGACCAAGTTACATAATAACACACCTGCTTCCTTAAAGAAGATGACTATCACTAAGGTCAAAATGTTTCCCATTGAAATTCTTGATTTTCCATACCAGCTATTTATCACAAGTAACATAAATCTACCTGGCCTGAACTCCGTTATATAACTTTGCTTTGAATGGGGCTCTAGCTCGTACCAGTCATAGTGCGTAAGGTTCCCACATGTTAATAAACTTACACCAACCCCCACCTGGACACCTGTGGGAGCACACCAATGTGCAACCACACACAGCACAATCTAACGTGTGGATGCGTCACGCACGCACACACACACACACAAACACAATCGCGTTTTTTACTATATTTCTTAGTAAGAAACGAGGATTATGTGGGCATTAGCCCAGTTAACCAACAGTAAATACATTCTTCATTTGGTGTTCAAAATCAGAGTCACAATATGTATTCATGTCTGCAGCTGCTCAGTGTAAGGTATAGGCCTATAATATGACGGAAGAATCAGAATTTTAGCCAGTCTTTTCACATATGGTATTATTTTCACTTATTTTTCCCAATGTATGTGATCAGGACATGTAACAAAACATTACAAATGTACTTTATACCACTGCAAGGTAAGGTTTCTTTGTACTACCCTTAATCTCGAGTCTTAAAGAACTACATGCCAACAAATGGATGAAAAAGGAATTACAAACTAAATAGGAATGCATGGTTGATTATCCAGGTCTGCTGTGGAACATCAGTATCATTTATTGTTATTTCAGTGTTTTAGGTGGTTGTAAAGATAAAGTATTTTTTAAAATATATTAACAGCAGGAAAGTAACAGTTTGCCAAGCTGTGATAAAAAACACATTTGATACATCAAATGTCCCAAAACATTTTTCCCATGCACTAAAACTGTTTTATGCAGAAGAAATCCTCTTTTACCAGCAAGCAGCTGCCTCTGCTGGGAAAGCAAGTAACAATAACTGGTTCTAAGTATGACTCAAGCATACAATGACTAAACTGGGCTGGATTTCATTTACTTTTGACAAGTGATCTTTTCAGACTCTCATACTGTTTAACTGCCCAGCACTAACAGCTTTTCTGAAAAGTTGATAACATGAATTATTTTTTTTTTACATTATACATTTTGCAAACTTTAGCCTTTGTTCACTCAGGCTGAAGCAACTTGAGCCGATGAGGGCTGAAGGTTTTGCGTGACCTAAAAGTTAAAAGTCAGAACTTGTTGCAAGCTGATTCACTGTAGACATACAGCATGGAGTCATGCTGGGCTATCACAACAGACTCATTTGACTTTTCTCAACATGCCACTTCAAAGAAGCACAGCTATCAAAGGTTTGAGCTCTGTTTCAAGATTTTCAGATGCCTCATGACATTCACAAGCATATACTTTTCTGTTTCAGTATTTTACATATGGCCTTTAGCAATGTCAGACACACAGGTCATGCATGCGAAACAATGTTGAAAAGGTGGGCTGGCTACATTGTTTATGATCTCTTTGTTCATTTGCATTCATGTTTAGTGTTTTAAATTCTCATTCAAAACTTTTTAGGAACTCTGGTGTTGTAAATCACATTGAGAATTTGCGTGGTGTATCATGCATGTTACATAATCTTAGTTATTGTCAGACATGCTGGCTTAACACCATGAAAAAAAGGACCACAAATCAATAGTTCAAAGTAAGAATAAAAATGATGATTGTGAATGCAGCATGGGTTAGATTTTCACTGGTCTACACTGTCAAATATTGGCATTCGGGATGACAGAAAGTGTCCGTCTGTAGAAACTGGTATGCGCAAAGGTTGAGGCTTTGAAGATACAAAGTGCAATGTGTTTTCCCACCCAAAGGATATCATTCATCAGTTACAGAGCACAGACGTCACATATGACAGCACACCAGGATGTTCTGTACTGTACATGCAAAGAGGTGAAGGAAGATCCATATGATAGATGGGTAAAGGAGCAGACAGTCATCGCTGTCTGCTATGGTTATCTCTGTGACCAGCTTACAGAGTTCATGAACTATCAGTAAAAGAAATGTTTTTCTATTGACAGTGGTACATGACATATACAGTACTGTATATGATCCTTTGGGGATCTGCTTAAACTCCTATTAATCGTAATTCATTGCTATTATTACTTACTACAAATAATATAAAATAGATAACTAGTTCAGAGCTGTATGTTTGCAATAAAAGTTTCAGGAAAATTAAAGTCACATCAAACTGAAGGGATGACATTCTTCATTCATTGTGACTTTCATAAATAAATGAACCTGGCATTAGTATAACCTCAGCACTTGTATATTTATTATTATGTGTGTCAATTGTAATGATCTAAATAATAGAAATAACAATAAATCTATATCTCCCCAGCTTAGACTCCCTATCTGTTCATCCATCTGCCCTCAAGCAAGTCTCTGACAGTCTGCAGAGGTAGATCTCATTTATAAGACCCAGGACAGGTCTGTCTGGGTAAACGTAATGAAACACAGATACAGTCAGACTTAGAGCAGTCCATGTGTTTGCTTCAGAAGTTGAATGTGGAATGTTTCTTAAGCAAAAATGCAGGGAACACCCAAAAATAAAACAAATACATAGTGTTTATAAGGCTGACACAATCACATTATTATTTTATTGTCACAGTGTTAGAAGGCTGACCCTGCCGACATATCATCCATTTTAAAAGTGAATTTCCTCCAATCACCAAAATTATTGCAGAGCAAGATGTTGAAGTTTCTCCCTTTGTGGCTTCAAGTTACAAAAAACTAGTTTCTCTACACCACTTGACCACATAAATATATATTCTGTGTATTTATATGCTTGTTTCAACATAAATCTATGTGTGAATCCTATTTTAAAAGAATAGTTTACATGGTGTCTACGTTTTGGGAAGATAGGTCAGCAGCACCAGGGCCAAATGAGAAAATGTTGTCTACTACATTCTTGATACGAGACTGATATTTTAAAACGCCTCTTGTGACTTAGCTAACCCCAGCTCTTTATTTCCTTACTTCCTGCTCATGGCAGTTCCAGTTATGTTGAACACAGGCCAGCTGACTTCAGACGGGCTGTCTCAGCTCAGTCTGCATCTCACTCTAATGTGACATTCTGGAGCAGACAGTCCACCTCTGTGTTTGCCGTTTGGCGACTACAGTAAGAAGAAAGTATTTTGCTCTCTGGGGTCAGACAAAGAGGAAAAGATATGAAAATAAAATATAAATACATTGGAAATCAGTGTATAAACAACCGGGGAACACAAATATCTTTTCAAATTCCACATGACCACAAATGAACTGATACAGTAAACACATTCAGTGGGACACCAGCTGCATTTTTTTGCTTGCCTGCAAAGATGATATGTGCTGACATATGCAGAGTTGAGTAGCACTGAGCCTGAGAGCCATTCAGATGATTCAGTCTTTGTTCATATCCCTAGTTGGGAACATAGAACATGTTAACTTTTACAGACAGCTGTTTGTGTCAGTCAGCGGTCACAGTCCTGCACTAACTCCAACACGTTAAGTGTAAATGAGGTCCAAAGTGCTTGGGGAAAGAGTTCAGAAAGTTCTCACAAAAGATTATATGTATAAAGTATTTGTTTAAAAATTGACTAGATATGTCAGTGTCTTTGAAACACTCAGGGAGGTCAGCGCGTTCCACAAGGATACTATTAAAAAAAAACAAAAAAACACGCTTGTTAAACAACAGGAACCCTTGAGAAGTATGATAATGTTTAGATGTTTTCAAGCACAACTGGTTTTAATTAGACATTTTCATGGCAGATTACTAAATGTTTTTTTGTTTGGTAGTTTACAGGCTTATTTTTGGTCTTAATTTGACTTTGAAATAATGCCTTTATGATTTGCGTAATCTGAGAGCACATTGATGGACTACTTAAAAATGTATATCATTCAACAGATTCTGTTTTAAACAAACAGTACATAAATAAATAAATAAATGGAACACTCTTCTAGTTAAAGCTGTCAAAATCCTGAGATGAGACAGTAGAGAAAATCTGTGTAACTCAGATAGATCACAGCCCCGTGAAGTCTGTTGCTCTGACCTAGTAACCTGTTTTTCTGAAGTGATTGTTGATTCCCCTCTGGCTACAGTATGTTTCTTTGCCTCTACTTGATCACACAGTTTTTAAATTCCAAAAATCATTGAAGATCCAGTATCAACACTGCCTTGTTTTCAGGCACTGCTCAAATTGAACACAGCTTAGTTTGAGGCCCCCAAATCTAATCTAAAAAAAAAAAAAAGAAAAAAAAGAAAAGAGAAGATCCTTAGAAGTATATGTTGTACCATAAAACACAAAAAATACATAATAATGCATAAAAATGCAAGTTAACCTTTTGGTTAGAGTGTTTTGGTCCAAAACTGAGGCACTTACATAACTTCACAGAGGCACGCCGTGTGAATTCCCACAAGATTTTACAAGACAACAAAGTGAAGGGACAGTAAAAGCTGGGATCTTTCATTACAGACTACAGTACAAAAATAAACCTAAGGGAATGAACCCCGGAGCTTGATCTGACTGCCTGACGGGCTCTTAAGTATTAGAGTGGAAAATGTGAGTGAAAAATGAGCGGAAAATATGCACTGCATTATCTTTCTGCGTCTTGCATCAGAAGTTTCTCACAGCAAAAAAACATACAGAACATCTGGCCTTCAAATGTGGCTAAAAAACAAGGTGAGCACAGGTTGGGGAACCCTTAATCAATTTTTTTTCTGTTTTGATCAGGACAAAGCACAGGCTCAGAATCTACAACAATGTGCCTATTATGGTATTACATGGTCTTGGCCTCAGTCTGGCAAGCCATTTTCCAGTACTTTTGGAACTTCTAATAATTTTTTATGTTCACATCTCTCTTTCGGCCGCCTTCAACAAAAAAAAGAGGCAGGCAATTAATATGTGAGTAAAAAGTCACGTAACTTTCATGGGACATCAATTCTATTTTTAAAAAAGTATTACAAGTTGAAACATATACAATTTCTTTCTGCCATTCTGATTCAATTTGGCATTTTATGATGCCAAATTAATATCTGAAAAAAATAAAATTACCAGGTTCATAATGTATCTGAAGCTACTCACTGTAATAAAAACAATATATCGTACCTAGAATAACAAATTTAATGTGCCTAATAACAGGCATAAATAACTGGCCCCACACACATGCCTATGGTACTGAGCCTCACAAAACACCGGTGATGTAGCCTTCAACAACAACAACATAAGAACATCACAAAAACATACTTTTTATTTTATTCTTTTCTGTCTGTATTTATAATTTTGCTTTTTGTATATAATTGCGATACTTTAGTCATTATAGTTGCTCTAATGGAAACATTTCTTATTGGAGTTTAATAGTAAGTCAATGACTTACATTAAATTTTTACACTGGTTTGAATTAACAAATTCTCTTTTTGAAATCCAGAATTTCAGTATGGTAACATGGTTATGGTTACAGCTCTTTATTTAGCTGCAGACCCTCTGGAGCCATCGGTTTTTTCCTACATTTATGAACTTTGTGACTTCAGTCTGGTCTAACTGCAGGTTTCTGTAGTGTGAGATGGCCAGTGCCGCAGATCTGAGAACAGAAATTAGTAATGGCCAATACAAAGTGACCTCATTTGAACTACACAACATTATACTGAAGATAAAAGAAATTTCAGTGTAGAGAAAATATTTAGATTATGATTTGAACATTTTCAGAGAAAAACAGCTAGATTTCCATGTGGAAATATTTAGTCAAGGTATTATTGTAATTTTACCATGGTATGCAGTTACATTTGGGTCTTGTTAAGTAAATCTTCGGTTTGATGAGATTAAAGCAATATTCTAATCTATTTGGATGACACCTGTTGTGGAAAATAAGATTTCAGTTTTCAGTGACGGTTCTTCAGTTTTTGGTTTTGTGCTTTGATGGCATGCCCTGTCAAACACAAAAGAAATACTGCTGCAGAAATACTGGTGGGGAGTCAGCATGTCCTAACTGATGAAGTGTTTCTTCAAACTCTGCATTTTACTGTAATTCATCCAGTGAATGGCCATGGATCAAACTCCATTTTTAAACTTTGGAACTGTGCAGCCAATCACAACCTGAAACAACCCTGCAGACATGTCACACAAGTGGAGCTACACAGTGCACAAAGAAGTCACTAGACCCCACAGAGGAATGTCATGGAAGAGCAGTAGTCATTATCTGATTTGACAGCTGGCCACCACTGTTTAAAACCACAGAGTGATTTGGGTGATATTAAAATTTTAATGAAAATGATTTTAGTCAAGGAATTGAACCATTTTAAAGATATTTGCTGTTTCAGAATTTTTTGTGGATGCAAATGGTATTTTTGTTTGGCTTTATATAAACTGGAATTCTATGTTGTTCATGGTTTTGTATGAGAATAATCTGTTTTGTTAGCAATTACAGTACACTGTGCAGTATGTACTGTATTAACAAAAACACTCACACGATGAAATAAACATACACTGCATACATTTACATACAAGTATACACACGTGAAATGGTGGAAAAGGGTGACGCAAGTAGCATCAATACAACATGGCAGAATTCCCACCTGCTTAGTATTAATTATGGTTCAACTGTTATATTGAATGGCTACATTATGATGTTTCAGTAAACCCTGCTATTCCACCTGAGGATATAATTCCTTCCTACATGCACTTGTCATGCAAAGCAAGTACAGGTAGTACAAATCTGTGTAATCATTTGACTCTAGGTCATATTTGTGAAAGTTATGCATATACACATTTCAAACCATGCAGTTATTTTTTAAATCACATCATATGAAGGTGTCTCACAGACAATATGCTGCTGGTTAATTTCCAAAGTTTTTCCAAATTCTACTGAAGCACCTTTTTTATTAAAACTTCTAAAATAAGATTTATGAGCTGAATAATTGGACTGAAGATGACATGACCTGTGAGTGACACTACCTTTAGCTGCCTCTTATCTTTGCATTTAAACTCCTTCCTTTTATATCTCTTTGAGGTACTTGAGATAAGAACAATAAGTGACATTAGAACACAACTCATAGTGTTTTTTTACTAACAAGGGAGGTTCCCCTGCTTCTTTTTTCAGTCAGTTTGTTATTTTGGGATGCCAAAAAAATGTCCAAATTGCCAAATTAAGTCATTTATCTTTGTGTAACTGCAGATATTAAACTACTAATGTGCACACATAATCCGGGGTGGAGCTGAAGGTAAGTATGCATGTTCTCTAGGGTGTTTATGTAACATAGATCTGGAAATGAAAAACAATTTCTGGTTTTACTTTGGCTTTATGACATCTGATGTCTGTGAAATTGAAAGTAAGACATTTACCAAATGTGTACAAACAATACATACATATTGCACTGAACGCATGGTGAGGGCATAACAAGAGAAAGGAAAGAACAGAACTCCAAGGCAAACGTCAAAGGAGGGTTCGTACCTCTGGTGTGGCTGGGTTGAAAGTCACACTGAGCACCGTGTCTGAGTGTTTCTGAAGTTTGTGAAGGTAGCTGCTGCTACGAATGTCGTACACATAGGCCTGAAATGAAACAGACTACATGAACAAAAGCAGGCATGCACTGAAACACTGCAGTACAGGTGTAGGACATAATGACCCAGTTTAAATGTGTTTAGCTGACTTACCTAGCTCATCATAAAGTATGTGGATATTGCATACAACTCACATCTGTGTCCAAACTTCACAAAAAGAGCATATTAGATGTAGTGCAATGGAAAGATGCAGATTTGGTTTTAGTGATCATTTCAACTTTGAAGGAAAACATTGTGTTTATCCTTTGGCATTCATTCCAACTTTAAACTACAGCACGCAAACACACACACACAAAGGCACTCTTCATACACATGCAGTCAGTGTGTGTACAGCTCTGTCCATACGGTCATTTGTTGGCTGGGGCCAGTAATAATCAGTCTAAACATCTTTACACTTTCCATCATAGTTTAGTATGAATATTATCACACTGATTGTAGTTTCCTTGATGATTACCAGGACTTTGTGACTTTATTCAGAGATTGGCTAGGCATTGAAGCTTGGAGCATGTTGATACCAATAATGAGACATATAAATCATGCAATATCTGGGCCAGAATCAGTTATCTCAACAGCTGGATCAAACCTAAATGAATCTGGAGTCTTGACTCTGGAGTTGAATTCAACAGTCTATTTAAAAGTGATCGGGAGCTGGATATCACACCAATATTTTTTGAGTAATATATGAATTATGCATGTATTATCAAAAGTTACAGACTAATACTTTGAGCGATTGTTCATTTTCTTTCATTTTGCCTATGATTAGCAAAGTTTCCAGGCAACACTAATGCACTTATAGTTTTGTTGAACAGTAAGTTAATATCAAAGCCGAAGGTGTTTCACAATATCATCTGGTTAATAGTTTCAGGTGAGTTGTATCCAGCACCCAGCATCACTGGTGGTTGTAGATTCACGTGTCCAGAGGTTGGCTGTGTTGCACCAACAATGTTTTGACAGCAGTGTGACAGTGTACCCTGGAGTACACTTCTATGTCAAGTGGAAGGATAAACTACTTGAGTAAAGAAAACAAGCTTTTCAGCTCATAGCAAATAGCTCTTTGAATTGAGCAACAAAATGGTTAACATACTGTTCAAAAACAACAAAACAAGCCAAAAAATGCAGTGATATGCCATCCCTCGAAAGCACTGGGGACACATTATCAGTTAAGGAGGTTTCGGGACTCAGAGTTGATCAGTCCCCGGCTTGCACCTAGTCACGTTTACTGCAGCCGCACTAGATCTTTGTCTGCAGTAAGTCCAAAAAGAGAGATCAGGACTGATGCCAGCATCACAACACACAAAATCAGCTTTTGGGGCTTCTCACCAACTGATAGCACTCAAATACTGTTCATTGGGACTGATCAACAATCTTAATGAACACCTGCAGATTTATTACTATTATTTTCTGCTTTGTGGTAGGAATAGCTTTATTATTCATACCCCTTTATTTTTGGGTGTAAATTGGGTGTGGATTTTACAGATGCCTTTGGGTGCACAAAATATGTTTGCATACTGCTTGTGCAGACATGTTAGAATCAATATTTATATTTAAAATCTTAGAATAGATATGTGAATGTATTATTAGATTGAAAGCACAATTTCATCTAAAGACAATCAGTGAGTTTCAAGTACAAGTCGTTTGTCTCTGTGCCATGAGGACAGATAAAAACAGATGTGGAGATGTTTGTGACCAGACGACGACTCATCAGATTCCTGCAGCTGTTTTGCATTATGTTTCCCTGAAAAACGCTTGAAATGAGTCCATGTCAGACGATCCATGGGTAAAGTGTCTCCTGTCAGACACATATGACGTGAGAGGTGCCTAACAGGACATCAGATACTTGGAAGCGGAAAACTCTTTAACAAATGTTAAAATTTCACTTCAATCCCCAAACGGACCAGCATCTATAAGTAGTAAGTGAAGCACACAATAAGGCCAATAAAGCCATGTGGTAAGAAAGCTGAATCACCGGGCATGCATCTTGATTAAAAAACAAAGTTTTAAAAATAAAACTGTACTTTTACATAATAAATTTCATGTCTGATGCTAAGGCAGGAAATCAAAATGCCAGATATTTCAACTCTACATGCAACAGTTCAATATAGACAACAATCAAAAAGTATTGTTCTTTGGTCTTATGTTTTTTGGAACATGTGTAATATGATCTAGGGAGTCTTTTTTAGAGTATTCTGGTTCTTTTTTTCCATGATTTATTTTTGATATATTAAGACAAGTACAAATGTGTCTGGCTTGTGGAAGTCTCAGGGCAGCTACAAATAAATACGGTGTAGCTCACTACCGTATACTGTTCTGATTTTCCAAGAAACGCTGGAAATGTCCGATCTCAACAGAGCTGCTCTCAGATGTCCATGCTGTGCTGAGTCCCCATAATTAATAAATCTCAGCGGCATGCATATATTATTCCATGGCTTTGAACACGCACGTACACCAGAAGAAGAGATGAATAAGGAAACGGAGGTGCGCCTCTGAAAATGTCTTAAAAGCTAGTATACACAGTACACAGTCTGGACAAGCAATTAAACAGTTGTGCTTCAACATGAATGTTGAACTTGATTTGGAAAAAGCCCTGAGTCCAAATAAAAATGTCTAAGTCATGCACAAACAGTCTGATAAACCTATGCTGCTGTTTTTCTGAAATTTTTCACCTTTCCAAGTTCACTGTAGTGAGTCAGAATACATTGAAATATGTGCCTCTGCTGTACTTCACCTACAATTTAATACTTAAAAAAGGACTTATCTGCCCTTTATCATTACAGTAGGAATGAGGTTGGAATGATTTTACTCTGAAAATATCTCACTGAACATCCTTAATTACATTTTTTAAATTCCATATTAGCCATACGTTTTTTGCTGCAACTAATTTATAAAACAAAACAGTCCTTAACTGCTTTGTCACCCAATTAAATTTGACATGAACAAATTCTGATCATCATAGATGTCTTATCAAACAATGCTTACAGAAACCCTAACACCCTGAGGTAAAACACGAAAAGTGTATGAGAGAGAATGACGTATTACAACTTACGCAGCTGTCCTCTGAGCCTGATGCAATAAATCGGCCGCATGGTGAGATAGCTGAAGAGCACGGATGGCAGCGATTTAGATGGCTCTCGTAACGCCGTACACACCTGAGGAGAAGATGCACACACTGGTGAGAAATGAATGAGATTAATAGACACAAATCAACCTGATGCAAAAGAGAGTGTGAATTTTTACTATTGAATGCTGGAGATGTCAAAATACAATCTTTATTTTTTTATGGGTCCCTCTGGAATTAAATCTATATATAATTTATGGCTTGTCTTTTCGATTGGAGGACATAATAGGTCTACATTACATAAAGCAATCCAGTTCTAACAATTACACATAATTTACCCTGGATTCTGTGTGTCAAGGCATAGTGTGGCATAGATTTTTGTTTTCCAAAAAAAATAATACTTGAGAAGTTGGATATTTTTGGGTCTGAGTCACACATTCATGCACATTTTGTCATTTTTTTTGTATTAGAGTGATGTTAGATGAAAATGCAGAGTGTTTCAGTAATAACCAAGAAGCAGATTGCCACTCTACAGACTTCACATTGTAGATCTGAAGCAGCTGAGGACAAGAAGTTGGGCATGAATCAAGCAAAACACAGGAAAAAGAAAAGTAGCAAATGACGAATGACCCCCTTGTGCCACTTCTGTGCTGTTTCATTTGGTTTGCAGAAGCATGTAATGTCTTTACAATGCCACTAACAGCTAGTTGAGCTTGGGTCTCTATATGGGCTGGCATGTTGGTAGGGCAGGGCTTTGACAGGATCTGGTGAGAGCATGTCTTTGATGTTCACATGGTAATGTCATTAAGCTGGACTAAAAGTAGGTCATATTCACTAAAGAAATTTAATATGATCAGTAACACTGCATTCTTGAAACATTCATGAAGGGGCCAAATAGGAACCCCTTATTCAAAAATACAAGTTAACACAATTACTAACCAATAAACAAATTTTTTTTTTTACTAATCTTGTATTCAGTAACATTATTGTCCATCCATCCATCCATTCTCTACACCACTTAGTTTAATTCAGGGTTGCGGTGTGCTGGAGCTGATCCCAGCTGACATTGGAAGAGAGGCGGTTTACACCCTGGACAGATCATACAGTATTTTGTAAAATGTTCCTCTCATTTTTCCAGTATATTGTCATTGTCAGCTGACTACATTATCTGTCCATACTACCCTCAAAAGAGTAAGTTACACATACTGTCTCATAAAGTCTTACTAGCCAAAAGACTCAACTGTCTTTACAATGTGGTGAAAAACAACCAGCTAACTGAAAAAACATTGCTGAAAGGAGTGGAGGCACCAATAGTCAGATACAGCAACACCACCGATCCATGCATGCTGTGGCTGAGTTTGTTAGCATACTCTCTACAGCATACATGGAAGACATTATTGTGCTGAGTACAGAGCTCACACAACCCTTTACTATCACACTGTTAAGAAAGAGTTTAACAGGTTAGAGTAAACACTCAACTGGTTTTCTAGGTCAGAAAGTGGATCAAATATTTGGACTAAAGGAGAGGAGATGCCAGGCTGAATCCCCCCACAAAAAGCATTCATCGCATTGTGTCAGTGGTGACTATCCAGTTCTTGCCTGATGACTAATACAGACTGCACTGCAGGGTCTAATTCGCCTGAGTGGGAAACTTATACCATTACTGAATCCATCAGGGTATTTGGTGTCAGTCATGATGGAAATCAACATGCATTTCTCAGTTGATGGAAGAAATTTAGAATAGACTACAGAGAAACAGCTAATCATTTATTATCTTTATCATCAGAATTTGTATTGGAGCGGAGTCTGATTTTAAAGTATGCTAAATGCTGGTGTGTACACCACTAAAACTGAAACTCTGCATACTGAAACATGTAGTTTAAAAATACAGTGAGTGAGTGAAGGGTGGGGGTTTAAACAGTGTAACCACACTAGTGGTTTATAAGAAACCACTTTCTTTATATGTGGAAAACTGACTGACTGAAGCATGTTTATGCTTCAGTCTGAAAAGGAGGAGGCAAAAAATTCTACGGATTCTCTGGTGACAGAGTTTCAGACACTTTTGCTGTTTGATCAAAGACAATGGGTAAAAAAACCTTTACCCAGTTACTCATCATCACTGTTTTAAAATCATAAAATGATGTCTCATTTTATAAACCAATTTTTTACCAACATTTTCTTGGCGAAATGGCAATGGCCTGATAAAACTGCGGATGTCAAACTATTGCACTTTTTTACTCCTCTGGCAAATTATATGTGTATATTCACAATCATTTTGTCGAGTAGTCACTAGCATTAGATTGCACTGTTGGCACTCTTGACTCAACTGTAGATAAGACTGTACCACTAAAAAAATAAAAACACTTATATTCACACTAAACTGCAGGTAATAAAGTCTGCAGCTGAAACAAAGTTTGGAGTGAGTGTTGGCATTCAGGCAAGAGAAGAGGTGGACATGCTGCTTCATCTCCCCCCACCCCAGTCTTGGCAGAATTGTTTAACATTACTTGACACAGATGAATGAATTCGGTAATGCACTTCTGCTTGTTGTTATGCCTAACCTAAATTCTTCATAGGCTAATTTAGACTATAATTAGCATAATTAGAAATGTGACTTATACACCAAAGTGACTTATATATTTTTATTTCCGTTCAACAAGGCTGTTTTTGTTAAAAGTGTCCAATATTCTGGTGCAATTTATAGTCCGGAAAATACAGTAATTCCAGTATTTCAAAAAATGAGACATAGACAGAAACATCAAGCTGCAACTCTTTTTTGTTAGTATTAGGTACAGAAACGGACACTTAAGGTAATGTATTGTTTTCATGCATCCATATGTTTCACCTCAGAGGAACTGCATATGCTAAAGGATGCTTGATGAGAGCTCTCAGAAAATAATTATTTATCAGATAGTGAGAAGGTTTTGATGGCGTCTGGGACGAAGAGTTAAAGATGGAAGCGGTCTCAGACATGAAAGAATGAAATACTCAATAATGCCTTCCTCTGGGCCAAAAAGAACCGTCTGAAATCTATGACAGCCTACTTGAATTATCAGCCTTATATGGATATCTGCTACTAAGGGCCAGAGAAAAATTTTCTCAGCTATGAACTTCGGAACATGAACTTGCAATTCACTCATCAACTAAGGAATGTTTGTTTATGAAAAAAATGTGTAATTTGAATATAAGGCAATTGTGCCCCCAAGGGAATAGCTGAGGGAAAAAAAAACAATAATAGTTAATAGTTATAAGAAATCTGAATTTGTGGCAAAATACTGCTATTTCAAATCAAGGAAGAAATTAGAGAATTGTACACAAATTGTGCCACATAGCACCAATAGCCAGGTGTCCACAGTGTTATGAAAAAGATATGCGTGTTAAGTATTGATGCTTTCTTGTTTGGGTTAAATTGCCTCACAGTTTTGTGACGCCACCATCATTTTCCTTCTAAAAAAACCTAAGTGAAATGAAGCAGTATAGGAGTCTTTGAAAATGTGAACACTACACTATCTAATACCAACCCAAGTGTACGAAGGTCCCAAATCTTCACACCATCTGTGACTGCACTGGTGAGGAAGAGGTTGTATGAATCTGGAGCCTGTGTGCTGAACATGGAGCCCTGTGGAATACACACACACACACACACACACACACACACACACACACGCACACACACAAATGCCTAGTCAGCACATGCTCAACTGAAATATGTAGTAAATCAGTGTCTCTTATTGTCCAGTACTGGAAAATTCTGTTGCTGTGTATCCTGTCTTGGCAAAAAGTTCTCATATTAATATTCCAGGTAACATTATTACTATCTTAAAGAAAAATATTACATTCTGGGCAATGACAGCACATTTGGACTAAGGCAAAAGTGTTGTTCAGTTGTCTTTGTGTGTAATCTTTTATGTACCAGTTAGAGGTAGGCTTCATTTATGAATGTATATAGTTGCCACTGCATATCTACACATAAATTCCACCAAGTTATCACTGTGTGTGTGAGAAGAAGGTAGAGAGAGAGCAGTGGTGGGGGTGTTTTTTGTTTAGATTTCCATTAAGAGTGTGAGAACGGGAGTCTGAGAGGCCATTTCCAGTTCCATTTTCCGAGAAGTCCTCTGCTCTGATGAGTTCCAGGTGAATTTTGCAGAATAGGCGATGGAAATATGAAGTGGGAAAAGCTGCTTCACATACTGCCATTCTGGATGTTTGGTCTGCCTCGGGAGGAGAAAGCAAGAGGGGAGGGAGGAACGATGTTATGTGTGCAGTCTTCAGGCAGAGGCAATCCCTCTGATCCACAGGTATTAACCCTACAGCACCCAAAGGGCCTTGGGCATCCAGGCGGAGGACCCCACATTGACGCAATAACGCTTTACACAATGTATGGCACACAATAGCTGGCGTGACAAAGAACAGACACCTCTAGGTTGAAGGAGTTTAGACAGCTGTGTTCAGGAGTGCATTACAGTTGACTGGGTTAATGCATTAAATCCATGCCACTAGATGCACTGTCCAGCTAATCCAGGTTGGTCTGCAGAAGTGACTAAAGTTAAAACCCCAGGGTCACTGGGTATAGAGGTCTCTCTCACACACATATACAGTTTTTTTCTGCATTCCATTAAGTTACATAAGCATCTGTAAGATGATCAAAATTTCCACACTTTTTATGTGACAAATTAATGGTTTTGTGTTTGATAGAAAGCTGGCAAATATTCATATGACTATTTATGGAGAAAAACCAGGACATTTATTCCCTTTTCAAATGGATTGTTATTACTATAAAGAAATGTTAATAATATGTAAAACCCCATCATTTAAGGCATTCATTTACCACTGATATTTATAGCTTCATTTTGAGTGATGCAGTAATGCATTCTTCATAGCATTATAATGGATGTAGACACAGGTCCAAGCTGTCTATTTGTTAGACACCAGCTAATTGAGTCCACATTGGTCCAAGTCACTGATGTAGGAGTAAGACCACATAAACCCAAACTGCATCACGGAACAGCATTTACTCCAAGGTCATCATTCAGCATGGCACTCTTAATCCTGATGCACCAGGGTTTTTACATTTAAACAATTGGCTACACGAATGATACTAATGATGGCATGTCCTGTGCATCTGTCGTGGAAACTTTTGGTTAACCATGACCTTTTTCATTCACAGACCAGTCAAGCACTTTTATTCCCTCAAAGATAATCTTCGTTTTATGAGAGTCATGCAACACTCACAGATGTCTTATGTAACACTAAAACATCTGCCAAATAGAATACCCTTCAAGCGTAGGATGGAAGATGGGATTCACTGTACCAACTGACGACAGAAATTCTTCACTATGGGGATCAGATATAAATGGCACTCCATCTGTCCATGGAATGATGGGACATATTACATACAAGAACTCAAGAGTATAAGAAACCTATGTGTGTTTTTTGATGAAGTGTTTGTTTTTCAGCAATTAAAATAAATTGCTGTTGTCACGATATTAGTGTACAAGTTTAAAGCTATAAGGAAACATTGGAAAAAATGTTGGAAAGAATTTAGTATGAAAGAATTTTCCATTTCAAGAATCACACTTGCTGAAATAGCTGCAGACTATAAGATACAATTTGTGATATTTTCAATCCTAACTGGTTATTTGTTTATTTTTTTCTAATCACAATCTCAAGGGTAAATTTTTTTCTACTACTTAATTTTGTTATAGGCCATGAAAAAGTGGAAATCACAGCTATTTTTCAAATAAATTAAAGATAAAAATGAGAAATAATCTTAAAATGAGAAATAATTTGAAACATCAGATGCTGTTCCATTTACTATATAAATCACTGAAGAATGCACAAATGACACCACATTGAACACATTCCTTGTACTGTATGGGCAGTTTGTTACAGGGGTATTTAACTGGCCTCACCTTGTTCTGTGTAATGCAGTGGATGGCTCTGCTGTGGGCATCATGCAGCTCTGAGGCAACTGCACCTTTGTTCATGTCAAATACTTGAATGGATCGATCTGAGCCACACACCAGGACGATATCTGAGAATTTTGTTAAGAAACTTTTGTGACATTATTATTTATTATTATGCAAAAACAAGGCTAATTTTCTCTGGCTCCCTCCTGAAAAGCCCTTTTTTTCACAGTATCTGACTCTGGATGAAGAAAGCAGATTTTTGGATGAAAAATCTCATCAATATCTATAAGCAGTATCTAATCTAGATTTTAACATCAGCAGTTATTTTGATAGTCACTCATACAGTATTTATCAGTGTGACATGTTAAATCCATACAGATTTTAGTATATTTGTCTTTAAGTCTCTGTTTAAATGGTGCCTCTTTACAGTCAGAGTCCCCTTTTTTTAAAAAACGTCAAGGTGCTTATGCTTAGTAATAAGTTATGATATAATTACTATTTTCCGTTTGGCCTATGCGAAGTACATTGGTATAGACTAACTCCTGACTGTATCTCACTCACCCAAACCTGACTCTGTTTCAGGATTTATTGGAAAGTAAATACAGTGAAAACCCTAACAAGGGGCTGGAATATAGACATTTCCTGAAAAATTAAAGACACCTAAAGGATTTACATGTACAATCAGCAGTGGAAGCCCTGTGGCAAAATGTGAAGACTTTACAGTGCACAAACTGATTGCTGTGGTTGACATGGAAGTAGTCCAACCAGGTGCTTCAAGTAAAAGTCAGAAGTAATAGGTTTACTTTACCTTCCAGAGCATCAATGCAGTATAAACGTTTTACAACACTTCCTTTTACATAAATCATAAGCAAAAAGGATACAAGAAAAGAAATCATTGGCTGCAGACAAGCCTGTAATGTCTGTCGCTGACATTGTCTTAAAGCACCTTGCTAATTTGACAACACTTCGTTGCTGGTACCTTAGAAGAAAAAGAAGTTGCATGGTTCTCAAAATAAATAAAAGTAATTACATGATCAGAGGTTTTATAAAATCACTCTGCACATCATTTATTCTTCACCTCTGTGTGACCTATATGGCTGTAAAACAGTAAGTGACACTACACTTTGAATTATGATTTTGTTTTTACTGACTGATCACAGTCCAAGTGTTTCTACCTCACAAGTTGCACCAATGAATGAGCACATGCCACTAGGAATGGAGGTCTATTAGTTTCATTTCCCTGACCTGGAGAATAAGTCCTGGCATACGGTTCAAGCAGTTTGCTTGGTAATGAGTGTCAGCAGTGTATGTGGTAGATACTAAACGAAGCCAGTCAACAAATCAGCAACAAGTCATAGTCATTCTTACAAAAGATGGGTGAATGGAGATGAACAGTGGCAGATGATTGCTACGAATCTCAAAAAAATGCTCTTTCTAACCGCCAAGTATTGTTAATGCTCTCTTGAGGAATGCGTTTAACCCCCAGTCAATGTTACTGTGTAGAGGCCAAGACTGTAGTCCCACTGTGCTGCTTGCAGCTTTGAATGTTAGCTATGGTGTGTAAATAACGACATTTAAAAAAGAATCACCTTAAATAGAAAAACTGTAGTTGTCTGGCCAAAAAGATCAATATTATACCCTATATTTCTTCCAGCTGTAGTCTACAAAGGACTTATTAAGTTAAATACTAAAGTGCAAGAAGCACAGGCAGGAAATACAGTACATTGATAAAGAAATTGAATATTGTATGTACTGCCCACAACTATATACTTAGCTCATAGTCCACAACATGACAGCTAAGACATTGGTACTGTAGGTTAATGTATGATTGAGGTCATGCCGACAATATGATTCTCTATTGCTACACTGTCTTCCAATCTGGAAAATGTATTTCTGCTGTTAGTTATATTAGATCAGTAGCTTTATCTGTGTCCAGAAATGAAAATCTCTGAAAAGATTCAGCTTGACACAAAAAGAGAATGATTTTTTTTTTTTTTTGCACAAACTCTAATGGTCTCTGTGTTTTCTTGGCATAACATAGTGTAATAAACTACTGTAGTGTTAAAATTAGAAGAACAATAATCCAGGCATTATCATTATCCTTATGTACCGCATTCTGTGTATAGGCCAATCACTTGTAATTACCTCTTGATGTCATCATGTGTGATGTCCACATTATAGAGATACAAGTATAGGGAGGGTCCAGATGCAAAAAGCAGAAATTTGTCGAGGTAATAAAACTGAGCACTTCTAATGGCTTTGGAGAACATGCTGTCAGCCTGAAAGATGAAAGAGGACAGACAAAAATCAAGATAATCTCTTGACATTTTTGAGACATTCATAATGCAGGAAGACAGGATGGCGTTGCCCCAGCCAACCAACAGTTGGTCAAGGTAAAAGATATACATTGGCTGCCCTAATTCTTTCTAGCGTTTTAAAATATAACTGCGCAGTGCTATTTGTAATTCTGGCTCACCCCAGCTGAGTTCTTGTCACTTGAACACACTGAAAAGACTTGCATTTGTTGCCAAGTTGTTTCACAAGAAGGCCAAGCAGTCAAAGGCTGGAGACTCAGCCAAGCACAAAACAATCTCACTAAGTGGAGCAAAGCAGGAATGGTTAGTATCATCAAGAGGGGACCCTGAATTTGAGGTCATACCATTGTTTTGATTTGGCACTGGAAAGTAGAGACACTTCTCACTGTCCCATTAAATATGATACCTAATGAAGTAAGGAGGGTTTGCATACTCACAGTTTTGGATGCTGTGAGTTAGCACACACTTTGAATGACAAACTCACTGTCTTTGAGCCAAGAAAAATGCCAATTAAAGTTCTCATTTTTTTTCCCATTAGACTACTTTTATTAGAAAAGTAAAAAAGCGAATTCAGCACATATCAATATGGCAAAGATGTATTTCTTAATACACTGCCACTTTTTGACAGAATCAAAACCTGACACTTGGAAGCATCTTCTTGAGAACAAATGAGAACAAGGAAAACATTGTGGATACAGTAGCAACCACTGTTTTAATGTCATTCAAACGTTGCATCATTGCCTTATTTACTGCAATTACAGAAAAAATCCTTTCAGCAATCAAAGCCATCTTTGAAGAGAAAAGTGAAAGTGAAAAATGTGTACAGCATGTGTCTGAAAATATTTTGTTTTACTTTTAATCTAATTTGAGTTTTAAGACCCTCGGAACTAGGACATTTTTACAGCATGAGGTCACTCTGGCTGGTCTTCATTTCACTGTTTTTTATGTGTAAGACTTGGGCTTGGAATAATGAGTGAATGAAGGTAAAGCATGTGATGTGGTGGTTAAGATTAAGGTGAAAGAGACTAAATATGATCTTTAAAAAAAGAAAAAAAATACATAAGTACAAGTGAGTGTTAGTGACTGCATGAGACATTTACCATGATAATGGCAGGCTCTGGGCGGCCATGGGTCCAAATTCGTAGTGTTTGGTCTTCTGATGCACTCAACCACCACTGTCTGTTGAGGCTCCAGCTCACACTGCTCACTGGCTTGTCATGCCCTGCATACACACAGAGGTCTGAACTTAGCCTGAAGATACTGTGCGTGGGAGCAACATTTACTTTTATGGTACTGTTCAGAGTGAAGACAAGAAGTTCACAGTGACCTACTGGTCACCTCAACTTATGTCTTTTTATCTCTGCTGCCCCCTTGTGGAGTCCATGCTCCCACTGCATGTGATCCCTCAAGTGTGAAACAAATGCTCAACATGCATTAATATCCCTGCTTTGTCTGTTTAATGGTGGCAGACAGAATCTACTGCTCCTAGGAATACAACAGTGTGAAGAGCAATGCAAAATTACATTACTTCAAACATACTGAGTTTCAAATGACACTGTACCCCTTTCACCTTTCTTTCTAGTTTTCTAGATTTCTCCTCATCTTGGTTTGACTGACAAAAACAAAACAGCATGTACCAAATTCTTGCATTGGAACAACATTAAGCGAGAACGGTTTATCTAGTTTTGACAGTGATGGCTGAGCAAGTGAATATTTGGATTTTCCTGGAGTCTTTCATCATACGCCATGGATCCATTTCAAGGTATTTTCATCAGTGTAGCCCAAATAAGGTAGGCCTAAATTCAAGCTGAGCATGAATTTCTTAGTATTAATGCCCTCTTTGTCAGTAAAAAAAAACAGAGGTCAGATTTTAATCTTTAACAAGCACTGCTATAAAATAATTGGATAAATACTACATAAAATGAATTGTTCTTATTAAAAAAAAAAAACATGAAACGTCAATACTGTGCTGAAAAAAACAATGAAGTGATTGAGGGCGAATCTTATATAGCTCAGGTGTTTAAGGATACTTGTGTCTACTTCATGCACCTGTGTAGACAGTTGGATTGCCAGATATAGAAGATTTGTATAATAACAGTGAGCTGTCGCCAAGACCACACAGGATTTGTTTTCCATCACCTGGGAGAGACAAGAAAACAGTTTTTTTAAATCAACAATTGATGTTCTTGAGCAGTAAAGTTTACTGCTTAAAAATATAGATTCCAACTCGTGTCCACAATTTACAAGGTTTTTCACAATTCAAATAAATGTAAAAATGCCTTCTGTCATTGACAGAACTCACACTTGGCAACTCAAACTTCTTTCATTACTGCTTTTTAAAGTAACTTATAGTCATGTTTGACTTGTAATTTAAATGTAAAAAATAAATCTCACCTGAATACTGAAGGCAGTAGACTGGTTTGTTAGCAATGTTTAGATGAACGTGTGGAATAATAGGTGCTGCACTGTCTGCTGGATAATCTCTGAGGAGTAATCCTCTAAATGAAGGAGAAAAAAAAGAATCTTAGTATTTATCATTAACATTTTTAAATTCTATATTTAAATGATGGAACTGCTTACGTGTTTTTGTTGACCTTTTTAGAGGAAGGATTCTTCTGAAGATTTGTTTTAGGTGAAAACATTATCCTTCTAAGAAGCAAAAACAAAATGAAAACTGTATTCATTTATTTCATTCATCAAACCTCGATTCATGTTGTATTTTTTGGACTGTTGCATTATGAGTGGAATGTCAGACAAGTCTGCAGGGTTTACTAGGAACATCTACTGGAGAACTCTGACTGCAACGACTGTAACCATCATTTCCAAGTGTCTCCTGGTGGAGGTTAAATCGACCTAAAACTGTGTTACTAAAAAAGCAGCAAAGGCTAGTTGGCTGAGGTAGTTGGTGTTTATCATGTTGAAAACTGATTGGATAAATATGTGACAACCAGTCAGATCCAGGAGGATGCCAGAGTCATTTTACTACTATAGTCCACATTAAAGAGGTAAATCAGGGAGTGATGTACCCAATTGCCATTCTGAAGTTGTAATCATGGCTAATTGGGAAGTGTGTACTCTAGGGTACACCAAGATCAGGTTGCATGAGATACAACTACTAGCTAGGTCTTTGAGCACCTGAAAATGCCCCAAAGGCGCTAAACAGGTTATGAGGAAAGAACAATGGCTCTGCTTTCCCGTCTAGTCCCATGTAGCCTGAACTGGATGAGTGAAAAGTGCCTTAATTTCTCTTAAGTGCTATGATAAAGAAAATGTTATTATATTGTATTTAATTTTATTATATTATAGTCTCTTAGTATATTTCATCAGAAGCACTTTACAGTAAAAAGTGTTTTATTTTCATACAGCCAACGAGGAGACAATGTAACTATAACACCAGGTCAATGTTTCACCTACTGAAGTACTCTCTGATTTTTGAGCAGTGCAGTAAACTGTAACTTGATTTTCTATGAGGTGAAAAGTTGCTCTGTTAACTTACCTTGGGGCACTGGTATACCCAGATGACTTCACATTTGAGTGGAATATTAAAGGCTGCTCCTTTATTCCTCCTTTGTAAAATAAATTTAAAAACATTAAAAAGTATATATATATTAATATATATATATATATATATATATATATAAATTGTGTGATCACTCTGGACTTAAGCATTACGTGCATTATCCACAAACTGTGGGATGATTCATTCTGTTCCCTGTTCGCTGTAAATGGTGTTACTCTATTACAATGAGCTCACTTTTTCCACAGTAGTTAAAATGTGTGATGCTTTCCAAAAACTGGTCTTCGGCTAAGTAAAGGCAAAGTACAAAAAAAAATTTTTAAAAATCACAAAATCTTCAGGCAGTTATGTAGACCTTATATTACATGAAATATACTGTTTTTTTTTTCTACAGTCCAACTCAACACTAGTTTATCACTTAAGCAAAAAAATTAACCTGTAAAATATTAGTATTTAATAACATGATGATGGGTGAGTGCTTAGATACAACTTTTTTTCCCCATAAATCTACATATGTTATTTTTTTTTAGTGAAAGAAAGCTGAGTGACACAAACACAAACCTGAAATACAGATTGATTGGTGCTGTAGTCTGATGAAGTCATACTAATATGTTAGCCGCAGTAGATTATTTTTTATATATCAAAATGATAAATTGTATTTGAACTTTGGAAAATCTTTTGAAAAGGAAGCCGGATAACAGAATGACAATAACTGCTGCCAAATCTATGATTAGGCTCTCAAACAACTTAATGTAGGCCCAGTCCAAATACTAATAAAAACATTTAATGCAACTACTGCTGATAAGACTAATGCTATTTTGCTTTTGCAAAAAGCAATACTTCTATTTCATCTCTAAATTAATCTTTTTTTTTTTGTTATGAAGAAGCCTTCTCTGTTTCAGGTGTTTAATCTCTTTTATATGAACAATTTCTGTTTTATGTGATGCTGGTTGCTCACAACTTCCTCTGCTCCTCCATTGTGCTGTGCATAAGGTGGCCACTGGAAGTAGCTTTCCCTCTAGAACAGATTTTATGCAGGACACTAAGCATCTTAGTCCACAAATCTAATCACCCAGCAACACTATAACTTGGCATTGCTCAACAGCTCTATTGACACCCTGCTGATATACAATGGTTATTTAGTTTTATGGGGTAGTAAAAATCTTTCATTTACGCTGACTTTACTCTAGACACTTAAAAGCAAAGTGAGTTTCAGACAAATTTCTGTCATATCCGTGTTAAACTCCAGCAGTTTCCTGTGTGTTCCTTTTACAACTCCCATTGTGTAAACTCAGCTATATTAATTATGACAACAAATAAAGTTTCATAATAAAAGATTTTCAGTCTACCTCAAAACACATGGCTGCTTAGCTTCTGATGCAACAGCTAGGAGAGCAACAAATGCTTGTCGTGACAAAAAGCTTTGCCTGCAGCCATAGTGTATATAGGAGCTGACTGCTGATGGTAACTCAAAATACTAAATAATTCAAGCTTCTAAAAATTATAAACCACAACAGGTACATATATAGTTAGTATATTATTTTGAATGTAACCAGAGTTTCTGGTATGAGTTACATCACAGACTGAAAAGTAGGGTGCACAGTAGGAAGAAGGAGCGAGTGTAGAAGTTAGAATGCTATCAGAGACACCGTTACTAAAGACTGAACATGGAACATGTTGGAAGATTTTCATGACATGGAAAAGCACTGTGTCTTAATTTAATGTCTTAATTTTATCTGTATTTTTACGATTACCATGATTACTGATTTTATTACTTTCTATGCAAAACTAACATTCAAAGTGAGATCTAAAGATTATTCAGTGCTATTTGCTGTTTTAGCAGCTACTTGATATCCTAACTATACAACTTAATCCAGGCAACTGACCTTGCACAAAAAAGCTCCAGCTGATTATATCATCTCAAAAAGCCAAGAGCCCTGGTTCACTTCATGATTCTGTTACATGGCAATTTGACATGACTTAATATGTAAGTTCTTTTGAAAAAAGCTTCCTCAGACTTCTCTCAGACTTAAAATGGTAGAACATATCCCTTTCCAGGAGTCTTAGAGATTTATGTTGCAAATTGCCTATAATTTTGCAGATATCCTTAAGAATACAGAGATGCAGGGGCAGCATGTTGGGCTGCATTAGTCTGTGAGTGTTTGTGGTTTTTGGTCTGACATGCAGTCACGCAGCCCCTTTAGACCTCCTGAAGATCCCCTACATGGTTTGGCACTGGCAGCTGCCTTTACTCTAGCTGTTAGGTGTCCAGCTAATACCCAGCTTTCTCAGCACTAACCCACTGTAATAGTAACATGTTCCAGCTGCTCAATCCTAATAATATACAAAAGAACCACAAATAGCCTCCCTTCACCTAGGAATCCACTACTGCAGTAAGCAACTGTACAACACATTCTGCTAAGTGGTGAGAATGTAACCTAAATGTGTGGTACAGTACAATATGTTGAATATTTCAAGTATCTCCCTATGAAAAACTAAAGGGATCTAATCATGAATGCCACATCCATACAAAATGCAAAGAATAGTTTCCATCCTCTACATTTACAGCTGATGATGAGGTTTTCAGTAGCTCTGGTAAAAGCCAAAGAGACTTTCTATAAACCTACAGTAAGTGCAATTTAAGAAAATTGTCTGTGGCCAAATAAAACAGACAACCAGTCATTCATAAAGTGAACTATAAAATGGGTTGTTCTTTTAAACCCCAAAGTTATCAAACAGCTGTAGCTTCCTTTTTATTTTATGTGCACAAGCTTAAATGTGTTCATATGACAACAGGGATGCTGACCTTTCTTTTTAGGGTGGCTGGGTTCCTTCTTTTTTAACTCAGCATTCAGCGGGGATTCAAGCAGCAGAGGAGAACTGAAAAAAGGGAGGGGTGAAATAAGGTAAAAGAGTTACTGGAAATGAAGGAGCACAGCATTTTCCAGCGTTATGAATTACTCGTCTAATTCTCAATACCATTAAACTGTTGACTCATAAAAAACCAGATGGCAAGAATAGTTATAATAGGCCAAGTTAATATGGAAACGTTAGAGTCACAGGAAAGAGAAGGAGTCACAGGCAGCAGGTCTATTGAAAAACAGGCCACATTCATACGTACTTTTCCAGGTCAGGTCAAGTGAGAAAAGCAACAAAAGTCTATAACTGCACTGTTTTGCAAATAACAAGCTTATACAGCTAATCCTACTTTATATTGCAAATTTGTTAATGTAAAAAAGTCACTATTCAATGGATTTTGCTTAACAATCATTTACAATGGAACGTGAATGAATGAATTTACAGTCATTCCAAAGAGGACAATTTAAAATTTATAATGCAATGTTATTGTGAGAGTAATAAGCATAGTTTCTGGATTGAGGAGTACCTCCAGTGCAGAAAAAATTATTAAAACCCATGCAAATTTAAATGACATATAAAATATGTTCACCTATTTAAGTCAATGAGCAAAGCAGTTCCATCCAAGCAGCTTAGAAACTGTTTTAACATGAAAACCTTGGTTCTAGCCTGTTTATACAACCCTGTGCTGGGATGAAGTATTCCTCAGCAAGATAATGACTTATTTTTAGCAACAGCACTGATTTGTTAATTAGATCTCTATTTTGAAGGTAGAAAGCAAAGAGCAAAGATGATTTGTCCTGTAAGGTCTCAAAATACTATAGCATCACACCATATTGGCCTTTAACTCTTTACCTTGGGAACACTGAAAAGCCTTCAGTGCCAGCCCTGAAGCTCCTTAGTTCATTAAGGTTTAACTCCAAAAGACCTACACATGGAATAAGTAAGGAGCTCACCAAAAACACAGCCTGTGTGATAGAAATTAAATAATGAATTAATCAAAAAACATCCAAAAATATTATTTTACAACTGTTTTTAAAAAGAAATAAAGAAAATATAAGTCCTCCACAATATTCACCAAATATAACTTTAAAGTCACTTGTAACAGAAGAAAAACTGAGAGTCTTGTTAAATGGAAGTGTTTTACTGGAATTTACTCTCACAGATGTATCCCATCCTGGGGAGAATGACCACGATCCAGCCATTGTGATGCTCAGTTTGGGGTTATCTAGAACATTGAAAATCAGTCATGAGTTTGGCTGCATCTAATTTCCAGCTCTCTCATTCACACACACACACACACACACACACACACACACACACACACACACACACACACACACACACACACACACACCCCTCTCTCTCTCAACAATTATTCCTGGATTTATTTTTGGCCTATATAATCTTGAAGACTTTTCTGCTAAAAGTAAATGTGATGAGTGAGTGATGATGCATTAGTTATGTAAACATGTTTAAATATATAACAGCTGTTCAGTAGCAACCTAAGAACTCTCACCATGAGCAGCCTACCTCTGAAATATAGTGCTGTTAGGAGTTCTGAGGTAGCCAGATCAACCACATACAGGCCATCAGAGCTCCCAATACATAACCAGCTGTTGCTCCTCCTGGGTTGCACACAGAAATGTTTCGAAAATCAATTTCAGGATTTCCTGTTAATTTTTTTTTCTCAGATAATCTCAGAAAAGACATATAATCATGTACTAAACAAAAAAACGTTTGATTCAAGTTTTTGTGTAGTTAAAATACCATTTATATTCTCTAAGGTACAATTGCTGTTGATGTACCCTAAGTGGGTCATAGTTTACTCATTTGTACCCTTTCTAGGCTGAAAAGGTACGTATGTGTTCCAGATGGTGAAAGTATCCATATCTGTAGCTACCATTTTTCCCTCATATAGGGGTACAATACTAAATATGCATATTTGACCTGGTAGGGATATGATACTGTATTAGGGTTGATAAGGAGACTGTAAAATGTAGTTTGTACAGTACCCAAACATATTTTTAGATAGATGACCTAAAATGAACCTATCATTATTTTCAGTTAATGTTCAGTTTCAGTATTTAAAGCAAATACCTAAATTCGAAATAATTATCCTGGAAGACAAAATACAATAAAATGGAACATATGAAATAGAGAAGTCTAATAATTTTGAACGTGCGAGTTCACGCATGCGCACTGTAACACGCTCAGAGTCAGACATTTTTAATTTTATTTCCAAACCTGAGTGAGTCAGTGGCGCGTAAATCTCAGGATGGACTTTTCACCAGAGGAACTTAGTTACTGAAGGAGTCAGGAATGAATTTAATGGAAAAAGGGTTGCAAACATTCAGAGGTAACGTTCTCTTATTATTTATTTTATGTGACCTTTTCGTCAAAATACAATGAGATTTGACCAAAAAGCTAAATTGCTGGTCATCTTTATCTAGAAAATTACCGGGGTGGGCTTAGCTAACTAGCTAATTAGTTAGTTATTCGATACGTAAACTAACTAAAGTCAGCCATATAACAAAAAATGTATATTCTTAAACCCAGCTTCTTAAATATATTTAAAATATTACAGATAAAATACCAAGATTCATTAACTTTTCTTCATAATATTGATGAGCGGAATCTCCAACAGTGAAGTGAGGGTGGTGTATTTTATCGTCGCAGTTAACGTTAGTTACACAGGGGACAGGCTGCCTCAGTTGCTAACTTTTTGCGAAGACAGCAGAAGCCTCAGATGCGGCTAATATTACATGTGGATAGCACTACCTTCGCGACACGCGTAAACCCACTCCAGATAAGACCGGGGCTGTTGTATTGTTTAAGGAATAGTGTAGTTTCTTGTCAAGTTGAGGGTCTCCTTAAGTAGAATTCGTGTGCTTTCACGTTTCGTCACTGTGACCGTAAGCTAGCCTATTAGCGCATGTGGAGTCACAACCGTCATATTTCTGTTAAATACCACAAACCAAGCCTCAGATATATCACTGTACTGCCACCAAAACTGTGAAACGGCGTTTCAACGCAACATTTATGTTCTTGTTAAGGTTGCACAATAATATTTGTTTTTTAAGCATAACTTTCTCTATCCGGTACTCTCAGAGAGTGTGTGGTCACTCTTTTTAGACCATGAAGTGGATGGAGAAACAATGCTGTGGCATGACGGGTAACATGGTATCATACCTATTTTCTGTCTCATTCAAAAAATAAGCCAAGTTCAACAAATTTGGTTTAGGCAACTGCAACAGTTCCAGTGTGTCTCGCTCTGAAAAGTCAGTCTGATACATTAAGCCTGCAACAGTAGGCAAGACAAAAAAGACAGAAATGCTGAAAGACACCATAAGAATCAGGCAGTTTTTTTTCCCAACATCTAATAAAATGAACTGGTTGATTTAATCTGGGTTGAAATTACTGCCTCTGTCAGCTGCCATTTCTTGCTGGAATAAAATGTTAGCTATGTTGGTCACGGAATGTTGTAAACCACTGTGGAAAAGTGATGATATGTGCTATGTGTTTTTGTGTTTCCATCATTATAAAATGTTAGGTACTGGGAATCAACTTTCCATATCATGGCAATGGTACTTAAAAATACACAGAAAGCCTCTGCTTTTAAATGCCTGCTTCCTGACAGCATGAAACAGTGTATATTATGAGCCTGATAGTCTCCTGTGTTGTTTCTGTGATCATTTATGTGACTGTGCAGCAATCAAGCCAATGAAGCCATAATGATGAAGCCTTTAGTTCAATAATTTTGTCTAAGGTTTGTGACAAAATGACAAATACTGTTAATGACAGAAATATGAGGCTGGTGTGTGTTGCCAGTTGAATTGCTTTTCTAATATTTCCTGGATCACTTACAATTTTTTACCTTGTGGCAATCAGAACAAAATTGAGCCCTTGAGAATGGACATGGTATCACATCTTGCTCCAACAAGATTCACAATTAAGATCCATTCTATGAAATTTACCTTGGACCTTATAATTTCCTGTTTAAAAATTGAAATAAGTAAATGGTTCTAAGACAGTGAGATCCACCCTTATATCTTGTAACTGCCTATCCAGGTTTGCCAGTTTCCTGTGACATTCTTATGGATGTTATACGATGTAGCATAATGTTTCAAGTTATTGCTTTTTCAATTACTCCATCTAAACATAGTTTACTTACTTTTCCTCCACAGTATTGGTATCGGTAGATGAGCTGAATGAAACCATTTGGAGAATAGGTTTGGAAGTCTCCATCGCAGCTACCGCTGACTGTTCTGCTTTCTCTGGAAGAAAACATCCAAAAAATACTATCAAAATAATTTAGAAAATGTATCCAGGTAGCTGAAAAGAGGCATTATATATGTTTTATGAATAGCTTTTATTACACCATCTCTATAATTGTGTTTCTAACATCACCTGCTTGAGAGCTCACGGTCTCTTTGTGCATTTGGTGCCTTTTTTCCATCTTCTGAAGGTCCATTTTGGTAACAAGGTGACATTTGCAGTCATTTGGGAGAGAAAAGCACCACACCTAAACCCAACAGATACAGACATGTCACATAGCTTGTAAAATTACAGTTTCTGTAATTACTGTAACAGTATTAAGGGATGCGTGTCTCAGTCATTAACCTGTCCATCAGTTGAGCCAGTGATGAGGTGCCTGTTAGTCTCTAAGAAGAAGGCACTGAGCAGTGGAGAGGCTAAAGAATTGAAGAATTTGTTGTAAGCAAGTTAGCAGAATAAATATTGCTGCAGCAGTCACTAAACATAAGACTTCACATTTTTTACTTTTATTATTCAACACTACACTACACTAATCCTAACAAAGATCCTCATTTCAAACTGATTTCACTACTTCTAAATCTGCCACCTCGATGATATATATTTAATGACCAGATTCAGGCCATTATGTATCATACTAAAATACTTATCAATAGACAAATTAATTTGCTCTAACATCTTAAACAATATCATACCCGAAAGCACGAAAGACTGGTAGCAAACAGCTTGTGTTTTCAAATCCCAAACCTAAAAAGAGACAAGCCATATACTTTTATTCAAGGTCAGTTACAATATTCGGTATTTGTTATGAAATAATTGTCACTTCAGTACAACACATCATTTGTGAATCTTCAGTCAATACCTTAAATGTGCGATCCTCTGATGTGGTGATGAGAATGTCTTTGTTCCAGGGACAAAACTCTGCAGATGTTAAAGGTCCCAGGTGGCCAGTCAAGGTAGCGATCACTTCATGTTTCTGATTTAGAAAACAAGAATTATACTTTGCTAAGATAAAGTAACCTTTGTTGGCTACTAAACCATCACGACGAAGCAATATTACACATTGTTTAATGGTGATGTGTGTGATGTACATCCAATAAATCATAGTGAAGTATAAAAAAGTACATACAGGTAACTGCCAACCCACGAGCCAAAATGTTTTCAGCAGGGATTTATGTATACTAAGAGGAACTGTAAAAATGTGCATTGTACCTTTGAGTTGAGGATATAAGCAGTTACTCCTGAGCATGCAGCTACTCGCTCATCAGAGAAGCAGAATGAAAGATGGGCAACTTCCCCCAGTAAAGTCCCGATAATAGTTCCAGCTGCAACTTTACCTGATATCAAATCAGAAATTCTCTAAATATTGAAGGAAAAATAAGTTCCACTACACATGAGTATCCTATTTGGTAGTAGGCCACTAGATGGCAAGGTTGTTAAGATTTTCAGTCCACAAAACTATCAGATGTGCAGCATTTGATTCTCCACACATAAACAGAGTATTAAAGCTTATGCAAAAGCAATGTACAATAGCAATGTAACAGTAAATGTAACCTATATAATTAATGTGAATAAATTAACAACTTTGAATTAAACTGATTTTGCAAACAACTAACGAAACTCACCAGTGGATCCAAATATTTACTGTATTGCACTGTTCAAATAGAAACCCATACAAAACCTGTTTTCTTACCCTCCTGTGTTCGTGTCTGGCACAGTTCGATATCCCAGATAATGATGTAATCAGCAGAGGCAGAGCAGAGGAGAACAGGTCTGCATCTTTTTCCAAAGGTCATGGCACTGATCTCACCATGGTGGCCAGTTAGCAGAAGGGGCTGTGGACAAATATTTAAACTGGTAAAATATGCAACATGTTATAACAATATTATGCTATCTGTAGCTTGGGGATAAGTCTCAAACCTATTAACACACTAAGCCATTTTGATTACAATGAAACAGATCATAGTAATGGTTAAATCTATTTTTTCGCTAACAAATCTAAATGGCATTACTAAATGTTATGACCTTGTTTTGTCTCATCAGATTGTGCAGCACAATATATTAAACACAATAGACGTTATGTTAAAGCTTTATAAAGGTATCTTCAGATACAAAACACACTAACGTTAACTGCATTTGTGAGTCGATGTCGATGTGGTGTGCAGTTTGAACCCTTAATGTAGCTTCCTATAGATTAACTTGCAGTATGCCAAGCTATAGCGTTAGTAACATATTACTTAACGCTAGCTAGTTGACAAAGTGAACAAACCTGATTTGTGTCCGTATTATTATAAATCAGCATATCCTTGCCATGTAGTGGTATGCCACAGTAAGAGCGACAGCATGCCAGCTGCCGGTGCGATAATAGTCTATCACAAGTCAAACTCAGCCTTTCAATCATCATTCACGTTAGCTTTACAACAAACCGCATCCGTTTCTGTTGTATGTTAGCCGTGACAAAATGACGCTAATTATTTCTCATTAGTCACATTTAACCTGTACTTCGGTTTTAAATATAACGTTAGTTAAACAAAAATTAGATATTGTCGGGCTAGCTAACTTCAGGGACTTTTAGATTCATCAGCAAGAGGCATGTTAGAGGTTGCTAGGATACGGTATCTATTTCCGGAAACGTCTCACGCGATGTCCGAGTTCACGCAAAACGTGCGTCATCAATGTTTAAAATCTTTATTCCGTGCACTTTTTTGACATCTTGCAAAATGGAAAAGCCAAGAAAATAGTTTTTTAAGCTAATTAAACAGTAATAAATTCAGCTCAACTAGCACGAGGTTAATTCTACCTTTCTCATCTTTCAAATTTTCTGAAATATTTAGCATTTTTCAGAAAAAACATCAGTCATTCAAATGAATGGACGGAATGTTCCAATTTGCAGTGGGAAATTCTGTACAATAGGCGTGCGTGCAAACGGCACAAGTTCAAAACTACCATTCAACATATTGAAATTATTCAAACTTCAACAATTTCAGCTCTGTTGGGCCGTGACTGCCCTCTAGATATTTGCTTTTTCCATTCCGAAGAACGGAGAGTATTTTCTGACCACTCATAGGCCATGGTAGACTTTATGTTAGAACTTCAATCCAAGGTTTAACAAATTAAGAACTTTCTCCATAGGCTAGGCCTACTGAAGTACGAGTATTTAACTTTCTGATACCATTCATAATTTTCAGATCATTGAAATGTGTTTAAACCAGTCACTACTGAATCAGTTTTGTTAAGGACTTACTCAATAGTTAAAACAGGGGCTACTTTCTGAGTTGTTTGGCGTGAAGGAAAATAAAATTGCTGCAGCAGAAAAGACATCAGAGGACGCACGGTCTTAAGTGGATTTCAAGTCATCCTGTTGGACTGGCTAAAGGATAAACGTTTATAAAAAGCATGAATGGAGAAGTGCATGCTGGGAAATGTAGTTCTTGCTTTAGTTAGCGGATATGACGTGTTCGTTGTGTGGCTAGTAGCTGGGTGTCGTCTGCAGTCTGCTTTGCCGTAGTTGGATGAATCGGTCGACGTTGACAGTCCTTGGGATATGACTCTGCTTTTGTAGTAAAGAGCTAAGTTTGCCTAGAACGGTATAACGGGTTGTCAGATTTTTAGAATCGCGTCAGACTAAAGAGAGGAATACGAGTACCGACACGCTCTTTGCGCGAATTCTTTTCTTCAAACTCTTTTTTTTAACAAAAAATATGACTGAAGGTAGAGGGAGCTAACTTAACTTAAGCTCGATGGCTAGCTAGCGTGTCTTCAACTTGTGAATCTCATAACTTAGTCGGTGTGGGCCATAACAACCTTACGAATAATCAAAAAGGGCTGGTAGCTGGGGAGTTGCTAGCCGTTAATGTTAAATTAGCACAGCGGGAAAACAACATTGGGAACCCGACGGAAGTTAAACAGTAAAATTAGCTAGCATAGTGAAGCTAGCCAGGTGGAATTTGTAATATGAAAAAGGCACAGTCTGACATATTGGGTTTTGTTCCTCAAAAAGATATTGTCTACAACAAACTTCTGCCGTACGCAGATAGACTAGATGATGAATCCAATGATATTTTGAGCAAAATAAAAGGAAACTTGGGCCGAGCTGTGCAGCTCAGAGAGATATGGCCCGGTGTGCTTTTCTGGACAAGGAAACTTTCCACGTAAGTAACGCTAATCTGTGGCATCTTAACCTAACATTAAAAGTTGTTGCTCACTTCATATTTCTTTGTGTTGAACGTCAGCAGACTTTAGCGTAATATTATAATGTCACATTTCTCTCTACATTAGCTAATGTTATATATTTGACAGTTGGGTAACACTAAAGATTTGTGTAAAATAGGATACTAAGCTAATATTTGTCCTGACACATTAGCGTTATCTTTTACTGTATAACCTGATGTGTTTTTTTCTGAGGTGTTAGGTGACTGTATATGACTATTGTCTATAACCTAGATAGTGTATCGGATTAGGGACAGCCTGGGTTTCATATCGTGGGACACCGGAGTGTCAAATACACAACCTTGCCACTGTACTAGTTTCAGTTCTGCTTGTGTCCTGCCTTTGGCATGTTCAGCAAGTTAGACAACTCACAACTTAATCACAATAAACAAGGCAGATTTTAAATTCGTGGGCTTATGAGTCTCCTGTGGATTTGCTTCAAGGGATTCCTACTCACACCCCACCCACTTTTTGATATGCAGTGTTTGACCTGGTTGTAGTGTGTGCTATCTGTTGAAAGGTTTCTGCCAAATAGATAAGCATTAATTGTTCATTAGAAGTTTAAATGGAATGAATGGTAGCATTATGTTTTATACACTTTTGCTTGTCTTTTGGTTAATTAATGATTCACATTGCACAAGCAAAGATAATGTCAGTGTGACACTGGATTACTGCTGTTTCATTGTGTTGTACTTGGTTGCTGGGCTGTCTTTAATCCGTTTCAGTCCCCATTGCTGGCGCGTTGCTCTGTCCAAGAGTGAGTCACTGCCGGCTCAGAGAGATGGAAAGTTTACACTGGGGTTGACCCAGATTCTGTTCACTGGTATTTTGGTATTTTAACAATGATACAGGCATTTTTCTTATGGATCAAATATCTAATGCCAAGCTGGATATTGATTCTTAATATTTGGATGTCTTGGCTTGTTATGATTTTCATTTTTTAAATATTTTGTCACCAGTTTATGTTATTACAGGGTCTCTGACTAGTTATGCATTTTGAAACTGGAGTAATATTACTAAATCTACTCTTATTTAGGTACATGAGACTGTATGGGCGCAAGTTCAGCAAAGAAGACCATGTGCTGTTCATCAAGTTGCTCTACGAGCTAGTGACGATCCCCAGATTGGAGATCAGCATGATGCAGGGCTTTGCTCGACTACTCATCAACTTGCTCAAGTAAGACTGGGGCCCATCTGTTTTATTTAATAACTTGTCCATAAGTTGAACATGCAGTTGTTTCATACTTCAAATTTCACAGTAAAAGATCGTCTTAAAATAAATTATTTTTGTTTCCTCTAGAGTTACGTTAGATGATTTTAAAAAAAAAAAAAAAAAAAGTCATGAAAACTCAGCATTGACAATAAATTGTCTGATCTTCTGTATATATTTTTTAATTAGGTAAGATTGCATAATGAGCTAGCATCTGTGTTTATTTTCATCTACCTGTATGTCTGATTCAACTAACAGGAAAAGGGAACTACTGTCAAGGGAGGACCTTGAGTTGCCTTGGAGACCACTGTACGAGCTGCATGACAGGATTCTGTTTTCAAAGACAGAGCATCTGGGCCTCAACTGGTTTCCCAAGTACGCCTCTGCCCATTACTGTTGCTGTTAATATGAGTTTTTTTAAAGCATGTTTGATCATAGACTTTAGAAAACGCTATCGCTTATCAATTAAGGTGTCACTAGATTTAAATTGTACACATCAGAAAATGTTTAACAGCAACATTTGGAAATTAAAAATATGAATGTTTTGTACTATTCTACTATTACTTAGTGCCCATCAGATTCTTTTAGAACCTATACCAATATTCCTTTACCCCTGCAAATTTGTTTTTTTTTTTATTTTCGATTTTGATCACAAAAAAAGTAATTACTGCAGAATACAGATTAGATATTTTGGTTTGTCTGTGCTTTTCCACAGTGAAACACAAGTTATTGAATGACAGGATTCCTATTACTGGAAGAGTCTAGTTTTGCCTAATTGGACCAGTTGTTTGGGAACAAGTGGAACATATTTTATATCACATACCCTTCATAACTGTACTGTACATGGAATTATGTCTACTGTGTCCTTTACACGTAGTACAGTTTAGATGTCAGTTTACCTTATGCAAGACACTTGGGGAATTCTTTATGAAGTTCTTAGCAAGCAGTGCGAGGTGCTCTTTTATGGTGCTATGGGAACATTGTATGCTTATTCCTTAAATGCATTGTTATTGCATCACTTTTATTTTACAACTAATGACAGCAAGCTGCTTTGGCTGATTGCCAGCTTACCTCTTTTAAAACTATACTAATGCGCACAAAACATAATGATTATGTAATAAATTCTTAGGTTGATGCTTAGTATGTTCATATTTTGAGTGATTGGCACTCTGTTGTGTGCTGAATGTGTTCTTTATGCCTTTGTCTCTTTTCACATTCAGTTCTCCACGGCTTCGTTCATCCTCTAAACTCATAATGCTAAAATTGGTTCAGAGGTGGTAAGGACAGTATTTCTCTTTGTGTTTTACTTAATTCATCCTTTCAGGCATTTACTTTTTTGTTGTGCATCGCATGTGAACAAAAATTATATATATACACCCCATATGCAGCTTGTCACAAAAATCAAGATTTAATGTTAATCAATGTTAACATTTCACTCATATTTGAGACTGTCGCACTGCAGCTAACAGAATTTTGACCATTCTCCCTTTCCTTCATATCTACTATGATGGACTGATAATGGAGAGTTTAATATTTATTTCATAGTTTGAGTTTTATAATGCATTATATAGCATTTATTACTTCATAAGCTTAGTTGTGGTTTTAGTGTTTACATTAATGAACTCTCGACACTTGTCTTTATTTTGGCCTTGCTCAAGGGAGGTAGCCATGTTATCTGTAATATGCATTTCCTTCTGTCTTGGAATGTGTTGAGACAAACATAAGGGTTCACTTCAATTCAGATACTGATGCCATGTAGGGTAGCCAGGGGTTCCTTCACCCTAAGAGTCTAAGTGTTTTGTAATGGGACATCCCCTTGTAGTTTGCAGTGCATGATTTTGACCCTAGCTTTGTGCGTTGTGGGCTTAAAGCATTAAAGACTGGCCTAGAATAACCCATTTAAATCGCTGCTTGCAGAGGGTCACCCATAATTCAGCTATTGTTAGAGTATTAAACATGGAGTATGTTGGCTTCAAAAAGACGTGTGTGATCTGGGAACAAATAACCAGTTGTTAATTTGGCAGGACATTTCCAACAAGGCATGATTTCAGCTTGCGTGTGAGCTGATAGGTTGAATTGTGGGCAAGGCGCTCCAAAGCTGTGGTTATATCAGTCCTGAGCTTTCAACACAGCTTTGTATGAGCTGCATGACAGGATACTGTTTTTAAAGACAGAGCATCTGGGCCTCAACTGGTTTCCCAAGTATGCCTCTGCCCATTACTGTTGCTGTTAATATAAGTTTTTTTTAAAGCATGTTTGATCATAGGTGTCACTAGATTTAAACTGTACACATGGTACATCAGAAAATGTTTAACAGCAACATTTGGAAATGAAAAATATGAATGTTTTGTACTATTCTACTACTACTTAGTGCCCATCAGATTCTTTTACACAGTTTGTCGTTTACCGTCCCATAACCACCTTTGACAAGTTCTAGAAGTGACTGAATTTATAGTGACATGCTGTGAATGGACAGTCAAGCAAATATTAACAAGAATCAGTATATTAGCATGATGCCAGCCAGGAAGGTCTACTACTATTGCCAACAATTACTGTTTTTACTTTTGGTAAAGCAATTGTAGTCTCTTAATGCAGTTTTATTACAGTCTTGTCACCATACACTAGACTTTATGGATTTTTTTTCCCAGCACACCATTCAAAAGTGTTAAAAAGTTTCTATGCATGCAATAAAAGTCAAATTGCATTTGTGTGGAGATTGATTGTAACTCTAACATTACTTTATCACTGTTTGGACACGTGCATCATTTTTTTCATTTTCTTTTATTACAGCTCGGTAGAAAGTGTCTTGAAAACCCTTGTAAAGAGCTGCAGACCGTAAGTACATCTTAATGTCATTATCTATTAATACTCTGTCTTATCTTTACATTTAGGCTCCTGCAAGGCTTTGTTACAATTTCAGGAAAATAGTTTTGTAAAAATTGTTGCTATATTAGTGTTAGAATTCAAAGATCAATGTTTGTTGACTCGACAGATCTAATGGAATAGTATTTGTATCTGGGAAATTAAAGTTGTCTATAGCTGAATTGATATGAAAGTGACGTCTGTTTAAATGTTGGATGCTGTAGTGGGTGAATGAGTTTAAAATGCTTTATCATCCCAATGCCTTAATGTCAGCAGCAGGTCCCTGTCCCTCTCTTCACCAAGGTTGTGCGCATGTAGATATCTTAGGCGAGTACTAGAACTCATCCCTCAGTTTGCACTTAGGCAGATAATCCAATTATCTTATCTAATTTGGTCTCGTGTGAGAGTTTCCTGTTACTGTGAGAAAGCAGAGTGATTTGTGGTCAGCTGCTGAGACACTGTGGATCAGCAATGAGACAGAGGGAAGTAGCTTTGGTTGGAAGTAACAGTTTTTCCAAAGGCCACCTTTGGTTTTGGAACTGCTGTGGAGACTAGGTGAGCTGAAATAACCTGCAGGGTTTACACAAGCACATAATGCACCGTGAAAAATCCCCCTGTGGGCCCATGAGCCCAGTGGAACCACAGGATTTACAGCTAACAGCAAAAATGTGCTAGGTGTGACTTGTAGTATTGGAAAATTGAGCTCCATCATCAGAATTTCAGCAGCTCCTGGTTTGTACATTTCAGTCTTCTTTCTGTAATATGAACGTAATAAAAATATACACATAGTCTTGACAAAGGGAAACTCAAACACTCGATAATTCATGATCGTGTGTTATTGTGTTGAATTGAATGAATGTATCTTGGGTTTTTCTTACACTTTGAAAATAAAATATGGTTGCGTGGGTTAAGGGTTGCGAGGATGTTGTTTGAAAAGAACCTTAGAGTCTTGTACATATTCGTAGAGCTCTGTAAGTTGCTCTGCTGGTTGAGAAACTGCAAGTGGCCATTCCGTATGTTCTAGGGCTGGGCAATAGACTGATTTTATGGATTAATTTGAATGTGTAGATTACATTGACTTGTTTGAATGAAAAACTTTTTTCTCTTTAACATCCGCTGACGTTCCCCTCTGGGCTCAGCCCCTCCCCCTGTGCGTTTGCCGTATTTGAGATACGCAAACAATATGGTAGCAAGCAGGGAAGAACTCGTTCCCAAGAAAGGCACAGTGTCATTCGTAATTTGGAATTGGTTCGGTTATTCTGTGTCAGACGCAGAACAAACAACACCCCACTGCAAAGTGTGTTTGATGTCTGTTGCTAGCAAAGGCAGCAGTATGACCAATTTACTGCAGCACCTCAAACAGAGGCATGCTGCCAAGTGGGAGAGATGTTGCACCCTACGAAATGAATAAGACCGCGGCAGCACAAGCACACCCGCCGGTGAAAAAATTATTATATAAATTTAAATCGTAAATCTGATTTTTTTTTTTTTTTGTGAAGAAAATCTGGGATTCTTTTTTTTTTTTTTAGGCCATATCGCCCAGCCCTAGTATGTACCCATTCATAAGTTGATGAATGATGTTAATGTCATCTCCAAATAACTGTCATTGGTGTACTTTTGAGAGAAATATATCTTATTGTGGTTCTCTCTGTTCCTACAGGTATTTTTCTGAGTCTGCTACTCAGGAGATGCTTGATGAGTGGAGACCACTGCTGTGTCCCTTTGATGTCACCATGCAAAAAGCAATAAGCAACTTTGAGCTCTTTCTTCCCACAACTCTGCCTCCAGAGCTGCACCACAAGGGGTTCAAGTAAGAAGCTTCTCATCTTCTCATACATTGGATTTCAGGTTTTCTCTGTAATTAACACTAAATTATTTAGTTCTTTATAGAAAATGTTTTTGAAATGATTAGAAAGTGTTCTGAGTTATGGACCTGTGAAATAATGCAGTTTTACACGGGTATACCTCTTTAACATTGTTGGTGAGGAGTATGAATGAGGTGAAACTGCTTTGTTAGGAATTCCTACAGACACTGAACTCTTTCCAGAACTAGTCTTTCCCCAGCCACAACCCTACTTTAAGGTGAAGCATGTGCACTTGTTGTTTTCTTCTTTTATAACGATTTGTTTCACTTTCAGGTTGTGGTTTGACGAGTTGATCAGTTTATGGGTGTCTGTTCAGAATCTTCCAAGCTGGGAAGTGGTGAGTAGACTTTTTCTGAAAAAAAAAAAGTTTGAACATATGGACAAGACAATGTCTGTCTTCCATGTTTGACATGTTTTCCTACATCTTTGCAGCATCTGGTCAACCTGTTTGCTCGCTTGGCTAATGACAACATTGGCTACATTGACTGGGACCCTTATATTCCTAAGGTTTGTTGCCCTCTTTTTGTAAATAACCCCTTTCCACCACCCACTGTACAAATGAGTACTTGTTTGTTTTGAAGTTTGTGTCACATGCCTCCCACATATGGCCTGACCTTTGTGAGTTTGGCTCATGGTAGTTTATTTCATGGCCATTGCAGTCAGAGAAACAACTATCAAGTTTCGTTGTTGCATACTGTTGACCACTGATGGCAATGTGACTTGCATCATGTTTGTGTATCAACTGAGTGACTGTTTTGATCCATGCTTTTTGATGAGGCCATGAGCCTGCATTGCTGATAAACATAAAAATGCTCTGCTGACCTGTTAAATATTGGTATTATGATTATTTTTTAACAAATAACTCTAAATCAAAATAATACAATATTAAATGACATTAACTTTTTTTGTTTTTTTTTTTTACATTTCAGATTTTCACAAGAATTTTGAGGAGTTTAAATCTCCCTGTGGGGACCAGTCAGATGATAGTATCACGATACGTCACCAACGCCTACGACATCAGCCATGTGGTCCTTTGGGTCTCAGCCCTCCTGGTAAGTTCAGTTCAGATACTTTTATGTAAATAATTTCAGCTGATGTAACTCTAGAAAACTTTCTCTGTTGACCCACTGGTGTTGTTTTCAGGGAGGACCCAGCAAACAAGCTCAAGCACATCTCAGTGGCCTTTTCAGCAGTATTACATCTTTCTTCCACCCATCAAACCATGGCCGCTGGTTGGTGAGTCACTTTTTAGTTTAAAAATATGAGTTACCAGCTTGTTCCAAGTATAATTCTAGCATCGTCTTAACATGGCTTAACAGGGCACATGGTAGCACCATTTACTATGACAAAGGGCGCAGTCACTCCAGAGTCTCACTGGCTATCTAGGTTTACATCAGTGTCTAATTCAAAAATAACGGGACGATGTGAGTGAGATGTGCTGCAGTGCTATTAAAGGTCACTGGGAACCAAGCCACATGCCTTTCTGTTTTGAGGATCCCCCTCCACTTGATTTGAAGCACCACAGGCAGCAACTTGTCCTGATATACAAACCTTTATTTTTGGCAGAGCTACAACTATGTGTGTATTCTAGGCTGCTACTTGGAAATGCATGAGGTGTTTGTCAACTTGGCTGTAGTTTTTTTTTTTTTTTTTTTTTTACATGTAAACAATGTTTTGCAATAAGAAGCACTTCCGATTTCAAGTCATAATACGTGATCATGGGTAACCCGGAATGTTCATGTCTTTTCAATGTCCACACTAGCCACTTACTGAAAGGAATGTACTAAATGAGTGGGTTTTTTTTTTTTTTATTTGTTTTTTTTTCCTGATAAAACATCCTGAACCTCAACTGATGTTTTTTGTTCTAAAGTCATTGCATAGTTTGAAAATATGTGCAAGACAAGAAGACAGAAGTTATGTTTACATTGTACTGGTTTGTTTTTGTATGTTCATTATGTCATCTGTTTCACCAGTTGCTTCAGGCAACATCCTCTACCCTCTCCATTTGTCCAGACTACATGGTGGCACACTGTCCACCTGTGTGTCACCCCTTTGTCATGTATCTGTCTTTCTATCCCTCTGTCCTCATGTCCAGGTGAAGCTTATGAAGCTGCTCCAACGCCTCCCAGCTAGTGTGGTACGGCGGCTGCACCGGGAGCGCTACAGAAAGCCCACATGGTTAACACCAATACCAGACAGTCACAAGCTCACAGAGGAGGATATCACAGACTTTGTGGAGAGTATGATGCAGCCGGTCCTGCTGGCCATGTTCAGCAAGACAGGGAGTTTAGATGCTGCCCAGGCCTTGCAAAATCTGGCTCTAATGAGGCCTGAGTTGGTCATTCCCCCTGTGCTGGAGAAGTAAGTTTGTACTGAACTATAGAATCTCAAGGATAACTCTTTGACCCAAGTTCCCATTCCTATAAATCGGCAGTGTTGTTGCTAGTTTTCTGCTTTAGATAAGCAACAAGGCCACTTTTTTAAATGAACACAAAGGATTAATTGTTCACTGTCTCTAAACATAGAACATACCCTGCTCTGGAGACTCTAACAGAGCCCCATCAGCTGACAGCCACTCTGAGCTGCATGATTGGTGTGGCACGTAGCCTCGTATCAGGTGGGCAGCGCTTTCCGGAGGGGCCCACTCACATGTTACCGCTGCTGATGAGGGCTCTGCCAGGCGTTGACCCTAATGACTTCAGCAAGTGCATGGTGTGTGGCAGTGTTTTTCATGAATACCTTCTTCCTGCACTCTTTTTGGTGGCTTACAGCTGATATAAAGATTGTACCTGTGCCTACAGATCACATTCCAATTTATTGCTACGTTTGTGACTCTTGTGCCTTTGGTGGACTGTTCGTCTGCCCTACATGAAAAAACTGACTTGACAGAGGTGAAACCCTGTTTTTTTTTTTTTTTTTTTTTTTTCTCTTCTCCAATTTACATAATTAATCGCACATTCTGAAATGATTTTTGCATATCGCTGTTACATACTTTTGTATGACTTTTAGGTGGAACGAGAGATGTGCTCTGCTTCAGCTGAATTTGAAGACTTTGTGCTGCAATTCATGGACAGGTATGATAAAGAACATTGCCTGCACAACTGCAGCTCTGTATACCTGATTTATTTGAACACACATGAACATGAGCTGTTCCTTACTCACTTGATCATTTTTGTCATTGGACTTATGAGCCAAAAAAAAAAAATACAAAAATACAGTTTTTTATGTTGCAGTTTATGCAAAAAATTAAACAGATATAGCTCCTCAACCAAGAGTATTTCTGAGTGCTAAAATATCTCTACATTTGAATACCTGTTTTCATTTTTTTGCACAGATGCTTTGCACTGATAGATAGCAGCACTCTGGAACAAACTCGCGAAGAAACAGAAACAGAGAAAATGACTCATTTGGAGAGTCTGGTAGAGCTTGGCCTGTCGTCCACCTTTAGCACCATCCTCACACAGTGTTCCTTGGACATCTTCAAGGTTAAGACTGTCCACATACCTGTCTCATTTCAGTCTTTATTCCATAATTTACATATGTGTATATAAACATACAGATATGAACACAATTTATCCCATTCTTTTAACAGGTGGCTCTGGAAAAAGTGTTCAACTTTGCAACCACCAACATCTTTGAGACACGTGTGGCTGGAAGAATGGTGGCTGACATGTGCAGAGCTGCTGCCAAGGTCAGTCCTGTCCAGTCAAACTATTCATGTGGGTCCAAAGCATTAATTTCTCTTATAGCAGCTTATTAGTTTACCATCTTCATCATCACTATGCTTCTGTTTTCAGTGTCACCCTGCAGAGTCACTCAAGATGTTTGTGCCACACTGCTGTAACGCCATAAACCAAATTGCTGTCAGTAAGTGCTCACCAAACAGGAATAAACATTTCTATAAGACGAGGTTTTTGTATGCATGGCTTGTGTTTGCTTCCACGGTCTTTCTCATTTGCCCGACATACTGTTTACCAGATGAGGAAGTGCTGAATGAGGAGGAGCTTGACAAGGAGCTCTTGTGGAATCTCCAGCTACTGTCTGAGGTGATTTAGACCAAGCCGAACCCCTAACTTTCTGTAATTACCAACACTGTCTTTCTATAATCCTGACAGCGGTTTTTTTTTTTTTTTCCCCTTCTCACCATGTGGACCTCAGGTGACTCGAGTGGACGGTGACAAGATCCTGCGTTATCGATCTGACCTGGTCCAGGTTTTGCAGTTGACGCTTCACCTCAAATGTAAACAGGGCTACACACTGGCTTGCAACCTGCTCCACCACATCCTTCGTTCTTCTGCCCTTATCTACCCCACAGAGTACTGCAGTGTGCCAGGAGGGTTCAACCAACCAATCAGTGACTACCTACCTATCAAGGTACTAATATTGATTGATGCAGTATATTTGAACCTCAGTCAACTTTAACAATCACCTTTCTTTCACTGAAAATTGGAAGTAATGTTGCTTTATTTTGGATGTTCCACATGTCTGTCAGGTAGATTTGTACTTAAAAACGTTATGACCACATGTTCACTCAGTGAGAGATTGTGTTTTAGAAGACACAAAAGTTGCAGACATTTGTCCTTGAACCACATAAGTCAGGAAACCCTCACTTGCACTCACTGACCTGGTTTAATAGGGTGCCTGCTCCAGTCTTTAGATAGTTAGCCAGCGAACACAGTCTGTTCTTTGATCCCATTAAGTTTCTTCCCAGAGTGGGGAGGCATGGACAGTGGATCACTTGGCTGGATTACTGTCTCCTGCAGCACAGAACAAATGAGTCTCACTTGTGGGTTTTACAGTTATCAGTAGTAATGCAGGGCTGCAGGAATGTGTTAGAGGTTGTATCAGTCTTTCAGTGGTCTGCCATTTATGGTGGAGGTCATCCATTATCTATACCTCTTACTCCTGTCAAAGGTCACAGGGTGGCCCAGAGCCAATCCCAGCTGAAACTGGCTGAGCGGTGGGGTACACCATGGGCACTAATCTATCACAGGAATTATGATGTTAATAAATAAATATAACTATGATACAAGCTGAGACTGGCTTTGCTTTTACCCTGATTACAAATGCATAATGAATTTATAAGTTGTGGCACAAAAAAGTAATTGTTTTTATTGTGGTGTTAATGAGCCTAATATTATACTTAACGTTTGCTTTTGTTTTTAACCCACGCAGGATTGGGGTCGACCTGGGGATCTTTGGAATTTGGATATCCAGTGGCATGTGCCCAGTGTTGAGGAGACTTCCTTTGCTTTCTATTTACTGGACCTGATCCTCCAGCCTGAACTGCAGCGCCTTCAGAGATTTGCACTGGGAGAACAGGACATGAGCAGGTAATGAGGAACAACTCTGACTGCTTCTCTGTGCTCCTGAGAGAAATTAGTCTCTGAGTTCCGAAGTCTGCAGTCATTGGAGTGTATTTAGTCCATTTTTGTTTAGCCTGAGTATGATGCATATATTTAAGATAGGTTCTGCTTCTGTGTTTTTCAGAGATGATGTGCTACAGAGCCTGACCATTGTGCAGCACTGCCTTCTGGGAGCTGGAAGCCTGATGCCTCCCCTGAAAGGAGAGCCCATTCCTGAACTGTAAGCAGTTGCAGTCACATGCCCAACTTTTCTCCTAAGCACAAGAATGATGTGGTGTTGTGGTTAACAAATATAAAAGTGTCTTTTAGAAAACTAGATAACAAATGTGCTGAGTTCTTTGGAGGACGTTACCAAGGAGTTTGTTAATTTCACATATGGTAGAGGAAACTCAGTCTACCAGTAATGGCTTATATTCTATTTAAGTACATGGCTTAGAAGCCGTATGAGTTACTTATTCCTAAGGACTGAATGATGGACTTAATATAAGACAGATCTTTTTAGGTGCGTCCTTATTTCCACACAATGTATTTTTAGGCATCATTTTAAAGATTACATTGTTTAGTTGGCTTTGTACTTGCTTTTTTTCCCCAGGGTGCATAGCATGGTGATTCTAGATGAGACCACCCTCTATACAGGAATGGAGTATGGTAAGCAAGTTACTTTTTGAGAACTGTTGAGTGATAAAAGTTTTAGTAAATTCTTACACAGTAATGTTACCTCCACATGCAGATGAGTCCAGAGAGAATTACAGAGATGCTGTCTGTCGTGTGATGAGACAGCTGCTGCGTAAGTATTCACTCAGTTATTCTGTCTCAGGCTTCTTCATTTCACAGCCATGGCATTAAACACACTGTATTCACATTCAGTTTAACAGGCAGGTTTATAATATCTGTGGGTCTTTCTTCTGCTGTTACCTCTTCTTGCAGATTACATACTGGAGCACTCTGAAGATGACACCAAGTCTCTTTTCTCTATTATCAAGGTGGGCAAGCAGCACGCATGATAGCTTGTATTGTTTTAACTATCAACGCTGGGTATAATATCCAATGTTTTGTCAGCGTTTAGGCTATGGAGCACAATTGCCCTGTTGCACTTTTCCACCCTTTCAACCAGCATTTGCTGATATAGTTGGCTCATGTCTATAAAGTTAGATTGAATTATAAATCGCTTAGACAATATACACTTGCCTGATATCTTTTGGAAAACCTATCACTGTGTGCAAGTTGCTGTGTTGGACACTGTGTAGACATAGGTTTTAAACTGAATTTATTTGACTCTTGGTTGCCATTTTGAACTGCTCAAAGTCTCAAACACAGGCTATTACCAATAGCTAATGTACTGATCCTGTCACCCAACACTTATCAATATTTTTGTCTTCATTTCCTTAGATTATCAGTGACCTGTTGCACTTCAAAGGTTCTCACAAACAGGAGTTTGACTCCCGCTGGAAGAGCTTCAATCTTGTGAAGAAGTCAATGGAAAACAGAGTAAGAAGTTCTTTGTACTTATACTGTTTTTTTTAATGTTGTTATCACTGTAGGAATTCCTAAACCATTCACCATCTTCCTCTAACCTTAGATTAGATGCATTGATATTAGAGCTTATGTTTAAACTGACAACTAAAAATGACACCATATATTTGCAGCTTCATGGCAGAAAGCAGCACATCAGAGCTCTGCTAATAGACAGAGTCATGCTCCAACATGAGGTAAGTTGTTAATATGGAAATTCATCTTTTTGATTTTGTGTTTTACTATTTCTGAATTTGAGTTTTTGTACCAATCAGCTGCGAAAGCTGACAGTAGAAGGATGTCAGTACAGGAGCATTCACCAGGAGCTGATGAGAGACCTGTTGAGGCTTTCCACCAGCACTTACAGTCAGGTGAGTACCACAGAACATCCAATCTGTTGTCCTCATCTTATTAGAATATTGCTATATTTATGTCGTTTCAGCTTTTTTTTTTTCTTTTTTTCTTTTTTTTGTAACCATATCATTACAGACTAGCCTTTATTCATCAAAAATGAAAAAGACATCTGACTAACGTGCATTGCACAGCTGACATTTTCTTACGTTCCAGGTGCGCAGCAAGGCTCAAAATGTGTTGTTCACTGCACTAGGAACGTACAATTTCTGCTGCAGAGATCTTATCCCTCATGTGCTAGAGTTTCTCAACCCAGACAACAGCAGTGTCACACAGCAGCAGTTTAAAGTAGGACACACCTCTTGCCCTTCACTACAAACAGTTTGAAATCATTATTTTCAATTTCATATTTAGGAGTATATGTTTATACTTGCTTCATGTGCTATATCTGAACATCTCCAGGGTGCCTTGTACTGTCTTCTTGGGAATCATAGTGGAGTATGCCTAGCCAATCTGCACGACTGGGAGTGCATTATACTGACATGGCCGGCCATTGTACGCTCTGGCCTCAGCTCAGCCATGTCTCTGGAGAAGCCCTCCATTGTGCGACTCTTTGATGACCTTGCAGACAAAATTCATCGGCAGTATGAAACCATTGGCATCGACTTCTCTGTGAGAAAAACACCAACAGCACTTTCACAAATTAATCCATGGTCAAAGGCAATTGCAATATTGAGTAAAAATTTTCTTTGTAGTATTTCGGTGTAAATGAGCCATATGGGTGGTGCATCTTTAACATCAAAATGTTTCTTTGTTTCTCCAGTTTTTCTCTTATAACTGTGGGAAACCTTTGACTGACATTGATCTTACTACTACTTACTCTATTCACATACACAGCGATTCTCGAAAGCTAGTCAAACATAGGTAAACATAATGGCAATGTGACTCTGCTCTTAGCCTGAGCCTGGACTCTGGCATACATTAGATATGCAAAGGAAGGAGATGATATTGTATTGTCTCCACGTCTGAGCTCGATTTCAGTAACAAATCACTCCTTCTTAATGGGGCTTGGTTTAGGTTTCCTCCCCCCCTACATGTACATGGATGAATTATTTTTCAATATGTTTTGTCAATCCTTTTCTTTTAGATCCCTGATGTGTGCGATGCTGTGGCCAAACAACTTATGATTACTGGCAATCCTTTTCCTGAGGATGCTGTTGCTTCAGAAGAAGAAGCAGCAGAAGGCCTAAAGAGACAGCAGCTTAAGAATTCAGAGTCTGTTGAGTGAGTTCACAATTTTTTGACTATAAAGATGCTTAACTTGGAGACTGCAGTTCACAACTCGCTCTTTTGGCTTTGCAGAATAAAACACGTAACAATTTGAAGTATAGACACATAACAGATCAGTTAATATGATTTGCTTACTCTGAATCCAGCCTTAATACCTGTAAGATAGGACAAGATTCAAGGGTACATAAGTGCAAATGCTAATATTGTTCAACATTTTTATAGGAAATACAAACAGCTCATTGCTGATCTGCTGGATTGCCTCAGCAACAGGAACTTGTAAGTTAATTTAATAATATATAATATAAAATAATCAAATCATTTTTACACTGTATTACAGTCTCTAACACCTACTTTGTTTAACATTCCAGGCCTTGGAAGTTCGAACACATATCAATTGGCTTCCTGTCATTGCTGCTCAGAGATGACCACCAACTCCCATCACCTGCTGTTACATTCTTCGTCAAAAGCCTCAACCATGACTCTCTCTATGTCCGCAAGGTCTGCAGTGCACAAATTATGAGATATGTAGTAGTTCTGCGGTTCAACAGCATATCCAGTTCCAGTCTTTCCTGTGGACGTTTTGTTTGAAATGTCTTATTTTGTCCATTAGGTGGCAATATCAGCTGTGGCCGGAATCATGAAACAAATAAAGAGACCACACAAGAAAATCCCTGTCAGCCCCTCTGATCTTTGTAAGCATCTTAATGTTTTAAGTAGTGTTGTTGTCTATGGATGTTAGTTTGTGTAACCCATTTGCATTCTAATCATAGTTTTTGACACTTTTCTTTGAAAATCTTTACTTAATTTTGGTAGGTGAAGTGAAGGAGCTAAGTGCTATTGTAGCCGGGGACCGTCCTGACAACCAGTGGCTCCAGTATGACAGCAGTAGCCTACCACGCACACAGCAGGACTGGGATCGCTGTGTGTTTGTGGAAAAGACTCACTGGGGATACTACTGCTGGCCAAGGTTCTCATTTTATGTTGAATTTTGTTCATATGTTCCTCTCTTGATATGTTTCAAGGTGTCTCTTTGTCTGTGAAATTTAACATCATTTTCGTTCTCGCCTCATTATTGTTGTCTAGAAAACTGATGATGTATGCACCACTGGAGGAGCAGCCTAAACAGAACCTTACCAGAGAGGAAATGACTGAGGTATGTGCACAACCACACACAGCCCCACCTCTCAAAATTCAATAACAATTCAATAACTGCATCTTGTGAAATTCATTTTCATGACCTTTCCAACAGAGGGAGCAGATAATGTTTGACCATTTCTCAGACCCGGTGTTCATCAACCAGTTCATCGAATTTCTTTCTCTTGAAGACCGTAAGGGCAAGGACAAGTTTAGCCCCCGCAGGTTCTGTTTGTTCAAGGTGAAACAGTAATTTCAGATGTAAAAGAAAACAACAGCCAAGTAAAAAAAATGTAAAAAGTTAGCAAATTAAAAAAAGAAAAAAAAAAGAACTGTTATTCTTTTGTTATTTCAGGGACTGTTTCGCAATTTCAGTGATGCCTTTCTGCCTATTCTGCGGCCACACATGGAACGCCTAGTGGCTGATTCCCACGAGAGCAAGCAGCGCTGTGTTGCAGAGATCATCTCTGGACTGATCAGAGGCTGCAAGCATTGGAGCTACTCAAGGGTATGTATTTGAAATGTTTACGTAGCATGGTGCTGATATGTTCGACGTTCCTTAGGTCAGTCTCTGGGCAATACCTTTTCTAAAAATACTATGTATGATTTTGTCATGTTATGTCTAGATATTACGGTGCAAGTCTTCAGACTTCTGCTCTGTTTACAGGTTGAAAGCCTATGGGAGCTTTTGTGTCCACTGCTCCGTACTGCCCTGTCAAATATCACAATAGAAACCTATGCAGACTGGGGCACCTGCATCGCTACAGCATGTGTAAGCATTGTGTTCATTCACATGTATTATATCTTTTTCCTTCCCTTTGGCAGATGTGTATCCCTTATTCTTCCTTCCATAAGACCTTGTTGTGTCTGTCTTTTACAGGAGAGCAGAGACCCACGCAAACTTCACTGGCTGTTTGAGATGCTGATGGAGTCTCCAGTCAATGGAGAGGGGGGTTCTTTTGTCGATGCCTGGTGAGTAGAAAGGTGGCTGTGTTAAACAGAAAATTTTAAGTAACCCACAGGCTCTGATTTTGCTTTGTTTTCTCTCCCAGTCGTCTGTATGTGCTGCAGGGAGGCCTGGCTCAGCAGGAGTGGCGTGTTCCAGAGCTTCTCCACAGATTGCTACAATACCTGGAACCAAAACTCACACAGGTTTACAAGAATGTTCGGGAACGAATTGGCAGGTTAGGTCATTCTTGCAACGTGAACATAAATGTATGTTTGTATAATGATTTGTATAACTTTTGATTGACCTTTTTTAACATCTTTCTGTGTTTTTGTGTCTCATTTTCTTTGATTTGGCTTCTATCTAGTGTGCTCACGTATATCTTCATGATTGATGTCAACTTGCCATGTACCCAGCCAACGACCTCCCCGCACATCTCAGACTTCACAGAGCGAATTCTGTTGCAGCTAAAGCCTCTAATTGAGGGCGATGAGGAAATCCAGAACCATGTGGTGGAGGAGAATGAGGTGGAAGAGCAGGATGAGAGGACACAAGCCATCAAGCTGCTCAAGACAGGTGGGTTAGCAGTTCTATATTCGCCTTTTCTCCGTCACCATCTCTTTTTAAAGCAGTGAAAGCTCCCTAAACATAAAACATCTGTCTGTACTTCTAAACGCAGTGCTCAAGTGGCAGATTGCAAGTGCTGGCCGCTCCTTTTCCACTGCTCTCCCAGAACAGCTGCAGTTGCTTCCCCTGCTCTTCAAGGTGAAATACTCACTCATTCAACAAGTGTCATTTTTTTCTTCTGAATGTATACCCTCAAAAATCAGCCCTGTCCACCTGTTAACCCATGTCTGTTCTGTGCTCTAGATTGCTCCAGTTGAAAATGATGACAATTATGATGAGCTGAAGAAGGATGCAAAGACCTGCCTGTCTCTAATGTCTCAGGGACTCCTCTACACAGAGCAGATCCCCATGGTCCTCAGTGTCCTGCAGGAGGTGAGTCATCCAGCAGCTGTGACTGATCCTCAATATGTTACAACATACAAGATTAATAAACAAAAAGACCGAAGGTACTGACAACTGAATTGAGTCGTTCCTAAATTATTCTGTAGCATAATATATTGATCTAGTATTTCTATCCAGTGTCATATTGTATGTTACTTCCAGAAAAACAAATCAGAAAATAACAGTATGCTGGAGGATTCCCTATGCATGAGATCGACTGCTGGACATTGTGTTCATTAAATCTGGTTTAATATTGTATACACTTTTAACATGAGAGGCATGCTCCTGAGGCAGAGCCTATCCAGGGTATGGTCTGTTCCTCTTGTGAAACAAATGCTCAGAGTGTGTTACTGATATGGGATGGGTTTACTGCTGTGTGTTGCAGATTGCTGGCAGCAGCTCCTGGCATGCTCGCTACACGGTGCTCACATACCTCCAGATTATGGTTTTTTACAACCTGTTTACCTTCATGAGTGACCAGAAAGCAATGAACGATGTGAGGACACTGGTAATACGACTGCTGGAGGATGAGCAGCTGGAGGTAAAAAGCATTTATTCCCAGCAGTCTGACATTAAATTCATTCCAAATATAAAGATATGACATGGTAGTCTGATAATATAATAAATGCCAAACTGTTGGCCAGTGCATGCAGGCACTCTCATTGTCTTTCAGCTTAACTGTAGTGATTCAGCACTCTCCTCTTGGCTCTCTACTCTTTTTTTTCCCTCTACCTGTCACTATGGAAACCACAGGCTGCAGTAATCTGTTGCTATGGAGATAACGTTCAGATTGAAGGCGAATGAGAGGGAGGGGGATGGAGTAGAGACAAAGGAGACGATGGGGATGGATGAAAGTAGCCATTTTTATTCGGCCTCTTAAACTAACCTAACCTTCAGAATCACCTTTATTAGAGAAATACGGGTTCACTCATTTCAGCTTAACTGACAGTGGTGCCAGGCCACATCTTATCCATGATTCTTATTACTATACTTCTAAGCAGAGGTACATATTTCACACAAAACACCAAACTTATCTCATGAGAAGACTACATTTCTTTTTTATAAGAAAAAATACTGTTAAAACTGAAACATTTGTAACGATAAAACATGCACCTAAGAGGAGCTATAACCTATTTGCCCTAGTGATCCTAATTAATCTAAGAGTCCTTTCCTCTGGAGAGCGTTGCTAAAAGAGATGCATGTTAGCCATTTAAAGATTTACCTTCTTCTTACTGAGAATTCCACTGAGAAAAGAGCCATTAAAGGTGCAACCATTTTAGCCCAAATATAGCAAAACATTCCCACACACATATCCACCCCCAGTCCCCAGCTGGCCAATGTACAAACTAGTGGAGCACCCTGCCTGATGACATTGTTGCTATGGTATGTGGTGAAAGAGGTTATCAGTAAGGTTCTGGGGCTTTGTGTTAGTATGGACAATAAAAGACAAAGAGGTTGCACTGTTTAAATTATGCCACTTATGGTCAGAAAATTTAAGACAATTTCAAGATCAGAGGCATTGAGTCTTTAAAGTCAGGGAAATATATATTTTGGGCATTAAATTGGTCACAAAACACAGTAAATCAACCAGAAAAAACATATATGCAAATAATAATAAGAAAATAAGTTTATTCAAACAAATACAGGAACATAACCAAAAGTGGCACTTCATTTCTGTAATAGGACTTCGCATTGTTATTTAGAAGGCATACAGTGTGAAATGTATGTCCTCTGCAAATCTTTATTACTTTGATGGATGAGCACAATTACTGGGGTGTACTGGGAAAAGAGGAAAGTCTTAAAAAAAAGAAAAAAAAGAGCCAGAGCATGGCTCAAGAAGTGTGGAGCCACAGTATTGATCCACACAAACGGAAGGCTTAAGTGTTACATTCTTTGTATGACTCTTTATCTTTTAGCACATAGTAGCCTTAACCTTCATTTGTAAGTGTTAAGTGGCCCTTTACATTCTAATGTTTTTGGAGTTAATTTTTATAATATACTAAGTAAATTATATCATTGAAGTATCCGTTTAACAGAAAATTCTGAGACCACATTCGACTTGTTTATTCTTTTTTTATTTTTATTTTTATTTTTTTCCCTCTCAGGACAAAATTATGTTAATTACCCACAGAAAATTCCAGAATAATCATCTTTTTAATCTGTTAACTCAATTGGACCATTACAATGTTGAAATTAATATTCAACTTTAGCGGAAATTTCCCATCTCATCTTTTGGCCTTTGTCTTCTAGGTAAGAGAAATGGCTGCCACTACACTAAGTGGCTTTCTCCAGTGTAATTTCCTGTCCATGGACACCCCCATGCAGGCACATTTTGAGGCTCTCTGTAAGACTTGCTTGCCGAAAAAGAGAAAAAGGGAGCTTGGAGCTATAGGGGACACCATACCATCTGCTGGTAAGGAACCTTTCTAATTTAACTGCTCAGGACTTTGTGACAATACACTCATTATGCTTTTCTCTCTCATTTTAATGGAATCCCTCCTGTGTATGTGCAGACCTAGTGCGGCGCCATGCTGGTGTACTTGGGTTGAGCGCTTGTATTCTCTCCAGCCCGTACGATGTACCCACCTGGATGCCCCAGCTGTTGATGGACCTGAGTGCTCACCTTAATGACACACAACCCATTGAAGTATGTGGAATAACTTACTACTTGTCTTAGGGGCTGTTCACGTGTCACGTGTGGAAACGCCAGCCATACTGCATCACCTTCTTTTAAGCAAGAGCTTGGGAGCTTTTGCTCCACTGGCATCTGGTGTTGCTAAGCAGCCATGAGCAGCCCACTGCTTGACAATGACGAAGTTGCAAAATAAATCAAACTGCATTTAAAGCACATGACCTGCAGTGCACTTGCTATATTATGAAAAGTACTGATTTTTTTTTTTCATCTTGCTTTGACATAGACATTCTTGGAAAAATGGGAGTGGTGCAACATGCACGTTGCTCTCTATTTTGAGTGAGGCTGCTGGGCGTCTCCATTTAAAATAAACTTGGGCACCCCAAAGACACAACATGAACAGCCCCTTATGTTGTTGCAATGCAATGGTTATCATTTAATATGTAAATAAATTAAAATATAGGCATATTTTCAGTGAGCAACAAGTAACCATAACTTGTGTTTCCGGCCTTCCAGATGACTGTGAAGAAAACTCTGTCAAACTTCCGACGGACACACCATGACAACTGGCAGCAACATAAGCAGCAGTTCACAGACGACCAGCTGCTTGTCCTGACTGACCTGCTGGTCTCCCCCTGTTACTATGCCTAAAACCTGGTAAAGCATCTTAGCTTCACACTGTTCCTTAAACACACAGTCCACAAACACACCCAAAGGATGTCAGGTTTAATTATTATGCATTATTAAATTCCATGAGATAAAGCTAAACAGAGATAACTTTGAGAGATAAAATCAAACCTTTGACCCACCTTTTCACAGTCATGTATATTTGTGTTTGACTTATCAGTTTGGAACAACCCAGACAGCAGAGTTACCAGCCTGCAATGGGGAGAGGCTCCAATTCTTGACTGATGAAAAACACAGCATCACCCAGGAAAAAGAATGGCACACAAAGCAACTGAGTTGTGGAACGCAGATTGAAAAGTTGTGTGTTTATGTATTTAGCTCCTTCACATTTGTACTATACTTAATATTTAAGGATCAAACATAGCAGGGATGGATGGCCTGCACTTTGTAACATTACTGTACAGTTTTTTTTTCCCTTTTTTTTAATTTGTTTGTGTGCATGTACACAGATGTATGTGTGTGTGTGTGTGTGTGTGTTTATGGGATGCTTGAAGACATCTGCAGGTGTCCCACACATTTCTCAGGATCATATCCCAAGTATCAACTCTGAGCCAACACAATGTCCAGCAGGACATACTCGTTACTATCTTCCACTAGTGAAATGTTTGTCACAAGCCAGAGAGAATTGACTATTGAAGACTTGTCTTTTTAGACTAGACTTAAACCTGCAACACACAATGTTTGTGTGACTGTTTGATCTATATATGATTATATGCATCATGTATGTATATATCATGGTATAGCAAATATGCGCAAACATATTTATTTATTTATTTGACTTTTTTTTTTTTTTTGAAGTGCGAAGTGTTTTGCTTTTTTTTTTCATAGAATATCTGAGATTAAGTAGATGGCAGAATTTTTAGCAGTGGAGTTTATGCTCATCTGCTCTTGCAAAGAAAGGGAGAGAGCAAGCTCCCCGCTGCTGTGCTTTGTGATGCGTTTGCTGTGAGGACCTGAGCACAGTTTGATTACCATTTCATGTGTCTTGGTGCAATGAAAACAACCAAATTGCCTATCCATAATTGTGACCTCTTTCCTCTAATCTTTGGGTATTTACCTTTTTCTAAAACCCAGTAAGATTAAACAAATTTGGTTTGCTTATGTTTTCCCCTGATGACTTGAAATCGCTATAAACATTGAAGCATTTAGTACCTCACTTATGTATAGTGTAGTGCCAAAACTGCAGTGATTTTTTTTTTTTTTTTAGATGTACTATTTGCTTATTGAATGAGATGACAATAAATTGTTTCTAACAAAACTATATTTGATGTTTTTCTTTAATAAATTAGACAATTTAAAATTTGCAAGTACTCTTTATGTGACCAGGTGAAGTTTCCCTGCAGAAAACAGTGAGTAGAATGATTTATATTATTTTTCTATTATTTAACAAAGAACAGGCTATTTGAATGCAAATCTACTGAAAGCCTATCTTGACCCTCTATGTCACATGATTACTGTCCCTGCTTTAAATATTAATTAGCTAAGAAAATCATCATCGTGTGTTGCCCAGCAACCACGTTACCGCTCCCAATCATGCCGGTTGTGAAAAGATGAATAATGTAATTTGCAGCTAAATATGTTTCCTGTATCACTCAGTCGTGCGAACTATAGTTAAAATATTTTTGCTAGCTGCCTTAATAAAAGTTTGACATGGGAAGTATTTTTTTTTTAATCCCTGTAAACCGAGATTAGACCGAACCTAGCCGATGCTGGTTATGTTGCCATGGTAAAAAAAACGTTTGCTGCGGTAACATCTGATATAACGTTATCGCAAGAGAATGTGTTGGTTTTATGGTCTCTTTAAATCTCGTAATTTAAGTCAAATATTGGAGAAACGAGCTTTCTTTTTGTGTTAAAATACTGCGAGTAAACGGAGAATTCAGGTTACTTTTTACAGATGGACTTCTTGAATGCAGTGGTTATGTTCATGCCCAGATAGCTACGTAGGCAGTGACTTCATACTCATTTTTTCGGTGCACGTCCAGTGGCCGTCGCTCCTGTGAAAGAAAACGAGAATGCGCTCATGTATTCGCGTTGAAAATGAATGCAGACATGTGAGGAGACGTGTTTATGGCAGTGATTTTTAAAGGTACCGGTATTTTGGCCGAGCTGTTGTTGAAATACGTTTTTTCCCCCCCCCAAAACCGCGTTGCGTTCACTTACTGTCGTACTGTTTTACAATGAAGACGAGCTGTATCAAATGATGATGATGATGATGATGATGGTGGACGCACGATCGAGTACAGCTGGTAGGTTATATTTTCTCATCGTCAGTATAGTAAATCGAAGCCATTTAACCACTTGAATCTGGGTACATTGGTAAAATAGTGGTGTACAGGCTATTTCCATTTCAGCAGACGCTGGTGTGTGTGTGTGTGTGTGTGTCTGGGGAGAGGGGGTGTAAGGTATAATTGGACAAATGCAGTGGTGCATATCGTTAGCTTACTGTTGCTTGTATCCAACATGTGATGCATGTTTCTTAATCAGTACCTGTTTACAGCAGGTTAGCTCTGCATTGTTCCCTTTCATCAAACGTGAATAGTTAGTGATCTCCAGCATGATGTTATTATTATAGCTAATATATGACTTTTATCCTTTGCAGCATTCTACCAAGGTGGCAGTGATGGCAGGCTGAGCAGGTGCTGTAATCATCATGTGCTTCTTTCCTACAGAGGAATAATGTTGACACTGATGACTGTAGGAGCCTTATAAATGGTTAGCAATACAATGAACACCACTGTTACACCATCAGACCTGGTGGATGTGCCAAGACATCAGAACTTCAATGGCACCCTGGGCACACAGACCCCGTCAGCTTGGGCCGTGATCCACACTGCTACCTTGACCTTTTGCTCTCTCCTCCTTATCTTCATCTTCTGCCTGGGCTCCTATGGCAACCTTGTAGTGTTCCTCTCCTTTTTTGATCCAGCATTTCGCAAGTTCCGCACTAACTTTGACTTCATGATCCTCAACTTATCCTTCTGTGACTTGTTCATTTGCTGTGTGACTGCTCCCATGTTTGCACTGGTCCTCTTCCTGGATGCAGGGGGAGGGGATGGTGTGTCGAAGAGTTTCTGCTTTGCCTTCCACTTAACCAGCTCGGGCTTCATCATCATGTCCCTGGAGACGGTAGCTGTAATTGCTTTGCACAGACTGCGCATGGTTTTGGGGCAGCAGCCCAACCGCACCGCATCCTTCCCTTGTACACTGGCTCTCACTGCCCTGCTGTGGACATCGAGCTTCACCATGGCTGCTCTCCTTACCATGCGAGCATACCCACGTAGAGATGGACCCTGCCTGCCCCACTTTGGCCTCGGAGACGGGCAGGCTAGGGTTGTGTTGTACGTCTACCTGGCAGACTTCGCCTTTTGTGTAGCTGTGGTGTCAGTGTCCTATCTGATGATCGCTCAAACACTGAGGAAGAATGCACAAGTGAGGAAATGTCCCATCATCACAGTAGATGCCACTTGCCCCCAGCTCCCACCCCCTCTCATTGCAGCAGGCTTTGAGAGCATGCAGTGTGCTGTTCAAGGACCTTCCCTGTACCGTAACCAGACTTACAACAAACTGCAGAATGTTCAGACACACTTGTACGCCAACAGGACCAACCAGCATTTGGTTCCAGGTGCCGCCCAAGGAGCTACCAGCTGTCAGGTAGTGTCTACAGTCAACTTGGCCACAGCCAAAGACTCCAAGGCAGTTGTCACCTGTGTAGTTATAGTGATCTCTGTGCTGCTTTGCTGCTTGCCAATGGGGGTTTCATTGGCACAGGATGTTTTGTCACCAGAAAGCAGCTTTGCACATTACCAGTTTGAATTGTGTGGATTTGTGCTGATTTTTCTCAAGTCAGGAATCAATCCCTTTGTGTACTCACGCAACAGTGCAGGCCTTCGCCGCCGTGTGCTGTGCTGTATTCAGTGGGTGGCACTGGGCTTTCTCTGTTGCAAGCAAAAGACACGCCTGCATGCAATGGGGAAGGGCAGCCTGGAAGTTAATCGCAATAAATCCTCCCATCATGAGACCAACTCAGCCTATGTCTTATCACCCAAGCCACAGAGGAGGCTTGTAGACCAGGCTTGTGGTCCCAGTCACTCCAGGGATTGCGCTGGCAGTCCAAGGGCCACAGGTGTGCGCAAACCCCGTCCACCGAGTACGTCAACACCTATAAACACTCGCATTGAGCCCTACTATAGCATATACAATAGCAGTCCCTCTGCAGGGCCAAGCTCCCCCACCAGCCTGCAGCCTGTCAGTTCTCAGACATTTGCTTTTGCCAAATCATATGTAGCCATGCACTACCACACTCACCAAGATGCACTGCAAGACTTTGAAAGCACCTCAGTGCACCAGATTCCTATTCCCTCAGTCTAATCAAAAGACCTGCCAAACAGAAAGGATCGGACATTCTTGCCAAATGGGAATTCAAAGAAGAACAAGAATGCAGCCTATTTTATGTATTTGAAATCAGTATTATTCTTCCATTCTGTCTTACAGTGGCAGTTCACGTTAAGTTTTTTCAAGTGGAAAAATTAAAGAACCAGAATGCAAATCTTGGACAATGGAGACTACAAACCAGCAAAAAAAAATCTCATGAAAGTTCCATGAAATGTTTAGTGTTATTGATTTTTAAAAAAATATATTTTACAAATTTTACATTTTCACTTAAATCCATGCCTGTGTTGCACACGCATGTGTAACCAAGATTCTGATATTCATTGCAGCCAAAGACTGCTGTTGCTGGTTTCACTGCTGCCTCCTCTCTGGTTGAAACTGCTGAGCACTGATATCAGTTGCTGTGAAACCCTGCACAGGCCCACAGGCTATCAGTTGCATTTTGATGGACTATTGCTTCTTAAGAAAAAAATGTATTTGTGAACCTCATACACTTTTTCACACAATAAATGTTTGGCAAGTGCAGCAAATCTGTGCTTTCACTTTTTAGCTAGATCTAAATGATCATTTGGTTAGTAAATTGACAGCAAAGTATTTGGTAACTATCATTTTTTAACTTTGTTGGTTCCAGCTTTCAAAGTGTGTGCACTTTTTTTTTTGCCATTTAGTAAACAGAATTTTATATTTTTTATTGTAAAAACAGAAAATAATGGCAGATTAATCAGTAATGACTAACTTAGTTGCAGTGGTTAATTATATGAACTGCTATTAGAATATATCCACCTGCTCCAATTTTAAATGAAATAACTGATCATCTTTATTTCATTCAGTCTGCTACGGTTCAGTACCTGTGTCAATTTTAACTCAAACTGCAATGATTATTTTACAGTTGAAGTCATTATTATTGATAAATGAAAACAAATCATATATGAATAAGATTATACTACACACATACCATCAGCGCCCTCTGGTGGCCTTACATTGGCCTTGGCAGGTTACTGCAGCAAATGTCCTTCAATAGAGGATCAACAACCTTCTTGTCCTTCCCAGAAGGTAAATGATGCTTTTTTTTTTTTTTTTTTTTTAAAACGTGTCTGGTTCAATTAGATACCATGGTTTTAAACTAAAGTCACGTAATGAATACCAAGAAAAACAAAGTAAAAATTCTATTTTTTTTTTTTTAAAAGGTCATGGCATGAATTAACAGGGCATGAATAATAAGCAAATATTTTGCCATGATACAAGTATTCCTTAAATCTCAAGTCAAATATTTTTTGCATATGGTAATGGAACACTGTAGATGAGGTTTCATGTTTAAGCTTTATTCTTTTCTGCAAATGCACAGTTTTTTACCCCTGTGATACAGCAGTCATCAGAATCCCAGTGTGCATCTTCATAAAACCACAGAATACTTCTTAGAAGCCCAAACAAATTCTGTACATCTCACAAACTTATATATTTCAATCAGCCACTGAGTTGCATTGCTAGTCCACAGCATCCTCTAATGCATAAGTTAAACTCACTCATCCTGTAAATGCGCACAGCATACTCACTGCTGTAAAACATTTTCAGATTCTTTTCTCATATCTACAAGTACAAAGTGTCACATTCAAGCAGCCAATTGTTTCATATCTCACACACCCACACACAAACACACCTTAAAGACAATAAAACCACCATGAATATTGTTGATTTCCCCTGACGATTATGAATCCCCTGATTCATCACTCCTTTTCTTGCAATTAATCAACACCAAAGTGAAGCATAGATATGAATTATAGGCAATAAATCCACTGCCTTGTGGAGTGAGGCAATATCCCTGTTTCCATTGTGTTTTTAGAAAATCTGAGCTAGTCTGCTGGATTGCTATGATGTAGCATTTGCCCATTTCACAGATCAGGGTATGGGCTGAGGCTGTGTGATCCTGGGAAACATCAAGTCCATCCCCAGGATCAAGTTTACCTCACTTTAACCTTGCAATTGTCATAGGAATCTTTCTTCTTTTAACAGACTTTTGTTTTGTAAGTGCACGTCACTCTGTCTCTCCTCTCCTTGTCCTTCATGCTCTGTTGCTGTCATATAATCTGTATTTAGCTGGAGATTGACAGAAGTCCATATTCATCAGCCGTATCAAGAATCCTGCATATGACTGGAGACTCAACCTAAGAAAAAAAAAAAAAGATATAGATTTAGATTGATATATGGATTGGTTGCAGTCTGAAATAGGAGATTCCCTTTATTTAGCTCTCAAAACCAAAGTAGGGGTTGGCCCTGTAGCTAATTCAAAAATGCATTTTTGTTTCAGTGTCTGTGACTTACTGGTTACTAGTGAACTTACCCCCAGGATGTACTGACAGGTCTGAGGCTCCAGCATATAGACAGTGACAGCATGGGGAGACTCAGACTCTTTACATCTGACAGAATACAGATTTTATGAGTGAAACAACTGGAAAACACTGTAGTATTGCCTTACTCATGCACTGACTCAGGGTAGGCTCACTAATCTGATGCTACACTCCGCGACCCTTCTCCATGACAGTACACTCACTTGAGCTTGACGATGACCTGTCTGGGCTTTCCTGTCAGATCACACACATCCCCATGACCATAAAAGTGGGAAACCAACCTATCATGGAGGAGGGAAAATGAACAGAGAAAAATTAATTTCAAAAAGTGTTAGGGCCAAATAGATATATATGTATGTATCACATACTTGACTTTCTGCACTCCGTCATCTTTGAGCTGGTAAGATCGGGCAACATTTTTCTTGGCCCACTCAATGTGCTCTTCTGCGTTCCAGTTCCCCACCACCACAATGTTCTTTCCTTGCTCTTTATCCTGAGGAACCAAGAGGCATTTTCATCACTCTGCAAATGCATAATCTAATGCTACTTCTCTCTGTCTGCCTTACCTCATGGTATTGATGGACATGCTTTCCATAACAGAACTCATATTTCCACCACCCTACCCCCTGAAACACACACATTGAAATGAGTATAACTTTATTCATATTAATGCTCTATTCTATTTTTTGTCAGGCTCAATCTTTTTGTATTGATGGTTCACATTTATGTTTGTAAGGGACATGATAGTAGGTCCAGTGTGAACACTGTTTGGGTTGTAAATTGCTATTTATATGCAGACTGAACTGAAATCTGAGCATCATATGCACATGAGCTCTGAGTCACTTGGATGGAAAAAAAAAAAAAAAGAAAATTTGGGATTTGGGCCATTTCAACATGCAACGTAAATGTAGTCTATGTGTCAAAATGTATTAGACATTTCCCAGATACTACAGATGAACATTTCTCACCCCATGAAGACAATATGAGCCACTGAGGAACTCCCTGATTAGCTGATCAGCTGTCAAACGAGAGATGTGAGTGGTGCCGACAGTGACTTGAGACTGCCCTCCCACAGTCATGGGCTTGTGAGTGGAGGTGAAGGCCTCCTCTCTTACTGGTGGAGCTTCCTCCTGTAACATGTCAAAGATATGAATAAGTCTGGTGTCGTCTGTACCCATTTTTCCTGTGTCATCCTTCTGTGCATGTTGTACCTCTCTTGTGTCAGAGGTGGTGCTGAAAGGCGGTTTAAGCTGCTCCTCTTGCTCCTTATCCAACTGAGCAAGCCGCTGAGGTCGTAGAGGGGAGCCTGCCAGAGCCTGGCAGAAGATGGCGTTCACCGGGGAGGACTTGAACCTATACAGAAAACATGTCAAGTGTGGAACCAGTAAGATGTATTCAGAAATTTCACCTGCTGGAAAATGCATTTAAGTAGAACCCTGATACACAGAAATAACTGATCTTAAAAGAGTATTTCAGACTTTTCAACATACTTCTACTACTGAGGTTAATTCCTATAAGCACTATATTTAAAAGGCTGTCATTTTGTAGATCTACCTATATTTTGGGTGAGCACAAAGTAGTGGTGTCAAAACCACCACTTCATATTCACAGGTAGTGACCTCAGCAACAGACAAGATCTCATGCTTGGCCTCCGGATGACAGACATAAAGCACAGACGAAGAGCGGGGCTGGTTATGCTTCAGCACACAAGGAGTCCCGTTTCCCATCTCCTGCAAGAAGTACGGAGTGAGCTGACCTTCTATATTCTTAGTGGGCACCTGGACACCAGTGAAGAAAATGAAAAACACATATGAGAATTCAATGCAAATCCGACAAATCTGGTTGGTTATTGAAGTTTCAATATTATACTTGCTTCCATTTCAGCTGCTGATTTGACATTTTCTACATCTTCAGCTTTATCTGAAAAATGAATGTGTAGCTTTAGCATAAGGAAGAGACTAATACACTCAACATATTACAGCGTTATTGAAACAAAATGATATAAAATGACATTCACCTGTCTCTGTCAACTGGCTCTTCTGTGCCATATTCCCCAAAAAGTACTCCTGAAGACTTAGTTTCTGTGGAAACACATAATTTCCCTCAGTACATATTACACTTAGTGCTGGCTCCTCATTTCTGCCATCTGAAAACAATATTACCACTGACCTGACCAGTCTCCTTCTCCTCATGATACTGTCTTACATGCTTTCCATGGCAGACTTCATAAGTCCAGTATGATTCAATCTGTAATGTTGGCCAGTCAAAAGCAAATTTAGAGAAATGAGTGAGTCTTCACCAAAAAAAAAACAAACAGGTTCTTATTCATGCTCTGCTAATGTAGCGTGAACACCATCTGATCACATTTCCGGTCTCTCCACTGAGAGAAGCAGGGAAATCAGACAAAAGTAGAAAAGAAACTTCAGAAGTCTCACCCTGTATGAGCAGCTGCTGCGTTTGAATAGTGGCTCCAGCAGTTCAGCTGGACTGGGACCGGTGTAGTCCTTATCATCATCCTGAGACAACAAAAGACACCAAACAAATAAGAGAATAACAACTGTGATAAGGAGGCGTGGGGGGCTGTATCAGTGAATATAGAAACAGCAGAAATCTTACTGCACATCACATAGATTCTTCTCCATCGATCAGTTTCCCCTGTTCAAACTTGATGTCTTGTGTAAAACGGACTAGTCTAAAACCTGACCTGATCATATGGATACTACTGTTTCTACTACCTTTCTGGATATAGTTGAGTCCAACTATACTGTAACATCAGTGAATAAAAAGCTACAGGCTGTAGCTAAAGCAGTGGAAGACAGGCTGCTCTCCCAAGTTGGTAAAGAAATGTTCGAGACATTGTTACCTCCTCTCCAGCTGACAGTGAAGGCAGCAGGCATTTGTACTTCTCCTTCTCTGTTGTCGTCACTATGACAAAGTCGTCTTCGTTGTAAAGTGCACCTGAAGTTGGCTGAAATCCACACACAAGCGTTTGTTATTTACCTGTCAGGCTCCAAATAAAGTGCAGAGTTAATTTCAATTTAGAAAACGATGTCGCCAAAGCAACAAGCATACCAGCGTGAACTCAGCGCCAGGCCATGTGATTTTGAACGGGATTTCGTCTGTAAATGACGGATATCCCCCTCTGTTTGTGGAGACGCCGCTGGAAACCTCCAGCAAACCCCCGAGAAACACCACCAGCAGCCCAGCCGTCATGTCTCCTGTGCGGCTGCTGAGCTCCTACGACCCGCTGCTCATGTAAGCGTCCCCACCTCGCACTTACTGGTTATTGAAAAGCTGCTGCACAGCCAGAGGAAGCAAAACTGCTTCGACCGAGAGACTGTGGGCAAACCGACGACAGTTACGTTACGATACCACATACAGGAAGTAAACTATCTACTTGCCACGTCGAGTTCCGCCTGTACGTGCGGCTGAAATAACAGCATCGCCCTCTGGAGGCGATGAGAGGAACTGAAGAGAGTTTTTAAAGTCATGGTGAAAAAGATAAAACTAAAGCCTCAAATCAAATCGCTTGACTTTGAAAGTTGTGGAAACACAATTAAGAGCAACTCTTTAAGTAACAAAACAAAAATGTTTTTTTTACATTGTCAATGTTATGAGTAACATTTTATTTGAACAATTAAAGTTAGATTTTTTTTTTTAGCATTTCCTTCCAGTCTTATATAATGATGTCATATCCTAAAGGACACATCATTTCCTTGGAGGCAAAACACCTTGGAAAGGTAAACGTGATACTCCATTTTAATTATATACATTTTACTTTTTTATTTATCTAACTTTACTTATCAGTCGTTTCAGTTATGATTCTATGAAAGCTAGTGGAAAGTCACATTTGTTTCAGAAACACAGAAGTTCTTTGTCTTGTACTTTTGTGGCTGTCTGTTGATTTAAACTGTCGACCCTGTTAATGTCCAGTCAATATATATGTTTTACTGCAGAGCGGTACTTTTACTTTAAGTACATTTTCCTGATAGTAATTGTGCACTTTCACTTAAGTAGGATTTGAAATGGCATTTATGGAGTATTTTGAAGCTGTGGTATTGGTATTTTTATGAGAAGGATTTAAGTGGATGTTCACAGTGCAGTTCATTGAAATCAGTCTAGTAGGAATGACACCTTATATTTTTGCAATTTTTCGAATTTTTTTCTTTATAAATTGTGTTTTTACAAAAATTTTTTTTTACTCATATTTGTCAACTACTCCTACATTTAACGCCCAGTATCTACTTTGTGAATTACAATCACAGCTTGACTGCTTAATGCCTGAATTTGTAACTTGTAACTTGTATTAATTACAAGCTAGTATAAATATATGTGTGAAGACTAGGTGGCAGATCATTCCACATTTTATGAGCCATGAAGGCGAGAGAGATAAATCTTCATTTATTTCTTTAATTTTCTGGTGATATGATCTGGAATGATGCAGCTGAAAGTAAACAGAGTTATTATTATCTATTTTAAAATGCATATTAATACGTAAGGCAGGAGAAAGTGAAAATGAGAGCACTTTATGGCACCTACAAGAATACTATAACAAGAGAGCCATGCCCTTTTCTAGATGACTAAAACATAAGGTGACTTCATAAATATATCTAAGGTCTTTTGAAAAAGGAACTTACTATAACTTCTTTTCTAAATTGTTTGTTTCACATGTGATATACAATCCCCTATGTCTTACACAAAGACCTTCTGGAGGACGGTTCTCATAAATCTGAAGTTATTAAATGTGGACCGCAGATTTCCTGAAGCATTTGGCTCCTATTGACTTCAAATACTGGAGGTTTTCAGATCATGCAGCCACAAACTATATACTCATAGTGACTCATCTTTCCCTCCCAACAGATGGATTTAAAAGTTCATTTTGTCAGTGTGTGTGCTGAACACGTGTAGGTTATGTTGGTTTTGACTTATGTACAAGCAATGATGAGAGCAGCTCTCTGCCAACATGCAGTGTCCTTACTGTTTGATCCTATGAGTGTTGATTCAGCAGTGCTGTGTGTTGAATGACAATAAATAATCCCCCTGCTACCCTGCTGAACACTTCACAGTGAAACAGCTCTCAGTTAAGAGGAAATTTAAAACATAGACCTTGAAAATATGTGGAGTTGCATTTCACTGTCAGGGGGAAATGTAGCAAGTGCCTTCCCTTGAACTGATGGAAGAAAAAAAAAAACATGGAGCGTAAACCTGAGGTGGGCATTTTTTCACCTCTTGGTGGAGCTGTTGTTGTGAGAATGTGCAGCATGTGAGTCAGGAGAAAGGAGAAAGATTATATTAGAGATTTTGAGACAAAAAGTGAGAGGATTAGGGGGAGAAAGGGATGTGAAGGATACAAGCAAGAGGACATCCCACTAGATCATCCATCCTCTACAGTCCGTCCACTCTGCTTATGCAGATATAGCTTCTACTCACACTTGTCTCCTAATACATATGGATGTAAATATTGAGTTATACACTAACCTATATGAGTACATTAGGTAGATAGATAGATAGATAGATACGAGGCAGATAGATAAATAGGTGGATAGATTTTGTTTCCATGGTAACTATTATTTTGCAATTGAATTGATGCTTTTGAACTGGGTTATTTCTTTATTTCCTTGTCTGTGTCTTTATTTGATAAACAACAGAAGTGGGAGTAAAACAGAGTGTCTAAATGTTTTTTTTTTTTTTGTTTTTTTTTTTTTTTGTCTTGGTTCAGTAGAATTCGTTCGTACAATGTTCACTCTTGCCCTCAGAAAAAATAGTTTGAAGAAAATGTTTTCAAATTAAGGTTGTCATACTCATTTCTTTCCAGAAAAAGCTTATAAGTTTGGATATTGTACTTTAGACTTTAGAGGTGATGGTTGGCATATTCAGTTACCCAGCTCACTGTTTCCCCTTGTTTATACATTGCTAAGCTAACTGTCTGCTAGCTCCAGCTTCATACTTACCATATTCAAACTATGTCTTTAACATATTTTTAAGTTTTACATGTTGTATAATATGTATAGAATATCAGTAGAAAAAGAATCAGCCATACTGTTGACATGCAGCCCAGTTCAGTCGTATAGGTTTGGCCTCAGTAAAATGTCCTGCAAACTGATTTTCAAGTGGTTTTCAGCCAAAATCTTCTTGGATGTTTGTTCACTGACTTTCCTGGAGCATAAATGCTGAGAATTTACCTGAACTCGCCACGCTGAAATGAGCATTCTCATTTATTTCTCTGCCATCCATGGGGTGAACTTGATTTGCATAGTTGCACACTCACATACTCACCTTATGCATAATTGATACAACTGTCATCTCCCCAACCATAATAACATCGTTCCAAAGGGAGCAGACAGAAATGAATCTTGGCATTTGAAGATCTCGCATGAGATTAAGATATTTCCTGAGCTGTCACCCAAAAATATACATAGAATATGTCACATGTCAGATCAATAATTGTCACTGTTGCTAGATCATCTTAATGACACCCAGTATTGATTTTGTCAAGCATTTCTACAAGTTGTATTTTATTTTTTATTTTTTTTTTGTAATTTTTACAGGTTTCCCTTGATATAAGTATTGTATTTTTCTGACATTTTCCTTCAGGCTCTGAGTCCATACGCATGTCTGCATAATCAATTATGGTTATTACTAAAATGATGCATACTTGATGAACAGTATGCCCGATGCTGAAATCTTTTTGTGTCTGTTGAGTTATTTTGGACACTAAAAGACTGAAAGTGATTTTAATGGTTTGAAAAATCTCTAACAAACCTGTAGGTGTGTTTACCAGCAAGAGTCAGAACATGTGGTATGCTTTCTGATTTGCATTTTAAACAAACTCTCCTAATTCTGTCTGCTCTGCATGTACACAGTTGTCACTCACACTCCTCTGTTTTTCATTCAAACTAACCATTGTTATAAACGAATCTTCTATGGGGTTGCTTCTTGAATAAATTCTGCAAAGAAGCAAAGCAAGTCGATGAAACGTGAAAGAAATGGATTTATCCATGCCAGTAGATCAGAGCATTGCTCTCCACCCCTGCAGAGAAGTAATGGGAGGTTGTTTTTTTTTTTTTTTTTGATTGTTTTTGTTTTTATGTATCTAGATAGGATACAGATACTCACTAAAGTTAAGCTATTATAAATGAACATCAGAGAGGGGTCAGTGGACAAAACATCTTTAACTGCATCATAATGGCCCAGAGTCCATAGAGAAATCTATTCAGTGTAAACCTGTAGCCAAAGATTTGGCTTTGAAAATCAATGAAATGTTGATGTCAGCATACTTTAAGACGCATGTGTATGTGTTTATGGGTTGACCCAGTTCTTACACGAGTACAAACTTTGCATTGTTCTTTTTGGATGTGATTTCTTACATACACTGTGGCTTTTCTTCCAGAACAATCCCAATTTGAGGAAACGTCCACTTACAGCATCATCACAACTGCCATCCCATTCGACCATGACCATTCTTGTACATGACCATGGTGGATGCTTTATGTAAGTACTGGTTGCATTGTCTGAGACTTTAAGCTGTTTGTAAGAGATGCTTCCCTCAAATACAAAAGCCCAGTGAACCCCAGAAGTATGTTTTGTCTATAAACAAGTAACAGAAAGTGGGTTAACGACTTGAAAGTGCATGCTAAGCATTGTGCATAAGCTAGAAGAGCTTAGAGAAGATGGGGGTACTTTGAGAGTGAAAGTCACTTTGTGTTTCTTCACAGTTTGAGAGTGAATGGCACAAAAACTGCAAAGTGAGGAACAGAGCTCTTAACAGACTGGACAGAGAACAGAAACCGAGGTCCTGAGTCACAAGATTTCATTGGCACCAATTTGGGTTGTAGTTGGGTTTTAATTGGCTGAGATATGTGAGAAATGGTGGCTTCTCCGATTTTATGTTTTCATACAAAGTCTACCACTTGGCTATTGTACAAAGCTTCTACTACATCACACTAATGTCAACTGAGAGAAAGGCAATAGATTAATTTATAGGATGTAGTAACATTAGGCAAGTGTGTTTTTCATGCTTACAGTCATGAAGGCAAATTATTTAAAGATAATGAAAAACAAACTACAAAAAATATTCAGACAATATATAGCAGTGTTCTAACTATGGGCATTAAGGTAGGTATTGTTTTCTGTTTGTGCTTTCCAGACTTAAGCATTCAAATTTTCAGTTTGTCTGTGCTCAAGTCTAAGAGGTTCTAATAATTTATCTATCTTATCTTATCTGAAATCCTAAAGGCCTACAGTACATGGACTGTTCAGTCAGAGAATTCATAAGCTTTGGCTTTTCTCACAGGAAAACTACAAGTGGAGTTTTAAGAGCCTGATGGAGGATTAAAAATACTGGATTACGCCTATGTCAGGGCACCACACATGCACCATGATAAAAAATCTGTTGAATGCTTATCTGGATATTTAATGATTATTTATATGTATGTTACAAGACAATACATAATATAAGTGATCATTGCAGTTTGTATGCAGGACATTTTCCTCTCTTTGTTGAAATGCTGCTTATATCTGCTAATTAAAGGCTCAATATGATCTATTAGCTCCAATACATTATAGTATTCATAAATATGTTACTGGAAAAATACTATATGTTCCTTCGCCACGTTCCTACAGTGGCCTTGAAGGGACAAATCAAAGACTGGTTCTCAACAGGGAATTGCATTATGATATGACACGTTGAGGCCACCGTACCCTCCCTCGCACCTGGTGCACTAAGGGGTGTTCAGAAGCTTACATTCTGCAATATCATCAGTAGATGCTGCTAACTCTTTCATATTTTACACACTGCACCTTTAAAAGAGTGAATAATCACATCTAAATTGAGGTATATATCCTGAAAAATATTAAAAGGGAGTGAACAATTTCCATAATACATATCGTATAGTCATTTATTCATGGTCTGTCCACAGGAGCCCAAAAAGTCTATGTTGAAACTTCTTTCAGTTTATCTACTTTCTTGACTGTTCCACACTTGAACATTAATCCACAGAAACTGCAGGTTTCATTTTCACTTGTTGTGCACAACTGTTGCAGCTGCAGTGCTATTTTTTTTTTCACTTTCACTCAGGACTGTACCTCTTTCTCTTCAGTTCACCAAGTTTTCCCTAACTTCATCTATAACAATAGTTTGGCAGAAATAATACAGCCACAGTATACTATCTAGTAAACAATGAATGGTGTTAACACTTAGACGAAAAAGACATGAAATTATATTGGCAGGTTGGTATCACACTGCCTCTTTTCCAAATGTCACATGGAATCTGACCTTTTCATGATCTCAGCACTGTCAAAAGATGACCTTTTTGCACAGCATCACATAGTCAATGTGTATGAGTCTTTAGACAAGGCAGAAACTTTGCCTTTTCAAAGGCACTTGTCCATAATTGTGAGTAAAATAATATAAACCCAGCTATTTAGTTTTGCATTATGTTGGGTCTTTGCTGCATCGCTACTACTAGAAGTTATTCAGTTGCCAGCAGTCTGGTTTTGTCTGACAGTATTTTGATGTTTTGAGGAGATTTTATTAGAATCACAGAAGAAAAAAAAATGGAAGAATGGTTTAGAGACACATTTACTCAGTCACTTGGCATTGATGGAGGCAGCAACTAAATCTCTAGTGAATAAAAGAGAATTCAATTCAAACACCCACATAAAATCTGTTAGTTTTTTTTTTTTTTTTTTTTTTCAAAACTTTCTCACACCTCTTTTTTAGGAGTTGAGAAACTTAGTAAATGAATAAACTTCTGTTACACTTGGTTTGTGGGTGTACCCTGAGAGAAATGCAGGAGGAGTTAGAGGAGGAGGTTGAGAACGTGCAGCTTGGCTTCCCTGGTGGGTCAAGGTGAGACTGTTAGCCTGATGGCTTGTTCACTCTGCAGATGTCACCTGGTCATTATCCTGAGGCAGCCATCTGCCAGTTGGTCCTGCAAGACCTGGCCATTCTGTCTTCTGGGTCCTGTGTGACTGGCAGGATCCATGCTGCTTTCTCTTCTATTCTGACCTGCTATTCCACCTGCCTCCAGTGTCTAAAAGGCCAGGCTGGTCAGGGCCAGAGGGAGGACAGAAGACACACACACACAGAAAGAAAAAAGCAAGCTTTGAACTCTCTACCACAATGTAAACAGAGAGAAATTAATGATGCATCCGCAGTTTCTACCTGGGCACCCCTCACAGCTGACTGCTTTGGCTTCTCACCCTCTGCTCTGCTGGGATGCAGAAGTATGCTGCCAAAATAAACTCCAGCTTCCCCACTCAACTCACTGCTTTCACCTGCTGGTGGTTTTACTTAGAATGCACTCAAACCGATTATTCTGTTTCTTGAAATTATCTGGTGAGAGAATCCTTGAATCCTAATGTGATAAAAGTTGGCCATTACATCACAAAGTCGATTTGTCAGCCATTAAATCTTCCAGAAAGTGTCTCACAGTGGGTAATGGGCTTGGAAAATTCTGGACATACCTAATCATGCCCTCTTTTAAGGTGTTTGATTTGGCTCTAACCTCTGATTTTAATTTTGTCATTAGTGTCTTCTTCGATTTGTGAACTGAATCTTTTCAGATATCACTGAGGAATGATTCTTCCACATGTACTCTTCATATTCAAAATGTGTTTTTTGATTTGTTGCCTGAACTGTTTACAGGATAATGTGATGTACTCGCATAAACATACAAAGCTGTGCTGAAAATTTTGACTTAATACAATATCAATCATGTCACTGAACTCCCAAAAAAATTGGCAAATAAGCAAATTTCCCAAATGGCCCACAGTAATTCTCTCATTGCTTATGTGCCAATCATTCATAAAAAGATAAAAGCAAACTAAGCTGGGTAAACTAAACTAAACTAAATTCTCGTGACATTACATGTGAAATGATTTTCATCATGTGATAGTGATGTTTCTCTTTCATCTTTTTCTTCAACAGGAGAAAAACAGGCGAAAGCTGTATGTATCTTCTTCTTCTTCTTCAGTCCTGTCATGTCACGTGTGCTGATAGGAAGAGGCATCTGAGGACGTATTCACAGATAACCAATCAGGTAAAACCCATAAACACACTAATCTTCTGCCTGCCAGTGATCTCCACAATTTGATTATCTTTACTGGCCACAGAATACCATTGCTGGCTAATACACACACATGCAAGTTTGTAGCTGCTGTGATGCTGGTATTTCATCCTTGACCCACTTTGAACTTGCAACCTGCAGTAATGTGCTGGACACGAATGGCTGCATGGGCAATCTGCTCCTCCTTTCCTTCTGTTGTTGTTGTTTTTCTTTTTCTTTTTTTCTTTTTTTTTTTGATAAATTATAGTGTTGTTCTGGAGAATAGCACACGGCAATTTGAAGCTTGGCTGTGTTTCCAGCCTCTGATATAGAGAAGAGTATCATGATGGTGGGAGGCCCACCCTCTAACCTGCCCGTACCCCTGGCAGCCAGAACGGGCCAGCTGGTACTGTCAGCAACTTTGACAGATGACCTGCTGAGTAGATACTTTCAGCTCATGATTCACTTATCATTGTGTAATCTCACTGTATAATTATCAGTCTACTGTATTTACAAAGCCTCTCTTGTTATAGTAACATCTATGAACTACATGCCATTCTGGTCCATTTTAAAGCACTGCTGTAAAGAACGAAAGCCCAGTTTTGCTTCTGCGTTGCTATTAGGTGGTCTAGCCAAACAAAGATGTTTTACAGGATGTTGTCTTTGATCAATGGAGTCAGATTGAAATTTATTATTTTCAACTATACATGTTAAATGTATTAAATTCCCTCCAATGTGCAGCAATCATGTGAAAAGACCAGTGAGGAGGAAGAGATACTAAATTCAGTCTGTAGCCATAAACAATAAATGTAATATAACCACAAGTCATGTTTTATTTCAGAGCACAGTCTCATTTCCTATATTAGGAGCATTCTTGTGTTTGTGTTCCCTCATGTTTTTTGCTGCCTCTGTTACAATTGCCACCCACATAGATAACCTATGGCCGGCTGCCACACAGTTCTTGCCCGTGCTGAGGGCCGTCAAAGGGCATTATAGGCAAAGTACAATGTCGGTTGAGAGTGAGTGAGTTGGATGGAAGTATATACCAAAGAAACCTAGTGTGAAAACAGAGTGAATGGAACATCTTAACTGAATTTTATTAGATTTTACAAGACTCAAACCAATTATGATTTGACACTAATTCTGAAGTATACTGTGCTACATTTATATTGTTTGTGCCTTGGTCGGTGCTCTGTGTGTGTGTAGATAAATCTCTGCTGTGTGCTGTAGCAACAAAATTAAACTGCAGTTTCTTTATATGATATGATGTGATCTGACACTTCACTCAGTACGAACACATATCAGTGCAGGGACAGATTTAATTTGGACTGCATGGATATGAATGTATGAATCTCGTGTCGAGCAGCTGAATTTGAATTTGCTTGAATACAGCAATTTATAATTGAAAGCAAATACTTGAAGTTGGCAGTCACTGTGACAGTTATTGAAATCAACCAACTTACCAACAATCACAGTTAATTTCCCAATTCATATTCAGATTTCTTTAATTCAGATTGAGCTCTAAGCACCTGAACATCTGGGAGGAACTTTTGTTTCCTGAGTGACTGGAAAACAGCTGCATCCTCTAAGACTGCCAACACTGGTCTTACACTCTCCAACTGCAAGTCATGCAGCTCTGTGTCTTCTCATCTCCTCAGCCAGTGAATAGGCCTTCTTTAGACTGAGTGAAAGGGATGCAGATTGGGTCTCAGAGCTGCTAATTTCTAGTGAAGAGAACAGGGGTATGGTGCCTTTCATCATCTGCCAACTCATACATTTGTTTGCCATTTTCTGATATTAAGCTGCAGTTATGCATAAAATGACCTGAGCTTACATTTTGACATAATCCCAACACAAACTAATAGAAGAATTTAGAAGCGCCATTAGGTTGATTTCTCTGACATAGTGTCAATAAAAGTACATTGTATTCCAACTAAATACTGTAATATTATAGGCTTTTAACCAGCATTCACTCTCTGTGTTGTTGTAAGAACTTCTTTGGTGAACTAAAACTACCACCAGTGATAAGTTTCTCACAAACAATAGGACACCCACTGGCACAGTGCCTGGCTTGAGGTTGGCCAGGTGACATCAGCTCACAGTTGGCAGCAATGGAGGAAGAAGCTGCTTTCAAGTCTACTTTAATGGCTGCCATCAAAGTGAAGCCAAAAAGGTGATGAAGTGAGCTGCTCAGTCCAGTGACTGGCTGCAGTGACCCAGGGAATCTAATCTCTTTATAATCACCTGCTGTTTCTGAACAAAGTAAATTTGTAACTTTTGACAAACAGTGTTGTGAAACAAGGCAAAAACATCCACTTTAATTCTTCCTCCTATCTTGACCCCTATTAACAGAGAAGTAAACAAAAAAAAACAAAACAAAAACTTAAATACAACCACAATAAAAGCCCAAGCACAGGTGGCCGAAATACATGACTTCGTATCAAACTTTTTTATGAAGGTTCTTGAAAGTGAAGTTCATAATCATTTAAAGTGCTTTTACAGTTTTAGGCAGGATTTAAAGATGTATTACACATTTGTGTCAAAGATTAAATAACCCAAACAAGGACATAGTAAATATAAATAAATAAATAAACCTGCATTTCCCCACAAGGATGATTAAATCTTATCTTATCCCAAATAGTAATATCATCCTGTCATTTCAAGAGTTTAACTTGTTTGTTAGGATTCACAATGGTCTACCAAAAGAAGTGTTATGGTTTTTCTGTAGTTTTATTTATTTTTATTTTTTTAATTTGGTAAACTGTATTTTATTCTGACAGTATCCAAAAAGGCCATTCATTCATTGTTTTATTAAAATGTGCAGATAGCATTCATACAGATATGATATACAGTGAATTATAAATGAGAGCTGTGCCGCAGTGAAACCACTCTACATTTATTTAATTTAGGTCCTGTGTTCATATTTTATATGATGTTGATTCAGGTATTATCTCCTTGGAAATATCTGCATGTGAAAACGGTTCCCTTGAAAACTGTTTGAAGCCAAGAATCAATAACAGGATTGTTTAACACGTTCAGGAATGGTTTATTGGGCTTTCCTGGATCCTAAGGAAGGTTTCTGATGTGCTAATTTGATCACACTTGTACACAGCCTAAGCAGGTGTCAGCAACATGAAAGCAACTGTCGGAAAAATCCTGCACATGGTAGCTGTGGCTTGCAACTCGGCAACATGCTCATTTGCTTCATTAAGGAGAAAATTGTAGCACAGATGCTTGAGACATAGGAGCTGTAGGTAGTGTTCCATTATGTGTGTTTAATTTATGTAGGCACAATACCAAAAAACAAAAAAGAGTTGCAAGTTGGGCACTAAAATCACTTGTGTCCACTATTTTGGGATTTTACCTTTGCTGTGTTCTAACAAAAAGTACCAAAGAAAACGTTTAATTTGTGTAGTATAACATCAGCAATGTTCCTGTTATGTGAACGCTTCCATACTGCCTGTTGTATGAGCACACACACTGTGCAGGGCTTTTAGGGCTGGGTATGGCATAAAGAGCACACATTGTAATTCTCTTCAGCACTGCGCATTAAAAAAGGCTTTATGAGCAAAAACCCCAATCGGCCCACCAGGAAAAACAAAGCTCAGCTCTCACTGAGGGGCTGTGACCACCTAAAATCAAAGCAAAACAAGAGGAACTTTAATGAATAAGATATGCCAGTGCAGTGGGGCTGGTCAGAAAAGAGCTTTTTTTTTTTTTTTTAAATATTGAACTGTGCTCTGACATTAAAGGAAGAATAAATAATAAATCTTATTTGAACAGTAATGTAAATTCTACCAGCGAGACACTGTTTGCCCTCAACACTCGCTCTCACTGGAAAATGCTTCCCCCTTTTTGTCTGAGCTCTGTGGAATTTTCTTTATTTGTATGTGGTTATAGTCTGTTTTCAACACTATCATTAATGAGGCTTTAATACAAGACTGATAGCACCACAGCAATTTAATACATGCAGCGAATTATGTTGCGGCTGAGAATGAATCATATATTACACATGAAGCGGCAAATGATTGAACTTTGTACCTGCACTGTAGTTTTGCTTCTTTATCATGGATGATGTGTCTAAACTTCATGCTTCTTTAGTCTCACCACTATGTTAAAAAGTCAACACCTGTACTAAGCGTGGAGCAGAATGATCATTGTGGCAAATGTTCCTGTCAACTTTAAATTTATGAGTGTGTGTGTCCGTGTTTCGCTTCATTGTGGGGACCGAAACCTGTTTACCCAATAATGTGAGGACTCGGCTTCCTCTTGGGGACCAAACCAGCTCCCCACCATGCAAATCACTGTAGAGATGACTTTTACAATTAATTTAAAATTAGGGTGAGGTTAGGTCTAGATTAAAGCTAGGTTTAGGGTTAGGATTAAGGTTAGGCAAGTATTGGTTATTGATTATGAAAAAAAAATGCAGTAATTATACATTCAAAAATTTGTTAAGACTAAAATTTAAAGGAACTACAAAACAGCATGTTAGAAACTAAATGATGAAATACACACCAAAAGCAAAAGACCCAAATCAAGTTAAAGTGAGCTACAGATATCTTCAGCTGTTATAGAGTAAATGAATACATTTTGCTGAATAATATCTAGCTAATTTATGTTTTTAACCTTCATAACAGAGCAACATGTACATCCTGTCATAAAGACATAAAGTAGTTCTGCTAAACAGGTAAAAGATGTTTGCCCATCATGAGGAAAAAATATAATATAATATAATATTTGCAATCTGAGTAATAACATAGAAAGGGAAACGTGTCTCATTTTAGAGGAATCATTTCAGCGAGATGAATATTAATACTTTATATGTGTTAATTTAGTCATTGATTTACACCTGCAGAACAAGTGTAATATTTCAAATCATTAGTTTAAAAAAAAAAAAACCATAGGAGTCAACAGAAATGTCACACACACCCCTGTGCCCATAGACAATCAGGTACATGTACATATGCAGAAAGGTGACATGCACAACAATAAGATCGACTGAAAACAAGTTGGTTAAAAGCTTTCTTTTTTTTTTTTTTTCCCCTTTAGTTTCGTCTCAGCTGCTTTGAAATCAGATGGTAGTTTCCTAGAGAAGAGCAGACCTCTCCGACAGCTGTTATGAGTTTGGTCAGTATGCTTGTTTTACACAAAGAATTCATGATGAAGCTAACTTTTTGAAGAAGTTCATTTAAGGACTGAAGCTCACTTTGAAAAGTTCTACTTCTGTCAAAAAGCAATTTTCACATGTAGCTACTTTTCATATCCTCCAAGGTATGGCTCGCCTTCAGAAAAACAGACGGGTATTGGGAAAATAGAAACTTGTGTATGGGGTGGAAAAAAAACCCCCCACAAGGTCCACGGAGTTGCCTGGTGTTATTAGCCCCATTAAACACACATCATTTCTGTAACGTGCACAACTACAGTTTCATGAATTATTCATCACTTTTTTTTTTTTTTTTTTTTTCTGAATTAAACTTCCCTCCTGCTTGTATTTTAGGTTAACATATTATACAGTTCATGTTAACTCCATCTGTATGGAATTTAAACTTTAACATAAACAGGGCTGGACTGAAGGAAGAAACTATGAATAAAAACATATTACAATGTTCATTAGAGTAGAAAACCCTTAAGACATATTAGACTCTGCTTATATATTTGATGATACAGCTATCCACATGAACTGTGGTGAACTATGTAGGATGAGAGACTGCCTTTTCCTGTCACACTATATCATTCCTCTGTTTAATCTCTATCTACTATCAACTCACAAGTCACTGACCAAAATCAAAGGAGCATCATAAAGGGCTATATAGTACAAAACAGTCTTATCACCAGACACAGGATATGGCTCTCAGTGCTGTCATATTGAATAAGAAAGATATAATTCAGATTGTAGGATTAACATTAAGGTTGACGGACTGCAGGGAAAAAAACCCCTCTATTATTTATCTTTTCTAATGGTTGAGTAGAGTTTTGAGGTCACGTCTTTGAAAGCTTTCCAAATTTCAGTGATATTTGAAATATTTCATTTATATGATAATACAGTGTGACAAAAAAAAAAAAATAAGATGATGGATGCCAGTTTTATAAATTTACAGGTAATGTTTTACACTTTATGTACTATACTGAAAAACTGTAACCGGAAAGCTGTGTGACATTATTTTATTAAGAAAAACTGAAGCATAGTACAAACCATTTTGCAGACTATTTTTTTTATAGACTGACAAAAACAGGAGAGTGTAAGTGATTTAACATCAAGTATGATAATTCATAATGAATTAAAGAGTTCACCTCCACTAATTACCACTAGATGCTGAATACTCCAAAACCCAAAAGCCATGAGTGGACAAAAATACTAAACAAGCGATTTAATAATCCTCTGACATTTCAGACAAACACTTTTCCTGGGTGTGCAAACCAGGCTGAACTGAACCCAAAGCTCTGCGTTGTAGTATAAAGTGTAATATATGTAGATCATTAAGTATGGTTTTCCCCAAAAAATGAGGCAGTCAATTGATGCTAGCTGATCAGTGTTTTTCAAGAATGAAGGCAATGTCCCTTTTTATTTTGAACTCAATATATCTTGCTGAAAGGGTTCATTATTTCTGCTTAGTGCAAACAGCTTAGCTTAGCATAAAGTCTAGAAACAGGGAAACAAGTAGCTCTGTCCAAAAGTAACAACATCTGCCACCCAGCACCTTTTAAGATCATTAATTAACACATCACATTGATTTTTCCAGACAGACTGTTTCCACTGTTACCAATCTTTACGCTAAGCTAAACTGTGCTGCCGGTTTTATCTGCGGATTTTACCATATACACAGTGTAGGAAAGTGGGATCAGTCTTGCAAATAGCAAATAACTGTGTTTCCCACAATGATGAATTATTGCTTTAAGAATCATAAAGGTAATAGATGCAAAGTTCTAATTACATTATATGGCAAATGAAAAAAAATGGCTTCAGTGTATCTAAATCTCATACTGGGTTTACACAGAAAAAAACAAAATACTTGGTTTTGTGAAGAGGCAAAAAATAAAAAAATAACTTGCTGAAAAGGACTGCAAATTGGAGCATTATTAAAATCTGTCTTTGCTGCTATATTAATGTGCTAATTGAGGGCTTTTTCAGCTGTGTATACGGTGGAAACTATAGTTTATTTCAACAAAATAGATTGGTGTGTCTTACAAGGTTTTAGAGGTGACTTGAATGATAAGTAATTGCATTCTTGCTGCCAGTTGCATAAGCATGTAAATAAGTGTTTACTGCTTGTTGCCACAGGCCTGCTGATGTGCAAAAGATACAGAATAACAATTTCAGTTTCCCCAGACAGGCTTCATCAGTCAATCTGCTTGGGCAGCTTGAGGAATGATATTGGAGGAAATATTGCAATTTTCTACTTAACAGCATTAGTGGCAGTAAGAACTCTCTGCTTCCCCAAAATGTGGCGTTGAAGACTCGTCGAGATGCCGCTACTTGAAAGAACACTTGTTGTACTGAAAACCTGCCAGGATGAAAGACCCAAAACACTCACAGCCATCGTTACTCTCTGGCATCATTATGTTTCTGAGGTAGAAAATAGCATCGTTGCCTGAAGCCTCCGCTCCAGAATCTTTTCCCACTACCTAACCTACACATATAGTAGAAAGTGCATAATTAGGCTAAACAACCTCGCGTATTGATCAGGCCTAAAATCCAAAACCAAGTGGTCAAATAAAGCAGCAAAGTAAATACAAAATCAAATCAAAATCAAGTCAAAATCCTATAATGTACTAATAAAATATGCAGCATTCAGAAAATAATCTGCAGGATTAAGAGCTATTACTTCGAAATTTCAACTAATGTTTGAATGTACACAAAGACTGTGTTGTAGTATATACAGTATGTGCTGCTTTTACTCATTTCACTCTTTGACAAAAAAAGACTAACAAGGATGGTGAAACAAAGCCAATTATCAATTTGAGAAGGTTTATGAATCCATGTGTGAGTATTTGGAAACCACTGTGGTTCCTTTGTTCCCAAGAGAACCGTGGCCATGATAACATCGGAAAGTCAGAGAAGAAGCAGGCTATTTTCCGCTGGGCTTCAAGAGCAGCCAACCCGATCGATGCTTCTTTGATCGCCTGCGCTGGCTCTTTTTTTTTTTTTTTTTTTTTCCTCCACCCGTCTCAGCTCACCATGGGGGAAACGGGTTTCTTCATCTGAATCGTAACTGTGAGAAATGGCTTCAGTAAGGTGTTGGTTTAGTCAGAACAAGGGGGATCCCTCACAAAATATAACTGCACCAAAATGTAGTTGTGCTCTGCTCCTGCCAGGGGATTTCAGGTGTCATCTATGGTCATTGCAATGCAGAATGACATTTCTTCCAAAAGATTGCCCCCAAGCAAACATGCCTTGTTTGTTTACACATGAATAACCCATCACTCCTCATGTCTGTTCAGTACTTCAGTGACAACAGGCCAAACTGTTGAACCGTGTGCGAGTTAAAATGCACACAAAACAGGAGGAACTGTTTTATGTTTACAGTGTTATTACCTAAAAAAAAAAAATGCAAGAGAAAGCCAAACCATGCATGCTCTGAATTAACTGATTGATTCATTAATTGAAGCCATGGATCAGTTGGTAGCTCTAACTTTATTAAAGGTCATAAATGATGTGTTATAATAATTATTCTCCAATGTTAGTTTCACACATTTCTTATGCATTAAAAAAAAAAACCAGTGCATTGTGTGAACAACACTTCCCATCTTTATGGTAATTAAGACACATCACCCAGTGTAAGAAACATTTTTGGACAACAGTGGACCTCTATGGCACAGAAGAATTAGCTCTGACAGTCTTATGCTTATTAGAAGGATCCGTTTATTGTTAGTTTTGTTGTTTTTAGGGGATTTGTTAACATAACCCTAACCCAAAACAGAAGCTACTGTCAGTCAGTCACTAAACCAATGCATCCACTGGATGTTATCATTCCATATCCCTTGTTATCTTGTGGATTAAGTTATAATGTTCATCATTACAAAACACAACATGGTGTCCTCTGGGAAAGTCTTATATTTTATGACCCATCCATCCACCCCAGCTCTTCATAATGATGACTTTCTCACTATAGATGCTACATCATCTCATTTCCACCTTTGTTTATGTCATAATTACTATGGCCACTGGAGATCACCTACCACCATATTTATAATCTGATAACGACTCCTAATAGCCAGTGAATGGCCTTGTCTACACTTGAATCGGCTGGTGAATAGCTTTGCAAAATAATTATTGCTCCAAAACTTGTGATACATCAACAAACAATAGGGTGCATTATTAAGATCATCAATCAGTAATTAAATATTCAGCTTACATTATATGTTACCACATTGGGAACAATGAGGCAACCCAAATCCTCAGATACTTTCAAACCTTGTTAAAAATCAAACGATAAAAAAGGACATTCAGTAATTATTAATTAATAATTACCATTTATTGTGATGTTCCTGCAAAGTATTTCTCTGATGTAAATAGATTGTGACAAGAACTATATGTATAAATTAGCAATAACTAGAAGGTTTATATGCTAATTACCCGAAGGAAAGTGCTAAAACCTACATCTGTAATTGTTACCAAATAGTGTACATGATAGCAATTATCAGCATTTCAACACAAACCACACATGCCAGTTTTATGTGCTGGTCGATGCTTGCAAATACACACATACTGTGAAACACAGCTCAGCGGCAAGTAGGTATTAAAAATGAGCAAACATGATCTGTACATTCCCTTTGATCGTGGAGTCTGTGAACTGAATACTGACTTGTCTTGCTCCAGGCAGCACAGTTCATTTGGAAAATAGCTGTCAGCAATTTAAATAACTGTTTATATTGTTTGTGAGTATGAATGTAGCTTCTTTGTATTTGCAGCTTGTAATTTATGTGAGATCAAATGTAGGCCCTGCTCCTGCCCATGGTTAGTATGTGCTCAGAGCCAGTGATGTGTCTCTCTACATTCATGTGAAGGAGCCTCTGGTGGTTTAGTTTCTCAGGTTTTGGTGACCCCTCTTGCTTTCCTGAATAGCTGCTGTGTTGGGTTCAGTGGAGTTGAAGTCAGAAAATCAGATTTAATTGATGGAGACCCTCCAGAATCATTGAGGCTAGGAAAGCAGGACAGCCCCTCTCTTTGGCAAGCCAGGAGGCCATCAGTGGGGGAGGCTGGATGAGGGTTGTGTGTGATGTTCATGCGTGAACCTGGGGCTTCAGAGTAATGGTGTGTGTCTACCCTGATGCCACGCCACATAAACTTAGGACCTCCCTGTCAGATCCAGACACAGGGCCTACAGCAATGCACAGGAGGAGGCTGCAAAGAATAAACTCAACATCCCAAACGCTTATTTGTTATCACATGGGTGTCACAATTAGGATGCTTTGTGCCAGGCAAACATAAACCACCATTTCTATAATTTTTAACACCACCTGCACTTTTCTGCATGCTTTGCCATCATTCTTTTTCAAGAATCTACTTTTATTTAACATTTTATGGCTGTAGTTTTATACATTCTATTCATTCCCTTAAAATACTATGGACAATGTAGTGTAAAACTGGTACCCAGTAACCTTTTAATGAGCCATACTTGACTGTTTGTAGTAACATTTCTCTTGCAACAGTGAGTCTCTAAAAGTCCTAGAAGAGCAAATGGTGAGTGGAGGGCCCTCTGACAGACGCCAAATTGAGCGAATTACAGGCTGAGCACAATCATCTGCTATAGTTAGAGGGCTAGCAAGCAGCACTGACAGTATCCTCTGAGCTCCTCACTGCAGCATCACTCAGTAGACTGTGGCCATTTCCCAACATGGAACATCTGGACAGCCAGTTACGACAAACTGGAACTGGTTTCACAGAGAATGATCAATCATGAACTGAAATTAAATATTTATGTACCTGTCTGAAACCCTGAACAATAGTTGACAAAGCTGGCAAAGCTTACTCCTACTGGTGTGGAACAGCCGACGTGACATTGCAAAAGTCCATCCATTTTCAGCCACATTTCCCTCTCTGCATCCTCATCTGATGCCTGGCTTCTTTCCACGTGAAGGGGCAACCTTTTACTCTGAGCTTCCTCTGAATGTCAGAGCTTCTGCTTATCCTTTCTATGTGGCAGAGCCCAAACACACTATAGAGGAAAAACACCTTTGGGCTGCTTGTCCTCGCGGTCTTATTCTTTTAGTCACTACCAAAACATCATGACCATAGGTGAGGACTGGAACGGACAGTAAGTTGTCTGGTAAACTGAAAGCAATATCCCAGGAAGCTAACCTCCCTTTCAATTTCTAACCTCCCTTTCCAGTGCATAAATACCTATTAGCATTCAGTGATCGGATTAGATCATGGTGCTGGATGAATTTGCACAGAAACTTGTGAGTAAAAAAAACTGTGTGTGAAGGTAAGGCAGCTTGCACTATTAATGTGTGTTTATGGCTTTTTATTAAACAATAGAAATGTTTGGCAGGTCTTATGATCAGTGTCTAGGTGATCACTTTGCTGTACGTTTGCAGTTTCAGAGCGGCCTTCTAACGATGGAAATGAAATGAAAGCTGCATATTGTTACACTTTCAATTTTTCATAGAGAAAAAATGAGTATGTTTAGGTATGCAGAGTTAACTTTCATTATGTGGTTGATAAAAATGTTATTAGTGAAGTCATTCCTGTATTCACTGCAGTCATCTAACGTAATATATGCTATATTTCCATGGTAACCAGCATGATGTACAAGCCTGGAGAGCAGAACAAATAAGCTTATATGCATGACGTATAGAATTACCTTACCATGGGTTGCCATAGAACATGTACCAGCTCTGGAGCAGAGCTGGTACAACAACCACAAGGAAAACTGGAATATTTTTAGAAAAGTGAGCATTGCAGCACTGAAAATGAAATTACAGGTAAAGTAGTTGATTAGGTCTAACTGGATATCCTTGTAACACATAGTTTCATTTGGTCCAGTCAAAGGTAATGCAAAAAGTGAAGCTGAGACTCAAGACAGCAATCAGAAATAAATCAACCTTATTTGTTATCCTCTCCGTGAAGCCTACCAACCTCCATACCTGATCAGCACCAATCACATACAAGTATCCGGAGGCACAGCAATCAGCAGCACAACCAACTCGGTTGTTTAGGGAACATCTCTTACAAGAAAACTAGAGCTTTCCGATGAACGTACTTCTAATTTGTTCACGTCTACATAAGCAGATTTATGTGTTGTTCCAATGGCATCTGCTGTTATTTTAAGACGACTTCAAATGAATGTTTTTGCATGTCATGAATTACATTTACATAAAACTGAAATGTCTGAAAACCTTCCCCGACCCCGCCATCGCCTCTCTGAGTGGGTAGACAAATATACCCAACCTCTGCATTGCTAGAGGTGCTTGTGAGGTTGAGTTTAATGTATAAAGATGGGGGATGTGGAGAGCATGTAGGATGAGACGTTCCTGAGTTGCACTGGGCAGATAAATAAGGGAGAAGCACAAAGCTATCCCCCAGGACTGCTGTCAGTTGGAATCTTAACACGCTGGATGCTAATGAGAAACAATGCTGTATCACGCACCTTATGCAACATGCAACACCCAGATGGACTGGGTCTCTCTTTACAGAATAAAAGTAAGATGGAGGTCTGTAGTGTGATGTCTGCAACAGGCATGTAGAGTAGCAGATAACCAACATGCAAATCATTACTAAACCATCCCTTATTCATAAGAGCTAAACTGCAAGATGAACCTGTGGAGAATCAATGCACAGACGTTCACATATAGAAATACTCTACATTGTAAATGTAGTCAAAACACACTTTAAATTCTACATAGGTCGGAGTTTCCTTTCAAAGCTAAAGGGAAAGTTTATAATGTAGCTGTGAAATGTCCAGACGGGCAGATGTAACCGCTCTGTTCAAAATGCAAGAGATGAAACTCAAAACTAAGTAATTTCAATGAAAAGTTATGTTATCATTGCAAGTGTGGGTTAAGTCCAATTACTACTACTGTGGTGTGCTGAAGGATTTTTCTTCATTTCAGAAAAGTTGTTACAGATTGTTTTATTTTTGGGGCGGTCAAGTCCTCAGTGACTGAAAATTTTACTGAGGAAACCTTGCATCCAATTAAACCCATAATTTAAAAACACCAAGTTTGCAGTCATAAAGTGTTGAAGGATATTAAATATAGATAAGAAATCAAAAGACTCAATTTGTGAGTCACAAACGAAGTTCAACAAAGTTGTTCTAAATATGAAGCAACTGCTTATCAGTCAGGGAGCTAGGTGAGACATTTCTAGGTAGTAGTTCATACCAAGATATTGTATTATTCTCTAAGAAAATGAAATGTAATTCTATTCGTAATTTGTTGTTTGAAAGATAAAATGTCCCAAAATGCAATTTTTACATTATTAGCTGAAAGAAGACTAGTAGCCAATGCGACAGCTCAGTCCAATGGTATTTTTATCTTTACAGCATTAATCAGAATCAATCAAAACTAAGACCACGGGGGCTACTGACTATATTACACTTTCAAAACTGAAACACCATATTCATTTACACCCAGTTTGAATGTTGTCATGCTATTCAATAGCCTGTTTGGGCTTCTTATCAGACTACAGTTATGGCTCAGTAGGTCCCTATTCACCTAGTGCAACCTATTCAAATGTGCATTAGGTTGTTATCATCCCATAGATCTTTATTGTTGTCAATATATTAAGTATTTATTATGAAGTCCTTATATTTAAACATGATAATTACTTGGTTATGTTTAGGCAAAAAAAATTACTGTTCAGGAAAAAACTGTGCATCTGTCCACAACCACCACAGGGCACTCACTAAGTACGTTGGCTTTATATTAATCAGGCTCTACTGACCTACATGTACAGGACTGATACACATAGATAATGCTTATTCAATAGTAAGACAACAGTCAAATTGGCTGGCATTAAGTAGAAGAATCAAGAATAAACATTTTTTATTTTTTTAATTTTCAGCATTTTGGTGAAAACCATCTGGACTAATCATTATATGTTCTGGGAGTTGTCATTTTCAGGTTGAGGGAATGGGCTTCAATAAAAATGAGAGAAATGCTGAGGGCTCTCTGTCTAATTCCACCACTTTAGCATGGTGTCTTTGTTGGAATCAAGGTTTCAGGAGCAGATGGGGGTGGCAGCAGTCAACATGACTGTGCAGGGCCAGTCCCCTGCAGCCAACCACGCGCCACTGACAAACAGACACAGGAAGTACAATGGCAGAACATAAAATACAGTGGGGAGCTCAAATTGCTGCTCATAGATGAACACATTCAACCACACCATAAAAGCATATGCATCCAATATGGATTCGATTCATTTATCTAAATTTCTTATTCCAAATCTTATATACAAGTGTTGCAGAGAGACATATTAAAATTCATTCCTACTCTCACGATGTGCAAATTAAACTGATTAAACAGTAATAGTGTAATGGTGGCGAATGCAAAGTGCAATTGTAAACATCTGCGAGACAACAACAGCAACAGATCAAGATTAATTCAATTTCAATGGAAGGCTTTGCTTTATACAATTAACATAACCTTAATGCTCACTGTCAATGGGTTCTCAGAGGACCTGAAGCTGTTCTTGTATTTTGTTATCTGAGTCTTGAAAATTCCCTCATGACGCACAGGCAATGGAAGAGCAATAACTGCTTTTCACAGCTTCAGCTCAGCGGAGCTCTGACGTGTGAGATGACTATGGCAGAGAGGGCTCGGTGATGAGAGGGGGCGATGTCTGCTTAAAGGTCCATCTGAGAACCAGACAAAACCTGGCAATGGATTAAATACTGATGATTCTGATCAGATTTGTCCTGTTCGTACAATACACCTCTCTACTATAATAATACAGCTTTGGTAGAACATATGTATATTTGGTATTTTTGCCCTATCTGCATGATTTATGGAAAACACATCATGTACAACCAGACAAGATATTTTTTTAATGCTCACCCTGTCAGTTTCAGTTTCATACTGCTATAGCTGAGTAGTGTTAAGCAAATCTTATGGCTAGTGCCTTTGCAACCACCAGTATTTACAATTGCAAAGTGCAGATCAGATCACTCACTGGTGTCAGTGCAAAGAGATAGTATAAATTCAAATGTACAGAGAGGAGGAGGAGCAGCAGATCGGTGGATTTGTCTTTTTGGATGAAAACTTGTGCACTGTTAACCTTTATGTCTGTAAAGTGTAGTGACACAGAGAGACAGAGCCACTGGCAAAGACCAGCTTTTGCAAGGAGAGAGTTGCTGGAGTGTGGGCTGCAGAGAGCAAACACCAAGGCTACATGTGTAGTGATGCGTAATAAAGACATGTCAGAAAAAATAAATGTTACGTGTGATCACTGGAATCCTGACACTGATGCTTGTTTGCTAATTAAATATAAAAGGATTTCCTTTTTGGCAGATCATAAGGATTACAAATCCAACAGCCTTATCAAGGTTATTTGTAATCATCTGAACTGTGAACTGGTAAAATAATTATGAAAAAGGTAAGAGGTAGCAATGGAGGTGAATTGTTAGTGCTAAGTGTAGTCTCTGTGAAAGCTGATTAGGGTTAAAACTCCTCTGCTGTTTCAGAGTGGAATGCCACAGAAACTTGCAAATCACCAAAAATTTAAACATCATTATCATTCAGTTGAAAAACTTTGTATTCACTTTAGCTAGTGAATACAAAGAAGATCAATTTAAACAAAGTGTGAGTTAGGATCTGTGGCTAAAATCTCTCTCCACTCAACAGCACTGTGCAGCTACTTTGGGTAAAACCTCATTTAGGACTAGTTGTCAATATTAATAGCAATATGGCTTAAAATTCAGTTTACATGTACAACATTATAAATTATCCAGAGGTATTTGAGAAAGACGAGCCAACACATTTCAAAATTAAAGGGGACTCTGACTTCAGTACAGCTATTTGTTCTATTTTTAATATGATTCAATATGACTCGGTTGACTTGTGATTTAATCTGGATTCAACATTTTCATCTTTCAGTTTCTAGTAAATAGATGTCATACTAATTTCAGCACTGGAAAAAAAATTCAAATGTCTTTAAACAATGTTAAACCACATTTGTGTGAATAATCTTAATTACTCAGTTTCAGTTCATTACTCATTCATTTATTCACTGTCTTTACCTGATAATTACTTGTTAATAAGGGTCATGCAGGATTGGACTCAGACCCATTATGTTTTCAGTACAAGGAAAAAAAGGCTTCTGTTGACAGGCTGCCAGTCCGCTGCCGCAAATTACTATTGATGATGTGAACATACTGGGGTCCATTTGACCACAAAAAAGAAAATCTGCCTAGGTGGAGAAACCCTGATGTAGTAATCTTGGTTTGAGGGTATAAAGACTGTACTGAATATCAGAACTTCTACAAATTTATTGGACACCATGGGCATTTTAGCTTTAATAACAATGACTCCCTCTGATGAGATGGTGGAACAGACCATCCAGGTAGCTGGGGTGTGACACCTGTAGGTGTCAGTAGCTGATAAATTGTGGTCTGTGAGAGCCAGCGCTGCTGAGCCACCATGCTCTGGAAGCCTTTGATCAGCCTGCATCCCTGGCCAGTTAGCTGAACAGCCACTGATGCAGAACAGGCCCTTTGAAGATCTCAATCATCTGTTACTGATAAAAGTTATTATGTTGTTGCTCTTTGCCTTCGAGGCCATGATCAAATGTGACAGAGACTGCCCTGCTGCTGCTCCCACAGGGAGGCAATGAAGTGTACAGCAGCAGCGTTTTGACAAGGGCGGTTGAGGGTGGGGACACCCAAAGAATTATTAGATGTTCTCATTTTGGTAGCAAAAATGTTGCAACCAGCTGTGGTGCTAGAAACAGCATTATGTTAGAGGCAAAACCTAGCCTGGTGACATCTGAATATAGTGGAGTATCAGCAGCACATGACACACTTCAGAACCGAATGTCTACTTTCCCAGGACTTATAAGAAAAAACAAACATTTTTGTATATTCAATACTGAATATGATATTCTGAATCTGCTGTATTGCAATGTATTTTTGAAGGCAACAGGTGAAACATATTTAAGTTAATTCACACATCTTTGCATTAAATATCTTTTCTGTAGAAAAATAAAAGCTTTCTACTGAGAAAGAGCTTTTATTTTGAAATGCCAGCTTGATTTAATAATGATCCCCTCTTAATGAATATGCTACAGTACATATGTGTTGGGAAACTTGTGCTCAGTTGCCTTTAATGTGTTATTACTTGTTTTTTTCAGATGAAGTCTTATGCATAATTCTCTCTGCTGTCTCTCTGTGTACACATGAATCAGAATCAAACAAAAACAGTCAAATTACAGTTAATTACTGCTCTTTATGTCAGCAGCTGACATAGAGCACCATTTTTTTTTCTTTTCAGGTGTTTCATGTGCATTTCATGTAACCTCTCTGATCCTATGCAGTGTTCATTTTTCATTCATCTCGTTTGTATTAAAACAAATGAGTCTTTCTGACATCACAATGAGTTCAGAGCAAAGGAAAATAACTTGCATGTGGACGACCTAAGTTTAAAAAAAAGAGCCAGTTTTCACTCTAATCTTCTCCATCATACTCGTAAAATCCAATGGATTAGGCCTTGCACCCCTGAGCTCAGTATCATAGTGGAGATGTATTGGTGCATGAAACATCACCTTCATTTCATTTCTGCTATTCATGCCAAGCTTTCTTGCTCTAGCTTTTTAAAATGGATGATGCACATCTCACACTTTAAGGAGATTTTTCAGCTGGACAACTGCAGGAGTTTTATGAGAAAGGTAGCAATATTTACTTTTGAAAGAAAGAGAGAGAGAGAGAGAGAGAGAGAGCAAGAGAGAGAAAGAGAGCAGATAAGTTCAAATCCCAGCTGAGAAGAAAAAAAGAATGGTGGTCAGTAAACATGACTCACAAACACAAGTTTAGGAAATGGAAGTGAAGCCAGACAGGGCAGCTCTGAAGGTCACCAATCCATCATTTGCTTGTTAAATAACTAAAATGGAAATCAAAGAACAATAAAACAGGGAATCAATAGCCTCTGAAGCGCAGGGATCAGACCCACTCCTTGACAGGGATTATCAGCCGTGCTCACTGGCTTTTAAATGGCAAGCAAGGAGGAGAGCTCTCTCAGCAATGCAACTAGCCACAGCTCTTTCACACACATTTCTCTCCCCCCTGTCTCACTGTTCCTTGAGGCAATGACCTTTGCAGTAATATTTCCATAGACATGCTGTTAATAGACAGAGCTGACATATTAGTATGCCTTGCTAAGTCTGACATCAAGGATTATATAACAACCACAGTCACTGACAATGTGTTCAGGGGGAAAGTGCCTGTGTTTATTACATATTCTGGTGTCAGGGCAGTTGTTTGCACACTTGATTAGATGATTAGCAGTAATTAGATAATGATGTTCTAATTATGTCATCACAGTATAAATACAGAAATGAAACATCACAAAATTCAGTAATGATGGTTGTGTTGATACTGATTTGGCTGATTGGACCCTGGAATGCTATTGTCAAATTGCTATATTGAGTTAAAATTGCAATTTTTTTTTTGTTTGTTTTGTACTTGTAAACATATCTGAGCAAATCTATTTGTTTTTCATTGTATTATTTAAAACTTTCCATTTAGCTGAATTCATCATGTGTTGCTGGTGATGTGTTTACTGTAAAAATAACAAATCAGATATCAAATAGCTGACATTATGTAATGCGTTCTTTGAATTCCTAAGGTTTGTCATTATATTTTAATTTTCAATTAAATGCAGCATATTCAAGTGACTTTTAATTAAGCAATTAATTTGTTTTTTGGAAAGTTAAAGTTTACGCTTACATAATTCATCTAGTTTATCAAGACCTGTGCTCCGCTCCCATGAATAATGGCTAATCAATAGCAGTAATGATCATTAATAGTTCACATTAGCTACAATCTAATGTTGGTTTGTTTGAATGAGCAGTTTAAAAATCCAAACACAAACACTTTCTCACTACCATTCATAAGAAATACAGCACAAAAAGTAACCAATATAACAATCAGGTTTCAATAGGTCTCTGTGGACCTGTCCAAGCATTTACTGTAGAGTTACTTAGAGCTGACGCTCCAGTCAACAGGTCAACATTTAACATTCAAGTGAAAATGCAACTCTTTCAGTATGCATTCGGTTTGATTACTGAAAACATACTGAAACTTAATTGCACTCATTGTTATGCGTTGTCACTTCAGTGGTCAACATGCTGCCGAATATCAATGAGTTCCTGATAAATCGTGTCTGTGCTAAACACGCTGAGGAAGAGAGAGGCAATTGCCCAATGTTGCTCCAAGGACACAAAAATCTAAATTAGACTCTAACATGTGCTAAATGTAAATAGCGCTGAGGATAGTTAGAATTTAGAGTTGAATATTGTTTTTGTAACAATTCATTCTTGACAAATTAAACCATATTTAGTTGATATTGTCCAGTTTAATGTCTCTTTTCTTTTGTCATTTTCCTTTACAGAGGCTTGTCCAGTGTCTGTACAGGTTAACATAGTGAACAGTCTGGCATCAGTCACTGTTCCAGTTACAGAGCCAACAAACAAAGCAGTCTGTTAAACACATTTTAGTACAGAACAGCTTGACAACAAATAAAAATCAGAACATCATCTTCCCTTGTGTTACATTACTTTCAAAAATAATTTTAGTTTCCAGCATTTCATACATTTGAACTAGGTGAAGATGAATGTGTTTCATTAATAACACATTTTTACAGTATATCCCATCTGTATGGTGGAGTAGACAAAGCTGTAAGCCTGGTGTAGTTGTGTGAATGGAGAGACACACACACTCTACCACTGATAGATGTTGATCGGGTTGTAACTCTCCTGGGTAATGATGCTAATCAGTCAACGACATTTCACTAGAGACAACATGGAAAGCGCAACAATAGATGCTCATTCTGACACGGCTAAAGACACAGATTTCACTAATCCAAATCAATCTTCCTGACCTACCAATTCTTACAAAGGAGGAATTGGGAATGTTTTTATTGTTTGTTGTATTATTGTTTGTTTGTTCAGCTGTAGGGAGGACAGAGTCTGGTTTTAACCTGAAAAAAACATGTATTTACATATATGGAAAATAACAGTTTCGAATGAAAATGGTCTGTGACTTACAGAATAATAAAAAGTTTGCATTATAATATGCCAGAACAACACAGATGAACATTCACCCAGCCAAGCCTGGGGTACACATACTTGTGAGGCTATAAAGTTGGCAGGATGAAGCTTTTTACATATGGATTACTGTGCAGCTGAATTCACAGATTTACTTTAGCAACAAACTTTAGCAGAAAAATAAAGTGTTGTCACCCATTTCCTTAAAATGGGCAGGCATTGCAGCAGCCACTTTGTAGGAATATATCAAGGGTAATGCAGACCATCAGAGAAGCAGTCAGGTCTTTGGGCCGATGGTCCATGAGCTGTTTAATGAGGACTCAGGGATTCTCTCTCCACAACTCAAAGGGCCATATGGCTTACAGCAGCTGCTCGCTATGACTGCTGATCACATGTGGCGCTCCTAGCTCAGGGCAGTCGTAACTATAGCACCACTTTATGGTAGCTATACAATTAAGAGTTCAGAAAATATGCAAAACACTCACATTCAAAAGTCAGAGCATCATCAAACTTTACTCTCTTTTGCTGCTTTTCCTCTTTTTTTTCTGCAGCATATTTAAATGTCTGCTGGAATCCAGTTCCTATATTCTGCTTTATATTATGGACACTTCATACAGTGATATGCTTTAAGTGTAGTATAGATTGCTGCGAGACAAAGATCCTAAAATTACAATAATTTACAACTTAATCTCCTATGAGAAGAATGCTGCATGAAGGTTTCATTGCCTTGTGTGAGACTTTTCACTGAGGACAATAAATGCTAAAGGTAACACAACAGTAGTTTTTAGCATGCTGAGATGTTTCAGATGTGGGATCAATTAACAATGCTGGAGAGCTGCCCCCTTATACCAGGTAGTTAAAGCAGAGGCTTTATGTCATGGACAGTAAGACAGTCAGACTTTCAGTTATGTACTTTAAAATTAAATATGTTCATCAATCCTCAAATTGTACAACTGCTGCTTTGAACAGGTATAAATAATTGATGAATGTGTTTGAGTTCCCTCATGCACTTTTGTGATTTCCACAGTATCTTTCATCTACTTGTTTTGTGCACAGCACAATTTAAAGTACTTGTCATTTTTTTCCCCCAAAATTTCATCTGATCTTTCTTCGTGTAGCAGGGGAGCAGTTGTTAACAGTTGTTACTGTACCTCAATACTATGATGACTGATGTATTTGGTGTTTCTTATCTGACGACACCTTTCTAGGACATACAGCGTGCTCAGTTTCCATCACTGCTGGAAATAAAAAGGTACATCCAGTGTCTAATCAAGAATGCTATCATGCATCTTTGGTACACAATACTAAATTCTGCTTTTGCCACATAAACACAAAGCAAGGCAGGCTGTGCTACAGAATGAGAATGTCATGGCTCACAAAGAGCAGAGTGCCCCATTTTCGTCAGCCAACTGTGGAACTGTAAGATATAAAATGACCCCCCCTCCCTTTGCATCAATATAGTGCAATTATGGGCTACAGAGAAATTGTTCATGCAACCAGGCAATCCATACTTCTGTCACTTGCTACATCTCAAATGCAATCAGAGACACAATAGAGAAAGCTAGATACTGGCTAACACATTATGTCTTTGTTGAAACAGAAACTAACATCTGCACGCTCACTAGACACCATGAAGGGCCTGATGTCCTTTTCAGCATAGCCAGAAAAACTATAATAACCACAAGTAATGGTGTTAATTCAGTGAGAAATATTAGAGTTTTGTTGTTTAAAAAATATAAAGGGAAAGGGGAAATTGACAGAGTGCATGAATATGAATATGATACTGGGAGCTTCACTTTTCATGGTTCCACAAAAATCATACACCAGAGTATAATGAAGTCGAGGCTTGATCAAAAACTTAGAGAGAGGTGAAATGGAGCAGAACTAAGCATCTGGAAACGGCAAAAAATAGTTCCCTCAAGGTGCTCAGTATAATCACTGGAGAGCAGGGCCAGTTTGCATGGTCTCTCTCTGGGAACATAACTGTGATTAATGTCTGCTATTTAAATAACTGTTTGTTTTGCCACAAGAGGACACCAGTGTGATGGTGCAGTGCTTTTATCAGAACCTGGTATTTATATCTCTTTTTGTAGTTTTGTTGTCTTCATGTATGCTTCTAATACCTGCAGCATCTATGTAGTTGATCAGTTACAACAGTTCTTATATATTTAACCCCACCCCCCATTATTGCTCTCCACACAGCTGATGGATAATTCATCAGTGCTAATTTGCTGGGCTAATTCATTCAAAGGGCTCATTAAGAAATTTCATTGAACAAATTAACATTGACGGCGATGACTCGTGGTCATCATAATGGATCACGGTGGCAGCAGCTTGAAAGTTATGGACGGTTTTGATTTCTCCGTGACCTGGACACGAGGTCACTCATTAAGCCAATCTTCCATTTCACACTGACTCAAATGAAGCAAATCCACTTTACTCATGGGGGCACGACAATTTTATGTTCTAACTTTTTTTTAACTAAATCAAAGTCTGTGTCTGTGTTTCTTCATGTCTTTTTATATTTTTGTTCAGAACAGCAATCATAAAGAAACACCAACAGTGTTTTTGGCATAAATGTGCACTATTAGAACAAAAACGAATGTCTGTTGTTTAAAATGCAGAAGTCAAGTCAGTCCATGAAGTGCCTGTACTTAAAAATAAACTCTGCAAATTACCCATAACTAATGATGCATCACTAAGAAAAAAATCTTATATTGTTACTGAAGAAATTTTGAGCTAGTCACTAAATATCACTGGTGATGTTCCAGCTTGCTTTGACCTTATTATTTCATTAATAGAAAGCTCTTTGAAGGTCACCGTGTCTCTCTTTAGAGTGAACAAATTATTAGAACTGAGACAAAAATGATTTTGCAGGATAACAGATACATACTGAAAAAAAAAAAAAACTAGAGACAATTCTTTTGTCTCTGTCTCTTTAGAAAGGTTCACAAGATCACTAAACCAAAACAATATTACAAGAAGGTTAGTAATAGTTTTGAGAACAGCCACATATTATTGACATTCTTGCCTGGTTCTGTGGATAAGGGGCCATGACTCTCTATTGGAAAGTCTTTAATATTTACATAGCCTCTGTTCTTTTAGGGGGGAAAGATAATGGAGTGAGGTGGAAGATAACTGTAAAAAGTACAAGAGATGTCATTTCCTATCAAGCACTAATCTTTCCTTATAGATTTAGGTGAAAGTAGTTTGACTCCACTGACAGCTGAGGGCAGTTTGCCTAACATGCAGTTTCCACCACGATTCACAATGTCCAAATGCTGAAATTTTCATAAATAAGAAAAAAAAACTTCAAGAAAAGAGAAAAGCTGTACTGTTTTTAAAATTAGCATCACACATTTGACAAAGTAAATAGTTAAGCCTGATGAGCATATTATTGAAAGCATAATTTATAATCTGAATTCATCTCATGCTCTTGTTTGAACTTGCCAACCTTTCTGACACAATTACTAGATCAAACTGTAAAACAGAAATCAGAATGAGTTTAAACTATTGGTTAATTAGTTAACTGGTTAGTTGGTTAATTGCAATGATCACACTATTGTTTGACTGCACAGGGAAATAAATAAAAGACTATCCACTCACTTTACATCCCTGGGCAAAGTCAAGTCCAAACTAGAATCTCTTGGAATAACAGAAGCCAACATCAATAAACACATTTGCTTTTATAAGGAAAATAGGGAGGCATTGGGAAATTGCCCAAAAGCGATATTCACAGTACAATGATGAAACACTTATGCACCCTTTGGTAACACTTTTAGTTAGGAGTGACTTGGGAATGACCTGATAATTAATGAAACATTAATGAGAAACTCCTGAATTACTCAAAATGGAGGATTACATGATAGATGGTGTAGAGATACAAGAGAAACTGACTGGTGTTAAAAAGCCGCCCTGGAATATCCTGACCCAGCTCAACCCAACGCTTTGGTGCTTATTTGGGGAGTATGGACCAAACACATTTACGCTGTCGCAATGTGACGTCCTCTGTTGGCTTTGAGTGTGTAACCTAAAAGACAATGATAAATTATAATAAAGAAAAATGAATGGTACATGCTTGGCAGCAGTCAGCCACACTGGATAGTGGCCGTTCTGAGTTACAAGAGAACAGACTGGGAGATGAATAGTCCCTAATTGTGAAAATGAAACAAGCACTTTTCTTATTCCTAATCTTAGTAACAACTCATTTATTACTGAATACTTAAACTTTTGTAGAGCACCAAGTAGGTAGACATCATACTGAGCAGTTACTCATTACTTCACAATTATATGACTATTAACTACCCTTTTAGTGCCCCGTCAAGTAAAGTCGTAATATCTACTGTACAGTCCATAATTCAGAGTGATTCGGGAGCTCAGTTTTATTGCTTAATTAATTAAAGGGGTTTTAAATAATCAATTTAAACACAGAACTGGCTCACTTTTACATCGGTCAACATTTGAACAAAAATAGTTAAATGCACCTTCAGAGGTTAAATATCATATATAGCATTACCTTTTTTTTTTTGTTTGTTTGTTTTATGTAAAAAATCCACTTTTAATTTGTGTTTTTACTATATGTTTTCACATTTGTGTTTCACACTCCGGTTACTCACTAATGAGTGAAAATAACTGGATTCATGTCTTTGAATGTAGTAATTGATTGTGCTGATTTGCTTTGTGTTTTTACCAACAGAGTGAATTGTATAAAAGGACATGTAATTTGTGAATAATTGTATTATTTTAAGACTGCTACCTTTACTGCTGATGATTACTGACCGTGCTCGGTCGTTTTGTACTGTGGGGATCGTTTTGTAAAGTAGTGAAAAAATACAGAAAGGCACTAAAATATTCTTTAAAAAATATAAAAGAAGCTGGGAAAGCAGTCACTCTGTCCCTCGTCTTTGCTGTGACCGCTGCACTTTTACTCTGTCAAACCAATGAAGAGACTTGCGGAGGGAAAGTGAAGGTGATGGATGTTACTCTCAGACGTATTATCTTGCTAAGGTTTAGGCTGCTGTGACATTTTTCACATGGTAATTTTCCTCTCTGATAACTTGGGGTGCAGAGGAGGAAAGTGACTTTCCCCACTCAGTCCTGATTTCTCAGCAGAAGCCAAATTCTGCTCTCAAGCAACTAAAAGCAAAAAGTGGTGACAGAATCTTGTTGTAATGAAAATTCTGTCGATACAAGAGAAAGTGCTTTGTAAACGAGATTGTGTTGACAACCCAGCTGTGACCAATTCAAAACGTCCGCTATATTTGCCACTACTCACAGACAAGGCAGCAGTAAACATCTAAAAGAAATGCTGTTGTTCATTTCATTGGAGATACCAGAGTAGATATTGGGAGAGAGCATGACAATCAAAGTAATACTGTAGTATTATCAGGTGAAAACTGATGCACACAATGCTCTGCTGTTTAGCACTATTACATATAACTTTTGATGTCCATATATTGATTATGTATTTAGGGTCATATGTCTTATAATGGTCTAAATATGTGCAGTATATTGACAATAATCTAAATAAGCTCATTTAACAAAGGTTTTGCGCGTTCACATTTACTCCCCTCTCCTCACTGCTCTCCTTGCCTTATTGCTGTTATTGGCAGGTTTTCTCTGCAGTGTTTTCCGGCAGAGTGCAGGAGTCAGGTCTGATTGTCAGGGCAAAGAGAAGAGTGGCTGGTCCCTCAGAGCCACCTAATGTTCCCGTATAGTACAGTACATCTCCTGCCTCTGGACAGATACTCTAAGGACACTCCTCCACATTGTGATCTCTTCCACTCCCCTTCCTCAGTAGGCTTTTGAAATAGACCCTCTCCATCACTTTCTTTTGCCATATCTTTGCTGGTTACACGCTTACACTACCAGATGATGTGTATTTAAAGTCAAAGTTGTGTTCATTTTGTCTTGTACCACGAAAAATCCCAAAATGTAATTATTCACAGTATATATAGAAATGAATTAAAGTGAATTAAGCATAAAAATTATATTAATAAGTGTGTATTTGATAATGATGGGGTACTGTAATAATATTACTGGGTAGCAGGGGGGGAAAGCTATGGTGGCCCTTGAGGATAAAAAAGCGAAAGCACAAACATTAAATAAATGTATTGCAAATCTGCAAGTACATGCAAAAGTAACACCACCAAAATGAAAGAGCACACTGCAGATTCAAAAACACATATGAAAGCCAGAGCAAAAACATTATGGAAACCAGAAATATAACAAATGGAAAAGCCCAGGGAAAAAGAAAAATGATGCAAATCAAATTTGCTACACCTTAAGTGCTCCAGAAGAAGAGGAAGAGAAATGAGCTTGGTTTGGAAAAAATAGTAAGAATGTAGATACTGTTGCATTCCTGTCAGACGTTATGGCTGGCTTTATGGCATCCAAAACCTCTCACTACTCAATATATATATTACACTGCATAGGTTGGTCGCCATGTTGCAGTGGTGTCTGACTGTCTGAGTGGGTAAATCTATATCTATATAGTGTCCTCAAAATGTCCACAATGTAACAGAAGAAGTGCTTTCCACGTACGCTTTTTTCTAACAATCCTACGATGCAATGCTCCATGTTTTTACGGTTCTGAAAATACCTAAAATATCCATAGGTCTCCAGGCTGCGGATTATAAAGACTTCCACCCTCCCAAATTAGGTAAAAATAACAGTGTGGGGGCATTAAAAGATTTACACAGTCTTTGTAACTTCAGTCATAAATGAAAATACATTTTCACATTAATGCCCCAAAGACCCATTTAAATGTGGTATACAATGATTAGTAACTGTAACTTGCCAGTAGTTTGTGCTTTGACTTTTGGAAGTATTTCTGGATTTGTAGCACATTTCCTTATAGTCACCAGTGAGTGATCAACACTGTTGTTGTCTATCGAAATCGAGCTCATCCCTCCCCCTGCCGTCCTGGAGCGCTTCCATTGTAGCAAATCCCATTGTAGGATGTTTCTTTTTGCATGTGTATTTAGAAAATGATTGTGCTTTGACTGTGTGTTTGGATAAACTGGATATTAAAATAAAAATTATAGATAGCATCAACCATCCATCCAGATATCAATAGCTATCCTATAGAGGGGGGTAGCTGAAGACTATCCCACTGAACGAGAGGCGGATACCCATAAACAGGGCGTAGTCGATCACAAGGCTTTTATAGCGTTATTTATTCCTCAGTTATGACTTAGTGACAAAATAATATTTTGGGCAAATAAAAGTTAACCTGTTTGGGAATATGTTGCACTTATTGTAAATAAATTAACCTTTGATATTTTTTTTTGCTGTTACTGGAAAACATTGAGCTAAGTCTGGGAGGAAGTGTGTATTTATACCTAAACTTCCATAATAGTTATATTTATGTCTTCACAATGTTAAGAGAAGAAGTTAGACAAGCTGTTGCTGTCCATCAACAACTAAGGAACTGAGTACATATAGTTTCACTTAGAAATAAATGGGTTTATTGGAGAAAATACAGTATGAAGAATAGTGTAGTGAATAATTCATAAGTGAAATAAATGAATATTTTCTTCGTTTTGTTTGTTTATTTAAGGAATTATGACTTTTTGGTAACAACACACAACAATCAGAGAGAACTTTTTTTTTCTCTTAAAATAAATTGGACTAACTGCTCTATACTGTCAAGATTTTGCACATAATGTGATATGCCAAAACCTGTGGCAAGTTTTTTAGGCTGAACTGTGACTTACAGACGGGATGCTGCTGTCTTCCTCTGGTTTCTCTGTGAAGCTTTAATGGGCTAAGTCCATCCAGCTGCCTGCTGTTCCTGGATCCTTGCCAGGAGGAAGGGGGGAGAGGGTCATCTCTTCACTGACAGCAAAAGAGGTGGAGAATACCATCTCTATAATTGTCTTCATTTTTTTCTTTGTTATTATTCAGGATGTTAATTAGAAATTTAGGCCTTTGTTCTGAGGAGGTTAGCATTGGAGCAGTTGCTTTATTAGTACAGAAAACCAGACTGCCGCCCTTTTTTCTCCCTCTTCTGTCTGACTTCTGTGTTTTAATTACAAACGTGACAGACATGAGGGAATATCAGTCATGGTTCCCCTGACTGTTTTCTAAGGCAACCAGTGATTTCACTTATTTTGAACCACGGATTTGAAGAAAGTGAAGTGTCACATCAACATCATTCAACAGAACACTGATCTCATCTCTGATCGTCACTTAGCTGGTTTAATGTTGTCCCTCCTGGCAAACAGTTATTTAATGAGGGTAACACTGTGTTTACAACTACAAGCACAACTGGCAAGCTTAACAAAGCTAAGCAGGATTCATTTGGCTTTGAATTGCTTATATGTCTGTATATGTTAATACCAGAGAATTATGGTGGACAAACTGCAGGGGAGCTTTCTGTTATCTGTCTTGTGAAAGATAAGACCCCGCACTTAAACACTGTGTAAAGACCATGTATGCTGGGTGGCTTTTGCTTTAAGTACACATCATCCTCAAGCCTTGTGCATGTCATTAAATTATACCGTACAGATCATGTGTTGGTCATGGGTCATAATGCTAGGTGTCACATTTCTCCCTTTAATTTTCAAATTTTGCACAATTTAGGACCTGGTGGTGGCCAGGATTTGTTCTCAGAGCAACCCAACAAATGTCCTTTGATGATTTGATGATACCTGGCTGTATGAACCTATAAAGATTTATATATGTATATGTGTATATATATATATATATATATATAAATTAGAATAACTGCGGTAACAATTGAATTTCCCCTTGGGGATTAATAAAGTACTTCTTCTTCTTCTTCAAATACAGAAGTCACGCTCATGTCTGCCCATTAAATTTTAAATCTATATCTATGAGACAGTTAGCTTATGATAGAATATATAAGATGGGAATTGGTGAGAGGAGGTGCTGGTATTAATAGATGCCATATTATTAAAACCAGGTATATTTTTTTCCTCTGTTTCTAGTATTATGCGAGGTAGCTTCCTATTTAGCAAACAGTCATCAGAGTTTTATTGATCCTCTCATCTAACTCTTGGCAGGAGAGCCAAAAAGCATATTTCCCAAAATGTTACATTATTCATCTAAATTGAGTGTCAAAACTGTAGATCGTCTTGTCATAGCGGCCTGAATAAAAACAGGCAGAGCAGAGCACAGAGGTTGAACTATGTGAACACTTTAAATTTGACTGGAAGTAGGTCTGGTGTGACATTACTGTCTGGCAGTGGCAAAGAACAGAAATGCCTCCATAAATCTGGGAAAATGCCAGGAGAGGAACAGATTATGAGGCCATAACACAAGCCCGTCAGTGCATTTAAGTGTTAATTATTCATTTTTCCTCCCTCATAAATTTTAACTGCAAGCTTTTGTGATTAAAACAAAATATCTCCATGAGAATTTCCTTTGGGAACTGGCATCCTTTAAGCTCTTTAAAGAATTGTGAATAACGATGGTGCTCTCATAAAAACGATCCCTGGAGGATCCTGTCTATTTTTACTCTTCACTGTCCTCCAAAGATGAGCTGTTGTGTTTAAGTGAAGTCCATTTATGGCCAGAAAGAACAAACAAACAACCACCAGGCATGTAAAATACACAACTGAACTGGACGCGGTCATAAAATATGCTCTAGCCTGTGGGAGCCCTAATTGCCTAATGACCAAGTTAGTGTACATTATATGGGCTCTATCAGGTGGAGGTGTGTAGACAGCAATTTCCTCTTAATTCGTTTAGAGGATGGTTAATTTGATGGCTACTCAAAGACAGTAATAATCTACTTATCCTTCACACAGCTAATCCCCAACAAATAACCACTCTCCACTTTCTCTCCAACACACATGTACACACACACACACACACACTGCTGAGTCGGGGACGACACATTAGTTTTTTAACCACTTGATTAGTGGACCATATATGCATGTTCCTAAATTTTGAATTGTATTTGCATTCACAGTCAGATGCCTGCTGCTGGATCAGAAATGGCCAAAGTTTCATTCTCTGTCCTTCAGTAGCTGCCACTAGATGTCACAATATTAACACCAGGCAACACCACCTTGCCCAGCACCGAAACTGCCAGCCCTGAATCATCAGTATTGTTACATAAATGCTGCTGAAGGTAAAACACCGAGGATCTTGCTCTCTTTCCTAAAGGCATACCTCCTACCTTTTTTTCCTCCCCCTGTCTCAGTCTTCCTTTTGAGCCAGCAAGATTCTACTTTAAATGCTAGACACAAGCTGTGCAGATCAGCTTGAACAATATATATTGTTAGATGTAATTAAGCAATAACTCTGGCAGAGGAGTTGTGTGTGTCAGTTACTACATATCTAAGGTAGGAAAAGTGTATGAAATCACATCCCTGCTTTATGTGCTGTGTAAAGAAAGAAAGATAAATGACTCCAGGGAGTTAAAACATCTCGCTGCTGTTCTGATACAGAAACTGAAGAACGATGCTGAATTGCTGCTGAAGCAGACCACTACTAATAGGTTGTATGCTATGGAAGGTTTGTTTGTGGACTAAGCTTGTATGCAATAACAGATATTCCCTTTTGAACACATGGAAAGGAAGAAAGGGTGTCGTTTTTGTCCACGTGGATTTCAAGTGAAGCTACCCTGCGCTGAACTCCATGTGGACATTATGGCTCTTCCTCAGAACTTGGTCACATTTCCATAACTTTATTTTCTACGCCTGTGCCTGGGTTTGTACTGACCCTACATGTCCTTTGGGATCTTTGATTATTCGTACACTGAGACCTGAATGCAAAAACAGTTCCTTTTGAATGAGAGGCTTGCACAGAACTGTATGGGAGGCAACGTGAACAGTGTCAAGGTCCTTTTTGAAGGAAGATGTTGATGTAACTCTCTTTTCCTGTTCAGAAGATTTAAACTGACAGAGGCGACAGATGGGAATGATGATGCTGGATAGAAATCTCAACCGTTTCAGTTATGTCATGCATACAGCACTGTAATGTAAAAATGTTTGCGCGTCTCATGGTAAAAGGGGTATATGTCCTAGTTTGAGGGTTTGGCAGAATGCAAGATGTGTTGTTTGTGTGTGATGCTGAGCATCCAGTCCACAGCAGCCAAATGCTGGTAACCTAATTTCACATTTTGATTTTCACTGTTGTGTCAGTCAGGAAATAGCTACAATGCAGCTGCTCTGTGCCTGAGGGACAATATTAAACCTCCTCATATCACACCATGATATGCTGGCTGCCATTTGTTTTTGCAAAATGTTTAAATCGATTCAATGTATTTTATTGGTGTTATGTCACTTCTGTGAAAGCCAATGCTGGAAGAAGCATACAGATCTTTTACTTAAATAAACACTGACAGCTAATACAAATCCTGCATTCAAAGTCTTATATCAGTAATACAATTGTATTATCATCAAAATGTACTTAAACGCATCAAAGTAAAAGTATTCATTAGTATTCATCAGTACTCACCTTAAGTACAAAATTGTATGAAAGTAGAGTACTTGTACTTGTAAGTCTGATTGCAAGCTACCTATTGTGTCATTAAAATGCAATTTGAAAGTGTTCCTAATGTTATTCTCGTGAAGTTCTACATCTGTAGTCATCTCTAGCCATTTTTATCTCTGTAGAAATTGTGAACACAGATATAACTGAAGTAAACAAACAAGTGCTAATTTCTTTTGTCACAGATAAAATCAGTGCTCAATTCTCTATTCTTATCAACCAAATACAAAACATATATAAACATTTTGTCTCCCTCAGGCATCTTTTGCATTTGTGATTCTGTGTATTTCTATCACTTTTGCAATAGAGTACAACACCCTCCCACAGAGCTTAATTAAAGGTGCATAATTTGTCTATATTTAAGGCAACTGCCATGCTGAGTATCTGCAATAGATGGCACATTTATTAATTATCCATAACAGATGTTCTAAAGCTTTGCATAAATATATAGTATGAGATGCTTATGTTTGTAAATACTCAAGTATTTCATTATAGAGCACATTTAATGACTCATTACTTACTTATTACTTACTTAATTCTACAGTTCACTTACCAGCACAGGTCACCTGAACTTGCTCTAATTTTAATGTCTGTATTACTAATGGAAACGTATTCTCCATGATATAGCATTTTAAATGGACCTGACTGAATAGTAAATGAACCACATCCATCTTTGTGACACTGCTTTGCAGGGTACTTTCCTCCAGAATCATCTCCAGATGACCTTGCTATTTAAAGTTTTTTTGTTGATGCGCTGTCTTGTACTTGGAGGAGTGTTCATTTAATCACCAGTGATTTTAAAAAAAAACAGATGAAAACGGCCCATGCTGCATCTATATGATGCTGATAGAGTAATGCATTCACTGAAAACATTAAAAAGACAAATTATAGAACAAATTATACATTTTGTCAGATTCGTTTACAGATCATATATTTAACAGAATTTTATATGCAGCTCAACTGCTTAAGATGCTGTATGTTCTTGCTGCAATATCTGCATCATCATAATCGTCATCATCCTTGTCATCATCACCCTAATCTGACAGTGACAGTTTAAGTAAAAACTAACCTGATGAGTGTGATCTCACTTATCTAAGGTAACTTGAATGAGTTTTAGGGGTCACATTGTTTTCAGAATCTTAGAAACTCCCTCTGAGCATCTGGTTCACTGTGTTGTCCTGACCATCTGCATGTTTAGGATTTTCAGTTCAGTTTTGCACCTCCATATGCATTTCAGTGCATCCTGCTGCTCTGTCTGACTGCACAAATCTTCCTTTTTTGTTATAGCTTCTTAAATGTAACCTTAACAGTAGCCTTTTCCCAAACTATTTTTGTCGCCCTTGTGACCGTACCTCAGGTGGATGAAACACATCTCAGCACATTCACTAAATCAGTTTCTGAAAGCTGAGGTCATCTGTGGAAGTTAACTTTACTGTTTTTTTTTTTCTATTTTTGTTCCTATATATATATTCATGTGTGTGCACATGTTGGCAAGATAACAGGACACATTTCTTAAAGGTCTGGGGATCTTTAATAGTGTTCCTATTGTTAACAAATCTCATAAAAAGATCAAATCCAAAAATGAGTTGATCCTACAATTTTAATACATGATATTGCTTATCCCTGTATGCCATAGAGCTTCATTGTTGTGTAAAAACTATTAAAATGCATCATTGAACCACAGTGCTGGTTCTTTCGTTTTGATAAGCAAGTTCATTGTAGAATATTTTGAGTCACTTCTATAAATGTTCTAGTTCTGTGAATGCTTAATAATGGACTATTTACTATATATATTTTACTCCACACCTAAAATAGTCCTGAATAAATACACTATATACTAGACGTGTAGATGTCATATTTACAAAAATAGTTTGCTTTTAAAAAAAAAAACCAAAAAGCAAATCTATTGACTTTAAAAATCTATGTATTCACTATGAGGTTAAATTACAAATGAACCCACTGTTGGCTTTGGTGTTTTCATGGGATTTGCTGCCAATATGAAAAATGCAGACTAAGTGTAGCATAAGCATTCAAAGCTGTACCGACAATTTGTAGTCAAATAAACATCTCTCTGTCCCAGTCTCTCTCCCTCGATAATGTTGAGGTGATCTATCAGTTAGGGGCTGCTATCTTTAAAAGGACGCATACTGCAGAACAGAGGGAGTTGCTGAGTTTCATTACTGAATCCAATTATTTTCCACAAGCTCAAAACAACCTGAATGTTGTTGATAGATACATGTATATACCACATAAATATTCATGCCTTTAATAAGCAATATCCCCCTTGAGCAACTAACAAATTATGAGATATCCACTCAAATTCTAAAAAGGCCTCAAAATGTTTTTCTATCACATACCCAGAACATAACAGGTTTTCACAAGGGACACTTGTCCTGAAGGGACAAAAAAACTGTGATATTTCCCCCAGCTGCTATACTTTGAAAGACCTTGTTTTAGTTACTTTAGTAGCAAACGCAAAGAAAGCCTCAAAGACACCACAGTTGACACAAAAGGGTAATTTTTTTTCACAAGTAGAGTTTGACTCACATACTTCCTATAAGACTTTAAAATACTGAAGAGACACAGCATCAAGGATCTTAGACAACAACCACCACTTATATGGACATGGTAATTCCCATAACTGCTTGTTAATAGTGTGAGCAGATGAAAATGCATAATGTGAGTTGAAGTACTCAAACTTTTCTCATGATAAACTGCTTTTTCAGTTCTGATTGATATATCTTATAGAATATGGAAATACAGGTCAGAACATTGGCTCAGACAGAGAGGACACACATCGGGTGAAAGCTTGAACTTGTACTGGCTGTGTTTATTATTATTTCACATAATAAAGTTTCAGACACTTATGTTTACAGACAAGTTAACAGTAAGGAACAAGAGGTGATATTTCCTGCTGAAAAACTGAATAGGTGAATAAATGTCTCAATTGATATGCATATATAGAGAACTTACTTTCACTGAAAGTTAAGGCTGTTGCAGTGGATTGGACGGTTATTCTCACACTAAATTCCATGCATATATCAGTTACATGTAGTAGTACAATTTATTAAATACCAGTCCTGTTCAGGTATGTTTAAAACTGCTCATGCACTCTACATTATTATTTTGTCTGTCTCCTACAATGATGAAGTACAGGGGGTAGACAAATAATGCTTCCATACATCTAAACGATCTGTTGCTTTGAAGTGATTTAATCACACTTACAAGCACTGGTACAAACAAGAATCCTATTATGTTCTTCTGGCAATCATTCAAACGTTTCTTAACTATAAAATATGTCTGAGAAGCAATACAGGAACACCAACTGAGCTCCAATCAGGGCAAATAATTTGTGCAGAAACTGTAGATGCATCTGTCGAAAACGGCACATCACTGAATATGTCAAAGAAAACAGATGTCAGGTGTCATCTATACCAAACAGACTGTATGAACCTGCAGTACACTGTATTTAGCACAGGTTCATCATTTTCATATATGTGTTTATTTTTTTCTATTCCTGTATGTTTAATGCTCTCTGATACTTTGTGTATATATTTTTGGAAGAGAAAAGTCCATGGTGCAGACAGGCATTACAGAGTGACCATGTCTTGAACTTGGACTGGAGCATATGGTTCAACTCTTGGTTATGCATTGTTAAATTTCCCTTCTTAGAGAGGCAATGAGTACAGTGTTATTTTATTTTAAGGTGCCATCTTAAACAGTGATAGCCATTATAAGCATCCGGAAGACTTTAGTCTGTAAATACAAAGGTACTTTGATTGGACCCCTATTGATGTTTTAGTTTTGGCAAAGGTTTGGCAAACTTCAGCAATCTAGTATCTGTTTTTAAAAGCAAATTGTCGTTTCTATTTTGAAATACCTAGTTTACGACAGACTGATTTAAATATCTTCTTTTCAGATTTGCAGATGAAGAGTGGGCTGACATCCTTTGAAAATCTGCTGTAATGTCAAGAGAATTTGTGCCAGACACATCCAATTCAATATCTGAATAGAACATACTGAATAGCTTCCGCAATCCTCTGGGCAAACCCTTAAAGACTCTCCAGAGTGCTGGAAGATGGTGCTGCACAAGCTCTATAATTAGTGCGCTGAGTAATACATAGCTCAATGTAGAGGTCATATAAATACAGACAAGTAGTGAACAAGTGATGATTCTTTCAACTTTATTTGTGAGGGCCAATATCACATACAGTACAAAAGGCTTTTCAGGCCTGCATCAGGAATTTTTCCTAACCTTGCCACAGAAGTCTGAGAGGAGATGGAAAAACTCACCAAAAAACCAATTAAACATGCGAATGTTAAAAATTTTGTGAGAAGTAATTTATGCATACCTCTTCAATGGACAGCTGGGATGCTGCAGAAATTAAACATCTATCCCAAAACATAAAAATAGCCAAAATATCACAAGAGACATTTCTAAAGTACAATAACGACATTGAAAACCTAACATTTTAATGTAGATTTTCTCCTATTTGATTAACAAGCTATAAAGTTAATCAAAAAACTTTGGTCCATACCAATACAACATTATCGCACATATATTATGTGTTAACTTATTCCAGTTCAAAATTTAAATAATATTTTTGTGGCATTTTCCACTGAAAGTGAAAATAAATAAATGTTGTGAGGTCAACAGTTTTGCCACACAGTGGAGCTTAAAGCCCAGTGTAGGACAATATTTAGTTTTTCTCTCTTTCAAAGTTTTATATTTTAAAGAACAGTGGTGTTGAAATCATTTTTACACATATAGTAGTTCCTTGACTTGAGCTATTTACTATTTTTATCTCAATCCAAACTATATGCAATCAAACTTTTTCCATCACCACAGTTAATTCATTTTCAAAGTCCAGCGGGTCTATCATTTAATTCCCTGTGTATTTAAACATGTCTGATTGCCAGCTGTTTACATATTCAACAATGCATAATAATTTAAACTCAACCAGTGTGTGCAGAACATCAGCCAGCCATGAATTAATTAAGGCTTTCTGCTCTGATAAGTACCAGCCATGAAGAGAGAGGCTGCAGTGTTGAGTCTTACAAGAGTGTATAATCGTTAACTCTGTGCTAAAGGGAATTTCACTCGTAGAGCTGGCCCTCAAAAAAAAAATGCTTGAACTATTGGCAAAATATGCATGCATGTCATGTATGATCAGAAAGCACTGAATTGTGAATTTTAGTGTATCTGGAATGCAGATTGCAAAAATAAAGAATGCAAAAATCTTTCAAAAGCTATTCAGATGACTACTACAAAAAAGTCATTAATTTATAGGAATCCATGCTTGTAATTGATAGCTGCTTATTGCTGCTATCTAGAGGATAGTATCAATGTCATGTCAAATGCTTTGTTTGCAGTAATCAGATTGAATACTTCTTGAAATGTGTGCTGTTGGATCATTTCATCCTTGGTTAACTGAATATCTTCTTATAATCTTTACTGTTTTGCACAATGGCTCTATTAAATCTATAGGCCATCCCAACAGCCTTGCTCTCACTGGTGGCACAGTTTGCTGGACAATTTAATGTTCAGCTCCAAAGTGCTCTTGCTTGCTGCGAACAACTGTATGGTTTTGTCAGATGGCACAAGCTCTTTTGGCAAAAAGAAATGCATTATATAGTTTAGCTATACAGCCTTAAAGTAATAGTTTGACATTTTGGTAAATGCCCTTATATGCTTTGGTGGTACCAGGGTGCACTGGTTAGAGCTGTCACCTCAACAAAAGGAGGTTATGGGTTTGAATCCCATTTTGACCGTAGAGTCTTTCTGAGTGGAGTTTGCATGTTGTCCCAGTGTCTGTGTTGGTTTTCTCTGGGTACTCAGTCCAAAGACATGCGGTTTGGGTGACTCTAAATTGCCTGTAGGTTTGAGTGTTTGTCTGTGTTTATGTGTCAGACCTGTGATAGACTGGCAATCTGTCCAGGGTGTACCCTGCCTCTCACCCAATGACAGCTAGATTTGGCTCCAGCCCACCTCAACCCTGAATTGGAATAAATGTATAGAAAATGTCTGTGAGGACGCTCAGTCATCCGGTTGAAGTTATCTAGAAGCTGAGTCATGACAATTGTGTGAACAGTCTGAAGAAGCTTCTAGATGGATACTCCACAGTTCAGCACATTGGCCCCAGTGAAACCACTTTTTTTTTGTACAATGTGTTAATTAATTAAATTTGGTTGTAGGCTAATCTTTGGGCAAATATATGTAAAAAGATTGAATTGTCCTCACCAAGTAACCTCACAGACCTGTCTGTGCAGAATGTTCTTGGAAATGATCATTTTCAAGGCTTTTTTCACGGGCATGTAAACTGGTTATTAGAGCTTCATGTTCTTATGCTTTGATGGTTTCAAAGGGGTATCGGTATCAATGCGCAAGGTCTCTCTGTATGTGTTTGGAGGGGGGTTGAAACTTAAACAGAAGCCACTTTAATCTCTGTCCTTGAGAGTAATCTTGCCTGTGTGCAAAATGGCTCACTTTATCAACTTGGTGGCAGCCTGCCCCGCCTGGAGTCGCAGCAGTAGCAGCAGCAGCAGCGAGGCTTTCCTCATGATAGCTCTCATAGAGCAGCCAGATGATCACCTTCTTCAGACGCCCACCGTGTGTTGAGGAAGGACAAGGAAGGAACTTATGTTTTACTGCTGCTGATCTGACTCTGATTCATCCATCTGATTGACCCATATGAATAGAAATGATTTCAAAGGCAGACAAGGTCACTTGTTTTATTCTGATGACTGATGTGTTGTCGAGGGAAGCAGATTATTGAGGATGTTTTATTGATGTTTGTATTGCTATTCTCTATCCCTTTAAGCTTTTTCACTTCTTCAGAGTTGGATAAGAAGACCACTCATTTGTATTTTTAGTAAACCTACAGCCAACAGCATAAAGACTGGAAACAAGCCAGCTGTTAAAACAGACCAGCATCTCCAAAGCTCACTAATTAGCAGGTTCTATCTAAAAAAAAAAAGTTCATTGTTACAGTTTTATGGATACTAAGCAAAACTGTCTCCTGGCTTTAGCAAAAATATTTAACAGGAATAAGTGAGAGACCTATCAGATTTATTATGTAACTCTAAATACATGTATTTCGCAAAATGCTGAAATAGTCCTTTAGAACAGACCTTACCAGTGATTTTGTTGCAGTCAGACAACAAATTTATAAATTGATAACAGGTTTAGTGAAGGTGCAGGTTAAGGGAGCAACAGGAATCCTGTTCTGCTGTGATATGAATGCAATCATATGTGATGTTCAGTCATTTTTCATTGCTCAGTTAATGTAGTTGTTAGATGTTACTCACTATGCCACAATCTGGTTCAAAACACAGTAATTTGTTCTTTGCCTTGCCTGCAGGTCCTGGGAATCTGCCCAAGGGGCTGTTTTCTCCTGACCAGTAAGGTTGAAACAGTAATATCTAAAAAAATATATATTTTACATTTCTCTTTCCACAATGTTCTAAATATAAATATTAAAATTTCCAGTTTTATTTTTTCAGTCAAATGAGATTAGTTTTATGTTTCTTGTAGGTTTAAACTGACTAAATTCTTGGTTTTATTTTTTGTACTCTTCTTTTCTACTTCTAGTTTTCCCTTATGAGACAAAAGTGTTCGAAATCCAAATAACAGAGCATTTGTGCCTTTAAAAAGAAAGACTGCATTAATGTGGTCCATTTTGCCTGCAGCTTAGGCTAGTCATTAGCCTCCCTGACTTACACTGTGAGGCTAAATTGGGTTAAGGAAAACATGCACACAACCAGGTTGAAAAACAGTGGAGGGCAGCTTTTAAATCAGGTCATCACCAAGGCAGAGTGGATGTGTGATGTGCCTTTGGAGCAGATTGCACTCTGCTGGCCTGTATCCTGTAACAACCACCTTCCAAAGGCAGTGGTCAAGAGCTCAGCATGGACACCCCTGTGGTCACCCTTCATAACCCTTTTTTGAGGTTAAAAGAAGGTCTGATCAAGGGATCTGCAGCTCCCCCTCAAGCCCTGGTCAAACAGAGACTATGTGGTTCTTCATGTCTGTAGCTCCCAAACAGTCTTTTCTGAAGACAGATCCCAATTATACAGGGAATCTGCAAAAATGGAACATGGCTCGATAAAGAAACAGAGTTATGGGCCCTGCTGTGGTTGCGTCAGGATTTAAGTGAAAGAGGGCTTTAAAACGTGAGGCAGCATTATGCCAACCCAAGATTTTTCTCTTTCTAAGAGTTCCCGAGTAGAGAGTGTCAAAATCATTTACCAAAATATTGGTGCAACATTAAAGGTGCAGCAAGTGATTCAAACCTACAGTGCCCTACCTGTCCATTCAATGGTCAGGTAGTAAAAATCAGATGTTTGTACATACAGACCTGTAAATGATTAGTTGAGCATTAAGCGCCATGCAATAAGGCGACAGCAACAGCAAGAGCAGCAATAAACCTGTCACATGTTAATGAGCTGGTTACAGTATTGTCATGAAAGAGAGATGGACAAGGAGCAGCCAGAAAGGAGAAGGTCTGAAGAGCAAAAAGGGAAAGAAATTATAGAAAATGAAAACAGTCTCTCGTTAGTTTCTGCTCGGTCTTGTTTTGGGTGTTGTGTTTGTGTTGATATTTTTTATATTGGGTCAGCTGACCCAGTTTTTAGCGCTGAGTTCATGAATTTGGAGAGCAGTGAAGGAGAGGTGTGTATTTGGCTGTTGAGGTCAAATAGCAGCAATATTAGTCCAGCTGTCCTGGACTCTCCATCTGAAGACAACACTGATAAGGCGCTACAAAACTGTAAATGTCACAGGGAATCGCAAATTCCATTTAAAGAGCAAACAGGTTTCAGGGACGATCAGGTTGACATTCATCTGGGGTTTATTTAGCTGAAACTGGTTGTGGGTTTTCATGGCTGTAGCCTTTGGTGAATAGAAGTGTGTGTGTGTGTGTGTGTGTGTGGGTGTGTGGGTGTATAAGAGGAACAATCAAGACGCAGTTTCAGGCTTGAACATCTGTTCACCATCAAAGTCACCATTACCGCAGTGCATTATTTACAAAAGCTTTGGCCCTTCTGCAGTGTAGAGCAGCTGTGTTAACACAATCTGTTTCACGTCCTAATCAATATGTGATACATTTAAGATAATTCAACACATTACTACTATTATTCATTATTTGTTGTTTGGTTTGTTCTCTGTGTACAGTAGTCATTGTTATTGCACTGATGTATTGCACACGTCTGCAATAAATTACTGTGCTTTTTGTGACATTTGTTTCTTTGTCATTCCAGAAAGAATAAATGTCTTTTTATAAAAAAAAAAGCAAATCAGACAGAAAATAAAATGAAAACATAGATCTTGGGCTTTCTGGGCATATTGTGCTTAAGAGCACTGGGTCTGAAAAGCATTACTGGCTTAATGAGTGTCTCATATCCAGCTCCTCAGCAAGCCAAGCAGCTTTATCCTGCCACAATCTTCCCACTCTGCTTTATGTTGCACATGAATCCTGGTGGATGTGGTGTGATAATACTGTAGCAGGCTGCCTGCTTGTTGAATTTCACATGGAGAAAATCACTGAGCTGAAACTGTAAGTGACACTACACCTGAATACTGACAGAAAAACACTGAAACTTCAATCTGCCATGTATGTATCACACGCTGCGGACCATGTGACGCTGGCAGTAGTATATATATATATCAATTAACTGTGAAGTTCAGTATACTTTGCAGAAGCAGCTACCAGCATGGCAGTAACCTTGTTCCTCTAATGCACAATTTATCCATTAAACTATACATTTTCTTCTCTGTAAATGAGAGGTTAATGGTCATTGAAATTGTATTTTGACTGTAGCAGTGCTGGTACTTTTAGCTCACTGGTACAACTACTTGCTTTAATGCAGATAAACCTTTAAAGGCAAACCAGCTTCAACAACCGGAACCACTTCCACCTCCAGTCTCTCACCTCAGCACAGATGGGAGATCACGTACACACCATGCGTGTCAGATTGGCTCACCACCAATGAGGGTAAAAATTCTCAAAGGAAGTGCAAAAGAAGAAAGTCAATGAACAAGAATGAGAGACACACAAATCAATAGAATGACACATTGCCAAACAAAAGGGTTGTCACAGGCATCAGTGCAGTTGTGCAGTGGAGCATGGAGGAAGGTTATGTAGGGTCCCGCAACAACCTATGCCTGTTTGATGACCATTGTCAGTGTGTTATGTGCTCTTTTAAAGTCACAGTTTCACCTAATCAGACCCAACAATATAATTTTCTATTTGTAGCGCTTAGTAAAAATACACTTACACAGAGGAGGTGAAAACTCTAAGTCAGGCAGATTAAAAAAAAAAACTGAAGCAAGAGCAGCAGATCACATTTCCTCCTCCTTGCAAGGGGAGTTAGTGCTTCAGGGGAGATGATCATTAGGAAAATAGGAGAGTGGGTGCAGGATGCTGGCTGAGAGATGGATAACTCTGTTAGGCGTGGCAGACAGAGCCGCAGTAAACAGGTCAGAGAAGTGGCACCCTTATGGGCATTTCAAACAGGGAGAACTGCAGTTACTGGCCCACTCCCCCACTAATCATGATTAATGGAAACTATAAGAAAAAAAAAAAACAGCAGAACTGTCAGAGTTTGTGTCAATATTTGATATTACATCATCCACTTAGGTTTCATTTTTTCGTAGCAGTGTGTAAGAATAAAAATTTTGATCCTGTCAGTTTGGAGGCCTTTAGAAACATCATGTATCCGAACACCACGGAAACCTGTATTGACAGGACTTTTCCAATAATACTAATAGCTGACACACTGTATGACTAAAAACTCAAACAAGCAGCATCATTATTTCTTCTTGCATACTTTTTTTTGGATCTAGGGACTAGTGCTCCTTAATGCATTTGAATACCATTGCAGCAAGGTTTTCTTAGTAAACATACTGATAAAATGTATCCTTGGTACACTCTCCAGAGGTAATATAATTATTCATGTGGTGCATATAAATCTGTTGCAAGTGTTCTATAGAATTGTAATATCATTTTTGTATAATGTAAATGCAGTGTGTCAGTTAAACCCCATCACATTTTTGCATATATTCACTCTGTATAATATGATTATTCAGTGGTGCCTAACATCTGAGCACAGTATCCAGCGTGATATGAGAGACTGCTGAGAGGCTTTTGAATGTTCATATGTGTTTGACTCACAGGGGTTAAGGTCTGTCAGACTGTCCTAGATGTGGGAGATCTGCAAAAGTAGCTGGTGGTGCATAATGCTGGCTGTATACTACATTTAAAATAGAAAAAAAATTGCTCTCTCTCACAGACAGTATGGTAGAATTGAGTCCATAAAACCGGTGCATTAAAGGTTTGATCACCACGCTGTACAGGCCACCAGTCATACTGTAACTTCTCTAAAATGGTGTAGTCTTGCATGCCTGCATTGTGACTCTTGCATGAGAGTTTGTGGTGAATATTTTCATTTTATCTGCAGCGTTGAGCAGTTTTTACTTTGGAGAGATGGACTGATAGTGACACCAGGATAAAATATCAGGCGGCATGTAGAGAAATTCATCTTCTCTGTCTGCCACTGATTGCTAAAAAATCCATTCTTTCTTTTCTTCAGTTTCATGCACAGTGCTCCAAACATATTACAGCAATGCATATGTTAATTGCAGATGATTTAAACACACTGCACACTATTAAACTGTATTTTTTCACCTAAAAAATATGTAATGTACATACATCATATACATATTTATCCATCCATCCATCCAGCCATCCATCCATCATGTATACCTGATTATTCCTATTTAGGGTCACATTGATCTGCTGGAGCCTATCCCAGCTCTCTTTGGGTGAAAGGCAGGGGTACAGCCTGGACAGGTCACCAGTCCATCGCAGATACATGTTTCTGTCTGGTTTAATATGGCTGTACACCTGCTTGTACTGCTGGTAGCTAATCAGCTGTGGGACCTGCATTATTTGTGACCTGAGCACGTTTGGTGTTATTCACATGCTGTTGCTTTAAACAGTAGTCAAGGTTCAACAGATCAACCTTAATATGTATATCTGATATCTTCGAGAAATGCAAAAAAATTTAGCATTCATGTAATTAACTAAATGACACAAAGTAGATAACTTGTGTATTTTAACATTATTGATTGATGTTAAATGTACATTTTACTAGTGGTATCTCATTTTGGAATACCTTTAAACCTGGCACACTGCCCTCCTCTTATATATCTCTACTAAGTGTTTGTTTGGTCCTTTCGTCTTATTTACTATAATTTAAGTATACAACCAGCTCTCATGTTGTCTTTTCTTTCTATTTTCCCACAGGTGATTTTTTTTTTCTGGCATCATTTTTGCAACTTGCAAGGTCCAGTTTCTGGCATGGAAGCACACACCTCTAGTTGTGGTGAGTATCCTTGCATCTGAACTTACCCAGTGCCATAAACACCAGCTTCTGATGGGATGTCAGATTTATTATACGGTAGTCGGTGGGCTTTTGGTAAATGGTGTCCCCCTACTCCCCAGAAAGAGAAATATTAGTGATAATCAGCTCCTCCCATTGTATTCAATATCTCACCTCTCTATGTTCCACTGTGTTGTTCACCAAGAAGAGTGATTCCTCAAAGTCTTGGTGAGATGTCATGTGGGAAAAAGAATGCTAATACTCTAAGTCTGTGGGAAAGACTCCAGCCTACTGTCAAGTGAAAGACAATAGAAACTGCTTTTTTTTTAATGTTTGACGGGCTATAAAAGAAAAATGAAGGAATGACAACATTTACCATGGTGCCCCATTATCCATCATGGTTATATGCAAACCTGCCTTCCAAAGTGTAATTTGTATGTGGGCACTGGTGACATGCAATCCTGAATTCTAAATAAACACACCTTTAAAATATATTACACCAGCCTTTAAATATCCCAAGAGTATTGCATTGCACATTAAGACAGCTTTTACATTTAATTCTGTAGAATCCCTTAAGGGCTGATGTGAAGAAGGTCTAATTTGCAAGTCACTCAGCAATTATATACAGACCTCTACATTGAGAGTATTAAGACAAAATAAACAAATATCTAAGTTCAATTATGCAGTCAATTCCTTGTACCTCTTGATGATCTTTTATCACACCTTCCACGCTGCGCTCTCTCTCAGCAGAAGGAAACTGAAGCTCATTAGCACAGATGATCTGTAATTGATGTCTGGAACAACACCACAACATTAGTTAATATTCCAAATCCACTGCTCTGTAGCAGAACCAACAGACGCAAGAGCACAAACAAATATGTCTCCTCTGATGTTCTGGAGGTCTGGGAGTACCTCCAAACCACCAAACTGATGTGAGGTTGAGAGTAGGCCTAAGAAAGGTGTTGTTTACAACCACAGCAAGGGTCTGAAAATCACACTTAAGTTACTAATCAGCCAGAATAAATCATGCCCCATGAATGTGGGTATAATGTTATAGGGAGATATAACAGCATGACATACTCACTTCTTTTATATAAACAATTTTGTCTGCCTTAATTAACTGTTAACTGTTACTGATGCAGTATAAATTTTAAAATGGTTGTAATTAACGAACATGAATTTGGCGGCTACATTATTTTGAATACGTACAGTGCATGTGTGTTAACAACAGGTTCAGTAAGGAAGATTGTTTATATCAACAATGTTCTGGTTTTTTGGTGGTTCAGATTTGATTTACGAACATACAAAGTTTGCAGACGTTTTGGGTGTAGTCATTTTAAGTTGTATTTCTTTCATAGGTATTAAACTGGCCCAAGTTGTAATAAAACTGTAATAAAAGGTTACCTATGGTATGGTATAGTATACTGTAGTATAGCAACAACATAATAGCATATCAGTATGCCGATGAAAGCTGTAGATGAGCAGTTTTGTTTCTTCCACAGCTGAAAGGAAAATTACACATTTGCAAGTGAGTTTCAGACTTGGAGTCCAGCCAAAAGTTTGCAGGGTTAGCAATATTAGAAGGGGAAACAGTAGAAATTAGAAATGTGTGTAATAGTTGAAGCAGTAGAAGACTGTCAGAACTGAGCTGAGGGCATAGCCCAAGGCAGACTGGAGGTATCTCAGTCCGACTCCTCTGTCCTCTTTCATCTTTTTTCCACTACACCATGGCCCATGCCACAAACACAGACATCTCTGTCCTCCTTTTGCCAGCTGGTTAAAGCTCTGATAAGAGCATCTCAGAAATAAAATAAAGATATAATTTCTTGTAGTGTCTTAATAAATGTGTTCTTTTGTAATTAAGTCATTTAATTTTTTAATGTTTTATATTTATAGGCTGGTGCACAAATTCACATACATCACTGTAGTTAATGTTTTTAAATGAATACAAAGTTTTGCTTTACACATACTGAACAAAGTACAGATACTGTACACACACTTTTTTGCTGTGAGAGCATGCCGGCTCTGTCCTACATATACTTTGATGAGTAATATAACTTCATATACAGCCCATATCAAGGTACTGTAATTAAAAGTAAAGGGTTGTCCCGGGAGGCTCAGACTAAGTGGGTTTGCTGCCAGTAAAGACTTGTGTTTGTATGAGCTAAAAGAAGCAGGAAGCTTCTTAAGTAACAGGCGCGTGGCCACAGTCTGAGACTGGCAATTTGATTCTGTCAGGGAGAATCAGCCAATCTTGAACTGTAAACGGTTTACTCTGGTTCCTGTCAGTGATGTCACCCTGTCCCTGGCACCTCTTTCGGAGTTCTTGGAATTGGTTGAGCACACGGAGATGCAGGAACAATTTATTCTCAGGGTTGATGTGATTCTGTATTCTCTTGGGCAAGTATAAACATCAATATCCTTGATTTAATTTGCCTTTCTAATATTCATGCACAAAATATAATGTCAAAACATCTGTGAGCCCCTTCTGAACATATGTGATTTTCATTGCAGATTAATCTGTCACCTCTTTAAAGGACGACTCCTTGCTTCATCTTAAACTACAATATAATAACTACTAATATAAACACCTTAAAAGTGCCATTTCATTTCCATTTGCTAGAAACTGTGTTGTAATATTTGGTAACAATACCTGACCGTCCAGTTCTCAAATGTTAGTTCGATGGAAAAAAAAAAGACTCATTGGGACTGATGAGTCATATGTCTCATTAAAACAGTGATATGTTTTTTTTATTGATTTGGCAACTCCAGCATATTGGTTTTGAAATGAAACGATGACTATAAGGTTAAAGTTCCACCTCAAGTTATTTGAGGCTGCTCAGATCGATATTGTGTGATCAGTGTGGGAACAGTAGCCCATTTTCCATTATTGCTTGATTTTGGGACAGAGCAGCAATTTTAGGACGTTGCTCCTAATCATATAGACCGTTACAGTTAATTAAAGTCAGAAACAGTAAAATGTTCTTGGTTGGCTGAGCATACGTTCTAATTGCTAAAGACCAGACTTTAAAGCCAACAGTGTCAATCTAAGGTAGCTGTAAACACTGTGAAATTAAAGATGAAAGTCAGATTTATTCTCATAATCACTTCATTTCTAATCCGATATGCTGGAGGACAGTGTCAAAAACACTAAAATGACTCACAGAACCAGTATCTTCTGACTGTAGTGTATATCTGATTGGCTGTAACTGAGATTTTATTCTCAGCTTTTTAGCAAAATTCACAATATGAACCAGGATAAACTATGTGGGAATATCTTCTTTATTTAAATGCAGCAGACGAAACAGATCACCCTTCATGTCTGCTTTGTATATAAAAGGTTACATGCTGAGTGTTTCGTAGAAATGCATGAGTAACCCAAGCAGCAGTGTATTTCTTAATACAACTTTTATCTGTCAAAGAGAATAAAGATATATCACATTGCTCATCTAATAAAAAAAAATGTCAAAAAAACAAATAAACTTTTTTTGTGTGCTACAGTGCCTCTCACGGCATCCAGAAGAAATTCCCTGATTTTATCCCTTTATATGCAGTATGAGACTACACCAGTTCAGCTGATTAGATAGTGTATGTTAACATCTAGGATACTGTATTCTTATCTATTCATTCATGGATTACTGATAAGACCCTCCGTGTTCTACTGTGTAACGTGTGAAGCACAGCTTGTTCACGTGATATTACCCTGCTGCTGTGCTTTCATGCTGTGAGATGAACAGACAGGCTGACCTTTCAGTCAGTCTGCTGTTGGGAGCCAGCAGAGCTCTGCAAGGGTGAATGGCAAACCTTTTGTATAGACAAGGCAGCTGAATAACAATGCAACAGCAATATTCTGCTCTTCTGCGATCACACAGAGTCTGAAGATTTTTATGATTCAAATCTGATCCAAGTCGTATTAAGATAATATACTTTTCTTACCATTTTCATTATTAGTACCAAAGGGCATAAAAAGAATTATAAATCACTGAGTAAAATAAGGCTTTGTCTACTTAAACTAGTTAAATATGTAGCACCAAATGAGTTCATTTGAATTTTTGAATTGAAATTGCTAATGCTGTGATACTGTTTTTTGCTCCCCACTGAAGTATCTCCTAACAATTTCCATAAAGACACAAAATGAAGCTTTTTGTTAATGTTAATTAGAACATCTGTGAAGACGCAGGTGAAACATTTAAAACCATGTTAGGATGAATGGCAGTGCAGAACACACTGGAGCCCATGATAGGTAATATACAGGTAATATACACTGCAGGTAATATACAGTCTGTAGCAATAGAGTAAAATCCACTAGACAGTCAAAGTCAGTCATTTCTGATAGCATCTTTGCATCTAATGTATTGTGTGCTAATTGTGTGCTTACATTCATGTCATACAGCTACAGTCTAATACACAGCTGAAACCCATAGGAATAGATGTAGTAGACTCCAAAATGGAAATGGACACAACTTTGTGTATTATACATTAGACATTTCCCTACACATACATTTTCAATCTGAATGGAACAGAATCTGTCTCAACTCTGCACCCATTCATGTGTTATATCTTGTTTGTTTAATTCATAGAGTGAACAGAAGTGTAAATATAATGAGAAATTCAATATTTTACTGGTGAATATATGCTCTTCCTTGGCTGGGAGAAGTCTAAATAAATAAAACTTTCAAGTGAAACCATTCATAATGTCATCACACTACTCAAATGTTTAGTAGTGTGATGTTGTGAGGTTTTTTCCCATGTTTTTTAATTCCACAACCCAGTAGCCACAGCATTGGCCTAAGCAATCAGCACATCTTCAAGCTCAGCCAAATCTTACTAAAACTTTCTAGATGGAGATATAACAAGCTGTGTAAGAGGAGATAAATCTAAATTTTCTTTTGTGCGTTGAGTAAACTGACCCTTTAAAAATCATTTGCTCTTGTATTGAGCGAGATTAATTTTGAGGTGACATACATCTCCAGTGTCATTCCTCGACTGCTGGCTCTTGAGGCTGTGACTGCAAATCTAAGTAGACAGTAGTTTTCACACAGGCGCTGGGCCAAATGAGAGAAGGCTGAGCTAATAGCAGCCCTAGGTCTGTTTCCTTGTACAGTACAGTGCAATCTCAAGGTCATGTAGAAAGGCTTTAGAGCAGCGATAGGCTGCTTATCTCTTTCTTGGGCAAGACTGGGTACCTCCATTAATCAGCCACTCTTGGTTACAGAGGCAAAGCTCCAAGCGAGTGGGCAAGACAAGGTTTGTGTTTGCACTTAAACATACACACATACATTTAAGTTTTCCCATAATTTCAAGGTCTGGATTTAGTGCTTTGTGATTCTAAAAAAAAAAAAAAAAAGGTTAGTGTGAAACTGTGTTGCTACCAGCAGGGAACCTTCCTTATAGCAGTCCTCCACATGTTTGATGACATGGCCTTTGGGTAAATGTTCACCAGTCTGCAGGTGCTATAAAGATATATTAAGTGTAAAGAATACAACATCAGGTAAGGAAGTTAAAAATATGCTTTCTGCTAAAGACAACATTATAAATTTAGACATTACTGTAGACAACTTTATTTTCCACCATTGTCTGTTATCAGAAGGAGAAGTAAGGCATATTGCATGTGGATGCTTCATCAGTTGTTGCTGGCTGTTGGAGGAGAATCTGTGTACACCGCTTGGAACAAGATAAATGATGAAGTGAGGAAGTTGGGTACATTCATCGACAACACAATTGCCTAACTCTACCCTATCTCTTGTGCTCTCTCTGTCACTGTCTCAAGGTGTAATGTACTGTAAAATGGAGCTTGCTTCACTAAGCCCCCTTTATTAGTTTTTCTTTTTATAGGGTGCGATTTGCACAAATAATTTCCTGGTCTCCATATGTTCGATATAGGCCAGTGCTCAGGTTTTGCTACTCAAATTAACACTTGTACAGTAAGGCTATGAGCTGTGGTTTTGTGTGTCGATATATGCAGAGTGCTTGCACATGAAAAATTCTTTTATGTCTTAAATGCTGCACAATTGAGGTTATACAGACTAAGTGATAATATACTTACTGCAGAATTATATACTGGTTTGCTTAGAAGAACATGTATACAGGGGGTAAGCATTTCGTTAGTATTGGCATGGATTGCATTATTTATGTTTCTCATCCTAACCTGTGTGCTCCTTTTCCTCCTGTCCTGGAAGATCAGCAGTATGCTGGTAATTGTTGAGAGGCCATCTACTCTATTATGAATGAGTTGGATTTGGACTTCCCTGGCTGTCCTAAAGTCTTCCACCGTTTAAAAAAAAAACACACACACAAAAAAACAAAAACAAATGCAAAATAAATAAATAAATACAGTGAGAATATTCTGTTGGCTTGGTGCATCTGGTTTTGGTGCAAGCTACTTTGATCACATCTTCACAATGACAGCCTCATGTGATCCTACTATAAGCTGACAGTGCAAAGCTTAGGTTTTGTGTGGCTATAGGGGGAAAGTCATGCAAAAGGACGAGGTTGAAATAAGGGCCGATTAGTGCGGTAGTACAACCAAGGGACATTCAGATGGATGGCGGATGCTGTTTTCAATTATGTATGTAAGATGGCTGCTTGTAAGATAAGTGCACCAACTCCTCTGCACTGGTACTGAAGAGATGCGGAGCGACGTCAATGCAAGACACATACATGTTTTTAAGTGGTTAAGCTTCATAAAAACTAAGCAACTGAGATGGTTTTTAGCATTTGGACTCCAAACAGATGTGCCCCTTGCAAGCACAGAATTGTAGAGAAAATAAAGACAGACACTCGTTTTGAAGTATGTGGTTGTACAGGAGAGAAAGACAGAAGAGGCCAAAGGCGTTGGAGTAACTTGACTGTCCTTGGACGTCCTTCAGGGATATCATGGTCATGCCTTAATGGAGTGGATATGTCCCTGTAAAAGCTTTCACTCCACAGAGGCAGAGTGGGCATCATAAACAGCTCATGCAGAACTGTCAGTGTTCTGTCAGTGCTACTGAAGAAAATGTTCACTTTCACATTGGAGGGGAAACTTTTTATAGGAAGCCTCACAAATTCTAAAGATTTATTAGCTATCAGCCAGTCCTATCTGATACTGTATGTGTCAAAACAACACTGAGGGATTGTTCCTCCGCTTCAGCTGAAATATCAGCGAAGTAGTGGAGGACGAAATATAAAAGATCAGCCTGGTTAGTTTCCAATTTACATGTTTCTATTTCAAATACAGTTTCATTTTGACTAGAAATGACCTTGTTCTCTTTAAGGCTTTGTGTCCTTGTCAAATGATGTGTTGCTTCTTAGCTCTGCATCTAGGCCTATCTTCTGCTGAGAGGCAGGGACTGGGTAATCTGGTCCAGCAGACATACAGTTGGGTGTGCAAGATGGGCTTAATGCCCTTTGTTTACTAAGCTCATCTACAGTACCATCCAGAGGAAAGAAAGAATGCAAAGTAGCTTTAAAACCTTTCATGTTGAACGTGACATTTGAGTGGTTAGGAATACTTTACAGTATTGAGGACAACCCCAGTCATTAATCCTCAAAATCAGGAGGCATCACCTGGGCTTTTGTTTGTTTTAACCAAATCATGATTCATGTCTATATGCTCAAAACATCCATCATAATAAAGCAGCAATTACAGAAACTCTGTAGCTGTGGATTGTTTTAATCTTTTGCCTGCAAGAGGGGAACCATGAGAGCCTGAAACGCACCGCAGCTAACGGCAACAAGGCAGTCTGTAGTATTGGATGGGGAGCCTGTTGTCATGAGAACACAGTGAAGGGTGGGGAAGAAATAAGGATGCTGCCTGGCTTCATTAGATGAAATTGCAGGAGGGCTTTATGTGGATATAACTGAGATTAATTGGATTCTAGTGATCTACTCAAAATGTGACACTGTCATGCAGCGTTATGAGTCAGGCTCAGCTGCCAAAACGACTAAACTATATTTTAAGCCACACATGCTGCATTTTTCACAGTATACGTAACTAATAGGTGCAGTATTTATTTAAATAACAACTCGTGCATTGTCAGCTAGATGGAAGCATTGTTTGTCAGGCACAATTTTTGGATATTTACCAGCACTCCTCACAGCAATTTATTTATTTAGTTTCATAACAGCAATTTTTAGACAAAAGGATCAAGATTCAGTCAGGGTTTAATCACACACACACACACACACACATAATATCATGTAGCCTTGTATTGCTGTGACATCACTATTGTTGATTTAACAGTTATAACTCTATGCTCACCTTATACATAGATTGATTTCCTGGCTGAACTAATAAGCTATTTCCTTATTATAACGGATATAATAACAGATATCTGAAAGCTTTTCCATCAGGATATAGATTTAGATGTGCACCATTATAAAACTGAATGGACTTTCTTTGTAAAGGCAAGCAAAACCCACACGCTCAAATCCCACAAACTGTCAACTGTCACTCTCATCACATCATTGCTCCTAGCCTGCAGGTCTACAGCCAGTCAAAGTCTCTTTGGAAAAAAATGAAAGCATCACGCTCTTTCCATGTCACACTTGCCGGTGCCTCTGGTGTCTCAAAGTATCACACTGGGCCTCTAATAGCATCCATCTTTTTATATTTGAAGATATTGCAATATGCTCTGCCTGCAGATACACAGGCTCTTAAAAGCCTTGGCTGCCGAATTTTCAATCCCTCCTGATAACAATAATCTAAACAGACTATGGCCACTGGAGCAAATAAACAATTAACCTCCACAGTCAACCACAAGTCCATGCACTCCCATCTGCTCTCAGACTGTTATCATACACTCACCCTTTCTCATGTCTTGACCTTCTCTGAATGAATAACTATAGTTTCTACGCATTTTTTTTCCACACACACACACACACACACACACACACACACACACACACACAGAAACATCAGTTATTTTATTACCAGATTTGCCAGTGATACTGATGTGTGTCTCTAAATACTTTTTGTATTAGCATAAAATTGCAAAAATTCAGTTTTCCCCATGACTCCTTTGCTATTTCAACAGTCATGTTTATTTAGAAGTGGCTCAACTAGAACACTGTAATTCTGCCATGGACCCTTTGTCTTATTAGACAAACAAACAGATCAGCCAATGATTAAGACACATTCATCCAAATCGACATATCTGCACAGGGTGCTATGTCATTAAAGCATCATAATGTGTAGTATAATATTTAGTGTGCTTTACAGAAGTCAAAAAATGAGTGTAAGAAATATTTGTTCCAGTAAAAATAGACACGAAAGTTCAGACAAACTCAAATCAACTTTTCGCCAATTTAATTTTCACATAAAAAATTATGGTGTGTCTAGATGGAAAACAACTTGTGTGACTTCTAATGACTTATATGCTCTCCATTTGATTTTGGTTTACCGACTGACGGTTATTAATGTTTAAGTTGACAGAGGGTGGGGCTGCTTCACAATCTCTTCAGTGGAGCTGATGAAGAATCTCGAGGCAATACTGTTTTGAAATATATGAACTCTAATTATATCAACATTTGAATAAGTTATTTATCAAGCTCAAATCAGTGCAATGCGTTCACCCCCAAAGCATATCTCAAATGCTATTTACCACATCATGCATTAGCTTAATGGTGCATTAAGGAGCAGTATATGTCACGTTTTTTCTTTGGAGAGGCATATGGGTAATCCATATATACAGTGTATTTGTTTATTAAGCTTTTAAAGGTGGAATAGTCCAGGTTTATTATGAACAACTAATTAGTCAGCAATATTGTGATAAAATATAGTTTATGTTTGTCTTCGGTTAAAACGAAGACAGAAATTTTAAAAATGTTTTGTCATTTTTGTTGGTGATTTGAATAAACTGTCTAATTTGAATGTTAAACCAAATTGATGCATTTTTACAGAGGAAGAGAAGTGTTTCTAAACAGTTGCCTAAAGCCTCTGATGCATATCCAAATGAGCTGCCTGATTAGAAAGAGCATAAACTTTGCAGTTATAACTGCTATGGCATTAGCTCCAGGGATCCTCTGGCTTCAGGATGTGTTGCAGTTAGAAGAAAATACTCAAACTTTAAAATCTTTGGCCCATATTCTACAATGCAAACTGTGAACAAATTTAATACTACAGTGTTTTGTGAAACAATCAAATATCTACTACAGGAGCCTTTTTCTTCTTCTTAACTGAATGATTTTGGTAGTCATTTAAGGCAGAAAGACAAGGTGTAATCACCACTGTTATACTGTTCCTGAGCGATCGCCATAGCAGAGAATTCTTTTCATTGATCCTGTTTCTGTATGCTCGTCAAGTGGCACCACAGCTGTTTGATTTATACAAACCTAGAGTATACACAATTAGGTTTTTATGCAAATTCTGAAACAACACTTATAACACGTTTTAGTTCTCCAACTCCAACAGACTGACAGAAATTCTCTCTTTTAGAGAGATCACATTCATATCATTCTCTAGTATCTAGTAAGTAAGGTAAGGCAGCGATAAACCCAGTACTGATATTAAGCAACTACCACACTTTACAGGTGGAGACAGCTATGAATATTTTATTCTATCTGTGTCTCACATTTCTTGCTTGTCACAGTGCTCATCCATACAATCCTGAAAGCAACTCCATTTTGCTTTCATTCAAAGAGGGATGTAGTTTACTTTGCAGTGTGTTGTACTAAGCCTGGCAGCAAGAAATTCTCTGTTGACAAAGTATGAGGACCCGCTGCAACAGTAGGGCAGGAAGGAAATTTCTTTGTACCAGCTGCCAGGGTAATTAGTTCCTCACTGAATTATGCATCAGCAGAAGTGTCAAGTAGTGTTAGAATCAGGCAGGTACAGAGAGAGGAGAGGTGTCACACAAAGCTCACAAAACTTTGCAATACTAGCACCCAGTCCTCTCATTTTGGAAGGCCCATAAAAAGACCATGAGTACATTAATACATTGATATTGTTTTTGTTACAAGCATGAAAAAAATTGTTACAGTCATCAAGTGTTTTAAAAAACAGATTGAGGGACTATATTTTATGCCAGTCTGGGTTCTAAGTGAAATTCAGATTCATAATCTGGTCAAATGTCTTTTGCTGTGTTCCCCCTACACGGTTGTTCTACTGTAAGCATGAATTTTTGGTTGAAATTTTTGATTCTTCTAATTTGATTAGTCCAATGTTTACTTTAGTATGACATAGAACCAGGTAATGTTGTTAACCATTGCTTAGTTTCATCTGTATTTACAAACTTCCTATTTTAACAGTGACTCTGAATGTTACACCGTGATGCTGTGTGGTGATTCAAATCATGAAGTGCTGAAGCTGCAAAAGTAATAGCCAGCCTACCTGTAGCTATGAGTTTTGTTAGTCTGGTCTCTTGCTGTGACCACATGTGGATATGTGAAAGAGAGGCAGCCAATGTTGTCTAGAGCTCTTCCTTTCTGTAATGAACAAACACAGCACTGCGTAGCTGACAGCTGCTGATGACACTAATGTTAACTGACTGGCTTCCATTTTCTAGTACAAGCTACTTGTGGGCTAACTCTTTCTGAGAGAAATAAAAATACAGTGGGTCCTCTCAAATTTTAACTTTAACCACGGTACATAACAAACTCTCTGAGGGCTTCTTGTAAATAGGGGAAAAATATCTTGCACACTTATAGTCTGTTATAAATAAAAAAAGGAAAACAGTTACACTTGCAAATTAAGGACCACTCAAATTCCAATTAGACTATAAGAAATCCCATTAGTTTGCTATTGTTTGCTGAATGTGGCTACTTTAGTTGATTCATTTGGTTACTTTAAAAGCTCAAAAACTCCAGTATAAAAAAATAAAACCTCTGAATTCCTTCCATGTGAGCTTGGTGTAATATTCTCAGTAGGGTCATGTCTTGTCAAAACCTTTGTACCCACTGTCAGAAACTAAGCTATGGCTCTCTGAGCATGCTGCACTGCCACTGTGTAAGTGCCAGTCACCTTGGGCTCGGATGCAGAAGAAATCACGGCAGTGTGAATAGGAGGAGTCTCCCTTTGGCACAGAGCACAGATGGCAAAATATTACAGGCTCCTTTCTTTCTGCTGTCTTAAAATGACTGTTGTTGAATCCTTAAAATACACATCAAATCTTTAATTAATAAGCCAGTTTCTTGAGCTGTTAAATGAACAATCAGGATGACAACATTGCTCAGTCCAAGAGCCATTCAGCAATACCAGTTCCTGTTGCTTGCTATACCACAATGTTCAGGGTCTCCTTGCAGTAATGTGTGACTGCTGAAGTGGTCACTTGTGATTGAATGGGATAACCTCAAAACTCAAGGGCTGGGATTGCTATCAGCTACTATATTCTCAGTGGAGAGGCATTTCAGTCACTGTCTGCTGAGTCTTTTCCTTAGAGCCAATACACAGGCATTGACATGCACACAGAAATATGTGATTCCATTCTGGAAGCAAAGCACATACTCAGACACATTCACAGCAGCACTGCCAGAATACACAACACGTAGTGAACCGTGCACTCTGCACTAAAAGAAATGAATACATCTTACACAAACTGAATAAGTGTGAGCCAAATACCCTTCCCTGTTTACTTCTTGCGGGTCATGCTTGCTGATCTAAGCCTAACCAGTTTAAGATAAGTGTATTCATGATTTCATTTGCATGCATGCTTCCAACATGAACACATTAAATATTTAGAGTATCTGTCATCTGGAAATGTTGAACTCTAGCCTGGGCTTATTCAATACTCACTGCTGGAACACTTCCTTCCTGTCATAAAGCAAAGGAGGATGTAGTATAAAGCATATAGTCAGTTGTATATATATGTCAAGTAACAACTCACCCAGTGTGAGAACAGAGTACTTTTTTAGAGTTTATAACAGTGTTGCTAGTGAAATTATATGCAGGCAGCAGTTGCATTTCCAGAGTACATTGCAGAGTCTAGGTTTTTGGACACTTACACATTATATCTTTTATGATGATCCTTTCACAGGCATTCACCCGACCTTATTTAGCTCTTGCTTGTTGTGACGTCTTTCTGCCTTTAAACTGGTCTCCAGCAAGTGCAATGCAATCCAGTCGGATTGAGATCATGTGACTGACACAGATATTCCAGCTATTCACCCTGACAAGCTCTGACACCCTGACAAGCTCTGCATTTTTTTCCCCGCTGCTTCTGTCAGCTGTGAATCATCTGTAAATACCAGTGTACCAGTTACACTGTTAGCCATACATGCCCAAGCCATAACATAACCAACAGCATGTTTGGTAGGTGATGCCGTATGCGTTTGGTCATGAGCTGTTCCCTTCTCATCCTCCTATAATTTTGATTGCTGCAGCCCATAGAATTTTGTTCCACAACTCTGGCCTTTTTGTTTTTGATGCTTTGCATCTCATGGTGAATCCTCTGAGGTTATGATAATGAAGGTGATTGCTGAAGAGAAAAAGTACGCCTACATGCTGCAGAGCATTCTTCACTTGCTGTGCAGTCATAAAACAGCTTTTTCTTCATCATGCAAATGATTTTCAGCCCATCTACAACACTTGTGCTCCAACACTGTACCAGGTTGTTTTCCATTTTCTAGTTTTCTTTTCAAAATTGTTCCCAGCTGTTGGTTTTGGCAAGTCAAGTACCTTTGATATCTCTGTGATAGATTCTTGTTTTCCTGAGCCCCATGGTTATCCCATTCACCCGCATGGTCACTTCTTTACTCCTCATATTTACTCCTCAAATTGATACCAACTGTGAGTTCATTTCAACGAACATTAAAAACAACACACATCTGCCCACAAAATATTTGGTAGCTGAGTGCCCAATCACTTTCGAACCTGCAATTTGGGTACTCTGTGTTAAAAGTGCTATATGTCACATACAATTTACACTTAAATGTAGTATCTGATATTATACTTAAAATTGAATGGGTTGATGTACAGAGCACAAAGAACAAATTACTGCGCAATACATTTAACATATAATGCAGGAGAATCAGTATCAGTCTGTTCTGTTTCATCTGTGCTTTGTCTCTTAAGCCATATTTAACATCTTTTTCTGGATTAGTTTGAAATATGTGTTTGTGACTTGACACCTTAAAAAGTTACATGGCATTGGATAAAGCTGAAGTTTAATGAATGTGTTTGTGAGCCTTCTTTTTTTATTTTGCTTTTAGTAATACTTCAGTAACACTTCGGTAGTTTATTTTATTTTATTCTGAATAAACATCAGATTGAATTATTGTCAAGTATTAATTCTTTTATGTCATGTCTTCCAATGGGAAATTTTTGTGTTGAGCATGTTTGCATGTGGAAAATTGTGGGCACTGAGTGGCTTAATATAGGCCAAAAGGAAAATAGAAAAACATGCTGGTCCATTATAGATATCACATCAACACAAGGGAAAAAATCTCATCTCCACAGTTGTGTATTTGTATTCTGTTTTGTGCATTTGATCTTAACTGATTCATTTTATCTCCACAGTTCCATATTATAACAGGGTGCAGCAGGGGTAACCTTTGGCAGCTATCAACCACAATGGAGCTCTTTGCCATTTAGCAGCCGTGTAAACCAGATTACCTGATTATTTAGTCTTCATTGGACAGGCAGTTTGGTTTCTGCTGTGTGCTCCTGTAGAGATCTCATTCTGTAAGTGTTAGTGCTGGGACTAGGTCCCAGAAAGACCTGAATGCCAGTGTTAATCTCTGCCTGGGCCTACAGCCCATCGCTGGGGCCTGTAATCTAACTGGGGTGATGGTGTTATCTTTAGTGGAGAGTACTCAGCCGTGGCTCTTGGCTCATGCCAGCCATCCACTGTAGGCTTCCTTTGTCCATATACAGCATTTGCTATTGTTTTCTAATTTTTACTCCCCTGTTCTTCTCTTTTACTATTCTCCTATCAATCCAATCATTATTTTTCTCTGGTCGGTCATTGTCTTTACCTGTGCTGTCTTTTCTCCCTGTAGTATGTTTTTATAAAATTTTGGAAAGTATCATTAGCTAAGCCAATCTGACTCACCGTAGGAGTGCCAGGAGAGAGACCTGGAATGAACAATGTGTCTACAAAGAGATTGTGTGTTGAACGCTGCTGTTTTGCTCTCTGTTGCCTCTTATGCCTGAACTATTTCTAAGCAAATAAGAACAACATCATATTCTTTTAAATTTCAGTCTCCTAATCTCTGACAGTTCAGGGATTTGGGAGAGTGATGATGCCAATCCACCTCTTCCACCCATCTCTGTGACTGAAAATAGACCCAAAGGTCAAACTGATGTTACACTTTTAGTCTTTTTCACCTTTCTCATCAGACAAGGGATTCTCCATCATCAGCAGAGAGCCATTAAGGTGTCTCTTGCTTAATGGACTTGTCGGGAATCCATAGACAGACTGAAGATAGATGGTAAATACTAAAAATGAAGATGGTTAGGTGTGGAAAGATGGTGCAGGAGGGTAGAGGGTTGTCCGTGAGTCCCCATTGATTCACCTGTCAAATGATGGAGTCTAATCTCTTCTGCAACAACAAATTACTTCCACATTATCACTTCTATCAAAACAATAATCAGAGCACACAAGAATGGCATATGCTGCATACTTGTTACTAAATATTTTAAAATATATAGGTAATATATCTGAATGGCATATTGCGGAAGCTTGAGACTCAAGGCCATTAAACTGATGCTTGAGCAGCTTTATAAATGGACAAGGCAGCAGAGTAATAAGTGATGCTGGAATAGATAAACTACTTCTCTGCAAACCAGGGATGTGTTTTTGCAGCCTATCCTGTGGTGCTGTGAAACACGCTCTTATTCTTTATTTATGGGGGCAAAGAAAAACAACTACAAGGATATGTGTAAGGTGTTGAGGGAGGGCGGTCGTTACTCCTTAAGACATCGATGGTCATCTGTGTAGTCAATTCCAGCACAGAAATCAATGAAAGATGCAGGAAACAACATTGTTTTTGCAGTACGATTTTGAAAGTGCCCAGATTTTCCTTCACTGTCCTTATTTGGGGAAGTCACTGACATTAGTATACATAGCTGCACAACTCTAGTCTGCTCTGTCTGCACACAGCATACTACTGTGCATTTCAACAGGCCTTTGAATCTCATCTCTTTTTAGACACGGTGACTCTCTACTCCTATTTGATCACCGAAAAATTCTTTACACTCTTTTGCAACTGATCAAGAGAAAAAGCATATAATGTCTGAAAACTATCAAAAAGCAAGATGTGAAACCTGTTTTACTGCCAAACACAACAAATATATTTAATTAACATCAACAGCAAAAAAAACCCCCAAAAACATACCATATTGAATCACTTGGCAAAGGTACAGATCATTTACAGTGTTTACTTAGGGGATTTGACACATTTCTCCAAAGTAAAGTTTTGTAATCACTGAATTATTTCTTTCACTAAAGTAGGTTGTCATGTTGTGGTTCCCATTGCAGAGTTTGTTGAGTCTTTGAATGTAGTTGACAGCACTGTTCTAACATTATCTGATTAACCAATCTTTCTTGCTTTGCTCTGCCTGCTTCGGCCTGGTGAATTAATCACATAATATATACTTTTCCTGTTTTCTTTTTCAAACTTATCTTTTTTGAAAAATTACCTATCGCTAGCGTCTTTCTGTACTTGAGTCGGTGTCACATGCTCACCGACAACAATCGTGCATAAATGGACCCTGTGGAGACCTGGCCCTCAGAGCTGAGTGACGCTAAGATTAGACATCAAGACTGTTTTTGGTGTATGCAGATGTATTTGCTGCATTTCTTTGCTGTCTGTAGGGGCACTGACATCAGCTGCTGTCATAGTGATAAGTCCCACTTAGTCAGGCTATTCAGTGAGATTTTGTACATCTTGTGACAACATGTGAAGCTCATGGTTGACCTAGTGCTCCAAGACCCACATTCATGGGCCTATCATCAGGGTTTGGTGAGAACAAGAAAACTGAATAACAAAGCTCATTTGGGTTTGAGACATACAATCCCATAGAAAAGGCTATACTGGCTGTCTTCTCCATATACTGGACATTAGTTTTGAATTTTCAACATCTTCATGTACATCACTTTGTCCAGCATCTCTATTTTGAACAGTGGAAAAATGCAAATTAGGGTTATATGCATGTCAGCAGACAAGAGCACTTGAGAGATATATGAGATGGTTGCTGTGTGTGCCATGGGCAAACTTTTAGCTGAGTGGCCCAAATTGCCCAAAGCTAAGACCAAATCAATAAGTTCTATAAGCTTGACAAGGATGTTCATGCAGTATGTGCATACCTGGATAAGCTACTATTAATTTTGACCATCCATTGTTATCACTACATCAACTTTTTAAGTGCCTGAAGCCAGAACATCTTTTATAATGCAGGATGACACTCATTCTAACTCCACATGGCCGTTCCTAGTTTATAAAACAAGGCTTGGATTTTCAAGGACCCTTGTATCTTCAACTAGGGCTGCTATATCCAGCTCCAAAGTCAAACATTTTTCATGAAAGGGTTCTTGCTTGGTATCAGGTGGCTGTGGTCAGCACCAAATACTGTAGCCCTGGCCTTGTGGGGTTTTGTGTGAGGACTAGGCTGGTGCTCAGACAGTAAATATCATAAATGGACAAAAGTATGAAAAGATGGTTTTAGTGCACAAATGCCACAATGGCAGGGCTGGTGCTGGGTTAAATTTCTGGTAGGCATAGGCATTTTAAAGTGAGGAGAAATATGAAAGGCATATGCACACAGGGACACAGAAAATGTTACTTCAGATTCTTAGTCTAGGGCTGGGTGACAGGCTGCATGGGGACAAAGACACAGTCTAAGTCTCCCTCTAGATCTTGGACTGATTGTGACAAATGAAACTAGAGGATGTTCATGCAAATAGCCCAGGAGGCAACTCGCAATGTGCAACTTGTGAAATGGAATATCTTTGTAATTGAAAACATAAGTTATAGGCTCTCTTGCCCCCTCTTGAACCCAAGAAACTGTTTCATCAAAGGAATCGCATTGCAGAAGAAGAGGACATGGCTTTCGAATGTTCTGACTGTTCCAATCTACCAGATTAATGAGTCACCCAGGCCTATGCCAACTCTGCCCCAAGGAAAAGAGGACACACTATGCTCCATATCAATAAAAAAGACCTTCCGCCGTCATTCCCCAAATGTAGTGAGATGGCCTGTGAATGGCTGTTTGGAAAAGGGCAAATTTATATTAGAGTTTAGCCAAGAATCTTTAAGCATAGCTTGTAATGCTTTTCTATATGTCACTGGCTGATTCACAGCCTGCATTTAAGCACCCAATTTAGGGTGTAACACAATAAATCTTGACCAAGGAACAACAACTGTTGTGAATGTATTTGGAAGTTTAAAAGAGCCAAACTCACTTGGCAAATACAAAATGCCTAAAAAAACTGTTTTGGCCCCACAGTCATGTTTCCAAAATAATGCAGCCTCTAAGCTTAAAGCAAAAGCAGCACTTTTTAATGACCTTAGTTTGAGCTGGGGAGTTTGAGAACTTCTTTTTAACTGTCACAAACAGACCCGTAGGGACATAGAAAACCATTTCTCAAAAGAACTGCAGGTTACCATTTAATTTTTGTTCCATAGGCACCCTGCAATGAATAAAAGCAAAATGTTTACAGAAACATTTTAATCTTTTGGCTCTTAAACTCACATACCATGTACTCTCAAATGATACCAATAGATATTTGTAGAAACAAGTTACATCCCTCTGTATTAAAGTCAACAGTGACCATCATGACTATAATTTGTACCTGAAGAATATTGTGCGTCCATCTTTATCCGTGGGTGTAATGGATTAAGAATGATCTCTGTCATAACTCTGTGGCATACCCATCCCTCTGTATTAATTCACTACTTCATGCAAATTAATTCACAGTAAGGTTTGCAATACATTGTTTATTAAGCCCCGTCCGTCTCAGTGACTGTTGCTGTTGCTATGTAGTTTTCTGTGTTTGCATTGCTCATGTGGTGTATGTAGTTCATGTGATATGAAGGGGTTACAGATCATCAAGATCAGGACCCACTATTTGCCACTGCCAAAGGGGAGTGAAACAATAAGCATCACTATGTTTCCAAAATATTAAACATAACATTGATAACTTAAGAACTCTAGAAGTGTTTGTACTTAATGTGATAATTGTGTCGATGTTGCATTTTGCAAGCTCAGATAACTCGCTTTGAACCAGGCGAAAAAATCCCAGGAGACACCAGTGTAGCTCTAAATGATCGTGCAGTCGGAGTTTTCATCACTGCTCATCCCGTATCTGCTCAAGAAAGCTTTGTCAGTGGAAGCTTCCTGTTCGCACAAGTCACTGCACTGCTGATGGCAGATTCAGACTCTAGTAATGTTATGGTGACGTTTATAATATCTTGAAGCTTAAACTTAAGGACTGTAATTTATTCCCCATTCTGCATGCTCTAGCTGAAGCAATGAGTCACCAGCTGTTTTTTTGTCTGAATATTCTGACATTTATATGATACTTTTTTAGAAGTTTTTGTACAAGGAAAAAAAAGGACCTGTTTTGATTGCTGTGTCTCTTTGCTTCATAATCTAAACTGTTAGGGTTAGAGCTCAATCATTTGACTGCAGAGAAAGGAAGACAGCTATTTCATATAGTGGCAGAGATTGTAGATTGTTAGCATGATGTGTTGCTGTATATCACAGTATTTGAATGTAATGTTCATGTCTTTGTCCTTGAGTTGCAAACCATGAATGGGCTCTGGAGTGTATTTAATAGAAATTTTAAAACAACTGGCAGAGCCATCTTTAATCAACATGAATGCACTCATTCTACAGAGCAGGCAGAAAGGCAATTATGACTATTAATTGAAACTGCCAGTGAATTAGAGGGATGAAATGGCCTCATCAGCATGATGAGGAGAAAATAACTGATTGTGTTATTGAACTTAAATCAGAGCTTCAGTAACCCTACACTGCACTCATCGTGTGCGTGCTAGTGCTGTGCCTTTGGAAAATATTACACCAAGGGAACCTTTTGGTGAATTGAACTTCACATACACACCAACACCCACATTTTCATTCAGCTCCATCTTACAATTGCTAAACTTAAATGGAGATAATATTGTCCTTGTGGAGGAAGATGCTATGGGCATTTCACACTGAATAACCATCACAGAGCCCATCTCCACCTTGATGTGTGCATTGAAATTGTTTGTCGTTTCAGCAGGAATACTTAAATACAGCAGCCAGTGAATATAAATGTGGAACTGTCTGTGGCAATGATAGGGTTGGGTGGGGTTTAGACTGAGAATCCCTGTAAATGATAGCAGGAGGAAACAACATCAGTAATGGATAGGAGATTGCGAAGGTGTGTGCACTAGGCAAAGGCAGAGTGAGCAGATTGATATCAGGACAAGATAGAAGCAATGACATATCCAGAAAGACATCAGTCCCAAGCAGAGAAAAGACAAAGCTATCATACAGTTGCACTGCTTATTAATTAAAACTAACCCCACACACTGAAGCAATTGCCATAGTGACTTTCAGAGACCAGAGGCACAGTTTCTTGTGAGCTGCTATGGGCCAGAAAATGGAGTAAGATGAAAATGTTAAACAACATAAAATAAAAAATAAGGAGAAAGAAGCTTCAGTATAAATGTGGCCTTATGGTTTATACAAGTAATTTTAAGAAGAGCAACCTCTATCTGCTTGTCAGTGAGGGAACAGTGACATTTCAGATGTCTTACCAGTTCATGCTCTGGTGTGCCTTGTGAGTGACAGTTCTGACGTGTCCACTGACAGACAACACAGCTCAAGGGGATGGAAAGCAGGGAGTCCCCTTCTTTTAAATTGCTAAAGTAGTCCAAGCTCCACTGGGAACTGATCAGACTGCAAAATCAACTGGCAAGGAAAAAATGACAGTCATAATAAATAAACACTAAAAGTCATAGTCTGCATTAATACCAAAGATCTACAACCAATGGTGGAAAAAATGAGTTTCTGAGGTGTTAATTTTCCCCACTTATTTAGAAGTATCATAAAAGGTCTCCATTGGAGACACAATAGTTGTCGTCAATTCTGAAGTATAAATTCAATAAAAGCCTTTCTGCAGCTTTTGTGAGCCATCTGGTGTGACTGCTGGCACTATTTCAATAATTCAGTTGGTGTTTCTTGGTTTCACTTTAATCTATTGTTGTCAGTGGTCACTCCTGTAGTGTTTGCCCAGCACTTTGCATTGATCACTTCATATCAGTGTTGTCACTGCTTGTCATTGGACTGACAGCAGCTTGCACATGCCAAAACAAATTAGCGTTGGCAGTCAATGTGATGCAGTAAATAAACTTCAGACAGACCATGTGCATGGATTTATAATAGTTTTTTTATTTTTCATAAACCATAAGAACCCCTAGCCACAGTATTGTCTGGAAATACTCAGCTGAAACATACAGTAGCTTTATATCAAAGCAACAGAGTGCATACAATAAAACTGGGAGTTGACTGCACAGACCCTGGTGCTATATAGTAATGTGCACAATGCAGGACATTCAGGATAACATGTGCTACCATATTACCTGAGAATATCATATAACAGTTTCAGCTGGTTAATGTTAGCTACATTAACTGAAGCATTTGCTAATTTAGCCAGGCATTTCTTTTGTACTTTACAGTACATGCTACAAACAACATTTTGCTTTTCTTAATAACGATATTTAGTTGTTAAATTAAGTATTAAATTATGTGAAAAGACAATTTGGTCCAAACAGTTGGCTGATGGTTGGTATAGCAGTGTCACTTCTGCAAGACATATAACAACACTAGCAAAAATGTTCATGTTTCACTATGATTCATTAATATCCGTCATGTTTCGGCTTTGACACAGTGTCAGTAAACTCAGGAAACAAGTAATATTATTGGGTAGTGTCGGTGTGTTTGCGGAGGGGCAGAATCTTAGTCATTCTTTAGATCCCACTGGGAACCCAGCAGAAATAAAACACTTAGTAGTTCATTCACAGAGAAGGTTTTTTTTAAAAGCTTTTATCTTAGAGGAGAAAGGTCAATGCTACATGCAGGATCATATGACCCTGTGAATATACTGTATGCTGCAGACATGGATCTGTTTGCATGACTGCATTTAGCACTGGAGAAAGGTCTGACCCATAAAGTGTACAGAAGGAGAATTCTGAGTAGAGCTGCCCAGCAATGCTTATAAATCTTCCATTTCTGCTTACTGGTAGATTTTTCTTCAAAACAGGATGATGTCTGTTTGACATTAAAAGTCTGATTTGACATTTACTGTTTGTGGTATGACATCATTAATATGTTTAGTACTGACAGTAAATCACTAGTTATGGTCTATAATAGCTGAATAATGTGATTACAGCAGAACTTAAAAATGAATTATCTCTAACTAAAACTGGATAAAGCCCAGATCCAAAGTATTTGGAAATCTGTGCTTTAAGTGCTGCCCTAAGCTTCTTATGAAGTTAGGGTTTTATCAAAAACTTAAAATCCTACATTTCTCATCTGTAGCTTTTTCCTTCTTAAAAAAAAAGAAGAAAACATGAACAAGTTATTTCCATTGATAATATCTAAATTTTGAGAAAAAGTTTATATGTCAGTGTGACACTGAAGTATATTGAAGCACTGATGTTTATTTTGAATTAGTTTTCTAAGAAAACAGCATCTAATTCTTTGCAGATTCAGTTGTTACTGTTGATTTGTAGGTGTAACGTTTGCTCATCCAATGGTACATGCTACACATTACTATTTTAACTTAACTCATTTTGAAGTGATGGTTGAAAAGAGTAAGATGTCTTTCAGTTTTCCTGTGGATGACAGGAAGGAAAACAATCTGTCTGATTGAACTGATACAGTTCTTTAATGCACTGACTTACTGTAACTAGTGAGTTTATTTATAGAGTGCTTTAAACAGCCTGCAGTGACACAAAGTGCTTTGCAGAAAACAGTGGCCACAAGAACATGAAGAAACAAGGACACTAAAAACACGAGATGAAAGCCAGAGCTTGTGATTGTGTCGGTGTGTGAATGTGCATGTGTGCACTTGGATACGAGAAAACCAAGCAACATCAGGACACTCAGGAGAAACAGTAAGTGAATGACTGCAGAAAAGTATATGTTAAATATATAAAAAGAAAGAAAAGGCCAGTAAGGCGGGAGTTGAGGTTGGCTGTGAACTGTGCTGGATGAACGGATCTTTAGTTGGGATTTATGAAGACAGTGTCTGATTTCCTGAAAGTGGCAAGAAGCTTACCTCATTCACTGTGAGGGGACGACTCTGTATCCAGCTACCTTTTTTTTTTGTTTTAGTGTGTGGATTGATGAGTAGCCCTGCACCTTCTTAGGAGAGAATATGTGTTAGCTTAGTCAGGAACAACACCGTGTAATGCCTTGCAAGTTAGGAATAGGATTTCCCATCAATTATGTGTACATAAGGGAGCCACTGAAGAGAAACTGAGACTGGGGTAATGTATTGGTGTTTGCATGGTGACGCATTGTTTGTTGATTCTGGAGGAAACAAAAGTATAGAATTATTTTTCTGGGCAGTCAAAAGAAAAATGACTTATCCTTGAGATATTTTGGTTGTGAAAAACCACACTGACCAAACTAAGGTCTTGGAAAATTGCTAATTTTGTCAACTAGGTTTAAAAAAAGTGAAAGAGATGAGTTTTTGTCTGAGTATACTGTTCAAATGTTGTCATTCTTTACATTCATGTTCAGATGAAACCTGTACATGAAAGTCATATACACACAGATTCTTACAATCCCAGTACAGAGTACAGCTGCGGTTTGTGTTTCTTATTATTCAGTGAAAAGCCAGTAGATTTGTCACACATGAGCACGACTAATTTCCATAATACTCCAATTCATTCTTCCCTTCAAATTGCCAATTATTGGTTGTCGCCTTGCCTCATTTTATTAATATTATTCTCACATATTTATGGGCTTTATAAACAGGATAAATTATCAGACTTTCTTGTTGTTTTGACAGCTGAAACATGGTTATGACTGTCCTTCTCTCTCTGCTGTCGCTTTTCAATGGTGCAGTTATTGTACATCATTGCATTAGTATCTGATGTGCCATAATGATCAAGTTGTCAGTACTGCCACAAATATCAGAGTTTGACTCATTCAAGTGAGGTACCTCAGTCATAACAATCAGCGCCTACAGCAGTATAGAATGTGAAGTCTAAAGTGTGCTTCTTACAGGGACATCAGCATGATTTCATCAAATGACATACCATTTCAAACAAAGGATGCTTATGTGACTGTCGGAGGTTAAAAGGATAGCACCAGGCATATAACATTGTCCCTTAGGGATCAAGGACTATACATAAATCTAAAGTAGGTATTATACAGTATGAATATATAGGCAGGAAAGGTAGGTGGTCTTTAGGTGCAGTATTTTCAGGTTGTAGGGGACTTTATTAACTTTGTAAATATTCATCAGTCCATGCTCCCACAGTCCTATACCACTGATAATGCATAATGCTTGAGCACCAGCGGTCAGTAATATGCCACTAATATCACTATTCCAACTACTGAATATACAATAAAACAATCATTATATGTAATTAACTGTCTAAGCCAGTGAAAATCCATTTCTATACCATGAAAGAATCTGGAGTCTGGAGGGTAAACCTTTTTGCTGCAAGTAACTTTTAATGTTAAAACATGAAATATGATCAAGAAACATATGTAATAATGTAAAAAAATGCATTATATTAGCCCAACAGCTCAATGCTGCTTGATTAGAAAAAGTGCCAAGCATTTTATATTGCAAACAGACCAGTCTAGTGTACATTGAGGAGATTTGTAAGACCTGATATCTGACATGGCTTTAAATAACCTAAGCTCCACATGTGCAGCAAAATTGTCCAAAGACATAATTTCTTTTATGAAGACTTTAATGGTGCCAAGTTTGAGTTCTTTTCTTTTTCTTTATTTTACATCATAGGTGGTACTACAGAGCATGCTTTTTTTTCAGCTGAATGTAGTTGACTCATGTAATACACAAAGACGCCATCAAAGCCTGTTTGGTTGGGATTCAAAGGGAAAGACAGACCCCCTCTGGGAGGCGAAGTCATATGGGAGAAAAGTTAGGCAGTGCCTTTGAAGCCTCAGTAAATGAGGCGCTTTTGCTCATCTGGGGAATGGAGGAGAGAATGAGCGAGAGGATGCCTGTGATGCAGACAGACATACCTGCAGATGGATCATTTCACAGCAAGGACAAGTGCCATATCACTTCAGCATCCTCTACATCCAACAGCTCATGTAGATTGAAGCGGGGAGATATGAAATGAATTGTGCAACAGCGCTCGTTTAAGTGAATATGAATGGCTGTCTGTTTTTCATGTTTCCTCAGTGACTCAAGAACTGAAACAAAATAGAAAAGATAATCTGGTAATATAAATTTAAAATGCAAGTTTACCAATCAGGTGAGGTGGAGTGCAACTGTAAAGTCAATTTTTAAGAATGCAATGAAAAAAAAGTGATTGTAATGTACTGCTGTGCTACTCTAGACACAGTATCTGTCTCCGGGACTGTCTAGCACTGTGCGCAAATTGGCACTTTGAACACCAGGGTGCACCATGGCATACTGCAATTGCAACCGGGAAAGCTGCATCTCCACAACAATAAAAATATGTTTTTCAGACTCTAAGGGACTTCAATTTTTATAAAGTGTGCTCCTGTGAGAGGGTTTATCATCCTAATTAGCTGTCATTTAGATTTTCTCTTGTCACTCTGTTCAGCAAAGCCACTTTTGTTTGTCATCACATTACATTTTCATACAAACTAATTATACAGCATGCACCACCCAGCCAAATTACTCAGATTTATGAAGTGAACTTTGTCAGAGCTACACATGACCTTTAAATCTTCAGCTCTGAAATCAGTTTAGTGTCAAAACACTTTACATATGAAAGATTTCTCACTTGAAAATATTTATGCAAAAGGTGAATATGTGAACCACATGATAGAGTAAAAACATAACATGTACTGTGGTCATATTGTAAAATATGACTCTTTTTCAATGAGAGTATTTTCTAAAGCTGGTGAAAACAACTGCAGCAGGTAACCACTTGTTCATTAACCTGGGTTTTACTCAAGTGTAAAATTTTAGGGATACTTTTTGATCTGAGTGTGATTTATAATTAGGGAACTAATTACTGATTCTTCCCTGTGAATGAACCTAATGCAAAATAATTCAGTTACAGCTTTGCAACTGAATTACAATGCCCACAATGCCCAATGCCCACCACTATGTATGCAGCCATATAGTTTAATATATAGCTCATAGCACTATATGTTCCTCATGTTCTTATTTTGTTGGATCTTTTCCTCTGGGACTAATTATTAAGATTTTCTCGTTATACCCTGCGAGATGAGTTGTCTTCTTTCTAATCTTCAGCCATGCGACATTTGGTGTAATTAATTCCAGTTGAGCCTTCTATTTCTGGCCAGACTGTCTCTGCTGAAAGCAGGATGGTGCAGTTTTGTCACCTTTTGCTAACACCTCCTGTTTGGAAGGCGTAACAGTAGGTTGAAGAGAACGCCAAAACCTTGATGAGTCGTGCCCTAAAACCAGGCAGTCTGTGTTTACCTTTGCATTAATACAATTAGAAATGGGTGACTGATATGTACCATAATATAAAGTAATGTAGTTTAATGGCACACTGCTTAGTCCTTGGTCCCATTTTATTTGTTACAGTAGAGCATCAAATGCTACTTTAATATTTTATTTATTAGACACTGGTACATTATTAGACAAGGCAGAAAAGAAGGATTGGGGGAGGGAGAGTGAAGTACATTAATTATACTCTTGGCAGCTGACTCAATAGCACTCAATACGGCTCTGTTTGGTTTTAATGCCCAGTGTTCAGACTTTGAGTTTTCCACGCCACTCAAACATTTCTCGCTAACAAGACCTTCACAGTATGAAAGTATAATGTAGGGCTGGGTGATACGCTCAAAAATGTTATCATGATTTTCAGTTTTCATATCCATTGGAACGGAAAATTTGGTGGAAATACATTCAACAGGTTTGATACCCTTTAAGCAAATACACAATGTTTGTGTGAGTAACAATGAATGTAACCAACTTGTTTAGAAGTAAAATTAGTGCATATTAATATGGAGTGAAGAATATATTCACTTTAGAGCTGCTGAGCCCTAAATAAATGTGTTAAACAATGTTTGTCATTGTTCTAATCACTCATTTGTTTTTACAACTTGAACATAGCAATGACACCTCACACACAGACCGGCTTCTTGCTACACATGCACACTGCTGCTGGGGTTTGACTGTAAAGGGGGAGGATGGTTACGAAGCTTCTCTGCTAGTTTTAACAGGTTGGCTCCAGAGAATTTCAGCAGCGTATCCTTCTTTAGAAATCCAAACTATTCCCAAATTAACTGATGCTGCGTGACCTCTTGTTGCCACAGTTTCCTCCTCTTCTGCTAACATCAGTTTTGGTCCTATATGTGTCGGCTCCATAGGGCTGTTACTGTAGCCTCATCAATGTGCATCACAAGGACAATCAACCCAACAGTGCAAAACAAATGCTTGTATCGATTGAAAATGACTGAGGTTCGATGTCGTGTAATATTATCTGTGAGAAATTATAAAGAAATAGTTTGACATTTTAGAAAATATTGAATGTTGCTACTTGTTTTCTCACTCAATAGTTAGATGAGTTGATACCTCTTACCTCTGTTTGGTACATATGAAGCTACAACAAACAAATAGCTTAGTCTAAAAACTGGGAAACAGATGGAGCTGTATGGCGATGTATGCGTTAGTTCATATGATGTGCTTGTAGGTAGATTTTGTTGTCTTTGTGGACACAGCCAGGCAGGCTGTTTCTCTTTTTGTCGAGGCTTTGTCTTGTCTTCTTTTTTTTTTAATCTAACTCTATTTTCCAAAATATCAAACTGTTACTTGAACATCATAAGATCTCTGTCTTCACCGTACATCTTCTTTTGAAGGTACAGAGTCCAATGTCAAAAATGAAGTGTCACAGCATTTTATTGTTGTCCTTGTAAAATATCGTATTTACTTTGTTACACTTTTTTGTTGAATTAAAGCCGTCAGGTTAAAAAGATTACGAATTCTTTCAGCAAGTGATGTGACTTTTGATTGAACAGTGTCTAAAATGTTACATCTATTTACACCCCCCACCCCCACAAAAAACACACAGATTTAATTTTAGTTGTCATATACAAGACCTTTGAAGGAATTCCCTAAGTTTCTTGTTCTTACAAATTTGTCATTGATACGAAGAAAAACAAGTGGTCCAGACCTTCACATCATGAACAGATAGATTGCAAAGAAAGGCATGCTCACTGACTTTAATGCCTTTACTGTGATTTGTGCTTAGCTCTCTAATTAAACTAGTCACTGGCCTAAATAACAGGTCACAAACTGCACAAACTAATGAAATGGTGGTGTATTGCAATACAGCCTAAAGTCCTATTTAAATATAATTCGAGTGATTAACTTTACTTGTAAATACTAAGACCAATAGACAAGGAGTTTTTCTACATAAGAGCAATGTATCTCCACCATGGGATTTAAAGATTTTAGTAGTCGAATGACAATACTGATGATGCACAATATTGCTTAAATTCCGGGTGAGTTAGCTTTGGAATTGTGCAAACCATCTGCAGATATATTATTAAAGAAAAGAGAGAAATGAAGGCCAAAGGAGAAAGAGAGATGGAGGGCAGGGGAAGAACATCAAGCTATCTGGAACTGCTGAGCTGTAATTTACTTGAGAGACGACAGGAAAGATACAAGCAGAAGTCCCAGACTGATAGCTTCTGGTTATGAGGGGAGTGGGACATCAGTTATCTGGTGGCTAAGTGACAGAGCGTGTTGATTGTACACAACACAGCCACAACTCTTCAAAGAGGAACGCAGGGTCTTAAATCAAAGAAAATTCCTGTCGTTTTTCTCTTGCCCTCGTTGGCAATCTATTTCTTCTTAATATTTCTTTGCACGCACGCTCCCCAAGCACTGTATCTTGGCTTGTTTCATGCTTTACAAATGACCAGACAAAAACTTTGGCTAGCTCCACTGCACTATACATTTTTAAACTCAACACAAAATATGTATGATACGGCTCTGTATGCTGCTGTCAGTATCAAGCTGCAGAATAATGACAGCCATGCCAGCCAGGAGAGCCAGTGTACACCGTGCACTCGCATGCATTCATTTTCAAATGAATTGAATAAACACTGTCACTTTCAGTCCTTTCCATAAAGCAAACTTCACAAGACTTTGTCAAGTGAGCACTCGACACAAGTAACTGTGCTAGGATATCAAACAAAAGCCAGTGTTACCCCACTAGCTACACAGCAGCAGGCAGCAGCTCCCATGGCTGGAAGCTTGAATTGGGCTGTCAGTGCAGACTTGAAGGAATAGCACTGGGCCTCAAGCAGCAATTATCAGACTGGCAGCTGCTGATAACTGCCACCAGACAAAACAGGACTGTGAAATATTACCCCTCTCCGCTCAACTTATTTTTTTTTTTCATTTTCACATCCTCTACTCTTAAGACCTTTGCTGCCACTCCTGCAACAGGACTACGCGTTAAACTAAACTTCAATTTGATATGATTTCATTGGGTTATGATCCAACATTTTTTTGATAAGATTTTGAAATCTATATGACCACATATTTATTTCAATTTCACTTTTGTAGCCCCTGGCAAACATCACTATCAGAAGAACTACAGTAATGGAAATATATGAAAATATCTGAGCACTTGTACAGTACAGGTCGTTTCCTGTACCTTTAGTGGTCACTTCATCATAAAGATTTCTGACAATTGAAGACTTTTAATAATCAGTAGATGCTTTCAGTGTACAGTTAGTGGGCTGTTCTAGAATACAGATAATATATAGCACACTCTTGTTATTAAACCATTCATTTTAAAAGAACACTTAAGCAGTTGATACAGTACATTAGCACACCTATTTGTATCTCATTAGCAGTCTTGTTAGCAGTCAGAAAAAAATATGCCAATACTAAACTTAAACCAAATGGAACAATTGTACTCTGACTTTATTGTCCATTACTCATGGATCTGAACTTAATTGAGCGCAACTTTGCTTTATCTTTAATTTAAAGTGAATTAAATTTTGGATAGATGAAGTAAGTACCAGGATTAGACAAGCTCTGAAGGTGACCCTCATTCAGTTGCTGAAGCTATTTCTTTCTGCACATTATGTGACGTTTGAAGAGCAGAGGAGAAAAAAAAGGGAGACCACAAAGTTTCAAAGAATTTACAGCTTAATATTCTTGTTATTAAATGACATGTTTTGTATTATATTCAGTTGAGATGTCCATGTTCAGATTCCTGCTTGTAATTGTACATGGTTGGAGTTGTTAGATCAAGATTATTAATTTAAAATGCCTATGTTGGTTGGATGGATCAGTGGTTCTGTGTTCAGCTTACTGGATATTTTCTTTAGAGAGATTGAACAATTAGTTATCCCTGAGTTACTCACAGCATTTGAACTTTGATAGATGTGATTCATAAATCTTTCTTTGTGTGCAATTGATTGCACAAACAGCTCTTTATCACATTAGCTAAGTTTTTAATTTTTTATGTGAATGCATTACTGCAATCACAGCTTGCCTTAACTATTTGAGTCAAAAGTTTTCCTTATCAGCAGAAATGGATGAGATTTGAATATTGATCAGCAGGTGAAACAATCAGGAGACTGAAGTTATTTATTTGTTCTTTCTTCCCTTTTGCAATTGTCTTCTTCTGTTGTAGCTGTGGTCCAGCATTACTTGTAAGCCTCAAAGCCTTTTTTTTGGGGGGGGAACTTTTTGTTTTGGTAGTATTTATGTATACTGAGAATGAAAGCCCAAATGGTCCTGTACGGATGTTTTTACTGTTGTTTTTTCTCTATGGGAACCTCTCATCCTTTATAGGTTCTCAAATGCAGCAGAGTGGGGATGTAAAGGATCTTTGCTTCCACCTTCTTGGTACATTCTCACTGATGCGATATAAGACAAATGTCTTTCACAATGGTACCATTACTGCACTGGCAGCAGTTTGTTGTGAGCCTGATATACATATATCACTAATATCAGTTTAACAAAGCCAAATGTGTTTCTCATTTTAGATTCCTCAAGTTCATCACTGTTTGCACACATCAGCCAATATCTTAACCAGATTCATGAGGTAGTCACTTGGAATGGTTATCATTGGACAGGTGAGCCATGTCAAAATTTAGGTGGTGGGATTTGGTGCCTTAATTTATTCGAGCCCACCAAATGTGCACAGGTGATGTTGGTAAACAGCAAATAGCTTTATTTAAATACTGCAATAATTCATTTTATGGCAAAAACTGCTCAACTAAGAAAAGCATCAGCATCAGCATCATCATCACTGCTTTTAAGACATGAAGATCAGTGAGACTGGAAAATTTTAAAACTTGGAAAGTTTCTTAAACTGCATTCACCAAAACCTTCAAACAGTATGATGAGACTGCCCTGCTCCAGGAAAGAAGGTCCAAGTGTTGCCTCTGCTGTAGAGGATAGGTTCATTAGAGTTACCAGCCTCTGAAATCACCAATTAACAGCATCTCACATCAGTGCTTTCCAGCTTTCAAGTAGCAGACACATCTTAACATCAACTGTTCATAGGAGGCGACATGAATCAGGCATTCATGGTTGCAATTGATGCAAAGAAACCACTACTGAGGGCGGCTAATAAGAAGAAGAAGAAGAATTGTTTGGGCCAGGTAACAAAGAATGGACATTAGACCGGTGGAAATAGGTATTTTGGTCTGATGAGTGCAACTTCCAACCACAGTGTCTTTGTGAGACACAGTGAAGGTGAACGGATGATGCCTGCGTGTGTGGTTGCCACAGTAAAGCATGATGGTATTTGGGTGCACAGCTGGTGACATTTGGAAATTTATTCTGAATTCGAGCACACTTAAGCAGCATGACCAAGTTACACAGTGACACTTTTTTTTGTCCAGTTTGTGCTTGAGATCAGACAATAGACAATGACCCAAAACGCACCTCCATAGCTATTTAAGGGCAATTTGAACAAGAAGGAGAATCATGGCGTACTGTATCAGATGACCTGGCCTTCACAATCACACAGTCGAAACCCAAATAAGATGAACTGCAAAGTAAATGAAAAACATCCAACAACTGCTCAGCATATGTGAAAGCTCCTTTAAGGCTGCTAGAATAGACTGCCAGGTGACTATCTCATGAAGCTGGTTAACAGCAAAGTTATCAAAGGAAAAATGGCTACTTTGAGTAATCTGAAATTCTACAAAGAAAACCAATTAAATAGAAGGTGTGTTTTTGAACTGGTATGGTAATTGTCTGTTCTTGTCACTGAGTTGACTTTGTGGCCCAAATTTACTTCCTCTATAGTTTATGTGTTTGACTATAGGCACATCCCACAGTTCTCCAAGTGACTGGAAGAACTAATTGAACAACTGAAAGGTATGCCTAAAGCTTTTTGTGTCCCCACAATAATTGAACTCTTGTTTAAGTGGGTTATCCTCATCACACACATTTAAATTAGGGTTGTAAAATTACACAGTAAAATTGCAGTTTCAAAATATGTCATGTCAAATGGTTTTTTTTTTAGGTTGCATTTTAAAACCAAATTGACCAAAATGCCTTAGAAAGAGAAAGTTAAATCATTAAAAAGTTAAACAAAGCAAAACAACTATAATTGTAACAGACAAGATGAAACAATTTTATCATGGCATTAAAATTTAAAGGCGCTCAAAGGAAGTTTCATTAGGCTGGGCCGAATTTTAAAACTGGTGGAGTCTGGCAGAAAGGGCTGAACTGTTCTATTTAAGATGGTTTGGATACCTTTGGAGCGAAGAACAGAGAAACGTAACTGATCAGATGATCGGAGGGGTCTAAATGTGGAATACAGACTGAAGGGACTGGTGACATAAGCTGCAGCCAAACCATGAGGAGCTTTAAAAATTAATAAGAGAAGTGAAAAATGAAGTGAGGCCAGTACATTTGTTTACAGTCTCAATCTGCATTTTTTTGCATTTCCAAGAAGATTTTTTGCACCAGACACTGTTGAAAAAAGATTTTAATGAACAACTGTATCTTTTATCATGGTTGTATATGCATTAATGACATTATGACAAAATATTTGTTTAATTTTTATTTTCTAATTTATGTAAGAATGGAGAGAAACGTGTTCGTTTGAACTTATCCATAATAATGGAGCCTTACGATAAAGTTAAAGTAATAATCTTGAACCACCTTTATTAAACTGTCCTCCCTTTATGAGGGGATATATCCCACAGTCAGACCTTTCACTCATTTGTTCTGTGGCAACATTGCCAACAACTTAGATGTAAACAAAACTAATCCCACTGACCACCAGTAGTGTCAAATTTTAAAATTTAAAATTTCATGTAACCAAAATATTGAAACTGTTATTAGGATAAAAAATATGGCCACAAAGTGTAATTATTGTTTTAAAAAATAATTTAAGTTGAAATTATTAAAAGACAATCCAGGGGAAAGCATTACATGATCAGCTTGGAGGGGGTTTTAGACCATGGAGGCACTTAAATAGTAATTACTATCACCAGCACTCCTCTGGTGATGCAGTTGAGGATTTGTAACTCCATTTCTGATGAGGTCAGGTCCTCATTAAAATCACTTCTTACACATAAGTATACACAGCGCAATAACAGGAATAGTAATTAGTGTACTAGAAATTATTAGACGTGGACTTCAAAATCAGCAGGGATGGAAGCATTCCTTCATTAAATCTTTGTACAAGTCAGATAAATAATGGAAATAAAATTACAAGAGGCTGATAAAGAGTAAATAAGGAACAAATTCAGCTGACTCTGTTGATCAAACAAGCCAAAATAACAATACTCAAAATTTATCATTCTGAGTCGTTGAAAACTCAGACCTCTTATGTCATCATATGTTGTATATTACTATTTGCAGATTTATATTCCTATTCTGCAACAATGTACAGATAACTCCTTTATATTCTGTCAGTTCCTGCTTAAACTGCTCCCGAGCTGCCTCTGGTTTACGCATAACAATAAAATGTTATTTATCTGAAAGAGTGCACATTAGCTTAACATACACATTTTTCCACTGTCACAGTGCATAGGTTACAAGCAGTCATATGTGGGAGCTGCCCAGTATAGCTACGGTCTTTATCACCGATCACTTAATTGAAGGCCTTAAATGGCACCTTGATAATTAAATTACTGCAAAGGGAAGCAGGGGCTTTTTTTAATTTACATACCTGGCACAAATGCTCCTCTAGTCAGTAGCTAAATCTGCAACCGTCAAGTCAACAGCTGGGTTTAGGTAAGAGGAAGAGCTCATTCAGGTCTTCTGAAAACATCAACTTTAGACAGGAAACAAACACTGGCAGCAATTATCATTGACAGTCACTCACACTCATGGAGCACACGCATCACACTGCTTTTAGTGTTCATATCAAACATCACCACTGGCTATTTAAGAGCTAATGTAGAACAGTTATTGCTAAGTCCTGCTTTGGGACGAGCCATGACAGATGTGCAGTGCTGTCACGTCATCTACATACACTGAGGCACCTGTGTCTACAAAACCCAGCTCACATTCAGTGAAAGGCTCTGTGAAGATAAAAAACCTTGGCAGCTTATTAAATAAACAATAGAAACATAATGCATATTTTGTGTTTTATAAAAGTGGGCTCTTGGACTGAGCTGAAGTAACTGAACACTGCATTCATCTGCCTTCTGTTCTCATTCTGGCCTGATTGTCTTTTTAGCATCTCTGTGTTTATAGGAAAAGAAAATTGGCAGACAAGGCATGCATTGCTGCATAGTTACTGTTAGTTTATGGCATTTTTAAAGTATATGCCACATGTTTCTAGGTGCATTTCCTCTCCAGGTGCTGGTTAACGAAAGCACCGGTGAGCATGTTGCACTTTAGGCCCACCCTTGATAATTCCGATTGCTGCATGACTTTCAAAAAGCCCCAGAACATTCAATTTTTTTTTGCCATACTCTTCATCTTGCCAAAATATATACTCTCAATACATTATTATAATAACTTATGTAATAGCTCAGTTAAAGCCTAAGTTTTTAAATCTGAGATATCAACATCATGACCTTTGAACTGAGGACAGTATGTGTTTTGATATAGCTGGGGTGGGAATATGAAGAAGAAGAAGAAAAAAACACTTTGAATTGTACACTACTTTTACACTGGAAATATGAATTATCTACAAAGCCTTGTGAGAAAATGCAACTGTACTACTGGAAAATCAGAGATTTCAGACCTATTACTATTTTACTTTAGAATACATCACACTTGTCCATTTTCTGGTTCCTAAAATAAACAATTGAGCAATTTAAATTAGATAGGTTTATGTTAATGATGGCACTGTTGCCTATTGTGTGACAGTTTCTGAGCACTCCTTTTGTGTCTGCAATAAACCTGTAAGATGCACCCCAGACTGTCTTTTTACTTCTTTTATTAGGTTGCTTATGATACTGTCAATACGTGCCTCAGCCAGGCCTATATTGTTAGTTTAGAGGAGACTGAGCTATTCCGAACTACCCTTACACATTCATTGATGAATAAAGAAATTTGATTAAAACGGTCCCTTTGATGAAAACGTCAATATATATAGATTCAGTTTTAAAGCCATAGCAGATGCTTTGCTGTAATTTGGATCACTTGTGTGTGAATATCACAACATATACAACAGTGATTCTCTCCACTTTATAACGTAAGGCAGAGATATTACAACCAGAGGTAAAAACATAAAAAAATAAAAACAGATCTACAAGGAAAAGAGATCAATTGACATAATATTAGAAGATAATTTATACTGTGGGAATATTAAAAACTTATCTAGCATTTGACAATGAATTCCCAGGCTCATGGAGTTCATAGCAGACTATGTTATTTTCATGCATGACTTCATACCCGCTGGCTTCTGATTGTGGTTGGTAATAGATTCTCCAGAGAGTCCCTGAAAACATCAAATAAAGTTTGTTGTGATTTCATTGTTTCTGAGAAAACACTTCAGTCACTGTGTTCTCAATACTGCCTTGCTGCACTGTTTTACAGCATCTTAATAAATCATTTTAATAGACTGGGGCAGTGTAAGTAACTGCTTTTGGATGTTTTTTCAAGATTAATGACCCACCTGGGTGTGAAATATTTCTGTAGATTCCCAATTACCTCATATCATATGAAGCCCTGTTGTTGTTTGTTTGTTTGTTTTTATGAACAGGAATGAGGAAAATCAACTATGACAAAAAAAGAAAAAAAAAAAGTCACAGGTTTGAACATGGAGTCCAGTATTAGTATTTTTAGAGATGACAGATAGGAAAAACACAGATGGCAAAGGACTGTTTGCAGTATAACCTACTAATCACATCTTTAAGTGTTTTTAATTTTTATTTTTCTCAAGTTTGAGAAATAAGAAAAGCAGTGAGAAGCTGTGTGAGTGCAGTTCCCTGAGTGAGACTGACTTCTTCTGTAAAGGCAACTTGATCAAAAATACTGCTAAAAATATATTCTGAATTAAGGGGAGTTTGGTCAGTAGACTAGAGCATTGCACACTACTGCATTACTCCACAAAGTCTGACTGACATTTCACTGTACAGTTGGTAATAAAAATATAGTTCCATTATTAGACCAGGAAATAAGTGGCAGTTCTCAAGTAATATACAAATATCAGGGTATTAATCAAAGACTTTATTCCATTTGCGCCGCTCATCCGCCATTGATTTGTATTTTAACAAGTATCAAGGCAGGTGAAATCAATTTAAGGGTGTCGCAATGATTGGTTATGCCTTTAAGGCCTGATGAGTCATGAGTGAAATGCAGCTAATCCTCATTTTCTTTTGCTGGAAGCTCAGTAAAGCTCTATTTTAATTATTTTTTTCCCAATGACTCAATCATTTCTGCATGTGCCTGGCATTCTGCTTTTTAACTGATTTTCTTGCACGTTATTCTGAGGCTTTTTACTTTTTGTCTTCATTACCTGATTTCCAAATTAGAGCCAAGCCCAATGCATTTTATTTTACCATTTGTTTACATCCACTGGGCAGTGCAGCATAATGTAGTCCAGAGGCTTTAGAAAAAGTTTTCTATTTATTTATTTATTTATTTTGTTTGGACAGTAATCAAAAATGACATTTTTAAACTAGGCTCTCTTTGTACCCAACTGTGGCGGTGCCTGTCGAGTGAGGAGGCATTCAGTGTTATGTGCACAGGGCAGAGTCAGCGTCACAGAGCACACCGCCATCCTGCTGCCCCAAAATAGAAACTGTAACCTGAGAGAAAGCTGTAGAGGACCAACACATGGCAAAAACTTTAAAATGAATATTTTTTGCAGTACCAGTCAATTCAATGGTGTTTCGTTTTCCATAGAATAATGTATGTATTGGTTAAATGTAAACAAATTTGTGTTCTCTTATCCATATTGTCACCATACAATATGTTTCATTTGTCAGACTGTCAATCGTTGTCATCATTTAACGCATGAGAAAAAAAAAATTCAGTAATAACCTTGCTACTTTTTAGTGCTGTGTGTGATATTGTTTTAATGTAGTTATCCTCCTGTTTGTTGAAAAGCACATTTTGTCATTCTCATGTGGCGTCATTAGCTCTGCATAGATCCCCCCGTGTAAACACACACACACACACAGAGATAGTTACACCGAGTTCACGTGAGAGAGAAAGAGACCTTGTCATCACTGTCCCTTAGCTTCTTTAGACTTTAGATTTTATAGCTGTACTGTCACAATCTCCGTAGAATTGGTTATTTAATGCAGTGTTGCTATACAAAATGGCGATGGAGACACTGACTGGTGATGCGACTCTTGCATACATGAGAGGTAAAACAAATCAGCATGCTATGAAAGCTGTGACTTAAGCATGCTTAAAAAATCTTCAAATGAGAGTCAATAATAGCTGACACTTTTCATTAAAGAAACATCTGGGCCTAAGCTTTGTTGAGACAATTTAGAAGCTGTGGGTGAGAAGCAATTAAGAGACTGAGTTTTACTCTGGTCTGACAAAGGGGAAGTGATAGATTACCACCAGATGGGTTTAGTTCTGCATCCATCCAGTCAAGATACATTACTGTAATGTCCAGCCATACAGATATTACCAATAAAGTTAACACCATTCCTTTTAAAAACAGTATCTGGGAATGTGTTTTATTGTGAGAGTGTATGTATGGGATGTATTTCATTTTTTATTCTTATCTGCGCTCCAGATGAACCTACTGGATCCTCAGTCCAGCCTGCTGATGAAGGTGGTCTACGGAGCTCATGGAGAGAGATAATGAAACTCAGGCAGCGGATCTGCCCTGACAGACCAGATAAAAACTGGCTGGCAAAGAACAACATAAGGTAAAAGTATAATTCAGGTCATCAAGGCTCTGATTAAAAGGTTGCTCTGTTAGTAGAAACAATCATGCCAAAATAGACATAAATATGCCATCTGATTTCGATAAACACAGCTCTAAGTGTGCCAGTCTTCCCTCTTCGTGCAAATGTTTGGTGAAAAGCAGTTATATCACAGTGTTCTTGGCATTCACTCATTTTTATTACACTTTTTTGTCATCTCTGTTTGATTTTCTGGCAAAGTATCATGTTCACTGACTTCCATATTTCAGCCAAGTCCGACGTGTGTGATGTGGAATCTCCCATAGAGACAAAGGTAATGACAAGTACAGTGATCTGGGCTTAGATCTCAAACACAGTCACAATTTCAAAGAAGAAATCTGCATACTTTTTCCTAAATTATTACCAAATTCGCTTCAAGTTCGACAACATAATCTCTCTCCGACGTTCTTGGCAGAGGTAAATACATTATTAAATCATTAAGGTACATTAGCAACATCTTCTTTTACACCAATTTGAAATACACACTTATTTCTTATACTGTTAATTTTGGATAACATTTTATTTAATGAGGCCTAGCTTAACTACTGATGTCAATGAGTCCAATCTTCAAGCTGATGGAGTGCAGCACTTTCTTTGTTCCAGCATTTGATTTCTCCTTCAAGTCTCAGGAGCCTTTGTACATCCTCATTAATTTGATTTTCTGTTAATTAGATGTGATCCGTTTCTAGTCTGATGTTCTTAGTATATGTTAGTTCCTGCAAGCTGCTGGTATCTTAGTTTTCCATCAATTTAATGTGACCATATTTAACATACATTCTGATACACCCCAAATCTCCTCTGTAATATGCTCTCTTTAGGTCACTGTAGATTACTTTATTAGCTCTCTTTTTGCTTATCAAAGTCCTGACTGAAGATCCTTTTTTTTTTTTTTTTTTTTTTTTGAAAATTGTGCATTAGTGGCCAGTTTGATCAAAGCAAAGGATTGATAGATACACTATAGTAATATGTTACCCAGGCCCCTGTGTTTTTACTTTATACAAGATAATTTGTGTTTATGTTGCACTAAGTTCTGTTAAAAGACGAGAGCTATTAAAAAGTCCATCTTTATCTTGAATAGATGTCATTGTAAATTACACTGCAATAACTTGTCTGGAGGAGGTTAGTGCATCCAATTTCACACAGTTGTTGCATTTTTTTTCTTCAGTTTAAATTTCTGGTGTGAGAGTGAGAATATCTGCAGCTTGAATTTATCAAATGTAGTTACTTTGTTTTGCTCCCATAAAATGCTTTGTGTGTGTGTGTGTGTGTGTGTGTGTGTGTGTGTGTAATTGGATGGATAATGTGGCCCAATACACAACAGATGGCTGTTGAAATTGCATTTTTCTTATAGCCTGTTGCAGATTATATCTCAAGTTGCCTTTACATTTTAATACAGAAATAAAATTACCAGGAATGTCACATTTCTTTTTGTATAGGAAATGTTAAAACGACAATAACATTACGTATTTTTCCTAATGCTTTTTTTTTAGCAGTTTATGTGAGCGTATTACATATCTCTAGTTTTTGAGACTAAATTTATCTTCATAATTTTCTGGTCAGGTTTTCCACTGTAGGTTAGCCCAGATAAAAACTGACCCTCCTCTCCTTCCACCGGTCTTCTCTGAAATGTGGAGTGAGAAGATGCAATAAACATGGAATACACCTCAGACACTGCATTTGAATACTTGTTATGTAAAATGTCTGTTAATACCACTGAGGATCAATGTCTGCTGTTTCTCAGCAGTCTGAAAACCCCATTTGGTTGGAATTAACATAATAGGGTAGGTTGGGTATAAAACATTCCCTCTGCTCCGTGGTAATTTAACTCACATTTCAGGATGATATTTAAAATTTAGCCAAATTCAAGCTTATAGACATGGACTTTCAGCAGGACAAAGCCAGAGGAAAAATCTGAAAGTCACCATGGAGTTGAATTTGAGTCTATTCCTTCTCAGAGTAAGAACTCCAAATCCAAAACACACAAACATGAAGCACATATTGATATCATTATCATATCAGACTTCTACTTCCAGAGGATAAACATCCACAAAGCTGATTAGAAATCATAGAAAAAGATATCTTGCCTGAGAATTATAATATTTATTTAAGTTTTTTCAGTTATCAAACTAATCCAGTGGTAGATGTTTGCACACCAGTGAGTATATTGCACAAAAGACCTGATAATAGCTAATTTGCCCTGCTTTTAATTATGCTAATTTTCAAAAATGTAAACAAATGTAGGTTGAAACAGGCCAAACACCTGTCGTAAACAACAGCACCTAATCTGGTGAGCTTTTATGGCGTCTTAATCTCCTCATGGCTTTCATTTTTCCCTTTTTGTGTTTGCTATTGATGTTAATTTGTTTGCATCCATGAGATTGGGAAAAACATTTATGGCTTAATCTGTTTTCAAAAGTCAGATTTCACACTGATCTGATTTTAAAAAAATAATAATGAAAAGTAGAAATCTCAGTGATCCACCTTGAAATACAAGGACATTGGGACGGATGGATTTTAAATTACAGGAGAAGGCTGAAAGGCATTTTGACCATAATTCTTACCGGGGAGTGGGTGAAAAAATGAAATTCCAAACTGAATTAAAATCATTGATCAGGGCAGGTCATGTCAATCTCACAGCACCACCCCTAGAAAAATAGACGCCATCCGAATGTGACTTTAAATTCATCTAATGGCCAGAAATAGAGCTGCCTATTTGATCTACTTACAATGTTTGCTAACACATTTGCAATAACAACTTGATGAGCCAAATACTGATTACTGTGAATAAATATACAGTAAATGTGTGAGCCAAGGATTTCAATTTTCCTAGTATCTCCAATGTGGAACCAAAAGGACACTGTAAAAGTATGCATATATCAATTACACCTCCCATTTGTCCCATTTACCCAGAGATTGAGATCACTAGACAATGAACATGCTGACTACCACTTCCAGAGATGCAACATGATTTAATATTTGTTTATGTTGTATTCATCGTCAAACAAATAAGATGGAAGCAGCAGTTCTTTGAAGCTGAGTATCCAAACATGACCTTTCTGTGTATGTAGTTATGATAAGATAAGATAAGAAAACCTTTATTTGTGCCACAGTGGGGAAATTGCATTGTTGCTACAGCAAAGTACAAGTACACAGCAGAGTGCCAGAAGTAGTAAAGATGTGAGATAAATAAGAAACTTAAAAAAATATAAAAAAATACTAAGTGGAATAAAACTATAAAGCTACAAAAGGTATAAGTGTGTGTTGGCTTAGCTTCATGGTTGACATGTCAGTAATAATTACTGTAACCAAATCAGCGTGCCCAAATGGTAAGCAGAGTTACGCTGAATGAATGAAGAAGCTGTGTGATTAAAGTGGAGTTTAATTTTCATTGTTGAATCCACAGCCAGCACTGGTATTGGACCACAGCTCCAACGCTTGTTATGCAAATGGGGCACTTTTATAACTAATTTGATAATAATTAGCTGACACTGTAGTCTAATTGTGTTTAATAAGCAAATTCTCATTAGATTTGAATCAGTGACATCCTTAGATGTGTTTTGTTTGCCTTGTTTGTCACTTGCTCTGAGCTCTGCCAGCTTTGTGGCCTTTGTGTCAACCAGAATAAACACAACATGACTAAGACAATGCAAGAAAAGATAGTGGATTTGTTCTATCCAGTTCTTGTAAAGGAACACGGGGAAAAAATATTCCACTACTGAAACAACAAACACAAAACTATGGAACAGTGAAAATCAATGTGCATTATTAAGTGTTTTTTTCTCCAGGACATTTTTTTAATTTATTTTTTATAACACTTGCGAGTAGTAACAGTCAAAAGTGTTTTATATCTTAAATTGCTCACAGAATAAGCCAGAGCTTCTATAAACTGTGATATAAATTTTGAATCTTTTAACTTAAGGCATTTTGGGGTATTTGTAATATGTAAAAACATGCATATATTTGTGCTGCATACATTTGATGTACCATTTAATAAATGCAAAGAATCATGGTCATGATGATATTTTATCTGCAATAAGTAGCAAATATATGTTGGCGCATTTGTTTAGTTTTACTGTGTGATCAGAGCGATGATGCATAAAACATCCAGTTGGAGAGGGTAAAAATCCACCATTAAAAAACACATTTCAGATTAATATGATGGCAATGAGTGTTTTACACGCTGATTAAATCAAAATATTTTTTACATTTTATTTCACCGGCCTGCATAACAGAGTAGTATGCTTGCAGTCTCCGTAATGATTGTGCTGTCATACCTCTTCAGACAGGGTCATCTTTTACCCTTGCTAAACTATTACAACTGTGTAAGAAAACATGTCTGATAACCACAAGGAATTCACTAAGTGGTATTTTCACTACAGGGGATGTAGTTCCAGCAATTTCATGTAGCAGTCTGTGTCAAGGGAAACAGTAAAGCTTTTTACACATAAAATGTCCTGCTCCAAAGGGAGTGGTAAAAAAAAAATAAAATAAAAAAAATATATATATATATATATATATAATGCAACAACAAGCAGCCAAGAGCATGGTGAACTCTCTTCATTCACAAGAAAGAGAGCAATATGAAAGTTAAGACAGAGAAGAGACTGCAGATCAAAAAGTAACCAAATATTTAAGCTAGTTTATTAAGAAAACCTTGAGTAATATTTATACTGCTCAGATTATCTTCTGCACTTTTTGTATTTTAGTAGAACCAACCAGGTGATCAATGTACTGTAATAAAACACTAACAATGAAATGATGCTAATAAGGCACTAGAAGGAATCAATATGGCCAATTGAACTAAGTTGTGGCACAGTAGAGAAACTATATCTGTTTATCATATCATCTTTATGATGTGGAAATTTATGACTAGTTGCCACCTAAAACTAGACCCCAGCCACCTTTTACATTCTTGGGATAAGCCAAAGATGAATAAAATGACCAATTAATCACCAACTTTAAAGTATCATTTTGTTTTTCTGATCCCTTCACTATGATGTTCAACTGTTTTATCTGGTCGTCCTTCAATCACTCTCACCTCACAGGAACAAGAATATTGAGGGGTTTTTTGACAGATATCTCAGTATCTCATCTAGCCTTGTTTTCCTTTCTTCCTTTATTGACGCATCATACAAAAATGGCCTCGCTTGGCCAAAACTGCAGACTCCCCCTGCTCTTTTCTATTTCTCTCCCACTCGCTTTCACCGAGGCCTAATTACATGGTGGACAGAGTAATCGATATAGGAGAGAGTGAAAGTCCCCAGCAGGCAGCTGGAGGACCCTCTTAACTCTTTTCAGTCGACCCATCTCATACTTACACTTCCACACTAGTAAGTCATCTTGACTTTTTGTAGACATTAGACCCAGGCTTCCCTATTCCCATAGCTGACTCCATGCCGCCTAAACAGAAGAAGTGCATTACACGTTACCCCAAGGCAGAGCAAATACACATTTCCTGGAAAAAAACAAAAAAAAACATGTAGGTAAAAGCTACGTTTGCATGTTGCTGCTATGCAAATGGTTGAACACAGAAGCTATGATGAACAGCATTTACTTTTGATGTATTTGATATTTATAAGCTCTGATTTTTTTCTTTGCCCTTTTGTCACTGAAGTATTATATCACATGTCAGCAGACGGCTGCAATGTAATGCTGACAAGCTTAAAAGATGTGCAGTGATGTTAGCTGCACTTCATCACCACTTTACCTGCTAGCTGTGGGTGGATTTCACACACAGATTTTTCACTCTTTTTATTGCTTCGCTTGCTTGCTGTAACATGCATGTTGTGCTTAAATGATGTATTGAAGAAGCAGACACTGTAATGACACTATGAGGGGGTATGAGAGGCTGCAATCACAAATCATGTGTTTTACTGCTCTTCCATTATTTGCCGTGTTTCTTTCCACCCACATCATCACAACCATGACTCTTACAAGTACACACTTGAGATTACCACCACTTAATCCACAGAGAGATTTATTGTGCAACATTAAAATTGCAAACAAACCATAATGCAATACAAGGGCTGTAAGTGATGATCATTATTAATTGGCCTGCATGCTGAAAAACGTGTTTCCACTAATCTTGGGATTTCTGTTGTTTTCCATCCCAGACTTTGTGTTTTGATAATTATAATGGAGGATGAGAGTGCATAATTGTCTGGACATGTAGCCAGAAAAGCATTAAATATTGTATAAGTCATTTTATAATAGTATTTTGTGATGTGACAAGACAAAAAAAGACAGAATTGATGTAAACTAAGTATTCACAACAAGCAGAAGAGAAAACTGGATGTGGATGAGTGTTGATGATCTCAGAAATAAGCCTTTTTTCAGCACTTCATGAAACAAAGGCTAGTAATTACATTAAATCAGTTTACCTTATAAAACATTTTTTGCTTTGATTGCTGGGCTGGAGCTTCTGTGTAGCACTGCTCCTAAACTTTGTTTTCACAGGTGCATCTCTAATTAACTCTGAATGACCTTTATTGTAAGACAGAATTTCAATAACCGTCATCTGAAACACGCTCCTTTACAAACTGAAGAAGTAATTTGCTGAATTTTTTGTGCTGAGGAGTTCAAGGGTTCTCAGTGAATAACAAGTCTATTGAACATTTCCAACAAAACAAGAACTTTGTTTCACTAGGAACAGAAGGACCTGGTAGCCTTGAGTAATTAGCATGAGGTCATAGTTGCTGGTACATGAATTAACTGTGTCTGAGGTGGGAGATGTCTTGCAGAAGAAGGAGAGGATTATTGTGAAACTTAGGAACAGAGGGGTTTTTTTTCCAAATTAACTGTGAACTGGTTGTAATGCTGTATCTACATTATATCATTGCTCTAACCTTAGTTCAGCAGTTGTGCAACACAGTTTGCGAGCACCACCAAAATAACATTCACAGAAACACACATGTTAAGGCACCGTCATTGTTATGAGACTACTCGGGGGAAACACTGTAATAGCGGGGGGCCAGTACCCCTCCCACCCCCACCCCTTCCCGTAGATCTGCCCCTGTGCAGGTTACATAATATGGGTTGAAGTATTTCTCTATTAATTTTACTATTTTAAGTCTCAGTTCAGATGTTGCCATAGCAACTTCAGCCTTGTGGATTTGTTATGTGTGACATCTTGAGGTTGTTGCATTATTTACATGATTTACATGAATTTGCCTTAAATAGAGAAACAAGACAAAAAACAAGATCAGAGTCTACAGCCATGCCGGTGGCTCTGTCAGGCTATACTTAGACAAGGATGGTTAAGCTAAATGCTAACATCAGATGCTCGTGATGAAAATGCCAACATGCTGATGCTTACTAGATAATGTTTACCATGGTTGCCGTGCAAGTTAGCACATTGCTAACTAGTACCTAAGACAAAGTGCATTGACTGGTGGGGTGTAATAAATTTTACAAGTATTTGGTCCTGAACCAAATTATTGGACAGGTAAATGATATTCAGTGATAATTTTGAGCCGATCATGGGGCAACTTTTAAAGAAAGTCACCAGTTATTACTATTCATCCTGTAACTTTCTATCTGATTAGTGTCAGAACAATTCCCCTAAAACCACAAATATCAACCTACTGGTTGTGCTAAATAACTAGTCAGAGGGTCACCAAAGTCCTTAGGATACATGGATGTTTCAGTCTAGACCAAAGCAGTGGGCTGAGTGAAACAAAACACTCTCCTATGGTTTTAAAACTGATCAAAGTGAGAAGCAGATGAGGCAGGTCAGCTTCAGTTTTCTAGCATATGTAGCCAACAATATCAACCCAGCTCCTATTGAAAGATCATGACAATTTTTTTCTGTGTTTTCTGTTACTGGCAGCTTTAGGAGAGAAGCAAGCAAGATCTCTCACTGGGGGATCAGATGAGCCAGAGGGTTTGGATGTCTGATTGAAATCTTTGGAACTGAACAAACCTGATACATAAAACACACGTGTCTGAACTATAATTCTGTATGAAAAATGCCATTGCTTAAGTGAATAATTCAGCTCGTGGCACAGTGGACAGACAAAGTTTGACAATCAGTGCAAATAATATCTTTCTCTCTTTTTACCAGATTGACTCCCCCGATCACATCACCCTGATTTTATCAACGTCCTTGTCGTCTATTTTTATCCAGAGTGATTCAAGTGTCTCATCTCAGTGACTCATTGCTGATAGCAAACCTTTCCCTCCTGATTTGGCTTCCCCTAGGCCCTATCTTTGTTCTGGCCACATCTTGAAGGCTGAACATGAATGTACTGACAGTAGAGGATGAGAATAGAGCACAAAGCCAGAGCTAATTAAAGTAGGCAAACTTCAGCGGCCTTGTCCCACTCTCATTGACCTTTATCAAAACACTGGCATTCATGTCGGGCAAATGCTGGCACATTCTAGTGAAAGCAGTGTAGGGGAAGAGGTAAACAAACACAGCCTCATTAGATTGCACCAGAGACCACCCTATCACCCCAGTAATCTTGTGATGCTTAACAATTAAACACCTCCCCCTATCCTTCCCACAAGGGATTTTAGGCTGTGAATGGGTTAATGGAAGCATCACTGATGTCAACAAATTACAAGTTGCCTTTCATATCACTAGATACAAACCAAAAGTAATCTAACAATTAAAAATGAATGAAATACTTAATCATATGCCTTTCATTGTCTTTAACTATGTATGTTATTTGTTGTGTTTCTCTTCACTGTCAGTCCACGCTTCTCAACATGTGGGTTGTCACTGATTTACTAGCCTGTTGAAGAGAATAGGACCAGAATTGTTCAGATACCAATTATTGCAGTGTTCGTTTAAATTGTATGAGGGTATGAGACAGGTGTTAAGATGCAGGATGCAGAGGTGAAGCTGAAAATGGTAAAAAGGTTAATTGCAAATTAAACAAATCATAAGCAGAATTAATAAAAAAAAACATAAGCAGGACTAAGGCTAAGATAAATAGCACAACATTTGAAAAACTAGCAAGTCTAGTAGGCAGGTATATAGAGTGAGGCGCTAATGAGGGGCTGGCTGTAGGGAGATAGGAAGCCCCTACAGCCAGGAAGAACTGAGGACACACCGATACTCCCGGTTCGCTCAGAATTACCTGTCAACTCCAATGATCTGGTCAGAGCTCTAGATTTTAGGTGGTTGGTGGTTTTATACCAAAACTGCAGGACTAAACTAAATTTCTCTTTTAATGTCAGACATCTCATACAGGTGCTGTGCGTGCGTGCGTGTGTGTGTGTGTTTAAGGCTGTTTAATGAATAATACTAAGTCTCTGTGCTTCCACTCATGCTCAGAGTTTGTGAATAGGTGGCAGCTGATAGAGGGATGGACTGATGCCTTTGGATGGACATGAGCTGCATTGTTATGCTTATAAATAGTGTACAAAATCTCTACATGACCTTATGTGGCTGATCAATAACACTGATTAAATCCTGTATTGACACTGTGTCAGGAGTCAAGCTCTCCCTGTGTACATGTAGTCATTTCTAACATGTCTTCTTGTGTTAATGTAGCAGATCCATATTGATATTCACATCCAAACAGTAATTTTACAAACTTACATGTATCTCTTCTGATATCTCTGCCTCAGTGCTGCATATGTCTTGACTGTAAACTAAAACAGTGCAGTGATGCAGTGCAATCACTGTGTTATACTGTAAGTGACTGATCTCATGTTGAAGTCATGCAACATGTACAAAGACCTTCAGCATGTTGTTACTCAATTTAGCTCAAGTTGGAATAGTCAAACATGGCTGCAAAACTACCCAGATTATTTAATATTTGTTTAATATAAGCACAAACTTCAGAATCCCTGTCATCCCTCATAAAGACCTTGAAGGATAACATTCACATTAATGACAAATTTTTTTGATGCACTTTTAAAGCATTTTAGGTTCCAATTTATCATTTATCTCAGATATACTTCACAGCAACAGTACTACATGCTGTGACTATCTTGTAGGTACTAACATAATGTTCAATCAATTTTCAATACCCTTACTTTCAGGATGGTGGGGGGTGGAGCCTCTGCAGAGTCAAACATTTGGATTATCCAAATCACTTGACCTGTATAAGTCAACTGCAGGAGGACACGGGAACACCCAGAGGGAATTCACTGGAACACAAGGAACATGCTTATCCTACACTATAAAGCCCTGGTTATGTTTACATCCGGAACATTACAGCTTTGAGGCTAACCACTGAGGAAACATACCATCCTGATGTGATTAACACTGTGAAAACATCAGTTCTGCTGAATTTACCCACCTTCACCATTACAAACAGCAATTATTAGAGACCTTTTAAATTTATTTTTGAATGAATGAAGAATATTTTTTAAACTAGAAATGCCTTTTAACAGGTTGGATGAATGTAGAGGTAGCTGTGGTGTGCAGTAGATTCAGGGTTACTTTCAAATCATGAATAAAAACAAAACACATATCCATAAAATGACTCACTCGCAGTTTGATAATTCAGTTAAATTACTTCAGGACAAGGTCCCAGGAGTGCTGAGTCTGACAGGAGGAAACAGCCTATGGTTGTTCCTTCTCATGAAGTCCAGGCAGCCGAGGGAATGAATTAAAGTGTAGCTTTTGACCTGTACTGTTTCCTCAGCACCTTAGACTAGAAATCACGCTGACCTCAGTCAGCCACCACTGACGATTAGTCATGGGGAAGAGATAACTCACACTGTCAAAAGTCAGTGTCACAGAGTCATCCTCTTCAAATGCATGCAACAATTTGAAGTGTTTATTGAATTAATTTTTTTATTTAATTCAATGAAGCAAAGTAGCCTTAGTTTTGAAAGCTAATTTAAAAAAAAAAAATGGGTAAAGTAACATGCTGTAATATAAAAAAACTCCTCATTTCCTGTCATCCATACATGATCCTACATCCATCTTCTTCCGCTTATCCGGGGACCGGGTCGCGGGGGCAGTAGCCTAAGCGGGGATACCCAGACTTCCTTTTCCCTGGACACTTTCTCCAGCTCTTCCGGCGGGACACCGAGGCGTTCCCAGGCCATCCGAGAGACCTAGGCCCTCCAGCGTGTCCTGGGTCTTCCCCGGGGCCTCCTCCCGGTGGGACATGCCTGGAACACCTCCCCAGGGAGGCGCCCAGGAGGCATCTGGAAAAGATGCCCGAGCCACAGCTGGCTCCTCTCAATGTGGAAGAGCAGCGGCTCTACTCCAAGCTCCTCCCGGGTGACCGAGCTCCTCATCGTATCTCTAAGGGAGCGCCCAGCCACCCTGTGGAGGAAGCTTATTTCAGCCGCTTGTGTCCGAGAGCCTGTATCCGGATCCAACTCACCACCCCTCTCAAGGAGTTGGGTTCCAGATCCCAGGTTGTGCGTGGAGGCGAACTCGACTATCTCCAGTCGGTACTGCTCAACCTCCTGCACAAGCTCAGGCTTCCTTCCCGCCCAGTGAGGTGACATTCCATGTCCCTAGAGCCAGTTTCAGCGTCCAGGGATCGGGTTGTCGAGGTCCCCGCCTTCGACCACTGCCCGATCCACAGAGCACTGACCCCTTATGGATCCTCCTGCTGGTGGTGGGCCAACAGAAGGGCGGCCCCACGTCACTCTTTCAGGCTTTGCCCGGCTGGGCCCCATGGGGGGAGACCCGGCCACCAGGCGCTCACCAGGGTGGGGCCCCGGCTTCGCTGTACTGGGCGACATCGCAGTCCTTGCTGTTTTCTTCATCATTCATCATTTCTTCATCGTTGTTGAACCCCTCCCTGAACCACAACCTTATCATGGTAGATTTGATAAGGAGTACTGCTTTAAACAGCAATGCCACTACTCGAGTATAAGAGTTCACTTTTTCTTTTAAGGTGAAACATTTTTTAGCACTGAACTGTAAAAATCTAGCAAATGATAACTTCATCTTGGGAGCTCATGTTCACATTACATCTATACTGTATAATACAGGTATTGAGGAAGCTTTTAAGTGAGCTTGTAGATAGAGCCAGCATGTCTCTTTGCGTCTCACATCAAGCTGACAGGAATTCAATAATTCTGGGGTCTCATTAAGGGCTGGCAATTTACCTGCTGTAACGTGTCAGGAGCACATCTGCAGTGAGAGCACCTTAGCACACCAAGTGTGGAGTGCAGCACAATCTGCAGCAGCACCAGCAGTTATTGTTCATGCAACACCTCACCTTGGCGCCCAGTGCTTTACAATTCTTATTCAGAGACAGACCTTCTCACAGCTACTGCGCCTTCCATCTCTTTGCTTTGCCACTGATGAAAAAAAGAGCGGAAATCAATGAAATCAAGAATCAACAGGACTCCTCCATTGCTGAGACCAACTGCTTCTTTTTTTAAGAGATGATGTAAAGCTTGATAGTCATGAATTTTACACACCAATTTTTTGGAAGTTCTCAAAATTGAAGCTTAAATATCTGGTGTTTTATATCCACCTGACATCATAATATATTAAACAATAATAAATGTTTAAACTTCTTATATTAAAGTTACTTTTTAAAATCTTTCATCAAAAGAAGACCACCTGACATTTTTCCATGCTCCTTGATAAAAGAACCAAGTATCGACTAAATTTCTGGAGGTACTGGATATGCAGTAAGGGTCCTGAAAGGACACACTCAAAGAATTTTGTTTCAAGCACTGCAAAATACCCAAGAGGACCTTTCTTCAAGCTTGTCAAGTATCCTTTGTTTTTTCTTTTTCTGTTTACCAATACATCACAGTAGAGTATCTTAAAAATACACATTATCTGCCTGTTGTGATTCAACCTTCAAGGGTCAAAATTCATACATTTTCTCTCATGTTATCTCACACTACCTTTTATCTCTATTGTAACTAGGCAGCATATTTGTATCTGTTATCCATATTATGCAGTGAAAGATGGTGCAGTGTCAAAAACTGCCTTTATTTAGAATGAAAGAGAAGGATGGAGAAAAACTGCACAGATACTGTAAAATAATCATTTATATTAGTGAGACAGTAAACTGAAAACAACACTCAGCCATGAACCTCAGAATCAGGCAAAAACTAAAATGTCTATATTATGTTCATTCATACCCCAATACATTCTCTATTGGCAGCAGGAATTGTGAATTTAATTTATTCACTACAGCCTAAAATTGTTTTTTTTTTATTTTATTTTCCCACAGCAGACTATTCTTTTCTCACTTTGCTGCCTTCGCTGATACAACCAATTTAAGACCCAAGCTGATACATGTTTTGACAGCTCTATTCACAGATGTGATTGAATTTTAAGTATAGATGAGAAATATTGATAGAATTTGGTGTTGTTTGATTGTCCATCTCTTAGCGATCTGCAATAGCACATTTCAAAGTTCAGCTTTGAGTTTTGATGTAGGAGCAACCCTTTAGTTTATACTGAAGATGACGTTTATGCTGTGTGTCCCAAGCACAATATCAACACTGTCCTCCTGTGAAAATGAGCAGCTGCAGGTTGTTACAAGCTACAGTAAATTATTATAGTTAGACAACCTCTAGTGACTATGGCATAAGCAAAAGATGACATTTGGTAATGTAAATAGCAGGACAAAGTACACAAGATATATTGTAACCATAGCGATGAAGATTAGTTTAACCCAAACCCTGATCTTTTTCTGAACATAAACAAGTGTTTGTGCCTAAACAATTTACTTTTTAGTAAAACCCAATTTAGTTAAACCCAAATGATAATTAGCTTCACTACTTGCATTTGAAATAGTGTTATCAAAGTAATATAACCAGCCAGTTATTTAAAGCATCCCTATCCTGAATCACCAGATTGACATGCACACACAGTCTCAGATAATTACATTCTCTTACACAATGCAAGCGGGGTAGCCTTTGTGAACTGGTGAAACCCTGAGCGTTTTTTTCTCTGCTTTTATCCCTTGAGGCACTGACTGCTTCCTGTGTCTCCTCAGACAAGCAGTGTAAAGATATGGCTACAGGTGATTGATTGAATAATCCTCAGCAACCCTTATCTCAGCTTACTTCATCACTCCATCCAACCTCCAGAGCAAATCTCCATATCTCCTCATGCTAAAAGATGGGCTACAGGTGAAAACAGGGCTTCCAAGTCTATCTCCAACCCCCCCCCCTCTCTTTCACTTGCTTTTTCTTTCGCTTGTCACTTTGTTTTTATTTTTTTCTCCCCCTCATGGTTCAGTGAAATCACTCACAGTGCATGTCACTGCTGAGAGTACATCCATTAATTAATAACAAACCATAACAATGTCAGATAGTTTGTCTCTAATTTATTACCATACTCTGTGAACATGCCATTAACAGACTAACCTCCAATGTTAGTGTAACAGCTGTCGGCCTTCTTTTTCCATCATTGTGGCCTTGTGCAGGGGCCTGTTTTTTTCATTGTCATTACAGACATTGAAGATAGACAGTACAAATCAATGCTTCACTTCTCACTTTAACCTTGGGATGTCATTAGTAACTGCACATTAAAGCAAAGCTTGACTTGAGCTAATTTAGCTAAATGAGGATATCTCCCAGCTGACATGACTAGATGAAGAGGATATTCAACAGTACGGTTTTTTTACCTGCAGGAATGAGTATGGATTCACTGTTAAACATGCTGCGATATGAGGAACATGTCCCAGTGTGGATAATATGGGTCTTGATAAATGAATAACATTGATGATAATACCAAAAATACATGAAAATAACTGACATGCATTTGAAACAACTGTGTCTGGGAGTTAACTTGAAGGAATATAGATGATAATCCATTTATTTTTACTGAAAACAAAATCCTTTACAGGTTCCATGTGTAATATTTAGAGCAATATTAGCAGAAATGGATTATAGTATTCATAAATACATGGTCTTTAGTCTGTATTCCAAAAATACCAACTCTAATTATTGCATTTTCTTAATCTTTGAATGAGCCTTTTAAATCTACATGGAGGCAACCATGTTGAGCCTCCATGTTTCTACAGTAGCCTAGAATGGACAAACCAAACAGTGGTTCTAAATAGGAAATTGCATTTTATTTTAAAGATGCGAGCCACTATACACTTCCTTGTGTCTGGAAACGGGGTGGGGTGGTGTGTGAGTGGTGCTCAATAGGTTGCATTCTGCAATCTTACCACTAGATGCTGCTAAATCTTTCACATTTCTGTTCTTTTATTCATCACTGAATAAATATCACATAAATTCATTTTATGTGTTTATTAAAATGCTTTAAAATGTGCATTTGATTGGATATTTTTAGCTGCAAATTTTATAAATAGTTCAACAGTTTGAGATGTGCTTCTTTACGTTTTGTCACGTTTACGTTTTGTCACATTTACGTTTTGCATTACGTTTTGTTTTGTCACTGCCTCTGTCTCTGCTCCATGTTTTCCTGCCTCTGTTACCTTCTGGATGTTTCTGGGCCTTGTCAGCACTAATCCAGTCTCCAGGTGGCTCCAGATTTTCCCTCTGACTAAGCCCTGTGCACTTGCCTCCCATTTCCTCACTGCCTGGTCCCTGAATGCCACACCCACCACACATACAAATTCCTTATAATGTGAACCCCTCACTTATTTGGCAATAAACCTGTTTCTGATTCTGATTTTCTCCACTTGCCTATTTAGCCCCACTGCTCCACTTAGCTCTTTTGCTGTTCCTGCTGGTCTGGTTCCTTTGTTTCTTCACCATATTCACAGCCGCTCTCACCATGGATTTTGTGCTCACTGTAAGTACTTTCTAATTCTTGGTGTTCTAAATATTTCTGTTGTTCTTCATGGTTCTCCAGAGTTGCATTATTTTTTAGTTGTTGGACTCTGCTGCTTGCCTTCTCCTTTGGATTTATTTGTTTGGCTCAGGCCTTTTCTTTGCCTTGGACCCTCATTTAGACTCCAACTCAGCCTCTGGTTATTCCTTTCTGATTTTGTAGGCTTGGACACTTAGTAGGTCTTGTTTTACTCTTGGTGTGAGTAACTTATAAAGGTACGAGGGAGGTAGGTGGAAGTTCAAAAACATATTTCTGCCAACACCTTTAAAACACACTAGTTACCATGTTTTATTTTACATGCAAACACCACTTTGAGGTTTTTAGATGCAGTTACATGCTTTGAATCTTTATTGGTAAACACCAGCCAGAAGCAGAGATTTACTAGAGCTTTACTGTCACCATGAGGTTGTCAGGCAACCTGTGAAGGAAAAATGCCATGCGGAAGTGCTTGGTGGACTGATACGCTGTTGTTTGTCAACAAACTGTTTCACACTAGAACACCCTCACAAGATGTGTTCAGGCCCAGTATTTAGTTTAGGTTGCAGTGTAAAAATATGCTTCAAGTTGTCGTTGTGCAGTGTGCTTGAAAAATGAGCCATTGTGGAGTCTGTGTAGAAAGCTATATTGTTAAAATAGAGGTGTATGCACTTTGCCAGATGTGTGACCAGACAACTGGAAATCGCTATATACCAAAAATATACATTTTTACATTTCTGTTGGTCCTTGAGATGCTGTGACGTGTTAATTATTGACTTGAAGATGTATTGATTTTTAATCTTACGACAGTGATATGCTAGCACTAAATATACTCAGTATTTCTCAGTAACTGTTGTTAAATACATGTTTGATGATCTAGTGAGTATACTGTAGCAGGATTGTTGTCAGCTCAAAATCCAATTGTGTGTGTGTGTGTGTGTGTGCGCGCGTGTTAATCGTAATGAAGAAATGTAACCCAGTGTGATTCGCTGATGAGTTTTTGGACAATAATAGGGCACTATGGCACAGAGGAGTAAGATACATCAGGCGCAGGCTACACAGATACTTTTCTAAATAGGTTTTAATCTGCTGATGTAGAATGTATGCAATTAAAAATAGTCCACATGGGCCCAACAAGGACACATCCTCATTCACCCTCATTCACTCACACATCTTATCATCCCACATAAGGAGATGCCTTACCTCATTTATATGGTTTGTATGTTTACTGTCAGAAGGTTTCTTTGTCACTCTTCTGCATCACTGATCTGTCTCCATTAGATATGTGCATTTGGGTAGTCTTGAATCCAGTCATGGTGCCAATTGTTCTTGTTGTCATTCTGCATGGAGAAAGTCTTTATTCCACTACCAGATCTGTTCATCACATGGGTGAGCTCCTCTAGCCTGCTGCTAGGCAGACACTCATTACTGCCAGAGTAAGTGTTGATTAGAATAATAGGAAATTAAATATTTTAAAAGGAAGGATACCCACTCTTTAAAGTCCTAATCAATTTTATAGATATTGTCAGAGAATTAATTGAGAGGGATAAAATTAGCATTTTCCAACTCTATCACTGAAAGTCTCCCTTTCCTACAGCTACATTCTAAATACCAGAACACAAATGGAGGAAAAGTAATGGGTATTAACTATGTAAATGTCTTCATTAAATTAATACATTTTTCACTGAAGCAGTAGGTTACTTTAGGGTTTTGGTCTCTGCATTTGGTTTCTGGTCTCCAGGTTGGCTCATCACTGAATTTGAGTTTGCTTTTTTAGGTGTTGTCCCTAAAGAGAATAATGTGTGAACTTGGCATGAATTACAAGAAGCATACAGTACAAATATCCCGACTTAAATGCTTGTGCTATGGGCATGACTGTTTGTGAGAGTATACGTCCTGGATTTGCTTCTATTCCCCTCTGTTAAAGAATAGGATTACCTGCTATTGCATGTATTTCATGGATCTATGTGGCATTAAGGCCACACTGAGAGAAAAATGGCCCCTCATGGTGAATGTTTACATGAAACATTAATGCTGTAAGATGGAATATATGGAGCGACGACGCTGGGATTGGCTGTATGTAGTGTTTACGTGATGCAAGCGGTGAATCTAAATAGATATTATAAAGATCCCACTGACCTCTCTCTCACCTCCTCTAGCAATGCCAAATCGGGTGGGCAACCATAATGAACAGCGAAAAAAGAGTGTGCCAAGTGAATAACTGAAAATAATTAATTATTTAATTAAGGATGGCGAGGAAGATTAAAATTACAGTGCATAGCGTCCACACAAATGTGCCCAACCAGTGGACATAAATTGGTATGCATGATACTGTTATTATTCAGGCGCTCAGCTCCAATCTTTACAATTGACAATGAGGAAAAGGTGAACGCATGACAGGTATGCGCTCCCTGCATCTCTCTTTTTTCTGTGAGGCTTGCTTGTATAAGTCAGATTCAGCTGATACGTTTAATCTTATAAAATAGTCAGAAAGGGCTCTTTCCAACCTGATGAATGCTACCTGTTTATGAAGAGAGATGCTTCAAATCTTTAGCATCAAAGCTGCCCTTCATTTCAGTCCAATGCTGTAGCATAGGCATAGTACCTAAGCAGAGAAAATAAATAAATAGATACAGTAAATTAATTTCGGTGACCATCAAATATGTGAAAGCTCATATTACTAAATGCATTACTTGCATTTTCAAGTAGCACAGGGATTTATTTTCACCTCCATTAAAAAAGCATTGTGGTCAATGACTTGTGAGGCAGTGTAAGGATTTCTTTTATTTATTTTTATTTTCCGTTACTTTACATTAATAACATCAGCCATCTACAGATCTGAACCAGACCGGAAAATTATTAGAAACAAATTTTCTTAACTCACTTGTACTTGCCACTTAACTCTGTTTATACCAATGGTTCTTGCATCAGTCTCAATGTTCCTAAACAAACAGCATAGTTTACCCTTAACTGCTAATAGTAGCCTATGTCTTTTTAATATGTGTGTGAGCATGGTCTTAAGGCTAAATATATATTTTGTACTCATCTTATAGTGCGTGACGTGGACGGGCGGTGATGAAACAACCTCTGTCGATAAACTGATAAATAATAGCCGGGGTTTCTCAGCTCATTTCCTTTGATTGACTCAAGCTCACACTTAAAAGGAAATGAACCTGGGCAGGAATGACAAGCCTATTCAGTGTTTTGCATTGTGATCTTCCTAAGACTTCAGATTTGTGCTTGCTGTCTGGAAAAGCCACCATCCTCTGCCATAAGAGTGGTTAATGAAGTGTGTTCCTTGGCCCTGGTTGGCAGGTTGACGAAACAGCAGAATGGGGCAATCCTCTCCGCTCTGAGGAAAGGACAGGGGAGTGAGATGGTTGTGAATCGGCTGATTTTTCTTCTTGTCAGGAACAGATATGCAAACGCAACCAGCCTTTCGCTCGCAGCTGTTTTACGCTTTTAATTGTTTCTGCTTCCAGTGCTTGAAATAAAAGTGAGCTCCTGAATTATAAAATTACTTCTCACTTTATTATGCTCTATTATGCAATTTCATGGCTATACTACTATATACTGTTCTTGACCTGATCTTAAACTCTATCTCTGAGTAGTTGTAAAGAAGATTCAGTGTTAGAGTATATTAACAAGCTTTGTTGAGCCCTCTCTATGGATAGGCAAATCATTTCTGCGTGATGTTTTTTTATACAATTTCCAAATGAATGACCTCTCTCCTGGGGTCCACTTAGGTATAAATAGTTAGAGAAGCACTGTGGTATACATACTTCATCATTAGTTGATGTTTTCCTAGCCTACCTTCAACAGACAAAAAAACACAAGTCTTCCTGTTAATTATTGTTAGTTATTGAGGTATGTAAAAGTAATTTCTGCATTAATTTAAGAGAGAAAAGGATTTTGGCTGATAAGAAGCAATCCTACTACAATCCCCCTCAGTTTGCCTCAGAATAGCAGTGACCAAACAACTTGGCTGACCTTGTGTTAACAATATTAAAACACTTCTCTCTTATGATTTTATTTTTATGCTGGTGGTGCTGTGTGAGGTTTTTAGAACCCTTTCTTGCCATTAAGTTAGTCTTTGTTTGGACACAACAGAATATTCATGTTTGATGTCATTAGCAGAACATGGTCATGCTGTGCCTGGCTGCAAAACACACAACCGGCCTCTGTCAAGAATATACACCAAATTAAAGTGCCTGTAATTATATCTTTTGGACGTAACATTTAAATCACATGTTAGAATAAACAACAAAAACTTCTTCACATCCTTTTGGTACCCACAATGACCACTGTGAGGAGACCCAAGTGATCAGAATAACATTTGTCACATACTGACACAGTGAGCTTACCAAACAAGTTTGCATAACAGACTTTAACCCTTGTAACTACACAAGCTTGTGGTAGATCTGCACACTAATTTGAAGGACACTGGCTGAGTCATACAATCTGCAAAGTCATCAAGTTTCAAGGTCCAACTTTTGCTCTTAGCTGACCAGATGGCCAATCCAGTCTGCACCTCTGGTCCCATGGTGCTCCTCAAATTGTTTATAATAAATTATCTTGAGCTTATAGAATGCCCTCTCAGCAGTCACAACTGTAAGAAAGGGGCAGAAGTACTTTACTGGAATTGCCCGGAATGTTGGATGTACAAACAATGGTTCCAGTATATTTGACAATAAAACAAGCCACCAGATATTATTGGAATTACTGCTCATAATGATGTGAGTTAAAGAAAAGAGAACTTCTGAAAAGCTTCCAAGAGACAGTGCGAGCCACATCCAGCAAATACACAGAGTAAATGTTTTGCAGTTGTCGTTATATAAACACTTTTAGAGTTCACTCCATTCCACTTTGGCCCAGCAGCCACTGACCTGCTTCCTGTCTCCATTTGTGACATTAGCCTTAGCTGAGACAAACACTCTGCTGCCCTGTAGTGTCGACCTTTATTACATATTGTTACTGCTTTGTGTGATTACTGTTGCAAACTGGATTCCTGAATGCTAATACTGTATATGTGGTGGATATGTCTTTGGGAATGTTACTAATTTCATAAATCCATTTGTCCTATATAACTTTATCATTGACAGTGACATTTTCACATGGTTTGTCACTGGAGCTTTTATTGGGTTAAGTCTCACTCTGTTAATAATACTTGACATTCATGCATTCATTTAATTTCCTAAAAGATTTCTGTATTCATTTCTTGTCCTCAACCATGGTGTCATAAATATCAAGTTAGCGGGCGTTGCTCCAGCATTGTGCATTTCTAAGCAGCTCTATATTTTTAAAAAAACCACTTGATCTCACCATTTAATGAAGTGAAAGACAAGAAATCTTTAAGGACAAGAACAATAGAGCTCCGTGGCCATTAATCACTTATTCAGAGTGTGTGTGCCCGGTTGTTCCTTTATCACTGCACTTCAGTCACACCACTGCCACAGAGCCATTTTTGAATCACAGCAACAGCAGGCTGCCTTTAACAAACTGTTTTGAAAATCTTTAGGCTGTGATATTTTTGAGGAACCTCATTATTTTCAAATTTCAATCAATAATGTATTAAAAACTTTATAAACAGTGGAGCAAGGGAGGTGGCAAGACTGACAAAAAACAAATTGATAACAATAGGAAAGTAAAACGTCATTTGGAGAGTGTTGGTAACTTGCCATAAAACAAATATAAGTAACATAAACCTGTGGTTACCCAATAATATTATCTGAATACTTGTATTTAGATTATTTTTTTTTAATCACAGTATGTTATCAGCATTTTGTAGCAGTCGCTTCTCAATATCTGCACATTTGGAAAATGTTTCTTTATATTGTCTTCTATTGTTGGTCTCTTGGCTGACAATGCACATTCAAAATGTAGGTACATGAATACAGGAAGTGGCGTGCACACACATGTACACTGCACATGTTGAATGCACAAGTGAAATGCCAGTAAATTGTTTATAGTCAGTTATAGCTTACTGTAAATGAGATACAGTAAGTAACAGGAGCATGTTTTTTTTATTTGTTAAAATTATTTATTTATGTTTATTTAACAGACCACTGAATGTGATGCTTTTTTGAGTTTTTCATCTTTGTCATCTTAGACAGTTTGTGCTCTCATGGCCCCAAATTAAATTCAGGATTTTATTTTAAAGTCACTTTGTAGTGTGCTGTGAAATATATCTAATATATTGTCATTGTGTGTGTGTGTGTGTGTGTGCGCATGTGCATGCGTGTGAGTGTTTCACATGCTGTTTTGTTATTTTGGGGCTGCTGATCCTGTATTCAGTAAAAAGCCTATTCTGTAGCAATAGTACTGACAATCCCAAACGATAAGGCAAAGAAGCTGCCATAAAATGCTGGGATTACTATTTGTGATCAGCAGGTGTGTCAACATTCTCATCTTATCAGGCCATTTCACACCAGCTTGCACTCCATTGAATATTATTCCACATTATCATACGCTTTACAGATACTGGCCAATGATATGGTTGCTCCTTTATAACTCCCTTTCCAGCGAACACTGAACTCATGAACTTTGCCAAGTTTAGCTGTTGTGTAAGACTCATAGTTCGGTAAAGTCTGAAATAAATGTAGACTGAATCATGTCCATGGAGATACTAGTCTTGTGTGGAGGGATTTTGATAAGTCTTTGTAAAGGTCACAGAAACACAGAAAATGACACCTGGTGAACAAAATGCAATAATGGTGCATCTTGTACCAAAGGAAGCCAGTCCTGCTCTAGACTGAATAAAGCCTTGAGTTGTGTGGTAAACCTGTAGGAATTTCACTTGGACATGTGTGTAATTAATCCAGTAACAGTTGCACATAATGGAACAAGATTTGAAAATAAGGAAAGACACTGCAGGCTCCTGTAAGAATTAATGCCCATTTCAAGATACAACCGAGGTCAAGGTTTGCCGTAATACCTTTGAGGATTCTTGTTCAACTCCATTATTCATCAGAAAACCTGCAGAAATTACACCAGGCAGTCATTCACGCAAACAGAAATCATGGATAAACAGTTGCTTTCATGTTTATTTACACATACTTATGACAGTCTCCAAAGCAACACACACTGAAGATCTCATGAATAGTGCAAGTAAGAGTGGATGAGAACCTGGAAGATGAAAATCAATCTTTCAAAATCATTTTTCATAACTGTGGGAGAATTGTGCTGTCTGCAATGATCTCTTGTGATCTGTTGACCCAGTCTTTCAGAAGGAATTTCTCAGATTGTTGGAACCTGCTGGACCCAGTGGCTTGTCAGGAATATTAAAAAACAAGGATGCAGGAACGATGTTGTGTACTGGAGTCACCATAGGTAGAAAAGCAGGGTCAGGGGGAATGATGGACCCCAGACAAGACCTGTCCTGGAACAAGAATGATCTATAGAGATGACACACAGATGACAGTGTTGGTAAGTTATGGTTTACAGCAAATTTCTACTATATACTATACATGAATATCAGTCATAGCAGAGATACTTGACACCTTGACAAATTATGTATAAGAACATTCATTTCAGCTGTACTGACAAAAAACACAGATAATGAGGCAAAATGCTTCAGTCCAAAGTGACAGTTGGCTGAGATGTCTGAGGCTGTTATGGAAACCGGCACTGAAAACATGAAATTGAAATTGATGCCTCCCAGTTTGTCTGCTTTCTGCTTTCTCGCGTGACTCGGCCTCAAGGGTGGCAGGAGTGGTCAAGAGGTCAACCCTATTGTGTTTTTTCTTATATTGCTACTAGGAGTTGCCAAAGTCTGAATCTTTAAAATGCCACTTACAGGCACTTCACACATAAATCATATTTAGTTTTAAGAACAATGACCTATATGACTTTTAGCCTGAGTATACACTTAAAAAAAAAACAAATATGCAATTTATTTTGTAAACCAAATGTTTTCTAGTATAAAATTACAACATGCCAAAAGATAAAATCTCCTATTACAAATTACAATCCATGTACAATAGGTTTATGAAATGAGAAGGAACAGGTTATTTCAGATGACTAATATACTGTATAATTTGATAATGTGGCAAAATTATTAAATCCTGAACAAAAGGTTTTTTTGCACAAAACTGCAACACTTTTTATCGTTGATTATAAGCAAGAATTGTTACTGGGTTTGCGCTCTTGAATCCAGGCTTGTTAAAGATTATGTTTGGTCCATAAACAGCCCATGCAATTACCATACAATATAAATATATAAACAATGGTGGTAATCAGTGAAAGGACAACAGTAATCTGTGACAGAAAACAATTTAAGAGTAATTCTTTATTCATATCTGCAGGTAGTGCATAATATTTCTTTGCTGTGTAATGTATGCAGTTTTTGATAGGCTTTCATGGTTTTGTATTCTGCTACAGTACATGGTACAGAATGACAACGTTCAGACAGGATGGCCATGGTGTTTTGCAACAGGTCACTTCAGATCAGTTTTGCGCATGGCACGTCTGTGTTCACAGATGCATGTTATAACAGGTCTGCTTGTTTTCCCAATGTACTGAAGCCCACATGGGTATGAAATATTCTAAATAATTCCAACAGATAAGTAGCTGAGATGCCGTCTGACGCTGTCGATTTTGACTGTAGTGCAACTTGTGAATGTGCCCCGTTTTCTTAGAATCTCTTTTGCTCGTTTCATACATATTAAACATATTCAGCATTAATGGCTGCTCTGCATGCATATTGTATGACCACACCTTGAGGTTAATAAGTTAATGCAGAATATTGTGTGGTCGTTGTTGGTGTTAGCCAATAGTCTGATATATACAGTATGTTTCTGGGGTTCTGTAAGTTGTGCTGATTTTTCTTTTTTTCTTTTTGAACAATCATGTATTTAATTCTGGAAAAAGTAAAGGATACACCATCATGTGGGAATGTTACTAATACTTGAAATTATACATGGCTATAAAATGACTACAGGGAAATAACATACAGGAAGATAACAAACATTAGCATTATTCGGTTAATTTTCTGCACTGCTACACTGGAGTCAAAGAATCTGCAAACAGAATTAAATTGCTAGATTGATAAAACAATGTTTGCTCAGCCAGTTTTATGCACTGGAAAATTCCTGCAGTGTTAATGTAAATGTATGCAAATACAAATATAGTGGGAAAGAAATATAAAATCAATTGATTCAATAACCTCTGGATTTTATATCAATAAGAAGTGATGTAATTTGTTCCAGACTGTGTGGTCAGGCTTTGAAAGCTAGGTTATAATCAGATTTTTAGCATGTCAGTGCTTTTCTCATACATCTTCAGTAGGGTCATTATGTAAGAGTCAATACAATCAGTAAGCTCGTTCAAGCCGGACATGTGGCCAGCTCTTTGTGATCCACACTCCTACGTTTCATTAATTCCTCTGAAATGAAATTCAGAGTTGCAGTGTCCTTTTCTCTCTCTCTAATCTAATAACTGTAATGATACAGATTTCTAAATTCAATCAGCTTTAATCTAGGGGATACAGATGCTCTCAATAGGGAAAGAAAAATGGTCCCAGCTGGTGAGTGCCGAGACACTTATGAAAAAAATGTAGCGACTTTAGAAGGAGACATGCATGGTCGATACATTTGTTACAAAGACAATGTGAATAATTTGTTTTCCCCATCATTCTGTGTTTGATCTCAGTTTAAATATTGCCAAATGGCATTTGTCAATGACGCTTCATACGCCAAAACACATATGCCAGCAGAGGGCGCTATGCAATCGGTGTACAGGCCTGACGATTTGACGATTACAGTTTAGTCTTTGGTGTGTATATGAATGTTTTTCTACATGGTAACAAAACCGCAAATTTATGTCAGTGAATGTGCCGAACATGGAAATACAGGAGCCTTTTTCTTTACTGTAATATTTTTCCTTAACTCTTCTGACACAAAAGATCATGTGACATGGTAGAGGTGAAAATGTCCAATAATCAAGATAAATTAAAAAAGAAAACACTTTATTTCCTCATATTTCATCATTTTTATTTGTTTAATGCCCTCTGCTGGAACATGTGTGAAGACGCATCATTGTAGGAATAGGAATGTCTTAGGTTGCTTTAAAAGTATCTACAGAATCTAGTGAGTGTAAGGAAAGAGGCACTTCATTCCAGGGTGCGGGCGCGACTGCCTGAAAGGATAACACATAAACAATACAGAACACAACATATACACATAATTTTGTGTATCATGTTTGCGATCTAACCACTGGATGCTGCCACATGTTATAAATTGCACCCTTAAATAAAACCCACTTCATAACTTATCAAAATGAATGTACAATGGAAATATGGAAAGTCATGCAATGCAAACAGACTTGGACAGTAAATCATAACATGCATGAAACATGTGACATAAGAAAATAATCACTATATTGCATTTTCAGATAAACACTAAAAAGTGAAGCCCTCACACACAAAAATAAATACATAACTTCCTACTGTTGAAATTATGATTTTATTACATGCTATGTAGGAAATAAAGAACTTCATCTGCCAGAAAATCTTGACCCAAGAGAAAAATAATCTCCTTATGCATGAGATTGGAACTGCCATACTGAAAGTAAATACAGTATAGAGTTTCTTAAATTAGTCTGGGAATAAATAAATTACCAGAGAAGAATATCTCTGTCCACGTTCTTCTGATCACACAGGAGATCCACTGCCCATTCTACAAAAAAAAAAACAAACAAAAAAAAAACAGTTCAATAATATCAAGGTTAATTCAAATCTGATTTTCCCCACCACAGTATGTATTGTCTTCAGCATATATATGTTTATCGTGACATCTGTGCACATACGTTATATCATCCTGCACAGTGAAGATTAAACATTCAAGTGAAGCAGCGATAGGCAAAACACATTTTAATTAGCAAGAGGGCTGTAAAATAAAATGTATTCCAGTGAGCAAAAGCAAGTCATGCTCTACACCAAGTTTCAAAGCTTTATTTATCTTATTCAGTGGTGACAAAGAGCTTATGAAGAAATAATTGGTCACCAGCATCAGTCAGGACTGCAATTAAACTTCATCTGTCACAAATAATGATGTATGGTTAGAAACAGCACAGGAAAGAGTTGTAGCCCAGTATTATGGTAAAATTATGTGCCCACTAGTTTTCTTTGAATGTGGAACTGACAGAATAGTCACACACAAACACAATACCACATTGTGTTATGTCCCTTCTCACTTTCAGAGTGACGCTAAATGTGTTACCACGGCTACCAAATGCAATCCTTAGATAACCAGACATGAGGTCCACTCCCTGACAGCTTCTATAACAAGCAGACAAATCATGTGCATTTCTTTACTCTACTTGTTGAATTCAAATGAAACATTATCACACATGTAAGTTGAAGAGCTTGAAGCCATGCAAACAGTGAAGGCCTTAAGCTATAAGGAACTGCTTTATACATTTATGGTGGTATGAGTCTTCTCTCTAATAAGAGTCCATTATGTGCCTTTTATGGTGCACCTGTGGAAAATGTATTTTCAATACAGAAATGCAGTCCTCTCTCACTGTTATTTTTGAGTGTTAAATAATAGGCTCCTTCAACATTTGGGGAAATATATTTGATTTCTCACCTGGAGTTAGATGAGAAGATCAATATCAATTTCATGTCTGTGCATTCACCAGAGAGTCTGGACCAGGATGTGTTTAGCCAAGCTGGAAGAGGAGTCATATATTTTCGCAAACCACAAATGTTCACAAAAGTCATAGCTGATTTGGTAAAATAAAATTTGTGCAGCATCCTAAAAACTGTTGAGGTATGGAGTATGTGTGTGTGTGTGTTTGAGTCCAGCCAAAGGCATAATCTCAGACCTAGAGATGACTGTATCTGTGGTCCAGGAATTCACAACAATGTGTTTACAGAGTTAAAAAAAAAAAAAAAAAAGTTGTAATTTTTGCACCTTTGTCATGTTGAGCCATAGAATATAGGAAAAAAAATATAGAGGCAGATCACAAGTTTGTGGCCAAAACTTAAATAAATGTTCTTTCTGTTTTTCTTCACCATCTGCTCCTAAGGTGACATTTTTCCTGTCTCACACTTGTGTGACATTTCACAAACTATCTTAAATGTCTGGATGATTTAGGTCATGGCTTCTGAGCTCCAGTTACATTAAAGAAGAGAAATATCAGTGGTAGAAGAATAGGAATAAAAATGACACCTGATTCTGTAACTAAGCACCAGCCTTTGGTAATGAAGTTAATGAAATGAACTGATTTTAAGGTTGCCCGACTCTTAAACTTTTGACTTTGATTACTTTGAAAATCTGAGATTACTTAAGTATGAACGAAAAGCTTCTCTTTCCCCAGTACGAACATAGAAATCTGAGACCTCTATTAATCTTGAATGCACCATATCTTTGTTCTTCTCAATCTGTCATCGTACACAAGCAACGTTATAACCTCAGAAGTGGAAAAAAATGCCTTGTCTTAAACTTCAGGTCTTGCAGTATTTAAGTCCAAAAGACAAATCTGTCTGTTTGCAGTTATGATGTTGAGGTTTTGTCTTATGAAGTTAATGAAACAGTGATGGGTTGAACGTTCACTCTGTAGATAATCCAGTTTCTGAATTACACATGATAGACTTAGTTTAAGTGGCACTAAAACTGCTCCATCAATCTTGCCACTTAGTCATTTTAATTTTAAGTCTTCCCTTTCACTGTAACTAGCATTTACAGTCTTTACTGTCTGGACTGGCAGATTTGTATTTATATTGCACTAGTTACTAATTGTGGTTTCCACTGGGCCACCAAAGAGAAAGTGGCTTCTTCTATGCCAGTGATGTAAATGTAATGTAACACCTTGAAGGTACATATATAACAACATCCAAAGTTATTAAAATGTATGACAGTGCTGTAACTTGAAATGTCAAGTGTATTAATGTTACAAATCACAAACTGACTGAGCTGTAACCTCGCAGTTACCACTAACAAGCTAAGGCCAGTTAAAGGTTTAATGATGAATGATAGCATCAATATTTCAATGTCAGACAACTGTAAAATAATAATCAGCTGTTCCCAAATATCATGTAAACACCACACTATCTATCTATGAAGACAATATACCACTGAAGTACAGCACTAATGTAATTATATATTTATACTTATAATTTAATTCAAATAACTTCCCCATCACTGACTCAATTACTATTCATATATAGAGCCTGTCTTCATTCATCACTGATATATCATCTGTGAGCACAGGTTTGATATTTTCAGGCGAAATCCCCCAGAACACAATACAGTGTTCTCGCCGTAGGTTTTTGATCACATATTGCATATAGAGTGACGACAGGCAGCTTCTCACCACTGAACCAAAAGACTGATTGCACTGCAATTGCACCAGACATAAGTCTATAGATTCAGATGCACGGCCTGGCTTTGCGTGGATGAAACACACATCAGGGACACTTGATAATATGTAGCTAAAACCTACATCCATTTATAATGTTCATGTGAAATTAGCATAAAGTGACTTAATATACTCAGCAGATAAGGTGTACAACTAAATTATTAATTTTGTATTATCCAATTTAACATTAAAGCTCAGCTTTTGTACATACAAAAACAAAAGGAGATGACGTACTACTCATGTCAACACTTTTGAGGTCAACAAGCATCAACATCAAACTCTAGCAAGTTACGTTAGGATGTATTTGCAGATGATCATTGAGGAATAATTTGAAAATTTGTCTCTACACGTTCAGTAAGTGACCTTTCCTATACTGTTTAAACCGAGCTAATGATAGCACTATATCAGAGGCTTTTCTTTTACCTTTGTGCGTCCTCCCACTCAGCAACTGTCATTCTTCAAGTGCCTTCTTCAAGGACATCTGGTTGCACTGAACTAGTGCTCATTTTACTCATTCCACACACTGTCCTCAGCATTTCTATAGCAATATCACAGTCAGCAGCCCATTTTCCCGATACCTTTGGCCTTAGTCGGTTAATTGCTCCAGCTTTAAAATAGTTACTGGAAGGAACCAGACTATTGATGTGTGCTATTAGGAGTCCACTGTTTTCACCATTTGTGGTGTTTGAGGTCATCAGTGGTCATCACCCTTCTGCTTGTAGCTACTTTATTGGATTAATCCAGGAATTTCCAGTGTGAATTACCAGGAAAAAACAATCCTGTGCAAAAACAAAACACCTGCCTACTGATACAAAAGAAAAAAAAAAAAAAAAAGAAAACGCATTAACACTTTGTTGATGTAGATCCTCTTCAGACAGAAATGTAGACTATAAAGTATGTGCTATATGCTTATTTCCTTTTATCATTTCATACAGTATGAAATACGGTATCAACCTCCTTAGAGACACTGGAGGAGATAATAAATATACAGTGTGCCATAAACATGCTATGAAAAATAAAGTACTGCTTTGCGAAAAGGGCATCAAACACTCCTTCAGCGTTTAATCTTTCAGCTGGATCTCTCAGCTGAGAACTCTTGGTGGGCTGTTTTCCTTTCCTTTCTTTTGCTTTGTGCGGCAATAATTCAAGAGAATCGATTTTTAAGCTAGATAATATACACATTTTTGGAATAGAAACTGTTGCAGTTTGCTTTAAAGACACTGCCCCTTCGCTCCAAATGTGCCTAAAGCATCTCTGACTGCTCCCCTGCGCTTAGCGTCTTTAGTGCAATCAATTAATCAATCACAGCAGTTTTACAAGCCTTATCTCCAAAGTTGCCTGTGCCATAAATGTCCGAGGATGGATGCTCACGGAGGCAGAGGCGCTGTCCAAGGCACTGCATTCAGCCCCTCCCCGGTAGACATCACGGAGGGACACGTGATGTGCTCTGTCTGTGGCTCCTGACAGTCGCTGGATAAGCTCAACAGGGAAACCAGACTGCAGCTTCTCTTCCACAAAGATAACTGGATTTTCGCCCCGCGCTCCTCATCCGTAGGTTCGTTTTCTCTTCAGTCGTATTTTTTGTTTGTTTGTTTGTTTATTTCTTTCTCTTTATTTTTCCAAACTTGGAGGAGGACATATTTCAGGTAATTTCTTTGGACAATGAGCCTGTACGGGTTTTTTTTTTTTGTACAGTATAGGAGTTTTATGAGTGAAAGTGGACACGTCTCTTTCTCTCTCGCTGATGCTCTGATTGACTTGAAGGCAGCTCTTGATGTGAAGGTTTCGCCAGAGAGGATCTGAGCTAGAAGCTCTCAAACAGACACACACAAAAAAAAAAACAAAAAAAAAAACACCGTGATTTACCAGAGCTCGACCCCCGGCGCTTTGAATGAAATCGCTTTTCTCTCTCTCTCTCTCTCTCTCTCTCTCTCTCTCTCTCTCTCTCTCTCTTGGCAACTATTTAGGGTCCCGTAGAAGTGAAGGTGTAAACGCAAAGGTAATAGTAATAACGCTTCGTCTTATTTTCTTTTTTCTTTTTTAGTTGTGAGCGACTGAAAATGCTGCAGATGTAACAACAGTGAAATTTATTGTGCTCCCTTTTCTTGGGTAAGATGCTGAGACACGGGGCATGTTATTGATGAGATGCTGGAGAAAAATAGGATGTCCCGTTTTTGGCAGAAATACACTAAACGCTAAATGTGGGCCAAGATTATCCAGACATATTAAGTTGAAGCATGTTGATAATTGAAATGTCCGACTGGTGTTGGTCCCAGTCGCTGTTAATCGAGATGTCTCCGTCTGTTTTAAGTGAGGTGCCTGAGTAGGCTAAATCCATCCGATCCCGTCCAGCGCTTAGGCTACAATTTTTTTTTTCCCTTCTTTGAAACGCAAACTAAATGCGCAGATTTCAAATCGGGTTTATGCCTTTTTATACTGATATTTAACACGTTTGGTTTTTAGGAGTTCAATAGAGTGGAATTTGTCCAAGAGAGCGAGAACAGTGACGAGGTGAATATTAGGAAGATCACATTTTGGGGTCTGACTGAGACCTAGAGGCAGCCCGGCTGGTTCGTCTCACACAAACCAACCATTGTGAATCAAATGACGCACTTTTCCCTCATGTTAGGTGTTCAGTAGAGGGCAGGCCAGTCAATAGCCTACAGTATATAGGAATGCTGCTGATAATGGTCGTTTTTCCTTTTCGCAAGTTGTAACGAGCCTAAATAAAAGTGATATTCTTAAAAAAAAAAGAAGTTATAAATCCATTTCCACTTCAGCGGAACACACATTGTTTACACGGGTTGTGTTTAGATGAGCGAACGTATGGGTCCGATTAACGATGAAGTCCATGGATCACAGATCATTCACTGATGGTTTTTGTGGCATGTTTTTTTTTTTTTTTTCAATCATTTGGAAGGACAATGTTTCCGACAGTGCTCGGCCCCTGAGATGAGTAATGAATCACTGACTGTGATATTACACATCACTTCTGGTGATGTATCCAATCAAATGCTTTGTGTTTGTTGTTGCAAAGGCCTTTCTGGGTACAAGTCCCTGAATGGCTGCTCTGCCTTAATCACTGTATTAACTCAGATTCTTGGTTAAGGCTTTGGCCAAAGTGGAAATGGATATGGTTATAGTGATACTGTATTGAAATGTCCTTTTTTTCTCTCTCTCTCTCTTTGCAGAGAGCTTTGGGAATGGGGACTGCCTCCACAGACAGCTTCTTTCGCTGAGCTTATCAGCCAACGCAGCACCATATGGCATTTCTTTCTCATTGCTACAGAGGATGTAGGGTGAAAAGCCCCTAGCAAGGCTTCCAGTTACCCGCCAAAGAATGTTGGCATGAACATGACGATTAAAGCTGCCATTTCAACTCAAGTGAAACCGTGCACACTCTAACCGGCACCAGAAGGGACTGTTCCATAATTACATAAATTAGACTGAGTGTGCCCAATGGATATTTGAATCCTTGTCACTTTGCTTTAAATAGCCATGGCAAAGAGGACCTTTAAACAGTTCATACTATTTTGGCGCAAACAGTGAGAGATTTGGCCAGTGGCCTGTACAGTACGAGGTAATGCTATTTGCTCCAGGAAATAAGTGTTGGCCAAGCCTCTTGCTATGGAAATCTACTATAGCATTTAATCTTTTTTCTTAAAATGCATCAGTTCACACCTGTAGATCCATGTAGACAATCAGTCGTACGCCACTCTACTCTCAACCCATCATTATTCTTGATTAAGAAAAGGTTCTTGTAAGTAAATTCAGCCTCGTACGTCCCTATCCTCCTACACAGAATCTGTGATCACACGATGGTTTTACAAAAGCCACGTGGTGCCCATATCATATGGGTTGGGCTGCTCATTTGTTGCTTTGTAGAAATAGGTACTTGTCTAGAATTTACAGGTGCTGAAGGACAGTGGGCTAGATTTCCAGTGTGGAATGCATGTTGCGAAAGTGAAATGAGCTTCAATATGAAAACAAAAAGTTCCCATGGTCTGCTAGTTTACTTTGACGATGAGGGATTTTGTGACTTTTTAGAACTTCTCATACTCAATGGTAAACTCAGCCTCCGTTTCTCGATCTTCTGTGCCGAGCCTGCAACTGTCATATCTGACACAGCAGTCAACGACAGCCAATGGCATGCAGTCACGATAAGGAGAAACTTTAAGAACACAACCCTAATGCTGGACAGTGAAATAAAGTGGGTCGAGGTGAAGTCGAAGAGACGGGATATGACTGTTTTCAGCCATTTGTTTGTTGGTGGAATACCACCGGAATTACGATCTGTGGCATTACGACTGACATCAGCTGTGGTCAAGGACCAGCTGCCTTTCACTGGATGGATAACAGACATAAAGGTCAACAACACGGAGTCTGTAATGATCAACAGTGAAGGGGTCTTGAAGGACCTCTGCGGTACAGCCAATATATGCCTAAATGGAGGAGTCTGCAGTTTAGTTAATGATGAACCAACATGTGACTGCTCTCGGACAGGCTTCCAAGGAAAGGACTGCAGTGAAGGTAAGACATATGGATTCAATTTGGAACCAACAGTCAGTACAACATGTCCTCTATAGCCTTCAACATGGATTGATTTTATAAAGTCAAGTACCCTTTGTAATTACCATCAGACCTACATTCCCTTCCTCGGTTTGGCTAAAGCCATATGTTTCTCTTAGTCTTACGATCTGTGCCATTGATCTACAATACAGTTTGTTTGTAATGAGTGAATCTCCTGCAAGGCCTCATTAGTAAAATATGCAGGTGTTTTCCATCCCCTAAGGTGTCTTCCATTCTTATCAAACAGGTCTGTAGGGATTGGTTGACCTATGAAACGCCATCTCCAATGGATTACTCCAATGGAGTAATCATCTACGAGTCAGACAGAGTAAACATGAATGACATCACTGAATTCATACAGTAGAGGCAAACACGCACAATAGCTTTATACAATTGTGAGCCCAACAAACCTAAAATTGAAGTGGGTGAGGTTGCCGTTGGTAACAGTGATGTTATTAATCCACTGATTGACTGTGGATATTAACCATAAACAATTATGATTCGTGGTTATCAAATAATTTTCATGAAAGAAACAGAAAGAAAAAAAAACTGTAACATGACCAAGCTTCAATATCTATCTAAAAGCATGGGCCTTGGTGATTTTTAAAAGATAAAAACAATGAGCAGTGTACTGCAGGAGAATAAAAGAGCTAGAGAGAGACCTTGCTAATCAATACACCAAAAGAACATGGGGTTCTTTGCAGTAGAATGAATAGCATCACTATGCTGTGGCATAATATTGTGATCATCATGATCTCTTTTGCTCATTATTAATTTGCTTGTAATAACAATTTGTCAGTATTCAGGTTAGTCAATGCAGAGCTTCCCACAGGTTGGCGGTTTGCTGCCGCGGTGAAGGAGGAGTTTTATTGGTCAGGTCGAGTGTCGATAGGGGAGGGGTGTGTGTGTGTGTGAGTGTGTGTAATGTGTGTATATGTTTTTGAAGTTTACTCAAAAATGAATAGATTTTGAGTCACTGTAACATGCATGAGCTAATGTATATTTATTCAAGCACATAAATCTTTTTTTAACAATCGAGCATTAACATTAAGCCATGATAACTCACTACTGCAGCGTAAGATATTCTCCTCTTATTACTATTAGTTACTGAAGCAGATATGATACAACTGCAAATTAACATGTCTTCTAAATGCTGTGTAGGCCATGTATAATTTTCTGCTGTGTTCAGGCTTTGTTGATTGTGGAAATACAGCAGGAGGGAGCACAGGATCTTTTACCAACCTAATGCACTGACAGAATGAAGGATTGTTGCTGTAGTTCACTAACAGGCTTTCAACGTGGGCCAGCATTAAGTCTTTGTTTATTTAAACTACTCCACATCAATGAGAAATAGCAGGCTGTATTGCCATGCTATTTCAAAGCACCCTGAATATATCCAGATCAAAAATGAACTATGGCGAAATGATACTATTATTTCTCTTTCCAAATGCAGACTGTACTGTTTAGAATTTCCATGTATTTTACTGCAATATTTTACTCTATTATTGATTATTGCATTAACTTACTATGTTAATGTAACTTGCATTTCGGACACATAAAGATTTTTTTTGTGCTAAAAGTCAATTGGATGAAAACTGTCAATCAAACCCTTCTGTGCACTGGGCGCTGACTTTAAAAGGCTTGCCAATCTGTCAGTGTGTTTGCTGTGAGACAGCAGCTTGCATTTGACATTGACATTTACAAAGAAGACGGATCACATTTGTTGATTGCACTTGGGATATTTTGCTTGCCACTGGAGTCAGTAGTTTATGAGATTTTACATTAGCCCATTTGGCCTTTTTATTATGCTTTAAGCTGGAGCGAAGTAGTAGAAGGATATTAGAGGCATGGACATGTAAACAACATCCAAATAAAGTCTTATTCAGAAGACTTTCAGTGTTTTTATGCATAAATCACAATGCATGCTCACAGTTTTCTCAGATGATATAATCTCGAGGAAGCTGTGGTAGTCATGTAGTTAGCAAAGTAATGCATGAATTGCTGGTGACTCTTGATATAAAAAGCATAAGCAATTGTTAGGAAAGATACTGTCAATAAGATCATTGACACTGATTATTATTTTAAAACATAACATTTAGTGTACTGTCATATTTTTTCTTTATCCTTAAATACTCTGAACATTAAATGTTTTCATTTTTGTATTTCTAGATACAACCTTAAAGTAAACTTTGTTATTTTCCTGAGATGTGTTGGGTTATAGTTCTTTAAAGTATAAGGTTGCTGTGATTTGAGGACAAAGCAAATTAGCTTTATAGACGGTGACTTTTTGTGATCTTGCCTGTAACTTAAGAATACAAGAGGAGGATTAAAACTGGGAAATTAAAAAGTGATTACATTAAGATGAATGATGTATAAACAGTTTTTGTTTAAAAGGGGCCCATGTAATGAATCCTGTATATCACTGCAGTTGTGACCAGGTCCATTATATGAATATAAAAGCTACTGTGTGCTACGGTGGCATATGAGTTATTTTTCCAAATTTAGGAGTTCCTGAATAGAGAAATGGTTTTGCAAGGTTCAAGGCGGTTGGTGGCAAAGCTATTAGAGAAGCATCTGAAACTCAACCTGAAGATCTACTTTCACTGTTGTACACCTGCTCACTTATTATACGTGTCTTGCCTGAATTACCGTGTCAAGCCATGGAAGAGAAACGACAGGTTACTAAGCTAAAGTCATTAGATCCACAAGACTGCACAACAGAAGCCTCAAAGACAAACAATCTGTCAGTAGAGCCGCCTGCTGCCGTTACCCCTGACAGCCAAAAAACACAGTGTGGGACTGAGACCCTTCTCACCCAAACATACAGGCAGGCACATATTTAGAATTGCATTGTCTTCTGACACAGTCAACCACATGCCACCATTCATGACTGGTAATAGGTTTGTCTTGCATTTTGGAAGCTTTAGGAGGCAGTGCAATACTTCATCATCTATATTTACTGTCCACAGTGTGCTGATTGTCTGACATATATAGCTGGGCTGGACAAAGCAGATGTTTTCTAAACTAAAGGTAGAGGGAATAAGTTTTCATCTGGCCACTTGGGTCTAGCACAATAATCTGTAAATGCAAAATTTACAACTTGGCTTATACTACATCATCACATAAAGCTGTTTTGGGGAAATGTGAAATTAGACATTTAGAGGATTTTGAGCAACATTAGCATTCATTTAGGAGCTTTGTTTCTGGTAACCCAGTCAACTTAAGTCCATTACTCAGTCCTGGTTTGGTGTAGATTATATACATGTATAATATATAAATACACATTTGTGTTTAATATTTTACATGATACCTTTTAAAAAAAAATTTATAACTAATGAAAAAGAGTCCTTTTTATAAAAAGGACTCTGGTCACCAGCTAGTTGCTAATGTCTGCTGTTTGGTGCCTGTTTTATTTTTTTCTGAAAATATTTTAACAAAACAATGTTAAACAAAATAACCCATTTGTGGGCTGTTAAACTAAAACAATAAGCTCTACAGAGCGTAGGGAACTGTAGAAGCGAATGATAATTCTCTCTGGGTTCATCACTACAAGCACGCCCTCTCACATTACAGATAGTCATTTGATCCATTGTTAACATAAAAAAAAAAAAATTGTAGCTTTAAATTTAACAGACTGCAGAGCTGGGAAGATGGGATCCCTTAAATTTCCAAAATATGCATAGATAAATAAAAAGAGAGAGGCTAGTTCAAATGTTTGGCCTTGGTCTATCACGTTCTCCCTCTCATGTGTCTGTTAAAAAAGGAAAAGCACTAAAACTGATTCACTTGCCTTAAAAGTCTAAACAGTATCAACAAAGAGCAACTGCTCTGAGTTAACAGCAATACTTCACATCTGTAATTTATTGGAACAAAACCACTGTTAGATTATTACTCCATGCTGATCTTTTTACATCAACCATATTTTATGTTCTTCTCAGCCATGTCTGTAGCATCACTGCGTTGGACACTAGACCATATACAACCTGCTGATGCACTACCCGCAATGAAGAAAGACCAGTAATGCTTTATAGCTCAGGTCAGCACAGTGCTAACATTGCAAGACATAAAGATTAAGAAACCATCCAGGCTGAAACTGTATGAACTCATGCTACCTTAAGTCACTTTGGATGAAAACGTGCACTAAATTGTGCTTACAATTACACTAATTCACACTCGGTAATGCAGTTTTGCTGCTCACTTTCTCCCCATGCAGAGCACCACCCTGCAACAACTGTCTGTGCATAGATTTGATCATTTTATTAATGTAAAATAGTTATTAAAACTAGTGTTATGACCTGAAGCATTCTCATACTATTTGATTTATCAAAGTCAGAATCAGAATCTGTGATACAGATCTGTCCTCTCAGTTTACCTATAGCCCACATGGTAGCCCACTGATTCAGCTGTAAAGTACATTGAAGTTTTAAATGCATCTTTCCATTAAATATTTTTAAAAGCTGTTGTATTCTTTTGATCAAATCAAAGGATTACAGGATTTGCCACCGGACCTGTCAACTCTCCCCTGTCCAACCACAAGCTTGCACCTTGCATGACCGCACGCACACACACACACTCATACACGCACACATAAATCACTTTGATTGGTTAAAACAATTATTTAAATGCACTGCTCTATGGCCACAGAGTTCCCAGAATCTGTCCTTTTGTTTCTCATTAGAGAAATAACAAAGATGCATTGCACAGCTCCATATTTTATCCTGATAACATTGGAATGATGTTGTTTATTTCATCGTACATTAGCCAAATATAAATCAGTGCAGGTAAAAAAAAAAAATGTAGGGCAGACCTCAACTAAGAGTGTACAGCGTTTTATTTTTCATTTTGGGCGTTATGTAATGCACAGGCTAACTCACATTGACTTGATGCAGTAAATAACTGCACTTTAATTTTATGAGTTTAGCCGAGAGCATAGCTTCTAGGTGCTTGCAAAGATATAGTTAGAAATTCCTGTCACTACCATCACTCACTGCGGTAAAGGCAGTCAGGTAACTTAACTCACTTGAATAAGCTGCTAATGTGTGACAACGGAGTACTGCGAATGACTGCAGCCTACAACAAGTGAGATTATGTCACATATATTTTTCACATTTGAATCATGATCATCAACTGGTTTATGTATATGAAAAGTACCAATTATTAAACCAAACATCACAACAGATTTGTTTCTTACTGTATATTAAAGACGGATTCTAGCAGTGTATAGATTTTTGGTCATGCCTTTGTCTTTGTGATGTTTATCACATGCAAATTTGATGATGGAAAGTGATTTACAGTTCACTTCTTATAATGTCACAAATTTGTGTTCTGCTACTGAATAATACGGTTACTACTGTAACAGCTATCTGTGCTTTGATCCATGTAAGGACAGTTTAACTTTAACAGTTTAACAGTTTACCAGAAAAGGCCTGGTGAAATGTGGGACAGTCGGTTGAGGGGTTGAATCACAGGCTGTTGTTTGAGTGTTGTGAAGTCTACCTGTACCTTAAAGAAGCAGAATTATATTTCCTTCTCAAGACAATGGTTATTTCCTGGTCTTTAATATGGTTAATAATATGTCCTGCCAGTAGAATTTGATATGTGATGACTTTGGCAACTCCTAGATTGCAAGATATGCAAGGTAGTGTTTTACATTATCTCTCAAAATGATGACTCGCCACCTGTTATAACACCACTTGATATATGGAGGAGTAGGAGGCGTGAAACATCATAATGCAAATTGCATACTGGGACCGGATTGAGATTTTTTTTTTCTCCACAATAGTCCACAGTGTACGTTTTAATCTGTCAAATCTTGGTGGAACAGCATCTAGTGATGTTTATTTGCAGAAGTTAAGAACTAAACAAGTTAACCCAGTGCTCAGAAGAAATGTTTGAGCGGTGCTTTCTAATGATTTGTGGCTGTCACTGCAGTACTAATGTAACTCTTTGTCTTTCTGTATGAAGAAATACATCATTTCAAACTGAAATTTCACTTTAGCTGATGCTGTGGCTTTGTGCCTCAAGTCAGTACTGCACATTTTGTGTCAAGTTGTATCCCTAAGGAGAGTTCAACTTCACACATCGACAACAACAACAGAGTGAATAGGCAGGGAGTGTTATGGGTGGTTGAACTAATGAACTGGAAAAAAAAAATCTGTTTACTTTGAATATACAGGAATGAGGATTTTTACATGCTTACATAAAGACAGATGCAGTGGAAAATGCATAGAGTCAAAATAACAATTTTTTTCCTTGACACTGTAAATACAAAAATAAAATGTTCAGTAAAGTTTGAACAAAATGTACGGTAAACGCAGTGACTTCAGGATAGTGAGTGAATTCATAATTTGAACGAGCGTTTCCTTTCAGCCATGTCTATCATTGCATGAGCGCAAACCACGTGATTTCACTGTATCTCTGAAAGTGTCATTCTGTCTAGAAGCCTCCTGCCGCTTCACTCAGACAAAAGCAGATTAATAGTATACTGCTGTCTCTGAGTCCAAAGACAGATATTGGGATCAAAAGATTAGAGGGATTTTCCCAGAGGATTTTTGCCTTGTTTAAATACAACTGGTCCCGACTGTCAAAGGGTGTTTGCGAAATTCTTTGACACCAAATTCCTCCTTTAACGGGATTCGTCCCACAGAACAAATAAACACATCCAAATATCCATGCCACACACACACACACACACAAGCAGACAATCTCATATTAAACTGGGCTGAACAGTGTATTTCTTATGAAAGCAGAAGCATAAGCTGGCATGTTGAGCTTACAGTGCAGGTATATCATCCATCCACCCATCATCTACTGCTTATCTGGAGACATTCAGGGTCACGGGGGGCTGGATTCAATCCGAACTGACATTGGGCAGGAGGCAGGGGTACACCCTGGACAGGTCATCACTCTGTTGCGGCACTGACATATTGTGACAGGAAAGCACTCACACTACAGGTATATCATGAAATACATAATTCATTGATTGAATGCTGTTCACTGTCAACCAGAAAATGATGCTGTATTTGCAGGACCAAAAAATTCTACCCTTAAACACAAGTAACTGCTTTGTTTATCATAGACGACACCTTTATTCATATCTCCTGTATGTTTTGTGTGGAATATTTCATTTTGCATAATTGCTGGATCTCTTCTCTGCAATCTGAATGGCTTGATCTCTCCTAAAAAGATACAGAATAAAACTGTAGAGGAGAAAATTTGCCTCTTTAAATTCTAGGCTGAAGATGATATTTTCACTTTGAACATAAGTTGTCTTTGATGCTGCTGGTTGGATGTCATCATTCATGAGTTGTCTGAAATACTAAAAACAAGTTGACAGTGCACTGCCATAATTTGAAAGCTGTCGTGCTAATGATAGAGCTAAGACAAATCAGTTTTCAGTTTTCAGTTTCATGACTGTGACATCCTTTGTGACTGTAAGAGCACAAATAAACCTGACGACTATGGTGTAGTGTAGATTATATGTCATACTTCAAGGGATTTTTTTTTTACCTGGAGTGTGACTTGGTGAATGCTTCGTCTTGCAAAGTCTATATCTTTACCCTTAATATCTATCTATCTATCTATCTATCTATCTATCTATCTATCTATCTATCTATCTATCTATCTATCTATCTATCTATCTATCTATCTATCTATCTATCTATCTATCTATCTATCTATCTATCTATCTATCTATCTATCTATCTATCTATCTATCTATCTATCTAGCAAATTCCAAAATAAGATGATTAAAATAGTACTGCAGTCTATTTTTTTTTTTTAGATTTCCCTGGTATTTTCACCAGGGACCTTTCTTTTTTTTGTCCTTTATAATGGCAGACGGTGTAGCTAAAACTTAACAGTACTCAGAGCCCAGCTGCATTTGATGCTCAGTCTGCTTTATTAATATTTTTTTAACTTCAGCAGATGAGTCACTCTTCAGATATGACTTTGTCACACGTCAACAGTGGGAGTCACAACTATAGTTTCCTTAAGCAACTGCTGAGCATATTTTGCAGGAAAAGATGCTTGGTGTATATTACTTCAAGATAAAACCTTAATATCCATCCATCCATTATCTGTACCTGCTTATTCCTATTTAGGGTCGCAAGGATGTGCTGGAGCCTATTCCATTGCTCTTCAGGAGAAAGGCAGGGGTACAGGTTACCAGTCCATCACAGGGGCAAAGCCGTAACATATTTTATTATTACTTTCATAAATTACAAATAAGCAGAACCATTGTTACAAACTAACTATCTGCAATGATTTCTTAATTCTGCTGCCAGACCTAATACCCTACTCAAGTGTTTAACAGCTACTGCGTTGGAAAAAAGATTTACCCAACATCTGTAATACTATCTCAGATATTGTCATCCTGAGATTAAGGTTATTAGAAGTACTGTCTAAGATGCTCTGATTATCCTCTTGGATATTTCAGCCCACACACTCTAAAAGAATGGAGAATTGAGAGGCCCACATCTGCATCCACAAGCCTCTCTGTTTGGTGTGATTTATAGGAATTATCTAGCCTGGAATATACTATCCACACACCATCTGTCCCAAGAACATCAAAGTAGCGAAATAATAAGATTAATTAAATCACTAACACTAAGACTGTGTATACTTAATGAGTAAAAATAACATATATATGTATTAAGAAAGGGTAAAAACTACTATTATGTCTTGTTGGCAGGTGGATTTGGCTGGACTATAGCTGTGCTTCTTCCAAACAAGCTGTCAGTGGTAACAATCTTCTCATTTAACTCTCTGCCAGAAAGCAAATAAGCATATTTACTTCATTGCTGAACTCTTCCTTTAATAAGTGTGTGACAAGTAAACTCACAAGTAAAATACTTGGTTATTGTGGCATATGTTTATATTTTTCTACAGTAGTTGTCATTCAACAATAATGTGGTCACTCCCATTTTTAGGAATCCAGTGGCAGTGGGGTGAGCTCATAGAAAAGTGATATGACGAGTATAATGCCCAGGAAGTGTACATGTGGCACCGCTGACCAACTCAGCTGGTGAGAGTAGAAATTGGCAGCTGTGGGAGATATCAATTTCCATCAGAGTGGCTGGTCACTCGGCCTGTTTCCTCTCACTCTACTCTTTGTGTTGCATGAGAAGGATAATGAGGTAGATGGTGAGCTGTGTAATGCCACTAACACTCCTCTGTTAGACAGATGCATTGGGTTTAGGCTGTGGTACTAAGAGATGAGCCCTCACTTATAGTCATTACTCTTGATTTGGTTCAAATTGTAATTTAACAACAAATCGATCCACTGACCTTTGCTGCAAAGCTTTTACAGTTTCCCTTAAAGTGCCTCTGAAACAAGGGAATTTGAATCTTCTTCCCTGCTACTATTTTCAAATCTACAGCTGTCTAATGGGCTGGTGATGGATTCAGTGGCTACGTTTGTTTTTGCATGGTTATATTAGTACACCCTGAGTAATAACACTGCAGAAAAGGGAACGTTAATAAGAGCCCTTATTTTATCCAAAGACATCATTTAGAGAGATTGTAGATACAGTGTTATTTGTGTTTTGTTATTGGAGACAACATAGTGAATGCACTTTGTTTTGCAAAAATAATTTTAAAGTGGTACACCACCAATATAATTATAATTCAGCAGGTAAAACTCTTCGTACAGTGTATTCTGAGACCCTGGAGGGAACTTTCCAAAGTTAAAAAAAATAACCCCAATGCCATCATCAGGGCAAATGTGGGCTTAATATTGCCCACAACAAGCCTGCATTGCAAACTGAATGTGTGGGATTGGAAAGCTGAGGGCATGTTAGTAGTGGGGAAGTCTAAAGACACTGCATTGCCTACCTGAGTAGGTAGGTAGGTAGGAAGATACTGCCTGTCAGTTAAAAAGTAGACAATGAGCAGGCTCTTAATCATTTGTCACTTACATACATACATTAGCTCCAACAAAGCTTCTGAATGATGCATATTCCTCGCTCAGACTTAACAATCGGGTTGGCCAACATGAGCTGTGTGCGGTTTACTGACCTCACACTGGACACTCTGATGTAAAGCTTTTACTGTAGTTCATTTTTACTATTATTTGCAGCTGTGAGCCTCTAATTGCTCTGCAGCGTCTTTAAACGGGTGTCCAGATATTCATATAGATTTTTTTTTTTTTTTTTTAGCAGTGAGACTTTGAGTTTAAGCTCTTCTGCAATAAAACACAGTTGTAGCTGACCCACTTTTAGCAACACTGGCTTGATAAACTACTTCAGTTTGAGGCTATTTGAAATAGAATTGAACTATTTTATTAGGGAATGTCATGTCCTTAATAATTCATAATATGAAACCGTACTTAACATGTTACTTCCTCCCTTCATTTAATTAGACTGATAATAAATTTTAAATATTATACAATATGCCCTTATTTAAAAGACTGTCTCACATACTAACTGACCCGTCTACCAAATAAGTACAATGCTGTGAGAAAAAAAAAAAAAAAAAATTCAAGCCACCCTAAATAATGGCTGCTTGAACTGGCTATGTATGCAGAGCATGAACTGTAGGAACACAGTGTTTGGTCTCAAATGTCTGTTTAAGGTTGTTACATGATCATTATATGTGTCATCATATAAAGAGTGAAAAAATCACTCCCTGTTTATTATTGCAACCATGATAGCCAAGGTGTAGTGGATGATAACACCTTACTGAGCTGACTATGAGGTTGAGTAGGGTCCATATCTATGGTCATGATAACAACTGATAACAGCCCTTGAATGGTGTGATAACATTCAAAGCAAAAGCTTCCAGCTTCTGTTATCAACTGAAAGCAATTATTGAAAGGTGGCTATGTACACACAGAGTTTCTGAATAAGGAATTTTGATTCTTCTTCAGGGTGGCCTTTGTTAACAGACAGCCGGCTGAGTAGTGGGTGGGTGGTGGAGTGCGGTGGTGGTGGAGGGGGTTAACCTTTATTTATGGTGGCATGCGGTTGAATCCTTATTAAACCTTGACAAAATATTTGTACGAAAGCATAAAGCCTCATGGTTCTATCTGTGAAAAACCATTCAAGGGTCCCATTATCGCTGCAACAATGGCTGCTTATTTTCCAACAGGAATGTATACAAAACAGAGAAGAAGAAAAAATAGTTGAGAAATAGGCCACATTTTTCATCATGTTGTTGTCTGTGTGAAGTTGGTATAGTAGAGGAAGAAGAGAAGATAAGACAGAAAAGTTCGAGGACAGTAACCATTTAATTTTGTGAATATTACCTTTAAACTTCTTCACAGAGTGTTGTAAATCTGACAGAAACAAAGCAGAAAAAAAGATCTCGCTGATGATGTTAGGAGTAGAAGACAAAAGCTTGATTCAGGCAGACAAGATGTTCTAAAATTGTCAAATAGCGCAGGAAAATGAATTATATCTATGGATGTTGTGTCTAGTGAATGTGACACACGTTCTTTTATGTGAAATGTAGCATCACCCAGAGCTCTCCCTGCCGTGTCTCTTCAGCCCACTACATGCAGACACACTGCAAGACAGACATGTATGTCTTAATGACATTTTGTCGAGCTGGCAGCCACTGTGGTGTATAATAGTGAGTTGAGCGCGCGGCTTTCAACTTTGCTTTCTCCTGACTGTCACTTTGGTGTGAACCAGTTTTCATAGATTTCACAGTCAGAGGATCAAGGTTGTGTTGACATGTCAGCATCATCAGTTTGCAGGAGGCAAATCCAACAGGAAAAAAAAAACAACATCGATTTATAGATTTATTTACCTTCAATGATTATTTTTCTGCAGTAGCACAACAGATGTTTCATTCAGTGAGGCATCAGCTCGAATGGTAATGTAATTATTTTTTACGAGCTATACACCATGTGCATGATCAACAGCACAAGACCATCAGAGATGCAGATTGTCTGAAAGACAGTTGAGTGCATTTCGGTGTAGTGTTACCAGCACAATAGCACTGGGATCACTTTGTCAAGGGGATTAAATGGATTTACGTCTCTGGATTAGGATGTAACCAGCTGGGTACATTTGTGAAAGAAAGTGTGTTTGTGTGTGTGTGAGTGTGTGTGTAGATAGAGGGCTTGTTTTAATGGTCCCTGTCAGGTGATACTGCTGTTAGAGGAAAGCTTCTTTCCTTTTCTTTTCTCAGGACACTGCCTCGTTTATTGGGGCCAAACCTCATTTACTGGGGCCACTAAAGATTGTTGAAGTTTGATTCAAAAGAATTACTTATGCTCCTAGACACAATCTGCATAAGTGGACGTGGTACAAACCTTAATACAAATCTCCAGCGCACCTACACCTATAATTTGATTTCTTATGTATCAAAACTTGTTTTCACAATTATATCTATTTCTCTGCTTCTGTGCTTTGAATTGTTTGTAGAACTCCCTAATGTGCATAGATCAGATTTAAAATGGTGATATCACTCTGCATGTTTCTCAAGCTGTGCTTAATAGGATAAATTAATACTTTACTTCAAAATCTGATTTTAATTAGGTTTTTCTCACCAATAATTAAAGGAAGGGAATCACCAAAAACGCTGTTAATCGTACAATAACCTTGTAAATCAAACTTTCAAAATAGGGCTCTTAAAAGACTGTTGTATAATGCAGAAGTTACCGTTAGTGTTTGGAGTCGCAACATCAGCAAGTGATCTTGATTCCTTTTACGTTTCTCTTTTCATGTGGTCACTTTGCAGCTGCCAGCTTCATGCTTCCCTTGTCACATGCTTTTTCAGCAGCGTGCTTCTCATCATCAAGCTAACCTTTTGTGAACAAAGTGCACTCTTTTGTTGTTCTCAGAATCTCATTTATCTAAAAGTCCAAACTGTTGGAATTAGAAAAAAAAAAGATCCATGTATATGAAACTGCCTTTATGTGCAGATGCATAAAAAAAAATCACATTTTCTATTATTTTACTGAAATATATCTTCCATTCCTTAAGGGCTTGGATAAATGAGGCACTATTGTAATTGACAGTTATACTTAGAAAATGTGGTAAACAACCTTTACACAAAACTGAACAAATTTGGTCTCGTCATGTTAGCTGAAGCAGTAAACTGTACATTGATCTTGTAATTTGTTCACAAAATGATGATTTTGATTGGTTGTTGTGCATGGTGTCTGATTTGGAAGGGGAACCAGTGGTGATGGTAAGTTTTGGGTCAAAAATTCGCTTGAATCTGGGAAAGAAACCATGTTAAAGAGGTAGGAGTTTATTTTGTAGTGGAAATTTGGCTTTCATGCCAATCTGGCTGCATGATTACAGTAACTGGTTTGGATTACAAGATCATTTTTCTGTTGTACAAATAGTGATTAGACATTGCATGCTACTGTCTTCATATCAGTTCATGATTGTTTTACTGAAAAAAATATAATATTGTAATATAAAATTACATTTTCATTTTTCATTTCAATCCATTTTGTGCATATCTGCTATTATGATTTTATATATTTAATGTGCAATCAGTCCCCAGGCATATCATAAGGACTAAATGATAAATAGAACTGTTGACTGACTGACTTTTTGTTCTTTTTATAGGCAGTCTATGGGCCCCTGCATACTATCATTTCATTGGTTTTGCATGTTTCCATTCACACCATTTTGTCAAACCAATTTATTTTCCCACTGATAGCATGATGTTTACCTCACGTTTTTGCTATACTCGACCAACATGTAATTCTTTTCAAAGGCTCCTTTATTAGAGTAACAGGTTTTACATGGCAGTTTTCTCACTTTCATCTCACTTTGATTGCCAAATTTCATATAATGGCATTTTCATTTGGAAAGCAATCTCCTTTTGCATTGCCAATATGTGCTCACTGGTCATTGCTTTTAGTACTGTGACCAAATCACCTGAATAATGTTCCAGTAACACAAGACCCCACTACCCGTTCTGAAACCTTACAGGCATTGCTTTACCACAGCCAACTCTATTTATTTAGGTTATTTTCTCTTGCAGTGAATTTCATCACATGCTGTGTAGAGCAGCTTTTCATAAAAAAAAAAAAAAAAAATGTACACAGATCCCACTGAGTCTGTTGAATTAAATAGTTGTTGATACCAAAAGTTACAGCATATCACATAAAAAAAAAAAATCAAATAAATAGAAATTTAATGAGCCAACACAACAGGACAAACCGACCTGAAGCGTTAAGATGTGTTTTTGATCCCTTCACCATCTTTTGCCTCATGGTCAGTACTGGTTTATTAAATAATTTAACAGTGATTCCAGTTTTTAATCTGCTGCCAACAAAGACTTATTTGAAAGAATTTAACACTTCAAGGTTGTTCCAACTATTCAGAGGGGCTCATTCAGTTACAACTCTGTCCTGTATGCCAGGTCAGTGTCTGAGCAAAACGGGGAGACTTGAAAATAAAGGCCTATGCATAAATCAACTTTTCCTCTCCAGAGGTTACAATAGGTCACTTGCATGTGATGTTTAATGCCTTGCATGGTTACGACATGCAAAGGCCAGTACTAGTCTGCATGCTGCTTAATGAATCTCCCTCTCTTTCTCTTTGCCTGTCCGTGCTTCCAGAAGACAACTATACTGAAGGTGGGTATTGTACAGTGTTCGTTACTTTTTTCTTATTAAACTGTTTATGCATACACATTGTCATGGCCCAGACTCCTCAATTTAATGCAAGCAAGTGTTTTCTACTGGTAATGTAATTGATATTGCTGAAGTGGTAAGTCTGATTATCAGATCTCCATTGTCATGTAAGTTTGTCATGTTTACATACAATGTGTGAAGTGATGTGTGAATTGTAGACTTTTACAACTCGCTGTAACTCACTGTACTCACTTTCATGAGTATGTGAATAAACTTATAGCTATTTCTTCATATGTTTGAGTAGAATAATGCTGGAAATAGCTCTAAATGTTCAAATAGCCTTGGAGTCGTGCTGGTTTTCTAAGTAATTAGCTTTAAAATCTTTTTGCATCTCAGGTGTAATTTAGTACTTATTTTGATTGCTTCAATCAAAAAGAACAGGGGTGCTTTGGACCCTGAAACCAGACTAGCTAATTATCTGCTGGTTAACCAAATCAATCTGGAAAGAGAGAAACAAAAACTAAGGTGAAAATCATCTTGAAAGAGCTGAGAAATCCTACATCTCAAGTATTCTTAACTCAAACTCATCAGACTTCTTACAAAACGCAACGATATAAACTAAACTAAACCAAACTGAATGAATACTTTTAAAGATTATTTTGATAAATATCAGTAGTATTTGAATATTTGCATAAAAGTTCATTTAAATATGTTATAAGTAGATTTTTTTATTTGCCACATTATTGCCCAAATTACCACTGGCAGTTAACTGTTGCTGTATAGCAAAAATATGTCATGGATCCACCAAACAAAACATGTGTCCATAAAGCTTATTGTTCATGGTCAACATATATAAATTGATTAACTGTGTCAATCAAATGAATGTAATACAATCGAATTATTAATTTGGATACTTAGCTACTCAAAATAATCACAGTGACTAGACCATGTCCAATCATGTTTCTTTTTCCCTGTATGACTCGAATGTTATGTGAACGCTTGGTGTTGAAGGTCAGTGTAAAACAGTTTTCAGAAATATTTGTAGGGATTGCTCTGCCCATGGTTTGTAGTGCACTTCTCATCTTAGAAGAAAAAAAATGTCAGGCTGAATTTAGATTTCTCAATGATGTCTAGTAAGTGGCTGATGATGCATTGCAACCTGCTTTGGTTGACTGGATGCTCATCATGCGAACCCTGTCTGTGCACCCTCCTCTGTTTCTCTCCGCCCCACTCTTCCCTTACCCCAACACCCCTCAAGTAACACAGACATCTGCTCTGAAAGAGATGCCTGCATGTCTGTCACACAACTTCCCATGATCCCTTGTTCTCTGCTGACTGTGCTCTTGTTTTCCTTTAAGGTCTGGCACACCTGATGATGGGCGACCAAGGTATGAGCTCTGTTCCTTCTTCCTGTCATTCCTCCATGGTTTGTCTTGCTCCCGTTGTGCTCAGAAATGCGTGTGCTTCTAACTTTTGTGCAATGCTCAGGCTTGAAGCTTCAAATATGGGCTGTCATTTGACTTATTTTAAATGACCTAGTTGAGTTTCATTCTCAGTGATTTTTTTTTTTTTTCATATGACCCCTTTTCAAGCTTCTTTGGTTTCCTGCTCCCTGGGTATCCATGTTATTTTCTCCATATTTTCTTTGTGATTATTCACATCTGTTATACATTCTGATGTTCTATGATGATGCAGTTCAAGTAAAGTGGCATTTGCATTTACACTATTAGGACATAATGCATGGTGGTGGAAAATAGCTTAATGAATTTTTAAGCTACTTGTCTTCTGTCCTTGCTGTAATGCATCTTGCACAGACAGTGCTTCTATTCTTCATCTTTCCTTTTGTTGCTACTCCATGTTCCTATCATACAGCAAACATTGTACTCTTTACATTTTTCCACTATTAACCCCCTTTACTGTCACATATGTCCTATTTTATTCTTGCACATATATGTAGCCACCAAGCCCTTCTGTCCTTTTCCAACTTGACCATGACACTCATTGGTGTCTCCTCTCCTTTTGTTCTCCCTTTTTGTCCGGACTCTGCTTTCTTCATGGAACATTTCATCAAATCTCATAGGTAAAAGTAAAGGTACTACCCTTCTAATTATCTAAATTCATTAAACTATGACAGCATTTTTCGTGGCATTACATACTTGTGCTAAATGAAGTATATAAAGCCACTGGCATTTTCTAAAATTGCTCATTCAAGGTAGGTGCTGGTTTCGCTTTGCATCCACCCGTTTAAGCTGTCACCTGTTTTTTTTTTGTTTTTGCCTGATGCATGGGAATCATAAATGAGACTCACATGGACATATGAACACAATAGTTGCTGTCCTAGTTCCAGTGCACCACCACCACCCAGGGGTAACTACGCTTTTTGTGTTCAAATAATGGTTTTGGGGTTGCGAGTGAGGCTTAATCATAGTGTTGGTGGCCTCCCATCCTGGCTGTGATCCTCACCTCTTCTCCCTGTGGGGTAAGTGGACTTCTGATCTTTCCCGTTTGACTCTCCTCCTCAGGGCAGAGAGGGGAAGCTTGGCTTCTAAGGTCCCTACTGAGCATTCAAGGTAAAACGTTTCCTTTTAATTTGGTTACTGAAGTAAAGGCAAATTTAGCATGTCATCATTAGCTTACTAAAGTGTGGGAAACTTGAATGTTAATGTGTGAACTTTATTAATTGGAGAGTAGCATGTAATAGTACTGTATGCAGTACTTCAAATTTGAAACATATTAACACTATGACATTCGAGTGATCCACTTGCATTTTGAAATAACATTTTCCTTGATTTTGCTTGCTCTTGTTGTTTTAGTTCCAGTTTCACAATTCTCATAAGCAGTTTTGTAATATTTGTATTTCTTTAAATCAAACATAAAATATTGCATTATGTTAACTATATGTCTTGTACTTGTGAAGTATCATCGGAACAGGTAGGTCTTCAAACTGCAGATGTACAATGCAAGATTTTACATTATACTCAATTTTACTGTCAGCTGCTAGAACTTTAAGCTATAACACACACGCAAATACACACACACACACACACACACACACACACACACACACACACACACACACACACACACAATTGTTTTCATCTTCTAAGGTAAGTGTCATGTCCATGCCCCTACTGTTTGCTTGTGAATCTACAAAAGGATGCTACAAATTGTCGTTTCATTACACATATACTTGGCAGACATACAACAAATGGAAATAAACTTCGAATCAGAAAACCATCAAATCTATACATTTTTCCTGCTGTCAGGCTTTGCAAAATCCCTGGACCACTACAGTATAAAACTTACATATCATGTGTATACATAGACAAACTACAGCAAATATCTGCATCTCTGTATCTGTATGTAATATGTAGGGATCCTGGCTAGAATTGTATAATGTATGACTCGTTGATTCTTTTGTGTCATCTGGTAGTTTTACCATAATAACTTTTCAAATAGTGGATTAGTAAGTGTCTTTCACATCTTGGTACTACACCGTATCACACACCCAACCTGGATGTAGCAGAAGGAAAGCCACAGGGAGAGAATGCTGATGAGGCACAAATCTGACATACGTACTATAGCACACTGTTTCTAATTTGGGCCATGGTTAATCGTTCCCTGTGTCCTACAGTGTGAAACCTACTCAAACCAGGTATGTAGTATGTGAACATAAACACATATAACCACTTGAGTAATAAATCTAAGAGTGCCTATATTCATTATCTATTTTAAGCTTGGGAGAATATTGCATATTACCTTTGCCTCCTGAGGGTCTACTGTGTCACGTTAACCAGTTGTATGGTTTATCCTCTGGTTCATGACTGCTCCTTTGAGGATGGGCTAGTTTATGTGCGTTGCTTTCAGCTGGTGTACTGACAACTGAGTCCTAAAACCTTGTTTGCCTCTAGGGCTGGAGAGTAGGGCATACTTTAGGATAAGTCATAATGCTGCTGGCACACAAATCATTAGGGTATTTAATTGCTGTCATCACAATAGACTGCCATGTGCAGCTTAAGAGGGACTGCAGGCTGCACAGATCAGGCTTACAGGTACAAATAAGCTATTTCTAAATTAGTATGCATTCTAATGTAATTGCTTTCAATTTCTAAAGATGGAGATTGTTCCTTTTTATTAGATATTGCTTTTTCCCAGGGATGTCTGTGAAGAAGGCAAGCAGATCTCTTTTTGAGTTTGTTTTCACATGAAGTACTGTATTTCACAACAAATTAAATGAATGTTCAGGGTGCAGAATTGCCATCTTGTTTTTACATTAGAGGAGGCTGATACACCAGAGACCTTTAACTGGGAGTCACACACACACACATATAAGGCTGACAGATGCCTTTGAATGCTAACTTAGGACTTATATCCAGCAATCAGACTCACATGCCAGAAGCTCTGCCTTTTCATTTTTTGCGGATATGGTTGGTATCTTATAGTTCCCTGCTGGATTTTCAGAAACTAATGCAGTGACTATAACACATTCAACGGTTTCACAGCTATTTAAAGAGTAGAAAGGTTATGGATATTAGTCATGTTCTCACACATTTAAATACAGTGAAAATTTGTACATTTGATGTGTAGAATAAAGATTTGTGGGTAATAAATCTATGTATCATATTATATTTTATCAATGAAACCCAAGCCACTTTAGGCAAAAACATCATCACTGTTTTTTGTATATATATTGTCATTATTATATTGTGTATAAATAGATAACATGCTTAAAATCCATTCAAATAGGTTAAAATTCACTACACATATGTAACTTGAGCCAGGCAAGGTCCCTTATTATGTTCTAATGCCAGTGTCCCATCTATTCCAGGACATGTTGACTCACCCCTTAATAAAAAGCATTTGTAAGGAGGTGTGCATATGTTTGACTTCCTTATGCTATGGTACAACCATGGATAATACTTAAGCAGGGATTCAACACAGCTCAGTGAGTAAGTGCTGTAGGAGTGTGTTTAGGTCAATGAAAAAGCCTCCACTTGACATACTGTATGTGGGAGTACCACACATTTACTTCAACATAAGCTTTAGTGTCCAGTTTTACACAAAGTTTAACCATCATGAAAAGTCATAACTGTGTATTTTTTCGTCAGAGTTTCAAGAACTCCAACACTTAAATGAACACAGAAATAGCAGCATGTTATATGTGAGGCAGATATTTTAGAGAAAATAATTAATAACCTCCCACTCTGCTATGCTTGCTGAGATCTCTTAATGTGCAACTTGCAGGTTAGCAACCTCGGTAAATCAGTGTGTATGACAGTTTGAATCATTTGCGGTAAGGGAGTTATATGCCCACCCTAAAAAAGACAAAACAGTTGTGATGTCACAAAAGGAAAAGCAGCCAAGGTAGGTCAAGTTTAACAATAGGAAAGATGGATCGTTCTGCTATTTCTGATTGGGAACAGATAAGGACTAGGAGAAATAATAGCAATGGAGGAGAGAAGGTCTCCAAGTACTGCAGCACTGGATGTAAAATAAATTACAAATGTATGACTGACTGCAAAAGTCACCAGACTGTGTAACTAGACTTAAGGAGTCTAACGTTAGCAAACTGAACTTATCAATTATGCCGTAACAAATGGCATGCTTTACAAAGTAGGATGGTAACAGCAATTTTGTGGGCTGCCTTACAACAAAAAACACAAATTGCTTCTCATTGTTTAAATCTTTATGCTTACAAATCTGGACGTTAGTAAGCATTAGAAAACAGTGCTTGTAATGCACAGTTCACATGTTTTTGTGCTGGATCTCTGACTAAAGGCAGTATGAGAAGCTGCTGCCGATGGTGAAAAAGATGGAGCTGTTTGTACTGGATAAGCCACACCAGCTGTCAGTCTCACACAGTCCTGGATTTAACATCCCATCATGAACTCCATTATATGGATGGGAACATATCCTGTCTAAAATAAGCGCTGCATACGACCTTGTTTTTTTTTTTTTTGTTTGTACAGCAGTGAATTCCTCTCTTCTTCACCTGTGGAAATGCACCTAAAGCAAGTTCCATTTCTCCTCCACTGAATCACTCCTTCAGTGGCCTAGTTTGACAATTTGATTCAAAAAAAGGGTTTTTCTATAAACAGGAAAAAAAACACATTTATTTTTAAATGATCATTTCCAAGCAACATTAACTATTCTAACCACACAACATTAAATATTTTTTTTTGTTAAACGCTGCAAGTTGCACTTTAAAGCTCTACTTGAGTGGCATTATTCTTATGTCTAATGTGTCTGTAAGGTTCAGGCTTCATCAACCATGACTCAGAAATTCCAAAAAATCAATTTTCCCCAAGGAAGATGCCACAGCCATGATTTGTCTAACATTTTGCTTGTTAAGCTGCAAACTTTAGTGCCCTGTTTTCTTAAGCCATCAAATGAAAATGTCATGGTTCTTAAAAACAGTCAAAAAGAAATGTATGAGTTCAATGCATTACAGTGCTTCATTTGCTTCTGACAGCACAGCCAGTAGCCACAGAGGCAGAGTTGTTTTGACTTTGGTCTAACTTACCTCACAAGGATTGAATTATGTGCAGAATAGAGCGCTGCAGAGCTGGGTGTACGAGCGGCAGGTGAAGAAAATGCATTAGTACTGTGCATATTGGGTCCACGTGGGCATGTGTTTCCGCCTCTCATGTTTATTTCTTTCCTTTACAGTTAGTTTGACATGTTTGTTAGATGCTAGCTGAGGTTTGCAGGTTGTCAGGGTAGGGCAAGATACTTTTGCATGGGACTGCTCAGAAAGAAAGAAATTGTAAAAATAATAAAAAAAAATAATAGGGAGAGATTCATAGTGTCATTTTGAGTTTTATGGATTGTGTGTGTGTGTATGATTATTGGTGATGATCTGGAAGAATATAAAAAACTGGTCAAAACCTATCTCTAAAGTATTTATTTGTCTGTTTTTTTTTTATTAGTTTGTTCTTGCTGCTTTGAAAAAGGGTATGGCCTTGCATTTTTGTATTTTCTATAAAAGTTTCAATTTTACTGTAGAGGTTTGAAGCTGATTTTACCTTCAGGTGCTTTATATTTCCCAGTGGTGGCTTTGCAATGAGAAAGCAACAGATTCTTTTAAATAACTGTGCTATGGCATGTCAGAGTACAACTTGTCAAGACTTCTCTGCATTTTTTATCTGACAGGTAACAAGATACCATGTGGTGTGTGCAGAATCAACAACAGATGTTGCCTTTGTAGCTTCACATGAAAACTGCAAGACTTTCAATGAAATCTTTTCGGCACCATTGACTTCACCAGGATTACAGTTTCCCAGCTTCAACCTTACAAATTAAACCTATTTATGAATGAAGCCAGTTCTTCTTGAATAGGTACTCCCCTGTAAGGCAGATCTTATGGTCAGAATTAAGAAAAGACATACTTCATTGAGGTTGACACTGAGTGCTCATTTCTGATGGATTGATTCCTCTCTTGGAAGGCATACTCAGAGTTAATAACACCTTGCAGTGATTCTTGCGTTATCATTATGTGTAATGTCAGTGAAGTACTGTTTGAGAAGCTGATTTAGAAGTTTCAAAAAAATCAGTTGGATTTATCTCTGGGTCTTGGCATATGGGTAACGTCATTGCCATCTGGTCTGAATACCCCAAACTTAAAAGACTAGGATGAAGCTCATGCTGCATCCAAATCAGTATGTTTTTTTTTTTTTTGTTTGTTTTGTTTTTTATCCCTAATCTCCCCCCCCCCAATAGGTTTTCAAACTCTAAACCAAAAAGTACTGTGCATATAGAGTATTTCATATAAATTTACCACTGCATTTACTGGCCTAAGAGCTTACTGTTGTCAACATAAACTAATACAACCCTTTCATGCATAGTAGTCACTACAGAGCCCAGTTATTCATCCCTTTTCCTTTATGCCCAATGAGTAGAGTGTTGTGGCTGTGTATCAGTTACTATAGTAGACTTACAAAAACGCATTTCTATGTGTAGTGGTAGCCTAAAGGTTTGAGAAGCAGGTTTGTGACGGGAATGTGGTTGCTTTAATTAATTTTGGAACTTTCTTTCAGTGCTGCTGCTTTTTACACACAGAAAGAAACAACGTTTGGCACATCTAAAGCAAAGCCCTTAAACCTTAACCGCTCCAGTGAAGCTGCTCATTGGTTGTACTGGGCAGCTTCCAGGTGTGAATGTGTGTAATGCAATCAGGGCATCGCTGAAAAACATATGTTCTTCTAAGAAACAATATTATTGTCACATTTATCAATACTGATTTTATGCAAACAGAAAATTACAGTGAGTCATAGATCCACTACATCATGCATTATTGTTTGTAATTTAGGTACAAATCATGTTGTACTATAACTATAATGAAGTGACAAAACTTGGCTATAGCATTTTCTCAGTAAATACATTCTTATCTGTTTATAATTATGTAATATGCAACAGAAACAACATTCTGTGCTAATTACGTCTATTATGTAGCTAGCATTTGACCATCATATTTTGCACACAATGGAGTCACTGTGGCCCATCTCCACTAAAAACAAAGGAGGAAAATGATGTTGCATTCAAATACAAAACCAGTTCTATCGGCTTGCAGCGTCGTGTGGCTTTGTACCCTGGGTGCTTTGACAATCTTTATAGTAGACAGAACTGAAGAACTAAAGCAGATTTGAAGAACTAAACATAGTAGATTATTGGTTACTGGATTATTTTATTTGACAACAGTAAGTTTAATATTAAGACAATATTAATAAAATGGCCTTTCATCTTCCCACAGAATACATGTTCTGTTATTATATATTACCCTGGACCTGTGCAACAAGGTGGACATGTCAAAAACATGAAAGCATGACTGGGCTAAAGACATCTTGTCTATAACCCATCTCCTCTAGCAGGCAAAACTTTCAAAACATGAAAATCTTACAGAAAGCCATGGGCCTGTCTGTATATTTCTGTGTTACCTTACAGTTTTTGTCAACTTCAAACAGCTCTTTAGGAGAAACTCACCAGGAACATATATACATGGAAGTGAGGGAAGAAGTTTAACATGGCATTACATTGCAAGTGTCACAGCTTTCCTCAGTTCCAGGTTTTAAGTGCCAGTTGATTTATGTTGAGAAGTCATCAAGTGTTTTAGCAATTTTTTTTTTTTTTTTTTTTTTTTTTGAAGATTAAGCAAATTCCTGTTGACTACTCCAAATTTCAAAGCTCATCCTGTAGCATGACAGCACTGCAAAATGAAGCAGGCCCATCCCTTAAACATTTTTTTCGATCCCTGTTATGTTTTTTTTTTTTTTTCATTATTAAGTGCTGCTTTGCAGTTTGATCTGCACTCACTTCAGACCCCTCAGGGCTGCTGCTGAGATGTGTAATTGTCACTCCATCTAACGAGAACTGGATGACTACTGAAACGATAAAGTGGCCATGTATATGAACTGAATCAAAAGAATATCACTGAAACTCTTTCAAATCTAATTTCACACAGTTAGTTACTCATGGTTTCTTAACAATGGTGTGAAAAGTGATTAATGGCAGTGTCAGGGGGAAAGTGTGATGGATAATTGTTAATGTGAATAAAATTATTAGTTTAGTAAGATATAAAAAAAGATATGTTTGTTTGTCTGATCACTGATGCACAGATCAGTTACTGTTCTTATGGAACAATATGATGAAGTTAAGCAGTAACATGTAGTTTGAGTATAGGAAACCTACACAATGAATGTGATCACATGATGACGATTTAAGTTGATTTTTTTTTTTTTAGCAGCTTATTTTAAATCAAAGTAATGTCTTCCTGTGGCCCCTAAAGTCTGAGTTTATTTTAACTAATCAAAAGTTTTCATGCATGCTTATTTTGGAGTTTCAGTACTGTAGCAGCGTGTCCAGCTGTTGGTAGCTACTCTCCCCTCTTGTTTTGTCTGTGACGCTGACCAACACAAGAACTTGCCAAAGCAGCTGACCCTGTGCAAAGAGAAAAGCCACTGCCGTCATGCCATCAAAATGTCTTTCACATCAGGAACATAAATATAAATATGTCAAGATTGCATCAAAGTTGAAAAAATGTAATTTGATGTGTGACATAAATATGGTCTGCCTGAAACAGAGTTTATAACCTTTAGTGAAAAAAGTTCTACTACTGTTATAGTTCCTTAAAGCTGTTAGATGATCTGACTTTTCTATTATATCCACATTGTCTTTGAATCTAGACAGCTTGATTAAATACTAGGTTCCTTTTTGGACTCAAATGCACAAGTTGTCCAAATATTATTCAATTAAGGTTTCACACATACTCAATTCTGCCCACTTATATTTTACTTACTACATATTAATGTACCTCTTACATGCCAGCACTCCCTAGCTTACCTGATCTATACACCACTGCAGAGCCATCACTGTTACAAACAAGGTAATTGTACTTGATGGGTCACAGAGGCAGTTTTCCCTACAACAGAGATGGAGAAATAGACTCCTTTGCAGTGCAGACTGAAAAAAGGCCTGTAATTGCCTGGAGTGAGATTTGTGTATCTTGACATGACAGATTGGCAAGACTGCACTAAAGCTCCACAGATTAGTACATTACCACAGATTCTGCTCCTGAGGGGGAGGCAGGAAGACACACAGAGAGAGTGAAGGACTTAAGGCAGACAGAGAGAGGCATTTGAAGAATGAGCACAAGGAATTGGGCAGAGAGAGTGGTACTATGTGGATAGAAGAAGCGTGATAAAGTGGGATTATAAAACAGAGGCCTGTGATTATAATAGACACAGAGGGAAAATATAGCGATGGAGGAAAGATGGAAAGCACTTCAGATTGTCTCCTGAAGTTAAATGAGTGTTTTCTTTTTAAAGAAAATTGGGTTTACATGTTTTGAGTAAACATTTATTTTTGTACATCGGGGCCGCCTGTCTGCCTGGCTTTGTTGTGTGTCACAAGATTTGCCAGTCTCAGCTTCATCACCATCAGATAAGCAGTAGTATACCTTCACATCGCAGACAGATTTTCTGAGGTTGGAGCCAGGTTTCAACAGCCTTTCTGTGATCTCCTGTAGATCATCAATTATATCAAAATCCAAGCGCAGACTTGGGATTAACAGTTATCAATGCCTTTCCCAAAGAATATTTATTATAAAAGATGACAAGCATATCATTTTTTTCCAACCTAAAGAAAGGGCGAAGGAGAATGTAGAATAAAAAGGTTGGATCAATATGAGCAAGGCTCATCTGGCTCCCCAGGTAGAGTGGAAGGAGATCTGCTCCAGATCAATATTGCTGGTCGATGCCAGTGAGAGACTGCAGTGATAAAAAACTCTATTTCTTGGCCCACAGAAGAGAGTGGATGAATCGTAGCAGAAAATAGATAAAAGGGAGATGCCTATACTTCAGCTGTAGACTGTGAAATGCATCCTTTGAATGTTGGTTTGTTTAGTTATATTTCAGCTTTGAGGTTATGGATTATTGCCATTTTACTGGCCTCTATTGATGGAATGCAGCCAGGTGTTGTTATGATTTACTGCATACAGCATGAAATCGTGTTTATCCTGTCAGTATGTGTTATGACATTCAAATGTACAGAGTGCATGTTTGTAGAGCAACACATGTTAACTGTAGTAGTGCTGCTTATTTCAGTGATTTATGGGTGAGTCAATGACATAGCCATCTTCAAAGAGACTGTCAGTTCACTTTTCTTTTAATGGTTCATTCATCTCCCACTAAACAGTATGTGTGTGTGTGCAATGTGTTTTGTCTTCTCACATGTTGGCAAAAAGATATACAGTGTCTCTGATTTACTTGCCCCACTCACACTTCTCTACGTATTCATATGTCCTTCCCACCAATGTTTTCTTTATGGTATTGTAGTTTATGCTGTTAAAAATGGAGAGAACCTGTTTTTCATGAGATACAAGTAAAAAGAAATGACTGATTTATAAATAATTTACAGTGACTAAAAGTAATATTCAATATACGCATAAATAAGTAATAATTAAATGGCAAACAATTTCACAAAGTAATGCAACACTTTAAAGTATTCCACATTTATATTAAGTTTAGTTCATTTGCATTTTAAATTATTGTAAAAATGATTGTCTTTCAGATGATGTTGGTTTGATATTAGTATGCACAGGGAGTGTTTTAAAATGGAAATGTCATTAGATTAAGGAACACCAGTTTGGAAATACATGGAAACAAATTTTACACTGGATATTTGTATAAGTCTACAGGATGATGCATTTATAAAATTTAAAAGTATTCTTTTAAAAAAAATATTTATACATTTCCTCATAAACTATGCATTTGACAGTCATTTGACACTGACATATATTTATCTAAATACTTTCAAAAACACAGAAACATCGTAACAAATTCGATTTTGTCCATTGAATGGTTGACTTTGATAAATTAATAGAAAAAAAAAAAAACATACCATAATTAGGATTTGGGATTTTTTGCACTATTGATAGAACATAGTGTGAATATTTTTGTCTGGCTGACCAAACTGAAAAGTGGATGCCTTTTTAATGATGCATAGCGAGGAAATGGCCAGGCACCCTGTGGGAAATTGAATAGTCCATTTCCAATCGAGTGCGCCCTGGAAAATCCATGGGGGGTCAGTGGCAATTTGTCTCAGGAGGTCTGCACTGAGAATCATTACGCTCAAGACCAGCATGTCCCGAGGGACAGAACCATTCTTTAAAGGCAGACTTGCATTTCCTTTTGATGTATATAAAATATTTCCCTTTTCTCTTTATGCTTCCTCTTGCAAATAGGAGTAAAGATCCCCCCACCCCCTGTTCAAAGGAGTGACATAGGAATTGCAAGTTGCATAACAGCCTAATAACTGGCACAATATGATGTTTTCTTCTATCATAAGAAGCAGAATCTAATTAACCCCTATTTTTGAGAAGCTCATTTTTGTTTAACAAGTTGCTCATGTCCCCTGTTTAATTATAAGCAAAGTGCCATATCTGGGAAGACAGTTTTTGTTGTGGCTCAAATTACAGGTGTCATGAATTTTAATGTGCAAAATGTGCAGCTACCACTCAGTATAGTTTACTCATGTTTTGGCGGGAGGGTGGTGAGGAAGCAAATGTTTCCTGATATATAAACCTGAGACCATTTTCTTTGTTGCTGCCATATGACTTTATATTACTCTGTTTAATTTTCATAGTTTTTCTCATACTTGGTTGTTAACCGCATGTGGTTGTTGTAATTGAGGATCCAATGACAATGGTCTCCTCTGAGAAAGCCGTTTAAGATATGCACCAAGTGCTGACTGGGTTGCTAATTTGTAGGCTGAACAATGTTAGCCTGTAATTTCATCCTTGTGGGCAAACCAGCTCTTTGCTAATTTGATTGCTCAGGGACTGCGGATTTTGTTGTTGATGATCAATTCACATTGGAAAAATGAGAAATGGTTGTGAGTGAAAATGAAAAAGAGCAATTATGGATGAGATCAGATAAGACTTGCCTTAAGCTCTGATTTACAGACCACAAAGCTATATTTGAAGTTACTGTAATGTTGTTTTTTAATGTAATGTAACACTGTCATATCTCTCTGGGTAAAGGCTTGAATTATCAGTTTAGAGGTGTTTTAGACAGAAAATACCAGTGAAAAGTCTCTGATAAAGAAATTCCTTAGTAAATCATGGGTGCTTTTTTCTAATATTTCCACTATGCTTCATCTTGCTTATATACTTCATACCTTTTTAATGATATACTGCATGTGGCTGGTTACAATCAACTACTATAAAAAATGCATGCCTTTCAGTTGGTCATCTTTCAGTCCAGCTGATATGATATTGCCACTTTTCAGATTCAAGCTCTGTTTAGTGACACACAGTACTTACTGCATTAGCAATGACATACAGTAGCTTTGAATGAGACATGAGATTTACATTATAAACCATCCTGCTTGTTCCCACTTCTGCTGCTCTCAAAAATGCTTTTCATTTTTCAATCTGGATGCAGTACGTTTATCTGTGTCATTCATTGTTATTGCCCTCCCTTTTCAGATTCAAATCATTTTTTCATTCCCCACACATCCTTCGAAAGGAAACAAGCCGATGAAAGACTGTGGGAGATTATATGACCCCACTTGATCCATAGGTGCAGTATCAATGAGTTTCTAGTTATCAGCACAGTCTTGTTTTGGCTTGTGAATGAGATCTATTCCAGAGTAACATCAAAACTGCAACGCAATTCCTGTTTTTTCATTTTGTTGTTAGAGGAAAGATCATGATGACACTGTGCAAACCTGGTACCAGGGTAGCAGAAAATAGTTATTTTCAATGCCTTTCAACAATCCTTATGGTAAATGTCTGTTCTCTTTACAACAGGGTTTAGCGACTAGTGCCCTTTAGAGGCTTTGTCTTACTATTTACTTCAGGAAAAACAGAGATTTTGAATAGCACATACTCACCACACATGCAATCACAGCCCAAACTCCATGCAGGTTATTGACTTTTCAGAATTATTGGATTTGAATAGACTAGTTAATTTTAGGGTATCCTTGTGCCGTAGGCAGATATATTAATTAGTGTAATTGCTATGTGAATAAAATAACTGAATGTAGCTTATTCTATGATTGTAAGCTGGGATATCTCAATTCTTACTGGAAATCAGCTACTGACAATTGTATATTTGCAGTATTTAAATACAATATGAGACAATAAATTCCTGTAAAATGAAGCAAATACTGCATCATTTAGGTAGAAGTCATGGTATGTGAACAAGGATGTACAGTAGGTTTGGCCTCAATATTTATAAGAACAGAAAGAAGTCAGTAGAACTAAATATGGAATATGCATGTAGAGTGTAATGATACACGCCTGACATGGCACCTTCCCTTTCAGCCAGTCAAATACTAGCATGCCTAACTTTGTCATCTCACCGGTAATCTAAAATAATGTCACCCCAAAGATAATTCAAACAAGATCAGAAGAGACACTTCATGTCGCTAGCATCTATATGCAAATCTACACCCTTGCATGTGATTGCATTATAATGCTACTAGTCTGTACTAATAATTTCCCTACTTCATTATAATTAAATTACAAATTTCTTCAGGAGATAAAACTATGGATTTATAAACTACATCTCTTCTCTCTCATGAATTATAAATAAAACTAACTGTGTGTAGTTATTGTGTTTTGGTAATCTATAATTTTTTTCTTCCCAATTTTTCTCAATGAAATCTCTACTAGTACTGAGCTACTTGATCAATAATAGTCTTACAAAAGAAGTATGACATATTGTTGCTGCTGGTATCAATTTTTGAGTAGCTCTAACAAAGAGAAAATAAATGAACCTGTTTACCATACTATGCCATAATGTACCAGTCAGTAATGTGTAGGCCTACAGGACTGATGTAGACATGATTCACACCCAAGCCCAGAGCGACAGATTTGCATTTTCTGTGTTAGAATCATACTGCCAAATTTTCACCTGTGCCTAAAACCAAAACAAAAAAAAAAAACATTGTCTCCCTCAAGCATGTTACTATAATAGTAAAAGTTCTTAAAAAAAAAAAAGATTATCTCTGTAGCTACCAAGCTTTCGTACTTATTAGTGCTTGACACACCTTGTGTTGCCTGTGGGCAATGAAATAATGAACTGTATATGTAATATATTGCTGAAACTGGGGGGTTATCAGATTTTCTATATTCCCACGAAAGTGCTACCATACTAAGAATCCCAAGAAAAAGGGGTTGTTTGAATCAAGTCAACATGGATCATTAATTTTAATTTTTCTTCTCCGTCAGCTTTTTTTAGTTTTAAGCTTGTGGGAGTGGGACAGATTTACTTAAGAGGTAGTGAGTTCATAAACTTTACACCGTTAGCCTTTATAGCTACATAGACATGTAAAATAGCATTCATGTAGTACTGAAATTATTCAGGAACAAGCAAGACTAATCACTGAAATGATATCAACGTAGATAACATCTCAGTCTTCAATGGACTGATTATGTGTGTGCAACCCGGCTGTACACTGATGTTAATCATATTTGTTCTATTATGAGAGAAATCTTAATCCCTTAGCTATGCTGGGAAAGGCTTTTTGGCATTGTTAGTACATAGTGCTTGGCAAAAGCTGCAGACAGTGCCTATTGGTTTTATTGAAGAATTTCAACAATGTTAGAGACTGTTTTCTGATTAAACCCACAGCAGACACGATTTTTATAAAAAAATAGATCATATCAGGCAGAATCACAAAGTGGGGCTATGTCAGAAGGGCATCCTATCCAATGTAATTGAGATCACACACATTTTTTCTACTTGCTTAAATTAAATTCTAGCAGTGAGAATGGTCACTTCACCCACAGGAAATTAAAAAATCAAAGTAATACAAAGTTGTCTCCTAAACAGCAGAGAATGTCTTTAATATCCTGGGTCTGTGTCTCTGTTATCTGGGTATTACAGTTTAAATCTATAATTCTGTCTGCAAGTCAGTAACATTGTAGACATACTGTATAGTGTATAAAACCTTTGATCAATATATTATGGTATGAAAGTCAGAATGAAGCACAGAGGGAAGTGGTGTATTTTGATATGCTGCCCTGCTTTTTTTTTTCTTTTTCTTTTTGCTGCTGTAGAATCATGATATTAAATAGTTTAAAGCCAATACATGTTTTTAATTTGACTAATGACATTTTGTGCAACAACCCACCAACCTATAAGACAGTGGTTAGAATTTAATACTACTATCCGTGTTGTTTTCTGAGTTATTAAACAATGGATACCATCATAATCATGCAAGATGCATGCTACTGCTTTTAATTCCCCATTTTAATATATCAAATTTTAAAGTAGAATATACATGATTTTCCCCCAGAATATTCATCTTTCCCATTATGGATAATAAGACACTAGATATAATAATAGCCTTTTTTTTACACTTGATGATATGATGGATGAAAATGTATTGCATATTATATTCATGCTAACAATGATATGGTTTGTGCACACATACAATATATTTATCTTAAATTTAGTATTATAACCATAATCATAAATATATTTTCATATGGGACAAGATTAGACCAGAAATGCTGAATACTCAACAAATGTATTCAATTTATATATTTATATATATATATATATATATGTATGAAAATTAATTCATCTGTAATATTTTAAATATTTACATTTTTTATATATAAACACTGGAAAATCACATTTTTGGTGCTAGCTGTAGCTAGAGAGTTGTAAAACTGATTCACAAATTATATCACATTGTCATAGAGGTTAGTAATTTGCATCCATGTTTTCTTTTTTGATTGTATGGCTTAATGGTAGATGAGCCTACAATGGTGGATTTCATCGTTTTTAGATATTTGCATAAACCTGTCAGTATTGTGGTTCTGAGGTAACATTATATGTACCATTTAATGCTGCTGGAGTTGTATTTGCTGTTAAGGTGTAATTTAGAGGCTGTGTCAGTGACTAAAATAGGCCTGCAGATAAGAGCTGAAGATGCCTTGCACATCATTAAGTGTGAAATATAACAACACGCCCCTGAGCTGCCTACTGTTCCCCTGGAGAGACGACAGCTAGATAGGGCTCTGCACAATTATGGCTGAGAGAGCCAAAGACCTTCCTCACATTGCTTCATGTTGAAGTGGTTCTGATGGAGAGTATTGCAGTATACTGCTACATGAAATACCTGATAACAAAGGCAGACAATCCTGTTTGTTCTCTGGTCCAGTGAAGCCGTGGTAAAGCTGTTACAGTTCTGATTGGGTTTCTGTTTCTTCTAAAGTTGTCCTTGTACAGGTAAAGTAGTGCATGGGCCTAAAGTGTACCTAGAGGCAGATTATCAGTGGAATTATTTCACACCACTCCAAGCACTCCCTGGAAAGGAAGCAAGAAAACATTATCTAAGATACAGCTCTAGAAAATTGAAAAGTGAAGCATACTCTCTGTAAAAGGTTGTTACATTCCTCTGCCTCATCGTCCTGTTTTACTCCTTTGTTTGCATGAAAAGCCCGACTATCTTGTTGAGAAACTGCATGCTTATATCTAAGAGACAGTATGTTTGGTTGTAGATGTTGGCAAGGTAGCATCATTGTCATTCCATCACCTTTTAATACTTCATCCATGAGTCATTTCATTACACACATTTGGAACAGAATAATTAGCAGCAGTATAACACAACTGCAACTGCACCACATCTAATCAGATAAGTGTAATTTATTATACACCATGGTAGCTTTATTAATCTGTCTCAGGATACATGTAACCTGTCTTCTCTCATGATTTTTACACCCAGAATCACTACTACTGCATGCAGCTTCACCATGAATGGACAATGAATCATATACATTACAGAAAAAAAACAGAATGTTATGTCGATATTTTCCAATCTTCCCAATATCCTGCAGGGCCCTGGGGATCCAGAGATGAGTTTAAAAAACTCTCCTAACATTGTGGTTTTTTAGACTGCTGACAAGCTGTTCTATGGCTATTAAATCCATTCCTCACTGTCAGTGTAGCTATGGCGGCTTAGATTTGAATGAGTAGATGCCGCTGCTCCTGCTGCTGTGGGACCTGCACATATATATATATATATATATATATATATATATATATACACACACACACACACTGAGGGACATGGAGTCCAAACTGTGCACTGTGTCACAATTGATGTACACTGGGATTATTGGGGAACTATGGCTGTACGAAATGTGTTGACATCTAGTTTTATAAACATTACGTCTTAGGGATTACAAGTAGTTGTAACACCAGAAAGACTCCATTTAGCGTTAAATGTCTGAGACATTACTGTCAACTCGCAATGATAAAGTTCTGAGAAAAGTTTGAACCTGGACCAACCAGGACCTTTCTGTGAGGAGTTTGCATGTTCTCTCCCACAGTCCAAAGAAATGCAGGATAGGTTAACTCATGACTCTAAATTACCTGTAGATAGGAATGTGTGTGTTAGTGTCAGCTGGGAATATTTCCAGTCCCCACCCCCCCTCCCAACCCCCTACAGGGTAAGCAGTATAGCTGATGGATGGCTCGATGGACTATGAGCTGTTTTGGCAGATGTGTTCATTTTCCTAATTTTTCCTCATTATGTTGGTGAAGAATGAAATTAATTACTCAATATTATGTTTTCTCTTAAAACATATTTGCTGTTGCAAATTTGTAGAATATAAATGTAATGTTTAGGTGACTAGGATAATTGGATGGGAGTCATTTAAGTAAATATCCAATCCTGTCATTTTTCAGTCATGTACAGTATTCATGACTAATCCTTTTGATTTGAATGGTAACGCAGAACCCACAAACACATCTGCTATATTGTATACATATATTCAGCCATGCAAATACAATTATATTAACATAAAACCCTCACACAAATCCCTCTGTCAGACACTGATAAGAGGAGAAGAGAGAGCTGACAAAGGATTTCTGGTATCAAAATGATTGTTATGAACTTTATCTTGAGTCTTAGTTGAGAAACAAATGGCCCTGTCATCAAGAACACACCATCTATAATTCTTTGTCCTTTTTTTCCATAAACAGTTATTCCGCCTATGCCGGCCTTGGTGCCAGAAGATAAATAAGGGGAATTAATTTGTGTCAGGATGACAGGAAAGCGCTGCTCTGTTTGGCAGGAAAAACAGAGCTGAGAGTGTTATTAATGACCAGACGTGTGGACTGCAAGGACCACAGTCGCTCAGAAGGAGGTCAGCCGAGAAGGAGGCGAGCCAGGAGGACAGAGACGATGGAGACAGGGTGCTAAGGCAAGAAAAAAGAGAATGTTGAGTAAAGTGGCAGATTAACTGAGGGAACTAGTTTGTGTAGGATATTATAACACTAGCACTCCTTGTTGCTTGTCCTGGTTTTTAATGTCACAAGCCTTGCACAATGTGATGTGATGCCATGTGATGGTGTAATATAAATAATGGGTTCCTTACTGCTGACTGGGGAGCAGTGTGTTGTGTGGAGGCAGCAGTGTGGTCTGTGGAGCTGTGAATCAACCATCTAAACAGAGGACAAATCTGTTTTCAGCTGATACTTCGGTAGCCGTGAATAGATCATGATCTCAGAATAGCAAGTATCTTCAAACTCAGTGTTTGTGTGTGTGTGTGTGGGTGTCTGTGAAATATATTTTTCATTAGAGTTCAATATCAGTCTATAAGTGTTAAATTCTCATGTGGTTTGAGACATTAATTAGCAATTAAATTCCACCACTGCTCTGTGTGATTCATCATTGATCTCGATTGAATGAGCAATTCAGGACCTTAAGTTTCTCCTCTTTTAAAGGCCCAGTGAACTTATTCCCTCAACTGAGCTCTTACTATGAGTAATGAGATCTGCATGAATACAATCATTTCTGTAAAATCGTATTTTATTGAACATTTCTTTGTCTAATTGAACACTGAAAATTTTACGATGTATCTGTGTGTGTAGTTTTTGTATTAACAGGTGGTAGATTTATAGACACAATTTATGCTGTTTTGTCCACTTATGTCTCCTGTTGTGTCTATTCAGAAGTGATTTGACACTGCCAGCTGTTTGTTGGCATAAAAGAGCTAACTACAATATTGTTATAATGGTGTTTGATTTGTTACAGGACAGTAAAATAATTGTATCTTATCAGTGCTGGAGTTGTAATATACCATGTGACTTTGAACCTACAGTTCAGGTCAAATTGGCATGTCATTAGTAACACATTCATTGTGGATATTTACAGTATCTCTTTTTATGATTCGTATGTGGCACAGCATCAACAAATACCATCCACAGTACCTCAAACTACAACAGAGTCTTTTTTTAAGTTCATGTAGATAAAAATATATTAATTTTCCTAGTGTCTCTACAGTAGAACATCTATACAATACAGCATTAAATTGTAGCTATTCACTGTTCATTTTAACAATGGTGAACCTTTGCATTAAGCAGGTTTCAGGTGAGCCTGCTGTCTCAGCTCTTTAAAAGACTGAACAGCAGGTATGAGTTAGCCAAAAATTTTTAATTGACCTTCCAAAAATGAATCATTGCTTCTCTAATGAACACGCTCATTATGCTCTGAAAAAAAGTTTAAAAAAAGCACAAGTTAGTCTTTTCTGTTTGAAAAGTTTACAAGTACTTTTTAAAGCTAACACCACGGTGTCATTGCTGGGTCCTCTGGTGTAAGAGCACATGAGTCATTATTGTATGTAAGAGAAACAATTCTGCTGTAACAACAATGCTGCTGCATAAAAACAACGAAAATAAATGTTTTCCTTCAGTAAGAACTTGAGTAAGGCAATAAAACCTGCTATCATAAAAACAATGAACTCCCTCCAGCATATGAAACATCAGTATTGACCCAGGCCATGAAGTGAATGTTAGTGTAAGCCTGCAACATCCAAGGATGATGCAGTTGTATAATTCCTCACATGGGAAATTCCCAGTTTGTAAGTTCAAGATTTAATACAAAAACACTTGAAAAGGCTGCATGGTAAAATGCAAACATTCTACTGATCCTAGCATTTTAATATTTGAACATACCAGACAGAGCTACCACATAAAGCAGGTACTGGGCTGTAAAGAAAATAAAGAGCATGTTTTATGGAGTAGCAGTTCCTTATTTCGAGGTAACAACTCAATTAAGCCTTTACTGTATCTCCTGAAATCAAACTTTGTTTCATGTAATCTAATTTCACTACTGGTTCTCATTAGGATGTGATAACTACAGTTAGAAGGCTGTAGGCTGGGGTTCAATCTTCAGCAGTTTAAAGTCACAGCAATTATTCATAAAGGTAAACAGATAAAACTTTTATGTTCAAGTCAAATAGGTACAAAACAGAGGTAATGGCCAGGTGTACAAACAAATATACATGTAGATTTATACCTGTCAGTTAGTGGATGTTAAAACACTCTTACCCTGGACAGCTTAACTTTACAACAAATTTTAAAATGTAAGTAATGGATAACAGATACACTAATTTCCTAAACTTGAATTTCCTTTGTGGGATTAATAAAGTTTAACTTATCTTATCTTAATTGGTTGAAGTGAAATGGGCATGAATTCCAAATAGATTGAAGAAACATTAATGTTTAATACACTAAAAGCAAAATTACACATGGCCTGTTTATCAGTAGGAGTATCAGGTTTTCTTTTAAAAAAGCCATAAAAAAGCAGTAAAACATAAATTGTTGTTCTAATTGGTTTGCTCAAGCTGATTGGAATCACTGAACATTAATATCTTAAAATGTAAAATGATCCATATTCGCCCAAAAACAACTTTAGTCCACCATTAAACAGGGCTCTGAATTCTATTGCTCGATAATATGCATCTATAAAAATCAAAAATTTCAGCCACACATCTTGTTCATCAAGTTTGGACAGAAAGCAAATAAAACATTCTCTCATCCTTAAAATTTAAAATATATATATAAACATGAAGACTGCTTTGCTGTCAGTGGGGATGTAGGCCAAACTAAAAATTGATATAGCTTAAGTTTGTTCAATTCAAAGATGCTAGTACACCCAGTGATCATTTCACAGTAGTACCATATACTAAGATTATTATAGCAATGCAATCAAACCTAATATTTTGGAGTAAAATGTGTTTTGTTTAAGCAGAAATACTTTCCTACCCAAGTAACATATTTGTTTGTATTATTTTATGTCATATGCCAGTTAAGTCAGTGTTTTGTTTATTTAACACAGTAGCTCACGTAAATGTGTCTAAACAATTACTGCTAAACATAAGGTTTTAGAGTCTCTCATTGAAATTAATTCTGCCACACTCACATTTAAGCACTATAAGTGTGGAAAATCACTTTGCTAATTGTGCATGGCAGTGTGTGATATGCTTTTTACAACATAAAGGTCAAGCATGCTCTTCACATTTGTGTTTATGTGTGTGCACGCGTGTGGGTGGCTTGGCTTTTTGAAGATATCATCTCCAGAGCATCTTCAACCATTACACCCACATGGAGACTATAAAGTGGCCCACAGAAGCGTGGCTGACCTCGTGAACATCTGGCACACATACAATAGAAGCATATTGTGATTTTGTTTAGCCTTTGAAAAATATGCATAATTGTCTGACAACATGAAGGTGTGACTGAATTCTACAAGTATGGACTAGATTAACATTACCAACCTTTACTAAATATTTGCAGAGATGACCGCCTTTGATGCTGAACAGGAAAATTAGGGAGTATGGACTAGACAGGCTGTGTGTTTGTGTATGCGACACAATCTGACAGGAGACACACAGTTTACATACCCGAGATTGCAGGGGTCTTGACAAACATGTGATTATTTCTCAGTAATTAGCTAGTTGGCATCCCTGTGGTAAAAACAAGGGTGGTAATTATGAGGAGGAGGTCTTGGGACTGTTGTCTGATTCTCTTCGAAAGACATAACTCACCAGGGGATAAGACAATGAGACAGCAACAGGAGAACATGGGGAGAGAAAGGGTGGCATGTGTTGAATGTGTCCATGGTCTCAGACAAACAGCTTTGTAATTGCCATGCAATGATGTGGAATTAATGTGTATGACAGAAACTTCCTGTTTAAGTCATTAGAAAAAGTATTTAGCTTGTATCTTGGTACAGTGTAAATATAGGGATTGAACTACGAGAAAACATATCACAAAATTTATCTGGATGTGTTGATATTTAATATAAGTGGAACCCCTATATTAAATATCAACACTGTGGTATATTATATTATATATGGTGAATTTGATGCTCTCACTGTCCAGCAGACTTTGTGGCGCACGGACCCTTTGTTTAAGTCAGAGGGCTAAAGGGTCACTGGGGGCAGGTGAAGATCCATCACAGGCTCGACTAGTACTGTTTCGACCATGAGGCCACCCCTGTGCCCTCAAGGCCCCAGTTGCTGCAGTTGCTTGGCAACCCTTGCTGTAATTAGTCCTGGGATGTAACGCCTCAAGTCAGATGCTCAGCCTTCACTGTTGGGTCAAAGTGCAGTAGAAACAGAGCCACACCTACACAGGCGCCTACTCCAGTGAATTCTTATTAGAGCGCTAAACACATTGTCCACATATTAGCACAGGAAACTACTTCCCCTCAAAGCTGTAAAACTAATTTCTCTGGACTTAGGAAAACTAAAGCCACTTGTATTTTAGTTTCATAATTTCCTTTATATTGTAGTGTATTCTTATTTCGAAATGCTTGAAAAAACAATGTCATCCACATCTAAGAGAAGCTTAATAAAACTTGTTTTTCAGTAATATGTAATCTTTGTCATATTTTAGTGCTATTTTGTGGTTTTAGAATTTTTAATACAACACCAGTAGCCTAGTCACATATCCAAGTGTGTATAATGTCTTTGTGTGTATAATGTAAAATATCTAAATAATCATAGCTATTATACAGCTTGAGAAAATAACAATAAAGCAAGTTGTCTACTTTTTTTTTTTTATTTATGTAGTAAAAAATAACTATGATGGCTACATCGGCTGATAGAGAGAACTGCATTTCTTATAAAGCCATAGTGAAGCATGAGTGTTACAATGTACATATTTTACCCAAATGAAATATTGCTTTAAGCGTGAAGCGTGACAAATGAGGTACTAAGGAAGCTAAAGGCCACTTTCAGCAGACTGAAAGAGAATGACCTACACAGCAGTGGCTGGAAAGGCAAATGGGGACTTAAATAAAGACAAATTGCCACAGCCATATCGTGGTGAAATTGCATTTACTGATGGAGGAAGAGAGTAACAGCTCATTCTCCAGAGAGACACTGGTATAAATAAATCATGCTGTGTACAAATGAGAGTGACAGAACGTCTATGTGCAGGATGTGGGGACTGTATAGAGGAATGAAGGATAGAGAGATAACAAACATCAGATGAGTGAAATGAAAACAAGTATTAGTCTCTGACTGCAGCAGTAAAGTTAGAGGTATACTATTGTATAATCATAATAATAATAATAATAATAATTATGGTAGGCTCTGTTTCCTGAAGACAAGTTGAATTAACATCTTCAAAGGATTACACAAAATTATAACTTCAGTTGCAAAGCAATCTACAGAGTACTACTGCTGCTGCTGAAAGTCAGTATTATATTTCTAACACTCCTAATATATTGTATACTCCATCTTCCTGTTTTGTTTGTCACTTTGTCTGGCACTCCTCTAGACCTTGATATTGCCTGTGGGAAGCAGTGAAAGTCTCACCAATGGGAGATTTAATAGAAAATTCAACTGGTATAGCAAGAACTGCTGCATGAGAGTGTTTGTCAGGAGTTAAGTTCAATTTCTATACTAGTATGTTTTTATTTAAGATGTATGAATGTTGCTTCCACTTCTTGAAATACTGTTGTAACATTTATAAAACCATAATTGTTATTGAAACAGTTGCTTTCAGTAAGAGGAGACATGAAAATAAAGCAGTGCATTTGCAGAGTTGTGACGCATCCAATCAATGGGCAATGAATAGTTTGCTAAAGTGGTGATGACACCACAGAAATACCTGTCTGAGCTGGTACAATGAAAGCAGACTGTAGGGATGAGGCTACTGGTTGGGCCAAAACCTTTTTTATTAATCTTTCTTAATCCCTTTGTTATATAGAGCGCTAAGACCCTCATTCTTTTCAAGCTAGCTTCTTTTCCACTAGCCTGCATTTACTTTGTAAAAGGGGGGGTTTTCCATTTCAGATTATAAATGGCTGAAACATGTGACAGGGGATTTCTATTTTATAGATATTTTAATCTAAATGTTCATCCCGTGGCAAGTAACATTTCTAGTGAATGGGAATGAGAATTTTAATTAATGCATATTTGTGGGAGAGTCTTCAATCAGCTTTTGGTCCCTTCCAACTCCTTAACTTCACTATGTTCACTCTCAGCTGTTTTGAGTACAGTGGGTTTATCTAAGTTTTCACTACCTGCTGTTGCTGTAAATGTCTTCATCAGAGTAATGAAACCAAACTGTAAAGCAGTGGGCCATAGAACCAAAACATTGAGCTGAAAGGAGCTAAAGTGTAAAACTGAAGGGAATGACAGAATTAGGAAAGAGCACTTTGTGATTTGATTATTTGTTGATATAAAGGTATTGATTAGAGTAGCTTTAAAGTACCACACTGCTGTTGCTAACAGATATCAAAGGCACAGAGGAGTCTTTTAATATATTTTTTTTCTCAGTGTCCCTAGATGGATAACAAGTCATTGCCGTAGGCTTGTTTGGTAGTAATTCATGGCCTGCAGCCCATATTGGTGACCCATTAAACCTCAGCAAAGTATCAGGAGGTCAATTCTGACTCAATAAATTCCAAGACCAACCATCAGCATCCTCAGATAGAGCTGCAATAAAACAGACGCAGCTCATAAACCGAGCCCTGACCAAAAAAAAATCTTCCTCTACTGGTGTTTATTATGTTTAAATCATTTTAAGATCTGACTGTTGTGTTGTTGCATTAAAATATTCAGTGAGTCTACTTCATTTATGTTCAAAGCTGGCAATTATTTGAATTTCTTACCAGTACTGTCTGTGTTTCCCCAGTGTTATTATCAATGCATAGGCAGTGTGTCTCCTTGTTGGTGGTCACCACCCTATTCCAAATAAGTGTCAAATGAAACAACAATTGTATTAGCTGTAGTCTAGTTAGTTAGTTTACTTACAGTAGTAAATAAAGTATTCCTTTGCTTTGGCTCTGGAGAATTATTGTTTTCATAGTATATTAAGCCTGCCTTGTGGTTTTCTTCACCATGGCTTTTATATAAAGAAATATATTCTAGTTTTATGTGTTTAAAGAGACATTAAACAGATTTACCATAATGTCCGTGAGTCTAGGGCTCTGTGTGACACGAACACTGTGACCCACATCTCATCTCGGAAGTGTTGCTGGATCCCACTGGGGAGTTTTGACATTTCCCGATGTGTTCCTTTTACTTCATTTTTTCCTTTAAGCCATGCTCCTGACAGCTCTGCCTCTTCGTTATTCTAGAGATTTGCAGGACTCTTCTTGCATGCCCTCCCCTTTTTTTCCCCCTTTTCAAAGGCCCACATTCTGACAGCACACATCCTCTGACGTCCTCATGAATTGCTAGTTCACTCAGCGCAGTGACAATGAGCACTCCATATGGAATAGATATATGAGGTCTAAACCTTAATAAAAGGTGACCCTGGGAACCACATTTGCCATTAAGCACCATATCTCCATAATTTACATATCAGACTCTGGCCATGCTCTGAATAATTCAGCATTTTGCATTTTCACTTTATATACAGTACACTGGCTGATTGATTGACCACTGGATTGAATGACCTAAAAATTTAAGAATCAGAAATCTATTTCAATCATAATCGTGTGAAAGGTTATGGGTCCAGGCTGTTTACTGATTTGTTAAATTAATCTGCTACTATTTACTGTAAATATTCACAATAATGAAGATGCAGTAAAAACACATTCTTTAAACTTTGAATTTTTTATTGTCTATTGTGTCACTCTGAATTGAATTAGGAGAAAAGTTTAAGACCTTATGGATAGTTATGGGTGGTTTCTAAAATACAGAATCCATTGGACAGTACCTTTTTGTCTGATGTTTGATACACTTCCTGTTGTTTTTAACTCTGTTTCCATTGAGGCATCTTCTATCCCCCTTTGATTTTCCCTAATGACATACATTACATTAAGACAGAAGGAAAAACAGTGTTTCAGGTAGGTAAACTGAATACAGAAGTGTGTACTGTAATACAAAAAGTCCTGATTGGTTGCACTGTTTGTTTCCTACACCCCCCCCCCCACCCCCCTTCCCTGGTGGTAACACTTGCCCGTGGTAACAAAGGCACCAGTGTGGATCTGATTCTAAGTTGGTCCCCTGAGGAGCTCCAACTAATGAGCTACATATACATTATCCACTGTAAAGTTGGTGTTTTTACCTTGAGATGTGATTTTTCCTCTATGTGCATCAGGAGCCTGAGGGCTACATTGAATATAGAAATCAGTGTTACTGCTACATAATGGTATAATTATAACTTTGGTTTAACATCGTCAAGCATTCTCCTGGAGGCATGCATACGGAGCACCAACTATTAATTATGTGTTTGCTTGATTTACACACATTACACAGTCGTGTGGAGGTGTTTCAGTAATGAGCAACAGTGACACTGAAGTGAGAAAGATCTAAGTTGAGTAGTTTTAGGGAAGAAAAAGCATCTTTTTCACCCTAACTTTTAAAAGCAATCAACCAAACAGTTGTTCTGAACTATCCTGAAAAAAAATACAACCTTGGACATACTTTACAATATGTCCACTCATGTCCAAAGGATGTGCTTACCTTGTTTTACCAATATGAATCTTGATGCAATTCTATGATAGCACAAGGTCTCCTGCACAAAATTCAGACAGACACAAAATACATATAGGGCACAATACTTCCTGCATTGTTGTTGAACATAAAATGTTAAGTTATGGAAGTTTCTGATGTGATCATGATTTCTAGGGATAATGAGAAACAACAGATTTAAAGTTTAAATAAATGTATTTATTTACCCTTATTGGTCCCACAATGGGGAAATTGCATTACCCACCCAAAGTGCACACACACAGCAGTGAACACACACACCCGGAGCAGTGGGCAGCCATTGCTGCGGCGCCTGGGGAGCAGTTGGGGGTGATGTTCAAAAGTACAAGACAAATAATCATGGTTTTCCTCTATTGGTAGTGATCCATGGTCTTGCTCTGCAAAAAGAAAACTAGATTATGATTAGATTATTTTAGGCATTATTAAAAATACTGTCAGAAATAGAAAAAGGCTCATCCTCTGGAGAATATGACTGTGCCCAGTAAATGTCTCTGCATTACGCCTTTTAGAGTTTGACAATACTTTTGTATTATGGGAATGTCTGACCCTTAGAGACGAGCAGGCATCAAAAATATGAAAATCTTTCTCCTTAGCAATTTGCAGGACAATTCATCCAGCCAATCTTAACATACAGTACATATTATTATACAAACATGCACTCATGTGGTGGTTTGAGAGAAATGTTTACATGGTAGTCTTAGAAGAAAACTCAGGGAATATCCAGAATCACTAGGGATTATCTTCTGTCCATGAATATTGATATTTTATGACAATCTGGTATGAAGTTTATGGTGATTCATTCAAAGAAAACTATATACAAAGAAATGCTAACGATAAATGGAGATTTTTGACTGATGTCCTAAGACCATCCTTTGACTTGTTCTTCTGCATAGTGGTGAGAAGCTCTTATCTACGCTGCACTATAACCTTCCCCAGGATGGTTGCCTGCTAATATCATCGCCTGGATTGAGTCCAGGATAAAGAACTCTGCTCTCTTACTCTCTGTGCGGCCACTGGTACACAAAAGCATTGCCCTATCTCTCTGCCAGCTCAGCCAATAAATAGGGAAGACCATTGTAGTGAACCTTTTACCCAGCATTCTGGGGAGTCCCGTAGCTGATGACATTTCTAAATGGACAAACAGAGCAGTCAGGGAGACAGAGGCACTTACCCCAGAGAGACACTTCGATTCCTGTTTGTCACCTTCTGGTTTGTTCGCTAAATGCTTCTATCCACACAAAACATATTTACTGTGCTTGTGTATTGTTGCCAATATGTTACCTTTTCATGTATTTCTAAAAGGGAGTTGGTTCTTTTATGAATATATTCATATTAATATTGTAACAATAATTTAATAAAATTGTTTTTAAATAACTGGATTAAAAATATTCAGAATAAATAGCTGACAAATAAAAGCTTGCATCAGTGTTACTAGTAATGTAAGCTGTTAACTGAAGGTCTTGTTTACTTTTACACATTTTATATCAGTAAGGACTGGAAATTACTGTTTTGCAGTTCAGCTCAATTCAATTTTTGATTCAGATCTAGTTTTATTAAGATACAGTATCCTTGGCATTCACATGATTGTAATGAAGTGTAATTAGGGAAAGGCATCTTAAACCTGAATGTTCATCACTTCTAAGAGTTTAGTGCATCTTAATTTGTGAAGATGAACACATCTCCATCAAAGCTGCAGACATGAAAGCGATACATTTTTATTTAGGTGATCAACAGACGTGTAATGTCTCTGTGGACGTGTACCACTGATAGGCTCTGTGGCTGCTCCTGTGGGTAGAAACAACAGCAAGATTTCAGTAATATACAGGCCAGTTACTGGTTAGCTGTATTGTGAGTTGACAGAATCTGTATTTCATTGTACATAAAGAACTAGTCCTTATGAAATAATGAATTTGAATTGAATCTGTCTTGATTTCTGAAAGAACCAGTTCTCATATGAGCTGATAGTAGACCTGTAAACTGTTAAAATTAAATCAGTGGGGTTACCCTTCAATGCTTAATGTTGAGCTGAGGAGTTAAACAACAACATTATTCTCCAGGTCCATACCTTGTTTTGTTCCCTGAATGTATTTTTTAACTGATTTTAGTGAATCATTTATGAGAAATGTCATGTTTTGAGAACAGCATGATTTTCCAGACTGAAAATCTGAAACAAAGACAGCTCACTAAGTGGTGTGTTTTTCCAGTCAGGTGTGGAAAGAGGTCATGTTGATGTCTCAGTGAGAACAGAACTGTCAGTCATCTATTATATAGTCCTCTTGAGAACTTTTGTCTCAAATTAATTCATGCATGCCGAACCAAAATGAATGAAGCGTAAATTGCTGGATTGCCAGGCTAAAATTGAACACTTATTTCTTTGAAGAGATAAATGGATTCTGTAGTTACATTAGCTGTATATTAGCTTATATGGACTATTAGTTTAGACAAGATAAGAGAAGACAGGCCTAAAAGACAAATAGATGCAAATGTGTGTGTGTGTGTGTGTGTGTGTGTGTGTATAATTATTGCATACATTATGTATCATTGAAACTTATTTTATATGGCCAGTGTCTTTTGTCTGCCATGTCTGCTGTTGATGACATCCTTTTGATTATTTATGATGTTTATCCAGCCTCTTGTGCACTTCCTGTACCCATGGATCAAGGGGAAAAATATCAGGACAATTATGGGAAGTGAAGCAGCAAAGTAATAATCTCTTTATGAATAATGAATCTACTTAATGGTCTGAAGTATTGGATGGAGAGATAGTACTGGATGACTGGAAATGTAGAGTGATGGAAACGGAAAAGATAGGCTTTACCTGAAACACGTTACGTATACATCATTCAGCGTAAGTACACAGGAAATTTGTGGCCAAAATGTATTTGCATTTATTTAAAGCATACTCCAGAAAATTCCTGACTCTACAACCAAGTGCTAAGCCATTTAGTTCTGATTGAAATTGGTGACTTTTTAAATGTAATCATTACCTACTAATAGGTAGTGCTCATGCTGTTCAATTAGGACTTTAATTGCAGTGCTATGTTATATATTAGAGAGTCAGAAAGGATTCTGGAGAAAGAGGTGAACCTGGCATGTGTGACTTTGCTGTGCAGATTGCTGAATAATGCACAGCCAAGCCCTCAAAATAAACCTCCATCAGCTCCGCTCCCTGCCCCTTCTCTCGCCACTGTCTGGAACTTCACTAACACACTCCGCTCTGAATAAAATATACCAGCTTCCTTCTGTGCTCAGAGTGACTGGCAAAAAAAGGACATAAATTGAAATCACTTCTGGGACATAGCTTGTGTTTGTGACCAGCAGGAGACAGCACTGATTTCTCTGACCATGGCTGAGCTGACTTGTTCTGCAATACTAGAGTGTGATTTTGGATTTATGACAATTGGCCTGAGTAGCGTAGCATGCATGGCTGCCCCACAGACTTTTAGCTCGTGATTGATCAGAGATGTTGACAGACAGCGGTGTTTGATTCTGCTCCTGTTATCTGTAATGTAGCTGAAGCTCTCAATGGGCTGACAAGATTAGAATACATTACTGTCAGAAAGCAGGGTGCCCTGGGGCTGCACCGTGCCTGTTGAGTGTTAATGGCTCAGACTATGCCTTGCCAGTACAGGGCATGTGCTGACAATCCACTTAGTCACTTGCATCCCAATCAGCCCGGCCTGTTGCCAGAAACACCAAGAATGACAGCTGATTGTACTTGATTGATAGATCTGCAATATTTAAAATATTGTTAATATTGGATATTCGATTTACTAAATCACTTATGGGCCAACTAGCTGATAGATTATTGTTGATCTGAGAACCAAACTACATCTCATGAGGGAATTGAGTGTTTAAGAGCAGGCTATTAATCACTGTGATCCTCTAATATGACTATGAGAGGTTATTGATGTTTTTCCTGATAACTCATATTCAGGCAGTGTGTAATTGTGGTTGTTACTATTGAAGAAATGATGAAAAATATTTACTTTAAGTAGGGGAAAATATTATGGAAACATTTGAAAGGGTTACAGTCAGATCCAAGCTATAGCATTTTACTCTCTTTCTAAGTGCTGGTTTTTATGTCTAGTCTTTTGTTGGCTCTCCAAAATCCCAGTCTGTAATTGATTAAAAAGTTAGATAACATCATATGATAATATAAAAGACAAAAGTCACTTAATAGGATGACTCAACAGGGCTTTTAATACACATTAGTTATACTTTCATGAAAAACAAATATTATATTGATTTTTTTTTGGTTTTTTTTTTTTGGAAGTATAAACGCCTGTCTGCATGCATAAACTGTATTTGTCTGTGTGTGTGTGTGTGTCTGTGTGTGTTTTACCTTTACACACATATTCCTAAGTTAGGCAAATGTCCTTGCAGCATTGTTTCAAGTTGAGAAAACAGCTGCAGGTCCTTGAGGATCATGGAATGGGGAATTGGATTATCAATTCTCAGGTCTCTAATAAGCACCCTGGGGAAAATTAATATCCTCTTAATAGTCTGTGCTAGAGGTTGCTCATCTGATAGAGTGAGAAGTGAATCTTACTGCTCATTTATAGGCAAGAAAATGACCTCCAGTGTCATGTTTATCTTCTCAAAAATGTCAGCCCTTTGACTCCAGTGATTGACAGTTTGTTCCTCACCTTTCTTTACAAGTGCCCCTTTAGATGTGGGCATTGTGGTTTAAAAGCTCCCTACTGGCACCCTCCTGTGTATTAGAAATCCAATACGGTGGACTCTGCTTAGTGCTTTTTATTGACCCTCACTTTACAGGGAGTTTTTTTTCTGCTGACTTTACCATAGCTTCAATAAGGACTTGTCTGTATGGCTCCTCCATTATACCACATTGGTTAGACATGCTTACAGCACTGAGGAGAAATATAAATAAATATATTATTTTAGGATTTTCATTCCCATGCACATCACAGTATAAACTGTGTTCTAAAAACTAATTACCATAAATATAAGCTTCAACATTTAAACACGTGGCTTTTATTTGATCACTTTTAGTCTTGTGCATGCATCTCACATTCATCAGCCTTGGCGGATGATTATGCAACCTGATATTTTAATATGCTTATGAAAAATTCTGTGATTAGATAATTTACATCTTTATTGTAATCAGGCAAGGAAACATAAAACAGACATAAAATCACTTACTATGAGTTTGTTTGAATATGTTGATGGGTTATTTGATACTATATATTTTTAGTTTGCTTACATTCTCTGACACTTGTTTTTATTGTACTACAGCAGCATTTTGATTTATCTGATGCTGATCAGAGGTGTTAATAGTCACCACTGTTTTCAACCTATTGTTAAAGTACAATAATTGTAGTTGTAACTGCATATGAGTTCAAACTAGTGATATTACTTTCAAGTCATCACTGCGTACTTACTAGAATTTGATATAAGTCTACCAATGCTGTGGTTATATATGCAAAACAGAATTTCAAATTAAGCAATCAGCATAATCCACCTGTGTGCAGTCAGGAGCTTTTTCAGCTAAATTTTTGGCACACACCAGGTAATGCACAACATTAAATTGGCCTCAGTGTGCAATACTTTATGGCCTTCCACTGTGTGCTTCCACAGTCAAAATCATCCCACAAGTGCAGTCAGGCTGAAGGAAGTGAGTAGATAATAGTAAATATGGTATGGAGTCAGGAAAACCCCTGTTGCTTTTTAGGGGCTACAAACTCACCCTGAAGCAGGAGGAAATGTACTCATCACTGAAGTCTGGTTGAGAGCACAACAACAGGGCTGTGCATGACACAAGGCAGAGAAATACAGCGGTGGTGGTGGAGTGGCAGAAAGAAGAGAACAAATAAGGGGCTCAACAGGAAAACAGCATGACTCATGAGATGCAGAGGCTAGAAAGGAAATATTTAGAGACTTCAAAACCAATAAGTTTAGAATAGATTCCCAATACAGTGTACAGTATTAGCTTTCATGTTTATGGACAACATTAAGTAAAAACTGCAGAAAAACAACATCACTGAGGCAAAGCAGTGTACTGCTGCTGATGTAACCCTGCCAGGGTTTGCCCCTGAACCACTGTTTATGTGTATGAGAAGGTCTACTCTACAATAAAACAGTGCTAAATTTTCAAAATGTGATGCTGTGATGGAGTTTAATTGACCTGTTGGGGTTGCGACAGAGAGAAGGAATGCTGGACTTTATTCTAATACCTTATTCATTTTTTCTTGCTTTTCAACCTCTTTTGCATTTCTAGATTTTGAGGTTGATTTTGCATCGGTGATGGTATTAACAAAACAAAACAAAAAAGCTGCAATTATTTTAACTTCATTAACTTTTTTTTTTTCATCTAATCATCTGTGATGCTGTAAAGTCGATCCACCTCCTCATTTCAGGAGACACTAAGCAAAAGATGGATGGCGAGATTTATTGCACAAGTGACGTTTACTGAGAGATCACAATTTAGCGGTGATTAGGCCTCATCATAAGATCATCAATCCATCCCTTCCTTTCCCACAGTTTGTCAGATCTGCAGCTGAGATAACAATGTTTGAAACTGTGATTGCTTATAGTTACAGTGTGTCCTGGTTGGGAGAGCTTCAGTCTGACTTGAACTGATGAGAGTCAAAATCTCTAGGTAAAAACTGGATCAGTTGCAGTGAAGGATTTTAGGGTACGAACCTTGACTCTTATTTGGTTTCCAGAGGCAGCCAGGCTGATATGCAGGTTATCTGATATGTTGGTCTAGCTCAGGTTAATTAAAATAACATGTCTAATCCACAATATAGACCACTGGCAGTTGAATGTAAGTAAGTAGAAAATAGGCAGTAGGCATGTCCCATTATCATATCAGTATTGCTGAAGAGATATGCTTTCAGCTTTCACCTTGCTTTGGCCTTGAGCGTGTGCAGTATTTCAGAGCAGCTCTACCTTCAACTTCAATGTAAACCTTGGACATGACAATTAATCACACATTGGCAAAAAGTAAGAAAAGAAGTCCATGTCAAGTGTAAAATAAAAATAAAATAAAATAACTTTTCGATTTGTAGATTTTTTTTCTAAATACTAATTTGTTAGAGTAATTACATTAGGCTGAAATTATTTAATTTTATTCAAATTATTCAGCTTTAATGAACACAATTTAAAAGAAAACTTTTCCCATAACCTCTTTTGCAACTCTAGGAGCCATTCAGTGTTAAATTTATCTTGAAGGAGATATGCAGAATTCCTAAAATAGCATGTTAAAACATTGTTAGTGTCATCTCTTATGTTAAAAAAAACAATCTGTAATTATTTATTGATAGTTATTATTAAAAAGATTTTGCTTCTGGTCTATAATTGAATGCTGCAGGTATAGGCCACTGATGAAACTAGGATAGGAGTAGGAAAGGTAGTAAAAATGGAAAGGGGACAAAGATGGAGAATATGCACACATGCATGTGTGTGTGTGTTACAAGATGCTTGTCAGAGTAACAGAGCAGCTGCTGAACCACACACAATTATGTAGTAGATGAAGGTGACATTAGGCCTGCAGGGCAGCAGCAGGTGTCTATGCAAAAAAATATGAGACAATTTTGTAATCCTCTGGAGATATATAGGAGGTAAAATACAAGTGTTCAGTTTCTCTGTACAGTAATGTAAATTAGGGAAATGAAATACCAAAATCCATTAAGTCCCTCTGCTTTTAAAGACAAACTAATCTGAACTTAATATATTTTGCATACAGCAGTCCATCTCATTGTTCAAATGAATAGTGCGCACAATGTGTGTTCTTCTCCATTGATGATTACTGCACTGTTTTGTTTAGGTGTATGTTTTATTTTTATCAGTACAACTTATGGCATTCAGTTGTATTGCCACTCTGTCATCTTGATAGACAGCAGCAGCATGTGATGCGATTATGAACTCTTCCCTCTGGAGTCTGTTTGCTCCTCTCTGGAAACAGAGTGGCGCTTCACACTGAGCAAACAGTGACAGCAGCTTCTTTAAGAGCTTCAGTCTGCAGGTGAGACGAGCAAAGGTCAGCGGGCTTGGTGAAGCAGTTTGACAAAGGAAAAGGCCGCTCAAGTGATTTTCATATACAGCAATGTGCAATCTAAGGGAATGTCAGCCAGAGATTTTTGATCAATTCAATAGGATGATTATTTATGTATTTATTGGAATAAGATTACCTGACAGCAGTTTAGGGGGAATCACAGGCTTATACATGCAGTAAAGCTTCTGTGCTATAGGAGTTTTAAATTGATTTATTTAGAAAAATCCTTCCAACAGTCACATGCATCTGACATGAGTCACGTCTCTGAATCAAATAGCGACAAAAACATATTTGAAGTAAAGTGAAACAAATTGCATCACATTATACTGTTGTGTCTTGCATTGAGACAGGCCTGAATTGAATCATATCAAACTGCCTCAAAATATGTTGCAGGTGTTCTGAATTATACAGGCAGTACTGTGGTGCATATAGAATCTGTCACAGAAGGAGAGATACACAGGCCTAGAAGGGACTTTGTGTGTATTTTAGAATCTCATCCCAGCTGCTAGACTGAGCTGAGGAAAATGGAAATATTTTCAGCAGCACCTTTTATTAAAAAAAGGATCTGTCTGGTAAATCAGTTTCTTTAATGCACACCAGAAAAGAAACCATAACTGCTAATTATTTTGAAAATGGAAAAATATACAATAATTGTATGTTATTATGACTTATGGGCAGGGTATATTTTCAGGCATGTTTATAATCAGCTACAACATTCAAATATACATCTCCTTGTTTTAATAAATCCATGTTTGCAATCTAAATAAATACTACTTTGTAACACTGATTAGTATTCAGGGAAGTGATTCCTGCCAGATGCATGTGACTGCAAACTCTGCATTTGATTATTATAGAATCAATCACTTCCTGCTGAAAAGGGAGTTTCAGTTTACATTGCTGACTTTCATTTAAGCAATAATAAAAAAAATTTTAAAAAACGGGAGCGAGAGGAGTGTTCCACTGGCATTTACATTTAAAGCTTAACCATTTATAAAAACAATGTTATATAACATAATCTTACAAAAGATGTTCCAGACATGTACCATAGAAACTGACCTAAAATAATAGTGCCGTTTGAAAATACTGCGTAACATCTCTAGCAGCACAATACTGATTTGATTCACTGTTACTGTACATTCATGAGTTTTATTTACCAGACTAATGTGTGCACCATGTGCCTGGCTGTTCTTTGTGTTCTGTGTTTGCACTGCGAGTACACTAACGCTATGGCAACATACTGTACAGTGGAGGGTAAAATCGACCTTGTCATATTGTGCAGCAAAGAACACAACGCAGCAATGTTCTATTAGTTACAAGGACCACCACAGAGAAATAACTGCAGGACTCTAATTTCAGGTACTTTCTCTTACCTTTTACATTTTCCCACCTTTCATGCCTGCCTTCTCTTTTAACCTCCTCTTCAGGTGTCAGTTTTACCATGCAGGGAAGTTCTTTCTTTTGCCCACTGGCATAATGAATTGCATGGCATGGCCCTAGTTGGTGGGGCCTTGTCTCCTCTCGGCTGCCTGAGGAGCAATGTCAGATTGATGTACCAGTCACCTACAGACTCTTTCACTTTGTGATTAAAGCAGTCAACCATCCACCCTAGCTATGGAGAGTTTCACCACAGAACAGACACACATTTTCTCATCACTCACTCACACACACACACACACGCACAGACAGACACACGCACGCGTGAATAGACACGGACCTAAATAGCAAAGGTGATTCAGCAGTCACATGATCTTTGTTGCAGGGCTTCAGTATGTTTGTGCCCCCAGCTATGTTTCCTGATGTTAAGCCGCTCATTAAGCTCAAACCCATTCCCCTTGAACACAGCACGCTCCCAGCCATATTTTTTAATGAGTTTATTTAGCCTTGCTTGTGACTCAAGGATGAAACTGCCCTCCTCTAGCACTTGGCTATTTATTAGTACTTTACTTAACTCTGCAGGGGCTGTAACTGGCAGAATTTCAAATGACATGTTTAACTACAAAGGTGACTCAGAGATTCAGACATATAGTAGTGCTGATGGTGAAGTTGTGGTTGGACAGAGATCAAAATTAATTCCTGGAAAAGGTAACTTGGAGTAACTAGTGGTAAAATAATTAAACATTTGATAATTTAATCATATTTGGAGCAGACAAATGGGTTTTGGGATCACAGCCTCCTTGCTAGCCACAGTGTTTAAACCATGATATGACATCATCTCTGCCAGGCATGTCAGCTATTTGAATGGGGTAGAATGTTTTTACATTTGGTCATTTTTATGGTTGTGGCATTTTGTCTAACTACTTTAAGGTAAAGATCAAGCTTTTCCATGATAAATATTCTTGTGAAGAAAACACCTATACTTCTGCTGGTTTAAAGTAAAAGCAAAAGCTTGCCACCATGCCTCTGTCTTTGACTTTACTCTTGTACATAATGGGGTAAACAATAATAAACAGTACTAAACAATCCTGAGTTCTGAGAGTTGGTCAGCAAACCATAGAGAATCGATTTGGCCTCTAATGTGGTTGCATTCCTTTTTCCATAATCTTTATACGCAGGGTTTCTCACATCTAACTAATGTAGTTGAATGCATATTCTTCTATATGAAACATTTACCAAAACGGATCTTTTTCTCAAACCTGAATTATTTACATATACTGAGACAGACATAGTTCAACTAGTGGTCAAAAACTCCTGAGGGTACCTTAATCACAAACTGTCATAATAGAAATTATTAGCTAATTTGTAAGAGATGAAAGAGTTTGTTGTATTTTTTCATTTCCCTGAAAACACGGGCATTGTGCATCAGGGCTTCCATTACACATGACCAGCTGTAACCTTTTCAGAGTGAAATGTGCACTCTGTAAACAAAACACATACAATGGAAAAGCAAGCAGCTGAAAGAAAAAAAGGTCCAGTAACTGAAGAGTGGCGAACAATGACATCACACTGGTGTAAATTAAGACTTTAATTTCCAAATGGTAAATACTGTATGTTAAAAGTGCTAAATGTTTAGCGGTGTTGGATTTCTCTGCATGGTGCTTGTGACAGGCCAGTCAGGAGGGTGCTAAGGCTGAGTAGGCGTGTATACTCCCCCTCCTGCTTCCCCCTGCCAGCGGCACGCTGAGATGGCATTTTCCCCCACAGACTGAGGGATTGAAGGGATACAAAGTGCAAATCAGCTCCCTATCTCTGCTGGCAAGGGTTCATCTATCTGTCCATCACTCTAGTCTACAAGCGATCTGCCTCTATTTATTCATAAATCCCACTCACTCTTTATTCATTGCAGCCATTTTGTTTCACAAGGTCTTTGCTGAGGCGCAGATGTGCCGGCGCACACAAACACACACACACACACACACACACACAAAAACATGCACCTTCTGGTATGAAATTGCATTTCGGTCGTGGCATTTTCTGAAATTATTGAATGTGCTAAGGAAGTGATGCGATGCAGACTGATGATATGAGAGCAAATTGGGGAATAAATACCAAATAAGGAATCTCCCTGAGACTTACCAGTGTTAAAGTGCTCCCTATCATTATTCGGCAGAGAGGAAAACACCATGCCAATTTAAATGTCCTGTTTATGGACTTCCATCAAATTTATGGCTTCATTTACTATCTACAGTTGAGGTCTGTGACAAGCTATAAGGGAGCACGACCAGTTACTGGCCGTGGGGAAGCTATCGTCATTCTGAGTAGGGGCTGTAAAAAGGAACAGACTGTACACTGTGATACAAGGAAATAATTTAGATTATGTTGCAAATATAGATTTTAATCTTGTTTTTGACAGACCTGCCCCAGTAAACGCTCAGGATTTAACAGTTTTCTGGTGCATTTACTGTACAAACATAGTGGTTGTATTTCACTCTGATGAGGTGTCATCATATGTGATGTACTACTGCTAGACAGCCAAAGGTTGCAAGGCATGGCGCATTGTTTTACAGTTCAATTTCATCCCGTCAGCAGCCCCTTGATATCACAGCTGTTTGTTTTAGCCATGAGAAGGATCCTTGGCCTTGTATGGCATGGGGGCATATTTTCTCCGCCTATCAGAAATCCCTAGCCCTCCCTGATGATGTCAGCACACAGATTGGTATGGGATACACTCTGAATGGTGATACTCTCCAGTTGGGTGGCTGCATTTTCTTCCTTTCTTCCTTTTCTTCCACGCCTGTTTGTGCCTCTTCTCCATCCCTCTGTCTGCCTACATCCATCCTGTTTTTTTTTTGTTTTTTTTTTTTTAATAGCTGCTGGCCAGCCATCCTGTCTTTCAGACCTGCTTGCTGTCCTGACAGTGAGCTGTGGTCTGTGGGACTGCTGCGATTGTCTGCATGTTAAGCTGGAAGGGGATAGAGGGAGTTGAGGCCAAGGCTAACGCAGGTGACCTTGGGGCTGGAGGGACAGACAGTATTCACATGGATGGAAGGAGGCCAAAGGATAGAGATATCCATCACATTTTTATTAGCCCCTCAGAGTACTGCCATTTACATTACACTAGCCGATATGTCCAGACTTTTAGGTACTCTTGTCATGGGACAGAGCTGGGCCTCATTTTCAGTATTTTGCATTATTCTCTACTGCATTTTTTTCTTTCCTCTCTTGCATGGTTCTCTTTACCTTCACACTAGTGGCCAAGCCTCTGCTGTGAGTAATGAAGTTCCTCCCCCTGGCACAACATCACACAGTGCATCTCTTTTCCCAGGGCCTGGGGAAAAGCTTGGGCACCCACTACCTTGTATGAATAAATTCTCTGTCAACAACATTAATCTGCAGTGTAATTGGCCACCACTGCCGCAGCAGCCCATGTTTTATGTGCAGACGCACAATGAAAACATTCAGTTGTTAAAGCTGCACATTCAGTGGTGTAATCTAATGACATGGCTGTGTAAATAAGCAGTGGGGAAGACTCACAAATAACTACACACAGCAGAGACCGCATGACACCCAGCAGGACAAAATTCACAGTCTCTTGTTGAAATTATTATTCTGTAGTATTATTTCTATGTAATCATAGAGAGATACTTGCTTTAGAGTACATATTTTGAGCAGTCTAATCTCCCTAGAAAGTGTCTTTGCTTAGTGCCAGTTCAGGAAGCAGTTGTTCTAGTACAGGAAAATACACGTTGGTATCTGAATTTGTCTTGGTTTACAATCTGAGATCAATAATTGTTGGTTGTTGAAGATGCATGGCGATGTTGGTTGGTTCAGTAGATTTCCATTAACATTAAATAGTTTATGGTTTTCATAAGATCGATTCTAAAGACTTTGATGTACCATGACATTTACTGCATAGAGTATGGTCAAAGTTTTCAATTAACTTGTGAAATATCTCAATATTTTCCCAGACAGATTGCTGATAGGTTGCTAGATTGAAATGATTCTCTATATATATATATATACTCTTTTGTATACAGATCCATTGGGACTAGTATGTTAATGACTGATGATCATATGGCTTTTCCTTTTAAAATAACACCGTTGGTATCCTCATCTGTTGGACTGATTCATGTATGTTCCTCTCAGGAATAGTTTTAGTAGCTGATCTGTTGACTTTTCAATGTCATTATCAAATTTCAAAATTTCATTCTGTACAATAGGCTGCTTTCTTTATGCCCAAATGCCTGGAAACTGAATGACATTCCAATAAGCCTCAGCTTTACTTTAAAGAAGGTCTATAATGCTATAGGACAGGGGTATTCAACTAAAATTTAAAGAGGTCCAGTTAGAGAAAATTTCTTGAAGCAAAGGTCTGGAAGATCATAATGTCTAACTAGTTAGTGTGATATCTATTTAAGTAGCCTAGTAGTTTTATCAGCATCTGCATGTAATCAATACCTGACTGTCAAATCAAATGAATTCAGTGCAATTCAAAAACTTTCTGACAATATTTATTGTCATGTAACATACAACTGAACATATATATATGGCTGTAGATATATATAATGTTCTCTCATTAACTAAGTTCTCTCTCTTTCTCCGTCTGACTTTACAGTTTCTCTCCCTTTGTTTTCTACATGTATCGATCTCTTTCTTTTTCTTTGTACTGTCTTTTCATGCAGTGTTGCCAACTCGTCAGTAAGGAAAGTAGCTATTGGCTGTCCTAAAAGTCGCTAGAAGTCGCTGAATGGCGTCATCGCGTAATTTGCATAATGTCCATGGCACATGCTGTAATTGTGATGGACGCTTTTGCCAACTTCAAAAATGGAAAGTAAGAGACAATTGTGATTCTTTATAAGAAATAAGGGACAGAATAAGGGACACTCAAAATATTTGTACTGTGCCATATAATGTAGCATGACGGCCTGCAGTTAATAAGTTCTCTGAACTAAACACATTTGCCTTGCTGTAAATGACTGAGGCTGTTTGAGTTAAATGCAGTGATTTATTTTAGACAAAGAACATTTTACCTTTTATTTTATTTTATTTTTTTATTATGCCATGCATCAGTACAGACCACACACATACATGATCGCACGCGCGATTCATTTGCAGTCGGGACGCGGAGGCGTGAACACTTCCTGCTGTGACTGCAGCTGGGGGGGAGGGACTGCTGCGAGAGGACTGGGCCGCCTGTGAAGGCTTTGGGACGGGGGAGGGGCCCGCGGCTGCAGCTGATTAGCCGTCTTACTGCGGCAAATTGAGAAGTGTAAGAACGGTGCAGCACAGACACATCAGTCTCCAAAAGTCTCAAGTAACACCAGAAAAAGTCGCCAGATTTGTCGCTAGTCGCTTTTTTTAAAAAAAAAAGTTTCGCTAGAGGGGTCTGAATACTCGCTAAATATAGCGACAAAGTCGCTAAGTTGGCAACACTGTTTTCATGTGTAACTTGCCTCTAGCGCTGTTTACACTGTAGAGTCGTAATGTTTACCGCCTGGGATGCACAGACTTGATTGGCTGAGTGGTATCACGTGGGATGGCTCAACTCGCATGTAATTGGTCTGTGCGTTTCCACTACTGTAAAGTCTAAAAAAGCTGCTCCGGTGGAAATAGAAGCGCCCCGTTAGGTTTTAAATCACAATCTTCTGTTTTGGCTGTACGTCCGGGTCCGTATGGGGCGGCTTCTGGGTCCGCACCCGGACCGCGGTCCGCCTGTTAGTGACCTCTGCTATAGGATATGAAATGGACAGGCATAACTGCTCACATTAAAGATGATGATATTCCCTTTAGTTCAGTGAATTTGTTTGTCTGCTACTGAGACACATGATGGAAAAGGGCCGTCGTTTAAAAACTTAGTTTCCTTTGCTTTTCCGACTTTGACAATTCCTAATTCCTCTGTCAGTCAAAAACTACAAAGGGAAACTAGTCTGATTCCCTGTTTATAATTTCAAATTTAACAATACACAGAAAATGTTTAAAAAGTAAAAAATCTTAATTTTAAATTGCCGTGAATGAAAAATAGAATTTAAAATCCTGTTTTGTATTAGCATACTATCCCTTGAGTAACTGAACAATTCCCACTCTCCTGCTGTACTCTTTATATGTATCTACAGCTATTACAAATCATACTACTACTGTTTTTCTTAATTCAATTATTCATTTTAAGAATCTGTGGGACCAGATTCAATGTTTCTTGACTTCGTCATCAGTGGGAAATGCACCTGATCTCCGCAGCTGTAGGCTGAAATGTGGCAAGATGTGTTAGAAATGCACCTGAGGGATAAACAGTAAAATATTTATCAACCTAGTCTCTCACTTTGCATGTTTGATGTTGCTGGAAGGCATTAGCCTCCATCCTGTAGGGCAGCATCTAAACTGGCTGACTCCTGCCCCATATTTCAATTAATGTCCTCCAGAAATATGTGTCCACAAAGCCAGCTTAATGAAATCAAGATAATTAGATTTTCAGTAAGGAATGCACTATGAATCTTTCATAAGTGCTGAAATGCACTTTAAATTATCTGTCTCTTATAACAACCTTTTTTACTTCAATATCCATCTAAGTGCCTCTCCGGGTGCTCTATCACAGCAGATTGTTTGAGCAGACCTGTAAATGGTAATTAGATAGGAGTGAGCTCCAGCTATTTGCTGAGGCATGCCAGTGGATCCCTCCAAAATCTCCTCTAAGACTGGTCACAATACATTGCAGAGTCACTCGTTTTGTGGTGGAATGAATCAAGCTAATGGGGATCTGTAGATCCAAGTTGTCAACTCTGGGGCCATATTTATGGCTTAAGAGCCATTAGACATTGGTTTGGTGTCAGTCCTGTCTGACAGACTGCCACCCTGGGGTCACAGGAGAAGGATGGTGTTAGCTACCAACAAAAGACCTGCAAAAAGAGACAACAAAGAGAGTAAGAGTTTGCACAAATTACTAGCTTTGTATCCCTTGGCTCTCTAAATATGTTGAAGCTGCTTGGTTATTTTAATCTCTGTAAGCGTTGTACTAAATGAGAGCAGACGTCAGTGTGGATTGCCTCTGTAACAGCGCAGAGCTGATAGCTGCTGGTGTGGGTCATTTGGATGTGAAGTCATGCCCTTCATCATGCCTGAGTGCCAACCCATCATGCCCCTCTGTGATTACTGCTACTGCTGTTTGCCTGAGGTTTCTGGAGGGAGACAGTCAACACTTTCACTGTTTGTCATTGTCTGAAAAAGGACCTCAGTTTTGATTGTGGAGTCATCCACATTTTTGGACTGGCACAGGTTCAATTCCAGTGCAGAAAGTTTTGCTTTTGCTTTTATAAGGTCTGAGCAGTCACAGTAAATTGAGGGGGCAGAAAGTTTAATTTTGTGTTAACTACAGTCTTCCTCAGAGTAGAACACTTTGCAAGCAAAAGGTAAAGTCTTGTTGGTTTGAAGCAGAAATAATAAAAATTCCTATACTAACAATTACTATTTGTACTGTGAAAGGGCTAATAATGACACACCCACACTGATTTATCACCCGACTCGCTTCTTGTCATCTCCATGGAGCTTCTTTTAGCTCATCTCATTGTTTTGCTTTCCTGGCCCACAGCTTTACTGTGTTGGTTAATTCTCACATTCTTATAGTGTTGATTTTGACTGAAGCAGGCTAGTGTTTCTACCAGAAGAAATCGTTAAACACACAGTGCACCACCTGCCCACCATTTACCAACCTATAGTGAGTAATGCAAGAACAAACATTTTCCTCAACAGTTAGTGAAGACCAAAAACAGAGCTTGACGGGGGAGTGAATATTCAACTTATATTCACCAGATGGACACCATTCCAAATAAACACTAATATTATTTTGTAACTTCAAATATATAAAGATATAACTGATTGCTTAGAAGTTCATACATCAAAGCTGAACAAAACATAACTGTCTTGTGTCCACTGTCCCAAAAAATCATATATTGCAGGTTTAACAAAGTAAAAATATGATTTTTCTTTGACAAGGCTATGGCAAATAACAATTTTGTTTTTTTACATTTTATATGTTTACCTTTGCTTATTTTTTAATAGAAAACACCAGGCAACATATTAGTAATGTTAGAGTGGATTACTGTTAATGATCAGAGGCCATGTCACATTCAAGCACCTTCTAATCCATCAGTGGCCTCATTCCTGCACAGGCCCTGAAACTGCCAAACTTTGCTCTGTTGATTGAGATAAGGAGCTGAGGAGAGATATTTGATTTCTCCTTAAATTGTGTGTATTCTGATCAACTTTCTGTAGTGAGAATTCACCATACCTAATGTGCCTTAGATACACGGGCTTACTGACAGTTAAAGCCAGTAAATAACTAGCAGCATTGATTGGTTACCATTGTATCTCATCCATCTCTGACAGCAATCTATTATGAAGAGATCAATGCACTTATTCAACATGCATCACTCACATACTTTAACTATTAATCCATTCAGTCATAGGGACAAAACAACAGATTAATCTCCATGCCAAGAAATTCTTGTTTTTTCTTGTCCCTCCTGTTTTCTAAAATCTCTTAGCATTATTTGACCCTGGCTTCTTCTCTCAGTCAGCTTGAAGTCCACAGACTCTCAGGACTACAGGCAGTCTGGAATTGCAGTCCAGTGAGACAGTGCCAGGCAGTACCCAGGGGTTAATGCACTGTGATGGCTCTGGGTGCATAGCATCGGTATGGCTGAGTGAACATCATGTTAAAGCACAGCAAGGCTAAACTCTGCCTCTCCAATGCACAGGCCACAGATTGGCCTTCTCGCATGAGAAGACAAAAGAGGATACAATTGTGAGTAAACAATGCAAAAGACAGGCAGGGAGATAAGCTATTATTGTTTCGGTCCTCGGAATCACATCCAAGCCCTGTGACTGTAATACCTGAGCAAAGTGAACTCATTTCTTCTGCAAGGGTAGAACAGAGAGTGACGCGACAGCGAAATGAAAGAAGGTGGTGGGTGTTAGCTGGCAGGAAACCTCCAGCAGCAGAACTCTCCGTTTGATCCCTGTGGCTCAGCTCCATCTGGCTATACGCTGACCATGTTAGTGGACAACTGCCACTGCCTCGTGGCAACAAAACAGTGGCTTATGTATGATAGTGGAGGGTGTCTTATGTTTTAGTAAACCACCTCTGTCTTATTAAACACATTGTGTGCCAGCATAGCCACAGTAGTGTGCCAGGAGCTTAGCTCCACACAGCACAACAAGTTTAGCAGGACTGTTGTCTGAAAGCCAGCAGCATGTGTAGCCGAGTCACTGTGTTTTATACATATTATTAATGTAGAATCAGGGTGGTAACTTCATTTGTTCATCTCACTGTCAGGGAGAGTTATTATCTTGCACCATATCATGTAGCAGTGTGGCTGTTGTGCCTGCAGTTAAAGCAGTTAGGACTATAACTTAAGTAATGCTATAACAATAGTTGCACAAGTAAAGAAAATAAACATTAAAGGGTTACGAACTAACTTAATAATGTCAGTAACAAAATATCTAAGCTCACTAAAGTTTGTTCAAATGTTCTGCCATATCATTGGTCATATCAGTTTTTATTTAGACTGTGGCAGCAAAACCCCTACTGTACTGAATTATGCACATATATATACGTGTGTATAGGGATGACATTTTCAAGATGCTGAATGCATTAAATATTTTTTTTCAAATCATAGTCTTACTTTAAAATGCTTTGCGCACAGATTTTAGACAAGTGGTTAAACTTTTAATTGGTTTAGGAAACCCTGTGATACAACTTTTTAATGGTCACTTTACAGCTATTTTCTTTGCCCATTGCAATGAAACACTTTCTGCAATCACATGTTTTTCTACTTTGTTTTATACTGATGAATTTTCAGCTTCAGCTTTGTGTGTATTTGAGAAGAGACCATATAATTTCTCAACAAATGTTGAATTGTGTGAAGTGAGTGATTTATGCTGGGGGTATGCAACCTCCTGCAGCCCTCGTGTTACAAACGGTGACGTGCCACGCTGATAGCCTTAATGAGCACCGGCGAGTGCTCCGAGCCATCCCATATTGAAATTTGCTCAAGGCGGAACAGACTGGAGAGGTTTGGCAGAACACTGAGGCATATGGCGGAAACAGCCGTGATTTCCATGGCAGGTGGCTGGATGCTGCAGATAGGTAAAAGGCTCAGTCACCCAGGGCTATGGCCCTGATGCAGAGTGCTAAAGAAGGACTCTCCAGAAAATAGCACACGCAGCACGGCTCTTTCATTTCACTGCTGTTTCTGCCAGAAAGCTGACTTACTCCATACATTTGTCAGTGTCACCAAGCAACATTATGAAACAACAGAGCAGGTTGATTTTTTTTTTTTTTCGAAGTTTCTATGTAATGAAAGCAGAATCAAAATACCAAGCTACATGCTTGCTGACTGCAGTGACTGTGTTACTCGAGTGAGAGAGAAGAAGTACTATCCATTGTCCCTCTTTGTCTCATATGGGAGACGGGCCCCAACTCCAGGAGGGGGGTTGGCAGGCGCCTGGTGGCTGGGTCTCCCCCCATGGGGCCCAGCCGGGCAAAGCCCGAAAGAGTGGCGTAGGGCCACCCTTCTGTAGGTCCACCACCTGCAGGAGGATTCATAAGGGGCTGGTGCTCTGTGGATCGGGCAGTGGTCGAGGGCAGGGACCTCGACGACCCGATCCCTGGACGCTGAAACTGGCTCTAGGGACATGGCATGTCACCTCACTGGGGGGGAAGGAGCGGTATTGACTAGAAATAGTCGGGCTCGCCTCCACGCACAGCCTGGGCTCTGGAACCCAACTCCTTGAGAGGGGCTGGATTCTCTTCTACTCTGGAGTAGAAGGCCTATGGGCCGAAAAACAGTGCAGAGTACCTGGCCTTTTTGGAGTCTCTTGGGGGGGTGCTGAAAGGTGCTCCTACTGGGGACTCCATCATTCTGTTGGGGGACTTCAGTGCTCACGTGGGCAGTGAAACCATGGAGGGACGTGACTGGGAGGAACGGCCTCGCCAATCTGAATCCAAGTGGCGTTCTGTTGTTTGACTTCTTTGCTAGTCACAGTTTGTCCATAAAGAAAACCAGTTCAAGCATAAGGATGTCCATCAGTGCACATGGCACCAGGACACCCTAGGCCGGAGGTTGATGATCGACTTTGTAGTCATATCATCTGACCTTCAGCGCTATGTCTTGGACACTCGGGTGAAGAGAGGGGCAGAGCTGTCAACTACCTCAGGAGGGGTAAGCAGTGCGCTGCCAACACTGTTTGGAGTGGAAGTGGGGAGCTGCTGACCTTGACTGGGGATATTGTCAGATGGTGGAAAGAATACTTCGAGGATCTCATTAACCCCGCCGACACGTCTTCCATAAAGGAAGCAGGGGCTGGGGATTTGGAGGCTGATCCATCCATCACCCAAGTCGAGGTCACTGAGGTAGTTCAGCAGCTCCTCAGTGGCAGGGCACCGGGGGTGGCGTGGCGATCGGGGACAGTACCCCTGGATTGGCAGACCGGGGTAGTGGTCCCTCTTTTTAAGAAGGGGGACTGGAGGGTGTGTTCCAACTACAGAGGGATCACACTCTTCAGCCTCCCTGGGAAGGTCTATGCCAGGATGCTGGAGAGGAGGATCAAATCGGTGGTCAAATCTCGGATCCAGGAGGAACAATGCAGTTTTCGTCCCGGTCGTGGAACGCTGGACCAGCTCTATACCCTCTCGAGGGTGCTCAAGGGTTCATGGGAGTTTGCCCAACCAGTTCACATGTGCTTTGTGGACTTGGAGAAGGTATTTGACCGGGGTCCCTCGCAACATCCTGTGGGAGGTGCTCCAGGAGTATGGGATTCGGGGCCCTTTGCTAAGGGCTATCCAGTCTCTGTACAAACAGAGCAGAACCTTGGTTCGCATTGCCGGCAGTAAGTCAGAACTGTTCCTGGTGCACGTTGGATTCCGGTAGGGCTGCCCTTTGTCACCGGTTCTGTTCATTATTTTTATGGACAGAATTTCTAGGCACAGCCGGGGGCTGGAGGGAGTCCAGTTTGGCATCCACAGAATTTCATCTCTGCTTTTTGCAGATGATGTTGTCCTGTTGGCTCCATCAAGCCAGGATCTCCAGCATGCGTTGGGGCGGTTTGCAACTGAGTGTGAAGCGGCTGGGATGAGAGTCAGCACCTCCAAGTCCGAGGCCATGGTTCTCAACCGGAAAAAGGTGGCTTTCCATCTCCCTGCCACGGGAGAGATCCTTCCTCAGGTGAAGGACATTACATATCTTGGGATTTTGTTCACGAGTGAGGGAAGGACGGAACAAGAGATCGACAGATGGATCGGGCCAGCGGCAGCAGTAATGCGGTCAGTGTACCAGTCTGTCGTGGTGAAGAAGGAGCTGAGCCGAAAGGCGAAGCTCTCGATTTACCAGTCAATCTACGTTCCTACTCTCACCTATGGTCACGAGCTTTGGGTCATGACTGAAAGGACAAGGTCTCAGATACAAGCGACTGAAATGAGCTTCATTTTGCAGGGTGGCCGGGCACTCCCTTATAGATAGGGTGAGGACCTAGATCACCCAGGGGGAGCTCAGAGTAGAGCCGCTGCTCTTCCACATCGAGAGGAGCCAGCTGAGGTGGCTCGGGCATCTGTTCCGGATGCCTCCTGGGCGCCTACCTGGGGAGGTGTTCCAGGCATGTCCCACCGGGAGGAGGCCTCGGGGAAGAACCAGGACTCGCTGGAGGGACTATGTCTCTTGGCTGGCCTGAGAACACCTTGGTGTCCCCCCAGAAGAGCTGAAGGAAGTGTACGGGGAAAAGGAAGTCTGGGTATCCCTGCTTAGGCTACTGCCCCTGTGACCCAGCCCTGGAAGAAGATGGATGGATGGATGGATGGATGGATGGATATCTCATGTATTTCTTGAAGAAGCATAAAGAAGCACATGCTGGGACCCTTGTTAGGGCCCAGCATGTCTCTGGAGTACACTTCAGAGGAACAGAAAAAGCAATCCTGCTCCTTTAATTAATTCGTAAATTTCCAGGCTTTTATTGTACCATGCTGTAGAAATGGAGCTCCTTACCTCCTGAGAGGTACCAGTTAGTAGTGGCATGGGATAACACACGACAGTGTGCACATTTCTTGTGCATTTCATAAGATTTGTATTTGTACACTGTATGCATGTCAGCTTTTGTATATTTATTTGTTACAGCAGAAGGAATCAAATGGAATTAGTCTATATATGTACTGAATCATTGCTTCGTCTTTAAACTGCTGAAACAAGGAAATCCCATTAAGTCCTGAGTGTTTTCCAGGATAACACTGTAAGAGTATAAAGCAGGCAAGCAAACAGAAAATACACATGCACAGACTGGAAACTGGAGTATTCCTGACACTTAGAGTGAACAGATTTTTGAACAATCACTGTAGATGTACAAATTGTGAGTAATAATAACAATAAGAATACATTATACTAAATACAAGGCAAGGTGGTAACTGCAGTCCTTAAATACCTTTTCCTCATTATCTTGCTGTACTACAATCTCATGACATTTCATTTATTTATTTAATAGAATAGATGAAATCATTTAAAAACTTTTTAAACCTGTATCTGCTGTGGACATACAAAGAGGACCTTCCTAAAATAAAGGAAACAACACAATAAAACTACAAACTTCCATTTACTTCAGCCCAGGGGATAGAACAAATTGGACTCTGAAACATATCTGTGTTGGATGAGTCACTCTGATGGATGTGAACCCCCACTGATCAATTCATGGAAACTGACAGGATTGACAGCGACCAGAGAAAAGAGCTGTAACAGTCAATACTTCTTAGGGTATTGCTGCAATGTGATGAGTGCTCTAGCCAATCACATGCATTTATTCCTGTGGCATGGCTGTTGCATCTCCCAGCAGAATGCAAAACAGAGTGGCTATGCAGACATGAGCTACTAAGCAGATCTATTTGTCACCACTTTGAAGGCTTAGGGGGCAAAATGCAGGATCATCTTTTTTCTATCCCTCTTTCTTTGCTGTTTTCACTCCTGATAGAGGCTGATCTTTATCAAGCTCCTGTAGCCTTGACTCCTGTCACCGTAACTGGCTACACTCTCCTTCATCACTCAAGCGTGTTGACAGCAGAGTGGCAGCTGGACAACCCATTATGAAATGACCTTGATCTCGTGTCAGTTGGGCCATAGTGCTGCTGAAATACTGACAACACAAAATGAGTAATTTTCCCTCCACAGGTCAGCATTTTTACCCATGGACATTCTCTCCCTGTTGATAATGCAGGGAGGGGGTACTGCTGAGAGCAATTGCTAAGGTGATGGAGGAGGAAAGCAGGGGAGACAACCCCCAGCAAACAAACCCTAGTGAGGGCAGCAGCATCAATGTAATTAAAGCGATGTACTGATGGACTTATGTAATTAAGGGGACTGCAAAAACTGAGGAATAGATTAGCAATAGCACAATTGCATCTTGCTTTGCATTCCCTTGCAGGGGTTGTTTAATTAGTCTATATATTTATTTATCCTCTTACCAGACTGGATTTCATTAAAGCCTCAAGAGTGCTATTTGTTTTGAAGCTGAGCTGTAAAGTGGCGCCATGATTCCCTATCACCTGTTAAGTGAAAACACTGCACTGTAGCCTTTATTTTTAGCACAGCTTTTACTGAGGTGTTTTAGTCTTTGAAGTGGTGTGGTGACAGTATGAATGCTCCTCTTCTGGTATCAGGTATTCTCCTTTTACCAGTGTTTCATCTCCACTGTCATGGAGTGTTTGGCTCAGCACAAACACTTGTGCCTGTGGTCCTCCACTGCTAAGGATACCTCTGCGTGATCTTACTCATAGCTGGGAGGCTCTCCGTGAGACACGAAGAGGGATGTATTGTCTTTCCTTGCTCAAATACCCCTCAGTACTGTGCTGGCTTTGCAACAAGCAACTTGGGAGAGAAAAACGCTGGATGTGTTGATGTTAAATGCATAAAGTTGGTCCTGGGGACATTCCTTGATGCAATGCCACTGACATACAGTATCTGTGGGCTATGTCTGGGATATGTTATCCAGTCCAACAAGAAAGTAAATAATCAGACAGCTGATGTTTTACCAGCCAATCTGTGAATGCATTAAAACCAAAGCAAACTGAGAATATAAGAAATATAACAATGGAAGTAAAACACCGCCATCCTTTAGCCGATGAGAACAAAGACCCACTGTGGTGTTGGTGACCTTGCCCATCAGCTCAGCGAGGTGATGCTAGGATACTGTTAAGCCGTAGTGTCCTGCAGGGATTTTCATTCCAGCACATTTTACGTCATTTTTATGATGCTGCTCAGCATGCTATGCTGCGTTCTTTCACCACAGGGGAGTTAACACACATCAGCTATTGGCAACCCTTTTGTGTGACCACCAAAAAATCTCATAACAAAGCACAATTCAAGAAACAAACAAAAGAAAGGTGCACACCACGCCTAACTGCAAGGCGGTTTGTTCTCTTTTCTTGTCTGTGTAAGAAAGCGTGGAGGTGATGTGCTGGGATGATTTGGTTTAGATTCAGGATACATTTATCTCAAGTTCACCTCACTGCACCTGAAAGAACTGGTTCTAGCAGGCAGGCCACTTCACCAGTGTCAGAGTATGAAAGGCATGAATGAACAATCTGATCTTATTGTGTTGACTCTGGAACTGAAAGAGCAAAAGTATATATGAGAGCCACTAGAAGACATGATGCTGGGAAGTTCCTGTCATAGAGACGTGAAAGAAAATACTGCTTCTTTACATACAGGGTTTTAGTTTTTCTTGTTTTTAGTTTGTCAGTAAATTTCATTATGTAGAACAAAATAGTGATTTATATAATTTAGTTTAAAAAAATCATTTGTTCCTACAAAATCTCATTGGCCCAGGAATATGAGTTTGCTTACTTTCTAATTTCTACAGACATTTGGGCTAACCTGTATTGTATTTGGACCTTGATAGTCATGCTCTCATTTTGTGGGGAGACATAAGGTTATGGCAGAGACACAGATGATAATTACTTTCGAGATTATATGGTTTAATTACTTTTGGCAGCTCATAAAATACACCAGTAAGTGTCTCCGCCACAGCTGATTAAGTAGTTTATATTTTTATTGAAGTGAGTCCAAATGAGATAATGGAGCAGTAAAGTTCTCTTATTTTCTCCCTTTTCTTGTTGATTGTTGTGTACATTTACTGAAGAAATATATTTGAATCGTCCTGTTTGATTCTCTGTTTCTAAAAATTAAGTCACATAGGTTTTGTTTTTTATTTCATATTATGAAAAGTAATAAAAGCACGCTCTGCTAGAGGTTTAACCTTAATGAAAAATATTCCTTGACAGAACACACTTTTTTTTGTTTTGTTGTATCAGCATTAAGAACCACTAAGTAAATATTAAAATTAAACTGGGCAAAAAAAAAAAAAAAATAATAATAATAATAATAATAAGTGAAAATACTCAAATGGAAGATATGGCAGTGCAATGCCTTGCTTATGCAAACAGTACACCCAAGGACATACTGAAGCCGTGTAGCTTAATAAGTAAGTTGATGTATGCATTGTGTGGGCAATGAGGGATGAGCACTGAGGATAGAAAGAAAGAGTCTTTTCTGGTGTGTCTGGGTGTCTGCTCACCATCAAGAATTCATGCTGTGTCAGGCAGCGAGTGGATCTCTGTGCCGAGAGCTGGGAAGACAAGAGTAGCTCTGCACAGAAACCGTCCTGAGATACACTTGCGATGTAATTAGCACATGAATTATTTCTGTGCAATGACATGCCTCAGCGCCTCCTGACTTTGCTGTTGTGTAAGAAATGTCTTCTTGTATATGGCTTAAATTAGACATGTGGAAGATGCCAGTCCTTAACAGTCAGGCACTGCTTCTCCTGCTGCAGTAATCAAAAGTGGACAGTAACCTGTGCTGCTCTCTTGCCACGTGCACTTCAGCTCTGGGATTGCACCCTTGACAAGGTTACATCCAAATTGAGCAGCTTGTTAAGGTGCGTATGAAAAAGGCCGCTAGCATATTTCCAGTATGGCTCATTCCAACAGAAAGTTGAAATGTTCCTACACACCTGTTCAAGCAGTTCATTGCTGTTGATTGTAAATAATCAGTCATATATTATTATCTGGTATGATACATTAACACAGACGGAGTCATTACATTTCCAGCAAGATGAAAACACGTTTCAAATCTTTTGCTCTTTAAATATATGTATAGTTAAGTGTAGTGGTAACTATATATTAATACCACAATGCTCATGCTCGTTTGATGAGGATATTGATTCCCTCATCTCTCCAAGGCTTACATTATTATCCTCTGAATTTACTCTGTAGAAATGGATTGGGCTTTGCAGATTAGTATTCAGCACATTACACTCCCTCTTCACTGTAATGCTGTTGTGACTCTGTAATGGGCTGAGAGCAAATGAGAGCCTTGCAGCTGGAAGTGTGCTATTTAGTATGTGTATTCATTCAGTGTTTGTTTGCCTGAGTGCATGGGTATTAATATGCATATTTGTCTGTTTGTGTGTGTTTGTCTTTCTAGTTTTTCTCTTATTTTGATTTCCTATTAGATTGAGTTGCCTGTTGTTTGGTCGTGCTATTTATAAACTTAAAAAATTGGAGAGGCTTGGATATTTTTACCCTTTTCCCCACTCTGTGTATTAGAGTGGATCAAGAGAGGCTCCTGTATATCATATCAAAAAATTGACTACCTTGTCCGTTGCCACTGCCATTAAGTCCTCGAGCTACTCCTTTTGGTGGAGGTGTTTGTTAAACCCACTCCACTGAAATGCTCATGTTGGTGAGGGAGTGCACCAAAGATCTGGTTTAATGGCCCAGCTGCCAACTATAAATGTCTACCCATTTTTATCTCAGGCATATATTTGATCTTGAGTATCTCTTGTAGTTTTAGACTGGAGACCTTCTCCACTCACGCTTGCAAACTCTCTGCTGAAGCACTTTGAGCCTTTATGGCAGAGTATCTGAAGTGTAGACACTAACATATATCACCATTCATCTTATTTTGTTGCACAAATCTGTCACTGCGACACTGTGATTCATGTGGACAGAGCATGTTCTGCATAACTGTGTTTTCAGTGCCATGGAAAACCTAAAAAAAAAACATCACGGGACGGAATATGAGACATTACTGTGGTCAGCTTGAATAAGATTAAATATTTTCTCTGCCATGCAGATTAATGTGCCTAATGAGTCTGCACATAATGCCTTGTTTTGTAAGCTGTCTGATTTTCTGCTATGAGGAAATTGCAGTTTGTGATGTGGCAGGAATCTGTACTGTTATTAGAATTTTATTCAGTTTATGTGTCAAAAGTATTCATGAAAACAAACTCTTTGGTGTGTGTTTTACTCTGGAGTTTGTTTTGTGTGTGTGTGTGTGCTTGCATCACTTTATATTTATTTGTTTTCTTGCATGCATGAATGTGTGCACAGGTGTATTTCCAGTTGTGAATGAGGTAGTTTTGAGTCCTCTTGAGAGCTGATCCCAGAGGGAGGTTGCCTACACAGCTGACTACGACACTGCCAGTTAGAGGGAATTATTTTGTTTGTGCTAGATTTTATTAGATTTTATTACACGACTCCTAAAAACTATCAACTCCCAAATTCATCCATCCGCCAGTCCGTCACAGGGCTGACACACAGACAGGCAAACACTCACACTCACATTCACACCTATGGGCATTTTGAGTCACCATATACCCTACCCCAATCTGCAGTTTCCTGGACTGTGAGAGGAAACTGGATCACCTGCAAAGAATGACCCCGGAATTATCTTTTATTTTATAAAATTATATCCATCAGTTTGAAGTCCCTAATATGCCCTTATAATTGTTGTATGCATCGTATTAGGATACTTTACTTTCATAGAGTAGGATGTTGATAAATATCGATAACCTATAAGTAACAGGATGTACCTCTGACCTTCATTCTAGCATCACTGCCAATAGTTGCTGTAAACACAGCTCTGTTTTCTGTCAGCAACAACAATCTAGCACAATATTTAGCTTTGACTTTGTGCAGCTCCCCTCTGACAAAATCGCACCAGCCATGTATTAATCTATATATACTATGTCAGTCTTTCTTCTAAGTTATAAATATATTATGCTGTGTATTATTGTGACAAAAGCATGTCACCCAATATGCATATCACAATAATAAAAATGAATGTCATAGTAATAAAATAATCATGATCATAATCTTTGTAATATCCATTACTGATATCCTTGTTGTCAGTAGACAGTATATTTTCATGTTGCCCAAACCTAATATCCATCATATTGATAGTAAGCACAGAATATAGGCCACTGAGCAATGAGGTAGCCATCTAGTGAGGGATGTTTCATCCTAGTAACTGCGTCTGGGTGGGCTTACAGAGAAAGTAAAAGAATACCTTCCACCTGCAACGCCCCTCACCAGCTGTTAAACGATGTGACGCTCTTGGCAGCAGTCATTCAATGTAGTGAATGCTCAGCATGAGATGTACACACAAATGTATCTGCACAACTCAATAGATGTACACACCTTGAGTGACTTCAGTGCTTCCAACGTTAATGACATGATAAATGGCAAAGCCAATTATGAGTAAATCTATTATGGACAAAGTGTTTCTGCTGACTGACATCAGGGGAGGGGGGTCTCTCTCTAAGCACAGCAAACCATCCTTCATACTGTGGATCTAAATGGCACTGTACATTAAGCTAGCACAGCATGGGGTCTGACTGAACTTCGTATGTGTAAGTGCACACACATCCACACATTTAAGTCAGCTGATTGGAACTTTCCCTCCCAGTGCTGCTGCAATGTCAATAGGATCGGCAACAAAAACTGTCAGCTTCACGGAGATTTAATTTTTATTGCAGACATAAAAAAAAATGCAAGAATTGAGATGACGGAATAATCAATGAGCGGGGAATGCCTATATTACGAGCAGAGAGCAGTTTGAGACATTTTATTTTCTTTTGAATGGTGTGATAATCATGTAATAAAATGTGTTCTCAAAGAATGCTGCACTTCAGAAACTCTTCCCTCTGTCATAGTGTAAGAGGCTTAGGCTGGCTTCATGATGCCAACTCCCTCATGCCTCAGTTTAATTGGTTGGCAGACACTAACTTCTGTATCATTTTAATAGGCTGCCAATCAAAGAAGGAAACAGAGAGTGAATGGGAACAGAGTGAAATCCAGTGTCAGTCACCGATTCTTCCCCCAGACGACTTAACAGCTTCGGTCTGTACGTCACATGCCTTTACTGTCCAATTTTATTTATGAACCAGCTAGACGTGCAGGTGCTGCTTTAGAAGTGCATCTGTAAACTTCATCTGAACCAAAAAATGATGGTGGCATGACAAGATCTTTTTGCTTCAGCTTGTTACTGAGAAGGGTATTTCTAATGGTGCAAGGAAGGTGGGTGTTAAGTGAGCGCTCTGACAGGGAAACAGTGACGTAGAGTAGTCACAGTTAATGTCGGGATCTGTCATGAATAAGATGACAGCATTGGAGATGGGCAAACATAATTACGGTATCTGTTTTAGTGATGCTTATAATACTCCCTACCACAGCCCCTTAAAATAGCCATGGGTCTGTCTTGTTATGTGTCATCCTTGTCCTGTCTCTGCTGGGACTGTAGCACTATCATGTCTTTGGTATTAATACTGATATTAAAATATATATGCATCAACAGTATGTTTGTATTTAATGCATTTCTATCATTTTCGGTAATTTCATGTTGAGTTTGTGCTGGCCTTTTTGACAAATATGGCACATAAAACTTAAGCTTCCACTGATGTTCATTTTTAATAGGTAATTTTTCTAATTTCCTGTCAAGTCTGTTTCAAAATGTTGTGTCATGTTTTGATGTTGACAGGCAGTATGCTCTCCTGGGTGCAAGCTAATTTAAAGAGAATCCATGGAGTAGCAGATGCCAGATTAGTGTCAGAACAAAATGACTGATGAGGAGCCTCCTGGTCGCTTGGTCACATGCTGGCACTGTTGTACATATGCTCCTGCTTTGGCCTCTCGGTGCTTTATGATGAATACGTGATTCATTTCTACATACTCAGCTTCTATTAACTGAGGGTTAAATGACACTTAGAAGACATTTCTGCTGCTCTTTTATATTTTTGCAGTGAGGTATATCTAGCTGTTTGCACAATCCACATATAGCACCATACCTCTTTGACTCTTTGTGACACTGATTTCATTTGTGTGGTGAATAATTGTATTACTTCCATATATATAGATAGTTTGTTCTGCACCACAACCACAGATGCATTTACTAAATGGCACAAACAATTACATGCTATTGACTAATACTTATTTATAACGCAGTTGTAAACTCCAGAGGATAATATTGGAAAGTCATTGTCATCATTATATTTACTTCATCTCTTATGAATTTAACATACTGTTTAAAATATTTTCTGCTAATTGTAGATTTTACAACTTGTGAACATTTTGGTGCAAATTGGATGCTGGTGAAGACACGTTCTGTTTTTGTTAGGAAAAGGTTTAAATGAATCAAAACAACAGATTGTGACAAGTTTTTACCGCCATGTCTATTTATGGCCTTCCCCCAGGAGCTACATCTTCACACTGTTCATGTCTTTTTATGTCCTCCGAAAAAAGACCAAAGGATCTGGCTCTTATCCACACTCTTCTTCAGTGTCATGGCTCAAGGGCATTAAGGTCTCTGCACCTTGCTGTGGTTTGATTGACTGTAGAACGTAGGACAGCCCAGAGACACGCCCAAATACTCAGAACACAATAACAAAACAGTTGTGTTCTTTGAGCTCCAGTAGCTTTTTTGTTTTGTTTTGTTTGCTTTTTTTTTTGCAGGAAAATAACACCTTTAAATGACACATCAGCTGCTAAATATTACCTCTACAGGTTGCTAAGTCTGCTGTGATCCTTTGTCTGAAAGAGATAAACACACAGGCATACAAACTGTTCACGAGCTGTGTTGCTGTGGCCTCTTTTCTTTTCAACTCTCAGAAATTATGCAGTCAACGCACAAAATATTCAGGACTATCTTTGCATATAGTAGTCTAATGAGGTGAATTCAGGTGGAAGTTATTATCCTATCCCTTTTAAGCATATGTAATGGGGATAATTGTCAAAAATGTCAAATTTTACTTCCAGAATGTATTTACTCCTCAAGAGGGTGGGGGATGTTTAATTTAGTAGTCAGTATTTCACATGATCCTGCTTAAAAATACTGTATGTGTGCATTAAGCTACATACCATGGTAAACCAGCCCACCTGTCTGGGTGGCTTTTTTTTTGGTGGATGGTGCTGCCAGTCATTGTTGCATGTAATTAGAGTGAAATAAAATATTTTACAGTATGCATGTCATTAAACCCAAAACAGTAAGATTTAAGCAGCCTTTTATATATGTACATATATATATATCTATATATATCTATATATATATAGGTATATATAGGCCATATGTATATATATATATATATATAAATATATCATTTTATACTTCACTTTACAGCCTTGAAACACTTCAACCTCACCCATCACAAGCTTATGATAATTAAATACCACCAGTGCAGAACATCTAAAGACCAAAGCTACTGCTAGGTCGCCACAGTGTTTTTGAGAATTAGTGGCATTCATTTAGACGGCCAGCAAATGTAAATCTTTATCTGTCACTCTTCTTTTAGTTCTGTTTCTTTTTGGTTCTTTTTTTCTCTCTCTCTCCATGATTCTTATTTGCTGCTAAATGCTCCATTGTGTGCACCAGCTTGGTGCTAACAAAGTCTAATATTTTGTGCTGGGCAGAATGTACTGTAGCTGCATGCTCTAGCTGGAAATGAAGTTGATGAAATCATTAAGGCTAAACCACAATAATAAAGTTGACGACCATTAAAAACAAGACTATAACCTACAGTAAAAGATGCTAAAACCTTTATACTGTAGTTCTGCACCTATGAGGTGAGCTGCAGTTAGAGTGATAATGAGTTCATCACTAGGAGCAGTACTTCTTACATAACACACAGGCATTTGACCCATTGTTCATGTAAAATTCAAAGATCAAAGATTTATGTCAATAAAGCACCAATACTGGACTCAATCAGATATAAAGACTGCTAAAATGAGCCAGCTGTGTGTGTGATTAGTGACTGCCATTAGTGGTCAAATGGAAGCTTCAGTGCTAGCTTAGTCTGACACTTGACTTGGCTGAGCTTCATAGTAAAACACCTTCAAACTTCAAAATGCCTTAAGGCTTGACCAGTCATGTTTTGCCATAATTAATATCATTGTAAAAATGTCTCTTATGTCTTTAATATCCCAGCATTTCAGGTAGTCTTCTCACATTCATTCATTTCAATTAGATGGTCAAAATGAGAATGAGGCATACTGTGAAATGAACTGATGAACTGTTTTTGGATTTAGCACACTTCCTTTTTAAAATCTACTGCAGCTTAGTGCAGACTCAAATTCTTCTGCTTCATTTACGCCAACATAATGTTTACGTCAGAGTGAACCAGACTGCCAGTGTTCGAATATAAATACGATTTTCTAAAGAGACCCCTTGTCTTGAAACTGCCTCTGGGCTGAGCCCCAAGTGTTGTAAATTCCTAACAGTGCCCCTCGTGTACACACACTATTCATTCTCCATTGGTTAGGGGAATTAACTGTGCAGGCATGGGGATGTGTGAAGAGAGAGATGAGAATGACCCCAAACTATTGGCTGTATTTGTTATGTGGTGAGTGAACATGTGGAGTGGGGATGGGTGGGTTTAGTGAAGAGGGTAGAGGTCTTTCATTTTTACTGATAGGGGGCTCAGACACTGAGGGAATGACCAAAGAGTGGGGAGATCTAGTCAACTTCAATTACAGCCCCTTGTCGTTTTCCCAGAGGTGCACTATAGAGCCTTTAAGGGGGAATCAATGAGGTGACAAATTGTTGTGGACAGCAACTCCTTTTATTTGTTACGTTGTTGTATCCATGCCGGGATGCTATTCTAAGCGTGTGTGTGTGTGTGTGTGTATTTCTGTGTGTATTTGGCAACCATATATGAATGTGTAGCACTCCCCATTTATGATAATTGAATGCTTTGGTCCATTTGTGTTTTGGTTGTTTGTTTTCTGCTAGTGGCTTTAATGGCTTGTTATCTGTCTAAACCTGTTTTTAAATGCTTTCTAATGACTGTTCACATGCATCACCCACTGATGCTCTGTGCCACTTTGTTTTTATCTAACAATAACAGAGTTAAGATTTTTCTCAAGGTTATGTTTGCTTTGCCAGGCTTTAACTGAGGCTTTCTTTTTTTTTAATGGTAAGACAAGTCCATATGAAGCTGTCATAGATATGCTTTCTGACTACTGTTGTTTTCTGGGAGAATGTGTTAGGAAACTTGATAAAGAAGGGCATTTCAAATATGAGGGAGCCAAGAAATACAACTCCATGTTAAGGAGAAGATTCATAGAAATCTAACAGACAAATGCGGTCCATTTCATCTGTGTGTAAAAGTAAAAAGATGTTTCAGTCAGTGTTTACATAGTTTCTGGTCTGTCTTAATTGACATGCATGATATTGCTTGGTAGTCATATTGTGGAGCTAATTGTTTAAATTTTCAGTATCGTAGTCCTGGAAACAATAATGAATGTCACATGCTGTAATTAAGTTAAACACGCTGCAGGATGTGTTTTTTGTTTTTAATGATAATATATTCCAACAGGGTGCTTTCGCATCTTTCTCTACATGTGAGCCTACTCATGATTACTGGGTGTGAATGTGGTGTTTGATCAGATGAGCCGGTGGGTCGTTTACAGCAAGTTCTATTAATTGGTAGAACAGTGTGTAAACTCTTGTACGCTATCCATAGTCAACAGCTCCACATTGATGCAGCAGTGAGAGTTGTAGTCCCTTGATCACAGAGACACAATAACATGAGGTAAGAGAAAAAGTACAGCTCACAAAAAAACAAAGGAAAAATCCCAAATCAATTAAGGAATAACTAATTAACATACAAGAAAGATCTCTACCTTGTATGACCTGTGAAGTCCAAAAATAGTAGTTGACTACTAGTCTATCCAAAAATATATCATAAATGCTACAAATAATAGGTAAGAGGTAATGCAGCTCTATGCTCTACACACTTGTCATGTCTGGCTAATGGAAGGTACTGCCCGGTCACTAAGTGTTAGGAAGCATATCTGTAAACATACTGTACCTTCCATCAAAATGCAGCTTTCCACGTCTCTCAAATCCTAGTGTCTTTAGTATTAATGCAGCATTTTTTTTTTTCAGACACTCGTTCTCATTTTTTCTGACAGCTTCCCAACAGGCACCCAAGAGGCCGCGATATTAATGCAACACATTTCTCTTTCTTTGTCTCCGCAGTAAAAGAAGAGTATGTCGCAACCTTCAAAGGATCTGAGTTCTTCTGCTACGATTTGTCCTTGAACCCAATTCAAAGCAGCAGTGATGAAATCACGTTGTCATTCAAAACCCTACAGAGGAATGGACTGATGCTGCACACGGGCAAATCAGCTGATTACGTCAACCTGGCATTGAAAAACGGGGCTGTCTCACTCGTCATTAATTTGGGGTCTGGAGCCTTTGAAGCTCTTGTGGAGCCAGTCAATGGGAAATTTAATGACAATGATTGGCATGATGTCAAAGTAACAAGGAATCTACGTCAGGTAACAGTACAGAGGGTGATGCAGAGACTCAGTAAATGAATCAAAACAAATGCACTTAAGTCATTACCATCATACAATATATTATTTTTTACAGACATTGTAATTGAATTGCCAAATTGAATCATGGTGGTTTACAGAGGAGATAAAACAGAACCACAAGTGAGCAGGAACATCTAGATGTGAATCGAGACCTCTTTAAATTATTAAGACGGAGACAAGAGAGACTTTGCTTTTAAAGCAGCATTCAGGCTCATTCAGACATTTAACAACAAATGCAAAATGGAATATTTATTTGGTTTTAGTTGTTTCTACCTTATTTATGTTTATGTGTGACTTACATACCTTTAAAAGCATCTATAATCTTCTCTGTTTTTAGTGTTGAAATCAAAATATGTCTGAACTGAAAATGTCAACACAGTGGGAAGTGGTTTATTTTTCTGTCATAAAATGATGTGCTCATATTCCCAGTCTTTGTTTAGAGATGTTGGTGGGACAGGAATTAAATGCTAATTTTTATTAAAGATGACACCATTATTGTGGGATTACTTCATTATAAAAGTTAACAAACTTTATTACATTAAAAAGCATCAAATGATTAAGATAATAAGATTGTAATAAATCAAGTTAATAACAAGTTTACTTTTTGGACAAAGTATGAACTTACAGTAAATGCAAAGCCAAATCTAGCAAATCTAGTAATAGCTCTATGATCAAAACCAAAAACCCCTCAGTGGATCTATATACTCTAATGGACCAGTCTAATGTCAGACTGCCTTTGGACAGTGCTGGTCTGTTGAACCCATGACTAATCTGTAGAGACCAAAGACTTGCTAAGGTATACATCAATACTTATTGGTTTTCAGCAATAACAAGCAGCTCACTATGTCAGTTTATGTAGGCCACCAGTTTGTTAGTTGTTGGTTACAATTTCACATCCCTGCCGGCTAAAAGCTGCCACAGCTGTTGCAGGATCCTGATCAGTGCTTCCATTTACAACACGTTGATATGTTATGACTCACTCTACACAGAGTGTATGTTTCTGCAGGACAAGGGGGTTTCCTTGGGCCTGATTTGATAATATTTTATTTGGGATCTAAACCCAGGTGCACAAATCAGGTTTCACATGTGGAAAAACCAGAAGGAACCAACAGCCTGACCAGTGCCATCAATCAAAACTTCATTTATAAAAAATCCTTCATTCAGTTCAATGAAATTCAAAGTGCTGATTTCACCTTAGCTATAAAAAGATATAGTTGGTGATATACTCCACACAAGCCCTAAATTTTCCTTAGCTTCAGCAAGGTCAAAACTGTCCAGCATGGACAATGTATATTGGATGTTTCATTTTATAGCTGACAAATTCTGTACCAACAGGTAATGTTGGCTGTCATCCCTCTGAAGTAATCCACCAGTTCCTCACATTTCAGAGCAACGAACTGGTTGCTATTGTCTGCAGTAGGATTAACAGTGTGATAAACTGTGTTAAACAGCACTCTAGGGTTGCTTACAGTATGCTGGCATTTATGAGAGCCAAAATATAATATTGCCTAGCAGACTGAAAATCTTTATTATAAATCTTTAATTCCCTAACAAAATATCTTTATGCAAATGTAGTTTGTTTTGCACCATCTGCACTCCAATCAGCAATCCAACAGTCCTTCTTTATTGTAATCGTGGCATGATTCTTCCATGGCACACTCCTCTTTTCAGACGTAATCTTTATTAGAGCAGCAACATCCAAGACTGTAGCCAGTGTTTTTACAAGATTGTCAAATGACATTATTACATTATGACATTATATGGTTCAAATAATAATATTCATTAAATTAATTCATATTATGTGATCTTTTGCTATATTATTAATAGTCACGCAGGGATTCAGTTATTATGCTTTGGTTTTAGACACAACTCTACACTACATCCTGTTAGACTTAGTCCATACCATAAATAGAATGACACAATTTAGTATCAAATTATTTTGATTTTCCAATGACAGTTGCAGCAAACATCATTAAAACAATGTCTCTAGATTGGTTCCTGCTCATTTAGTGGGAAATGTTTGTCTTCACTTCAGTACCAATGCTGTTTCTTTTGCATAATCAGCAAATTGATTATTGCCAACCCTAAGGATTTGGTCAGCTTCAACATTCACTGCATTCAAATTGTGAAAGGAAATCAAGCATATTGAGTGCATGCTCTGTGGGGGAATCAAAACTGCCATTCTCCTCATTCTGTGTCAGGGTTTCTTTGCTTTGTCTCATTGCAGTAAAGTGATCCTAAAGTTCATCAATAAGACCATACGGAGGTACAGTATTGTATGAGCGCCGGAAAGTCTGATACCGGATTGGTCTCAAGCCCAAAACCAAGTACAAAAGAACACAAATGCTAATACAAATAAAATAAAGTTTTCAAATGGTCTTGAACTTGGGAGTTTGTAAAAGAGGGTCAACTGATGTGCTTTAGGCATTCTTTCTTATGAACCATTTGATGTCTGTCAATCATAACCTTTTGTCAAGACTTGGTTAAGGGAGTTTTTTTCTGCTACTCAACAATATGGTCACATACAGAACATGGTGCAAAAACGCCATGAGGAACTTAGGGAGTCACTGGTTGAGCTCTCACATCACTTGTGGAGCGTTCCTGTTATTTCCTCGGTCTGCTTTTTTCTTGTTAAACTTATTTTGCCCTTTTTCTCTATGTTACTAACATGCTTTGGAAACAAACTAACATCATTCATGGAATGTGTCATTCTACTAACCAGTATGTTTTTTGCCGTTTAACAATGTACTAACAGTATTGACCATCATATATTATTTGAGTAACAATCGTTATTCTGTTCACAGTTTTTAATTTCCTTTCTCCCCCCTTTTCCACAAAGCACTCAGGCATTGGACACGCTATGGTAAACAAACTACATTGTTCGGTAGATATCATTCTAATTGTTTCTTAGTTTGGGTTTGCCGTGTGTTTCTTTTCTTTCTTTTTTTATTGTAGACGTCATTTACAAAAAAAGGGAAGTTGCGGTTGGTACTCTTCTGCTTACTTTTTGAATCCTTTTTAATTTCTTGGTTCATTCATTGGTTTTACCTTCTTTATTTCACTTGTTTCCTGTTCAATTCTGTTTGATCCACCTTTTTAGGAGCATCATTTCGAGCCTTTTGCATCAAGCTGTGGTTAATAATGAGGACCCTCTCCTGACTGGCTGGCCTGATGCTCTTTGGCTCAGCCAGTTGTATCCCCATTCACTTTGCATAGCATGCACTTTGACTCTGTGTTGCAAATGTCTCACTGCCCATTTGTCAACATGAATGTGACAGTTGAGCTGTGTTTGTCATTGGTGCTTCTCTGGTGTTTTATTATTTCTATTGTGTTTTTGCAGTGTCCATGAACTGTTGCATGCATCTGACACTGTGGCAAGTGTCAAAATACGGAGTCTGTATCCCAATTAAGAACTTGGGAATTTTTTTTCTTTTTGTATGCAAAAAGAAAAGACAAATGCATGCATTCCTAGTTTTTCTCTAATACCCTTCAGTCATTGTCCTTTACTAAAAGGTGATTGTGCATTTTATAGCATGTGCTCCCCTCTAACCCAGCAGCACGTTCTGATTTCTTTTGTAGAACGGCTGGACATACTAATATGGAATTAATTCTTAAACTAACCTAGATAAACATTCTACTAACACCATTTTTGTGTCTGCTAAAGTACTTTTACGTTGCAGTAGGGTCAGTACTAACACTACAGTATGGGCAGTTCACTAACTCTAACTAGAATAGCATTCCTTTGAAGGCTTGGAGTCTTCCAACTAATCAAACTGGACAAAATAATAATCAAAAAACAAGAAAACAGACAATGGAAACAGACATGAAAATGGGTTTCAGAAAATAACGTATAGGGAAGTCTGACATAGAGACAAGAAGAAAAGGCAAGAGCATTGCATTAAATAGGCTGTCTGAGTATAGCGTGTCCTTTCCCTGTGCTTTGTTGTCTAGGTAACAATATCCGTGGATGGGATTCTGACCACCACAGGATATACACAAGAGGACTACACCATGCTAGGCTCAGATGACTTTTTCTATGTTGGAGGGAGTCCTAGCACAGCTGATCTGCCTGGATCTCCAGTTAGCAACAACTTCATGGGCTGCCTTAAGGAGGTAAAAGCAACTTCTGTATGCACTCTGAGGCTTGTGGGTGTTCAGGATATGATTCGCTTCACCTTAGGACTCCAAAACAGACCCTGCTACCCACACATTGACCCTGTCTCATCTTTTACACTCTACTTTAGTTTGTTTCTCCTCTTTTCCTCACACACTATTACACAAACTTTATTTTGCCTCTACCACCCCCTCAGTGCACTTGTAATGCTACTAACAAATAGGCACGTCGAGGTGGATGCTGTACCACACAGTCACACATGCACAGCTCTCTCTTGGCATGAAATTCACCACAGGCTTCATGCTGCTCTTTAAGGTGCACTTCAAAGAGGAGCGGTGATGCTGAGATCAGGCTGTTGAATTTCCATGACCTGTCTGCCAATTGACCCTTAACACTTCACTATACCTTCACTGCACTAACATGCAGTACAAAACTGATATTATCACTTATCTAATGATTAACCTAATTTCTATTAAGTGTGGTCATCATAGGTAGCCCTATGTTTACACAAATGTGAAATGCAACAAATGTAGTAGTGGAACTAAAACCTTCCACTTAGAGCACTTGACAACATGCAGGAATGTGCATCACTGTTTTGTGCAGCATATATGCTGTCAAGTGATTTACTGGATTCAGCAGATTTTGTATCTTGGACACTCAATAATAATAATAATGATACACATAAGCATAATAGGCCCTTTGAGTCTGACTCATAACTTACAGTATGCAATTTGTCACTCGCCCCTTTACAGCATTATATGATGTTGTAGTCTTGAAGTATGCACTGTATATAGTTTATAGTTTATCCCTAGAGATGGAGTGAGAGAGGGAGTGGAAAAGATTCTGCACCAGAAGTTTCATAAGCTGTATACACTTCACTTTAAGCTCTGTGGTGGTATTTTATTGTTTTTGCTGGTTAATAGGGACTCTGACCTTAAGATTTTACTTATGGGACCGCCCGGGCTATACAAGATAAGATATCTATCAGGCAAATCTCCAAAGGACTGCAAAGTGATCCATTCATTTATCTGATAATTTCAAAAGCCGTTTCCTGTTTTTCTTATCGCTCCCACTTCTCTTTTTCATAGCTTCTCTTGCTCCTTTAGTTTCTTATGTTTTGTCTCTCACCTCAAGTGCAAGCTGTCGCCCACTGCGAGCCTCTCGGAGATGTCGGAGGCAGCTCTGTATAATGAGCAGGCAGGGTGTGGACCACATGCCCACACACCATGTACAGCTCATTAGAGGTCCACTTATTAAGTGGACTGTCCTAGTTAACTACATGTCTCTGAGGTTCTGCAGATGTGATGACAATAGGAAAGGGACTGGTTCACCTAAGTATGGACATCTACCCTACCGAGCTGTTATCACTGCTCTTGGTCAGGCTAGTCACAGTGGCTGCTCTCACTATCCTGAGATCAATATATCGAATTGCTTTTCAAAACTTTTCAATATTGTTCAGACATGTTATAACTCCCAGGTGATCATCCCCTTGAGATGTGAGACAGATTTCCTCCTCTTTTATTTGCTCATTTAATCCATCCATCCGTTCATCCATTTTCTAGCACTTATCCCTCCAGGGTCATGCTTGGCAGAGGGGGACTAGTTAGACACCAGTCCATGACCAACACACTTAAATTCAGACCTATGGGCACGTTAGAGTCACCAATTAGTCACCAGTTAGCCTAACCCCACCCTGGATGTGTTTGGATTCTGGGAGAAAACCAACACAGACAGAACATACAAACTCCATACAGAACAGAATTGTAACTGTAAAAATGATCAATAGTTTAATCAATTTGGGTTTTATTTGGTTTCTTACATTTTTAGTACTTTGACAAACTCTCTGCATCACCTCATCCAGTCTGTAGAAATAAACGAAAGCCAAGTCTCAGGTCAGAATCTTTGTATGTGGTGATAATAGGAAAAGAGGCTTGTTACAGCATTTATGAGCAGATTCCAGTCTGAGTTGCCACACCCGCCTGTTGGTCTTTATGGCAGAAAAAAACAGTGGTGCAGTAATGGCTCAGTTGTCATAGCCCCAGCTCAATGACAAATTAGTGCAGCACTACTATTGCAGCACTAGTCATAGCTCAGACCAATGCTTCTTTGACTCTGAAAGGTGCCCTTTGTATGGACTGTAAAGACCTGATTTGGGTTTATTGGCTGTATCTGTTGCACCTTTAGTCTATGTGACTAAATTCCAGGAGGCAGACATATCATTATTTATTCCTGTGCTGTCTTTTAGATTATTTCTGGAGCCAGAAGAGGTCAAATTACCGTTTTATTCCATTTCTGTTTCTATGAAATATTTAAAGCATTCTATTTGGCCTGGTGTCAAACTTGAGAAGGTACTGTACATTTCTTTAAAGAGAATAAAGGGAATAAAAACTTGGCATTATCTGTTTCCTGGTTGCGTTGCAGATATATTCAGCCTGATACTGCCAGTTACAGAGCATTTACAAGAAATGTAATTCTCACCTAATTCTGGTGCACCATGTACCTGAACAGTAGATCTGACTCAGGAATAAGCATATTACCATCAGAGGTGTCTCCATTTTCAGGTAAGCACTTAGCATGACTGCAAATAAAGAACAATGTTTTCCACAGCTGGAACTTAATTCAACTGCCTCATGAAGGCACTAGGCCTATAGAGCTACTATTAGAAGGCTTTCATTAGGTAAATACATATGAATCCTATAACGATAATAGGGATGTCTATCACTTCATATGCTTATCCACCAATTTGTAATGTTAGAGCAGTGTGGAAGAGTTCATTGACTCTGCTTGAGCCCTCAGGGGGTTGTTGCTAAATATTAGTTGCTCCTTTGTTTCTCTGCCTGGCACAATATTGACAGGTTTGCATTTACATTCTTAGTTGTGTTCAAAATATTTGTCGTTGCTGTTTCCTTGTATTTGTGGGTTTTGGTGGTGTAGCATTAGTTTCTCATGGGAAAATCGGATTAAACTAGACAGAGGGATCTTTGCTATTCCAGCTGCACCTACACTAGAAGCTCTTTCATTATGGAGATTTGATAATGATGAGGTTATGCCTGTCTCTAATTTTTGTAAGATTGTTGCCAATTACAGTAGCACTCCTGCTTGATTTCTACAGCGTGGCGTGCATTGCCCCCTACACACATTGTAGCAAATTGTGAGTCTTGTTTATATTCCATTGGCAAGTTATTAAAGGTTTCAGAAGTGAATTAAATGTATTTAGTACCTTTGCAAAAGAAAAGTTTAAAGTATCTATATACACAAGCAAGAGAAACAATAGTAAATAAAAATGTTTTTAAGTTGTTCAGTTGATACCCACCATTTAAACTGTGGTTAACTGGTAGGGTAATGATTATGGCTCATTTTTTAATGGGCTGTTACTGTCTGTCACTTCTATGCCTGAGCTCTACTGCACTTGGCACCTCAAAGGTCAGAGCACTAATGCACTTCATTTAGTCAAGCACTCTGATGCCAAACCCTGTCTGGTTTACAGCATGAGAATATGAACTGGGTTTGATATGAGGCTTTCTGCATAAAAATATGTCAATTTGTGATTTTTAGTTTAATTTTCTGAATTATGTACAGTACACTGAACATTGCAATCTGTGTGTGTATGTTTGTGCACTCATTTTTAATTTGCTTTAGAGAGGCTTATCCATCATCTGCCCACTTTTATTCTAATCACAGGCTCCAACAGGGGCCTTAATCAGCATTTTAGTCCACACCTGCAATCAAGGCGGCAGTTCAGATTTATCACTCACCATTTCACTTTTCACATACAATCCCAAGTGATTCTACCTGATAGAATCATTTTCTCCAACCCTTATCAGTATTGCCTTTTAATTTCAGACTGTCTCTTCCCTTAGTTGACAGTAGAGCTAAATGTCAGAATCGATGTTTCAACTATTTACACTTCAGCCAGCCAGAGTACACTATGTTGTGAAAGGCTGAAATAGGGAGCGCAGAAATCAGGCTGATGTGACTGACATTTGGTGCCACATAAACACAGTTTCTTACACATAGGTGCAGTGTGACAAAGATGACAAAGAGTTGAGCCATTCAAACCCTGCTCATGACACACTGTCCTGAGTGGGTGAATTTTCATTGATTATTGTTGTGTTTTACGTCTAGGTCATGGATTTTCTAAAATAAACTGTGCATAAGAACTAGACTTGCTTGCTGGTGTAATTTAGACCCTGAGATTTAATGATCCAAAACAATTAAGAAACCAAGAGAATTGGCCATTAAGACTTTAATCAGTGGTTTAATTCATGGCTGTACACCTGACTGGGCTAAGAAAACCTCTGACCACCTTGACCACAAGGGCAATATTGCTGTGCTCAGCACCAAACCATTGTGCAGTGAATCACTTTTCATCTTATTCCTCAGTGATGAAGTGTCAGAGTTTAGAAAACTTTTCTGTTTGCAGCTGAGGTAAACCTCGAACCAGCCTGAATATAAGTATGAATCATTTTTTGACTTTTTTTTTTTTAGACTGCCTGTAAGAGGTCTTTCTTGTACGACTGTACAAGTGATTGTGCTTTTCTTTTATCCCAATCCAGGTTGTGTACAAAAACAATGATGTGAGACTGGAACTATCCAGGCTGGCCAGACAGGGTGATCCCAAGATGAAGATCCATGGTACCGTGGCCTTTAAGTGTGAGAACGTGGCGACTCTGGACCCTATTACATTTGAGACGCCCGAATCGTTTATTACCCTCAACAAATGGAATGCTAAGAAGACAGGCTCTATCTCCTTTGACTTCCGCACCACAGAGCCCAATGGGCTCCTCCTCTTCAGCCACGGCAAGCCCAAACAGCAGCCGAAAGATTCCAAGAGTCCCCAGACTCTCAAAGTAGACTTCTTTGCCATTGAAATGTTGGATGGCCATTTGTATCTACTGCTGGACATGGGCTCAGGAACCACAAAGACCAAGGCAGTCAATAAGAAAGTCAATGATGGCGAGTGGTATCATGTGGACTTCCAGCGAGATGGGAGATCAGGTACGTTTCAGGTCCATTCATGTACTGTATACAGTCTTTACTATAGACACCCATTAGAAGATCTAACAAGTATAATGTGTGATCTTCTTGCTACATCTGTGGTAGCTGAGAGCCCAACACATTGCAAAACAGATGCAGACAGATAAAATAAAAGCAAAGGAAGAAAAGATTCATGAATGTTTTTGTCTTTGTACGATGATAAACTAATCTATGAGACAACATTCATCAGAAACATAGCACTGCTGTCCCCCGTGTGGATAAATTACTCTACAGCAACAAAAATACCACTATACAGTATGGTCACTATCATCTTTTCTGTCAAAGAAATAATCCATTACAACACTAAGGCCGGCACTGCACTGCCACTGAATACTAAACAATTTTTCACACTACATGGTTACTGTAAACATTCCTAGTCATTTAATATAAGAACAGATTTTGATGGCAGTAGCCTAACCTCGTATGCTGGTACCTACGAGTCGTGTCGTATGTCATGAATGCGGTCAGATATTTGTCACAAAATAACTTTGCCCCCTCACGCGTTTTGTCCCCTAAGCACAGAGCTCTGCTCTGGTCTCTGTTGATTTGCTTATCTAAGCAGCAATTTGTTAGTGTGTGCTTAGAGCCAAGCCCTTGCAATGTCATGCTGCAAATTAGACACACCCCTTGACCATGTTTTCCACTCCATCTCAAGAGGGGGAAATTAGGTTAACTGTTTCATGTGTGGCTTGGTGGTTGTGCCTAACCCTAAAATAATGCATATGCATTGTAGCAATAGAGCCTATCTTGGTTTTTTTCAAGTTCATTAATCATTGATGGTTTTACTTTTCTTGAAAGTACATAATTATATAAAAATACAACTCTAATATGCTGGTTGATGTACATGAGATGTATATATTATAATATCCAATAATGAGTGGCTGCTTAACCTAAAAATGGAAAAAACTCTCGAATGTCATAAATCTACCATATTCAGTTATAGACCAAACTAGCTGTAGACTAAAAACTATCTTTCTAAATTACACTGTTCATTACTTGTAAGTTCCCATCATCCACCCCCACATACTTATATACCATGCACACGCGCACGCTATCGAAGATCTTTTTTTTTTTTTTTTTTTGTTAGCCAAGCTCTGTCTGCTCGCTGCTCTGTCTACCCTGCCTAAGTTTCCATGGAAACAGGAGGTGGTCTCTCCCAGGACTGAGACAGTTACTGCACAGTGCTGTGCTGAGCTGTGCACTAATGACATTTCAGACTAACTTTTCTTCCTTTTCTCAAGTCTAAAGCATCAACACTTACATGCTGAAGTGTTTAAAGGGACATAAAACAGTCTCTGCAACATGACAACCTCTCATGTGATGAGAAAAACAAAATGACTAGGAGCTGAGACACAGTGCACTCCCACACAGTGTTTGAAGTTAAAGTTTTTTTTTTTGTTTTTTTTTTTTGCTCACATTTAAATTTAAACCAATTAAAATGTGCAGGAATGCCATCCTACAAAACCCAGTCTTGCATCCTGAGATTACTATGACCTGCACAAAGCACTATTGTTTGCAGTGTGTAATGATGTGTGCACTGCACCTCAAATGAAAGCATTAAAATATTTGTAGTTTCTTTATACTGAATAGGCCTTATGCGATTTCCATTCCCACAGGATACATGTAATTTTAATGGTGCATTAAATAGCATATTTGTGCAAACGGAGTTGTATAAAAACTTTCATAATAGTTTTTCTGAATGCAGATTTTTTTTTTTGTACTTAAGTTATTTTACATTTATTTGGATAAAATCTGGAATGAAGAGCTTTGTGAAGAAAAAGAATTGTGAATTTATAGATATATATCAGACCATTTTCTAAAAGTATAAGAAAATATTGTTTGAATTGTTTGCTATCTTTGAAGCCAAGCTAAGATAATACATCCATGCAAACATATTATTTTTATTTAAAAACCCACAAGTATAACTCAGGATAAAAGTCCAGTCTCTCCTATGATACAATGCTGACCCAACTCAGTTAGGATGGTATGCACCTCAGCACCCTTTTATTTTCATTTTTTATATTTAATAAAATTAAGTTAATTTTAAAATGTAAGAAAATAATCCAGTAGTCTCTTGAGATTATGACTCACAAAACATATGGTATGCTCTGCTTTTCAGCTGTGTGGCAGATGTTTTATTAATACACACCACCAAGCACATCACTCAAAACAAACGTGCAACACAACAGCCAGACGTAATTATCTGCGGCCGGGTCCTTCATGTGCAACACTTCCTGCAGCCGTGACAATTGGTGGATAATGATCCCTGCCCTATTTAGTTTAGCTGGCTCTTCCTGCAGGAAGCATGCCTGTGGATGTGCTGTCATTCTAAGACAACATCTTCTAACCTCAATGCATTAGAGATGCTGAGAGACACTCTGCTTTTAAGTGAGGGCTTCTGGACTAAAAGTGCCACGGGTCTGTCATCAGAGACATTACACGGACATTGCTCTGTTGTAGCCCCACTTCCTTTCCAGCCACGCACACCAGTACACACAGAAACATGCATAAGCGTACAGTACACACACATGCACATACACACACATATAGGACAACACACCCTCCATCCTAACAGCCTACTCCCAAGCTTCTCTCTCTACAGAGAATCCAATCACATAGAGAGATTTGGCCGTATCGCCCTAACTGGATTGTAGTAATCCCCTGTCTAACATGTTTTGGGGATGTGTGAGTGGGGTTAGGGGACATCATGCCAAGTTGAGCCTGTCTGCTGATGCAGAAAGTGTGTGAGGGATCTGAGTTGTCATTTGGACCCCTGCCTTCAGGTTTGATGATGGAGTACCACTTACAGGGTCAAGATGTGGAGAAAGAGAAATGGAGACAGAAATGTGGTCAAAGTGTTTTAAAGCTCAACTAAAGTTTTGTCATCATTATTCATCCTCATTTATGGGCTGTGTGTCATAATTTTGATTAAACGTGCTTTATCGTAGTATACATTCTGTATTCACTTCTCAAGATATTATCTGCTTTTGCGTTCCCTCATCTGATTTCTTATCTGCCATCATAACCCCCCCCCCCCCCCCATCTTCTTTCCAGACATCTTTATCTCCATGTTCCCATCTTGTTCTGTATCCATCTCCTCCTCCTTTGTACACGGTAGTATTTGCACAGACACATCCCCTTTTGGCTATGAATAATGTTCCAAACATAGGCAGTCCTGAAATGTGTGTGTGTTATGTTTCCTATGCTGCCAGCCTGGCGATGGCACATGTCCCCATGGGATTGTATAGTGACTTTTGACTTAACATATCATGACTGTGTTTACACACATCCTTACAGGACTTTGACAAGTGAGCAGAACTCTGAGCAGATGCTTGAGATATGCTGACATCCTTCTCTCGTTTCCCACTTACATCAGTTTAGACAGACATGTTTACTGTATTATGAAGGCATCCATGTTTGCTTTTTACAGCTGTAAATAAAGTATAGATAGCACAAGATCGGATGAAGACTTCAGACTCAAGTATTTATTGTTAGATACCAAATATATTACACACTATAGCTGCTGATCTGTTGTGACAGTGAATGTTGTGCATTTAGACATAGCTGGACCGTAGATGCTATTTCACAGTAACCATCATTCTTAAGCTAGGCACCTTCTTTACTTTGAGAAAAGTTTCCTCGCTAATGAGTTTGATGTAGTGAGCTCGTTAGCTCTAACCTGAAGGGAGCTGTTCTGGCTGCGTGACGGGCGGCCCTTGCCAAGTGTGCAAAGCTTGGAAGTCACAACAGCTGTGGCTGGAGAGCACAGGGGCAGTGGGTGGCGGCAAGGAAGTGCTAGAACAGATGCCTGGGGCTAAGACCCTGAGAAAAGAGCTGGAACATGTTAGTGGGAGCAGGTTAATCATTGTGCACCAGGTCCTTTGCTGTCCCTCTCAAGTGCTTTTGCAAGAAGGCTGCCTAACATTGGTTATAAAAAACATACACAACCAAGATTTTATATTTCATATGTACTTTTTTGTGCCAGCATCTCTTTAAAGTTAGCAAATAAATCAAAAAATAAATTTTGCTTTGATTGAAAAAAAAAACATACACCTATATGTATCATATGTATAATTAATTTTGATATGTACATTCAAGCATGCTAATAGTATCTGTAATGAAATGTGAAGGGCCCCATTTAATCTAATATAATGTGTCTCTAAAATGTTCCAGGCAACCCTGCTGAAAATTGGTGTGTGGCTTAGGGCTTGTTTCCCAGCATAAACACTTTGGCTAAAAAAGTAACTTAAAAGCTGTGCTGCTCTTCACATACATGCAGTTAGGACTCTGCCATTTAGCCCAAGGCAATCAGCTAATAGCTCTTTCATATCAACCATGGCATGCATCTGCCACTCAAAATGCAAATTATGACGTTATGGCAATTTTATTACTGAGCATCCTTAGCCCACCATTTCCCTGCCACTCTCCCCAGGCAGTGGCCTGTGCAGATCCTCAGCAGCATGCTATATAGATTACTGGACGAGGATGCGGGCAGTGGAGGCAGCCGCCATTAATTAAAGATCCACAATGGCTCCTGTGCTGAGAGTAACAGATCCATATACAAATTAATCACTTGGTCTGTGTCCCGCAGTTATGCCTTCCTTTTCCACGGCTTTACAGTCCAGTCATGTCCGCTGTTGTTTACCGTGCTCCAGATCCAGAATTAAACCTGAATGAGAGCGATAAATCATGGTGGAGAAACACACAAACTCTCATTGCAAGTTTATGTGTTGGAGAGGCAAAGAGAAGGAGAGACAGGGCAAAAAAAGAAAAAAAAACAGCTTGCAGTCCGTTAATCAAGTTCAAAAAGATGGCTACAATGTTTTTTTTTAGTTGGCTCAGATGATAAAGGGTCAATGATTTTTCTTTTCTTCTTTTTTTTAAATGATCGCTGCTTTATAGATAAATTCCAAAGAAAATGGAGAAGATACTCTGAGGGATCCTAGATTAGGTTAGACTGGATGTCCTGTGATTAATGTGTCTTCTCAACATTCATCAGTCATTCTAAATGAAGAAAATCCTGACCCTGTCGAGATGGATAACATTAATTAAGCTAATTTCTTCATCAAATCATCTTTAAATAGGTCTTCTCTGCACGTTCTGTGTTTCTGCAGAGCAGATAGTGTCTTTTAGCATATACAGTCATTGATATGTGTTATTATCTTAACTTACTGTCTTATTTTTTTAGGTACCATCTCCATCAACACCCACCGTACCGCCTACACGGCCCCTGGAGAAAGTGAGATCCTGGACTTGGATGACAATCTCTACCTTGGGGGTCTGCCGGAGAATAAAATGGGGCTGGTGTTTCCCACTGAGGTGTGGACAGCACTGCTCAACTACGGGTATGTGGGCTGCATCCGGGATCTATTCATTGACGGACAGAGTAAGGATGTTCGGCGCCTGGCTGAGATCCAGAAAGCTGCTGGAGTCAAGCCTTCCTGCTCTAAGGATCCTCCTAAGCAGTGCTTGAGCAACCCCTGCCAAAACAATGGGATCTGCAGAGAGGGCTGGAATCGCTACGTGTGTGACTGCTCTGGCACTGGATTCCTGGGACGCTCCTGTGAACGAGGTAGGATTTTGTCTTTTTTGAAGGTTTATCCAGACAGTGCAACATTTCTGTCTGGTAGACATAGTTGGGATGTGTCTTTATTCCTCACTATGGCTTGTCTTCTGAGGCACAGCAGACATGAACACATAGAAGTGTGAACATAACTGGCATGAAGAACTACCAGAATCACAATGGTTTTAATTATAGCCATAGCTATCGACATATTATAGCCCTTCAGATTGAACAGCATTTCCAAACAAAAGCCTGCAGGCAGTCATCTTTTTATTTTAGGCTGATGGTTGAACATCAGCAGTTCTTAAAATACAGACTGAAAGGCCAGAAAGAAGGTATTCATGTGAAGACAGACAGCCACAGTGAGGCAAACACAATAAGTGTAAAGTGTTGACTGGCTGACTGTGCTGAGTGGCAGGTGACTGATGCACCACTGAGACGGTGCTGGTCACGTCCACCATGCACACCAGCCTGTAAATTGGCTGTCTTCTGCTAAACATTTGGCTCATCAAACCACTCGCTCATGACCAGACCTGGTGCAGAATACTTATCCCTCTCCCCTTCAGAGAAGAGCAGTAGAAGTGGGTGTCTTATCTGGAGTCAAAGTACACGTGACTCTGCAGTAGTTTATTACTTGAAAAGCACAGTTTTTTTGGTATTCACACTGAAATAAGAAGATATCTTTGCAGACCTGTCAGTAATTCATATCCTGCTAAACTGGCTGTAGCTCTTCATTGTAGATCATTTTGCTGTATTTTCCATTTACGGTTTGTTCTTGGAAATTTTGGTACTCACTAATGCAACACACTTCTCTGCATGTTCAGCATTAGACTGTTGGTCTATTGACCAGAGGATTGCCTGTTAACCTCTTTTATTGAAATCTGTACTGCCTTATTAAAATAACTTCTAATATGGTCTGCTCCGAGGCAATTATTCTAAGCATTTTCAAGCTTATTTTCATAATCAGACCGAATGAATAAATATGTTAGACGTAAAGTTCATTCACGAGAGAGATTTCCAACATTAACCTAAATTAATAGACCACAATTTGAGAGCAATGAAAATCTAAATATTATTCAGTATTTTAACTAAATTACAGATGAGTGACTTAATGTCATGTGTGTTCTGTATTCATGAATTAATAAGTCCATTAAGCAAATTAGATATTCACTGTTTACAGTATGTAAAGCTATTGTATACTGTGAATTTGTAATGAATATTCTATCAACACAAAATTACCCTCAATCAAAACAATGTCTGCAATATGCCCTTACATATCTCCTGCGCCTCTTTAATGCAGCACTACATACAGAGTTTTCATCATGAAATCTTACTGGAGCGATTACAAATGAGCAAAAACAGTTAACATATGCAAAAAAATCAAGGCAAATGTCAAAAAGAGCACAAGCATGTGACACTGTTATCACAGCGTGTTATATCTGCACAGGAAAGACAGCTGCAACAGGTTTTCTCATTGGAAAAAAAATAATGACTAAGTTTAGAATGTAACACATCCCACGCAGTTACATGTGTCAGTTCAGCATGTGTATGTGTTTCTCCCCTGCTCTTAAGTACCTAACGATCCTGCAGTTGGGATGTGGAATATGTCTGGCTGAGATGCTAATGATATGACTGGATGTTGATAGAAATCTGCTGAGTCAGATGGACGTGAAATATTACAAAAGCACATGACACCCAAAAACTAAATGTTGCATTTGTTGTCTAGTGTCATGAAAGCAGTTGTGCGGCCAATCGTTTGAAGGCAGACACGGAAAATTATTATATATATTTTAAGAGGAAAACAGACTGAAAACCACCAAAAGGCTGCACAGAAAGACAGATAGTAAATCTCTCCCATCTCTGCCGACCATGTCAGTTTGGCTTGGCTCTGAGCTGCTCTGAATTTACACATGTGCACTTCCATTCTAGCTAATGAGCTGAAGGAATTAGGGCATAGTACATGAGGGAGGTGGAGTGGGCATGGGATACAGATCGCTTCACTTCAGGAAGATAATTACTTATCTGGAGAGTGTTCTTGAATTCAAAATGATATAATCCTGTCTGACTTCTTCTGAAAACAAATGTGGAAAACCTTTAGTTTGGGGCAGATATTACAGCAAAGTGCTGCATGTCGCTAAGGTCTCCGCCACTATCACCCTATGATCCCCACATTCCTCCCAGCACCCAAGCTTATTCTGGTGGCTCGGCTATTTTGACCAGGTCTCTTTATAACTGGCTGTCTCTACTCTTGTGTTTGAGACCAACACTGGCGAGAGTGCAAGTGGGAGCAGTGGTACGGAGGATGGGCCCTGGCATGCTGCCAGCTGTTTTGATGGCTCCAGATTGTCTCTGCGCTGGTAGGATGAAGCAGGCACCAGCAGGCCGAGGAGCTGTCAAAAGAATTACCCCAGCTCTCACTTATCCATGCATGGTGTACCACCCGGTGGCAAAATACAGCTACTGCATATGGCAGAGGAGGAGGACAACAATGAGTGGAAGGAAAAGAAGGTGGAGCTTCAAAAGAGAACCATGGAGCTATTCGCCCTATTTTGAGAGATTTTAATTAAGCAGACAAAGCAATTTTCCCCCTTGCATCCCAAATGTCTTCCCCTTCATTGTTCCTCCAGTTGCTAATTAGCCCAAATATTAGTCTTGCACTGCGAGGCTAAGACAGTCTCCCAGATGGTGTAGTAGGTGTATTGCAGCACATGCACGTATTCCCTAATGAGATATGACATGCAGGATTCTCACACTGACAGCACCTGCATTATTTCACATGCACAGTGGCTGCAGATGGATGTTTACTTACACATACAGTACCTGCAATGAATGAAGATAGATGCTGCAGATCCATATACAGATCAATACACAAATGCATACTGTACATCAGATGTGCTGGACATGTATACACAAACTTGCTTGTTTCCACATCTAAGCAGAAGTTTAGGAGTGATTTTATGAGCTGAAAATTGTCTGGTAGGGCTATGCTGCAGGTCTCTGTTATGGAATACATTATTAAGTAAAGGCATGGACTTTGAAGCATATTATTGCCAGTATCTACAATAAGTGGAGGATATCTTGCACCCCAACATAAAATGTAAAAAAAAAAAAAAAGTAAATTATTATAACAATAGAAAAACTGGCTGTTTGAGCACACTTATTGCTTTTCAGAGCATAAAGCCATTTGCCACTGGTCTGAAGCAAATACCAAGAGGTGCAGAATGTTATTGCATAATTGTGAAATGCCCTTTAAGGGGGATATGGCTTCATTTTAGCATTAAAACATGTTTTAGCCATGCCCTTTGACAGCACACTGCATGTTAGTCACCATTCACTACACTTGAATATAGTCACAAATTAGAGCAAACTGGTTGTCTCACGCCCTCAAGCAATGTACACATGCACAGAAAATTGGTAGAAAAACATGGTAAAAAGTGACTGTAACAGTACTAGAGGATGATTTTTTCTGGGATATAAACACATACTGTGGAGTAAAGGTTTGGATAGGAATAAAATAATCCACTTTGCTTTAGCTCACAAACACAAAGGAAATGTTTAATTAGTTTCATACTTTTTGTAAAAGCACTAAGTTTAAGCTGTACATTCAGGCTTTTGTCAGGTTTCCCCAGCTTTTTATAATAGGTCTTTTTAAAAGACCTTGATATTAAAAGACCAAAGACTGAAGATTATCTTGTAAATCACCGAAATAAGCAGTAGTTCTTCTTTAATAGCCTTGATGGGCTGAAAAACCAAATTCGTACATGTTAAATCTTTACCATCTTTGCTGAAATCTGTAACTTCAGCTAGTGCTGTCAGGGATACACACGACACCCCTCTAAACAGACACACTGATCCATTTTCTATCTTTGCTCTCATTTCGTAGTCCTAATGAAGCTGCTGTATGGTGTCAGAGCCGCAGATTTGAAGCTGGTCATGATGATGCTGTACAGCGAGAGAAGAGTTTTCCTCTCTCTACCTATCCACTCAGATGCAGGTTGTTTTCACATGTAATAGCCTCTGTCTCTGTCTTTGTGTATACTAAGACCTTCAAAGCAGGCGGTGAAGAAGACATGAGCAACTTTAAATTATTTCTGATATCTCTGAACCATGCATTTTCCAAAAGGCTTTGGCAGTTGTTTTCTGGTAAATTTTGTATTGAACTGGCCCTGGTGTCCAGATACTGTGGGACATTAAAATCCATGCAGCTCACAGCTCTCCCTTCCTGCAGAGTCTGTTCTCCCTGGGGGGAGAATGGAGGTAGAACTGTGTGCTTGTCTGCCATTAGTCCTTCTTGTTAGTAACACAGGGGTATGTGTTTTTCTTTTTCCTCTGAGAGTGACCCCACCCCCCAAACATTTTACTCCTTGTTAAAATCAGAAAATAATGTTGTATAGTGCTTTGCAAGACAGAAAATGAATGCTTGGTTTAGTTTGGTATGCTTCATCTATCCTCTGACAGCCTCCTGTTGGTTTAGCACAAGCAGAAGCTCCAGCTTTAGTCCTCTCAATTTATTTTGATATTAAACATGGGCTTGTCATTAAAACTGACTGGGCTTCCAGGATTGGATTTTTGACAGGTGCTCACTTTGCATTAGGTAATGATTCCCTCACGTGTCATTCTCCATTTTTTCATATGTATCTGAACTTTTCTTATTTATGGCATTTTGGACAACCTCTTATATTAATCTCAGCAAAAGTGGCATCTTGGATGAAATGCAATATTTGCAGTTGATTAATTTTATCCATCTATTGAATCTGAAAAATCAAGATTTTATTGGAATAAAGTCAATTTTATTTGACGTTGCAAAGGTATATTGTTACTGTACTTCTTACTAGGTATTTGTTTATTTTCCTTTTAAAGGATAGATGAACAAATGTTCTTCATAATCAATGTTGTTAGACTTTTCTTCTTTTGTTTGCACAGGGTTTATATTGCACCAGCATTTCTGTACATTATAACACTTAGATGTGTCAGTCATGTACTGTACTGTTTATTTATATACAGTATGAAATGTATACAGAAAATAAGTTGAGTACTTGCTCCAACTACAAAATACTCTTGTTGGGTCTAAGTACAAACTAATCTTACAGGGATAAATGTTTTAGGAGCTTCAACAGTTTTCCTGGCAACGGTTTCCAAATGCAGCTCTTTGGTTTTGCTGCCTGGCAGGACAGTTTAGCACTGAGAACTCGTTTGTCACACGCCCCTGTCATCTGCAGCATACCCCAGGAGGGCGTGGAGAAATTGGATTTGGGTGAAGAATGTGACGGAGTCATCCCAGGGGATGGATGTGACATTGGCTGTGTGTGACGAGGAAGTGGTGATGAGGTGGTGTGTGTACAGTGGTACCCTATCACGCCCACCACTCTCTATCTCCCACCCGCTCTTTCTATCTATATCACTACTGCAGCTGCAATAATGGCTTTGTTATTGGGTTATGGTTTAGTTACACTACCGGAAATGCTGTTACAACCTCCTGCCAGCGTTAAACAATCCCCCCAGCATTTTTCCAGACGGCTGCCTAATGCTTTGAGTAAATGCAGTCACCCTGAGCAGAAGCTCAATATTCAAGGTCCACAGACTATTACAGTCCTGTCACTGCTTGTATTTTTTTTCTTCAGTCAATACAAATTTGTCCTTTTGTAGTTTCCGACTATTATATTGCAGATACAAAAACTGCGGATGCAGTGCCACCACTTGTTCTCTGTGAGTTACCTTGGTTTGTTTTTTGTATGTATATGATGTGCTCTGAGTGTCTTTTTACTACTGGCCTAGTGTGTAGCAATCACTATACTTGTTTTTACTGATGGAGGCCACCTCTTACACCGGCATAGAGAAGACAGGAGTCAGACTGTGGGGACTTTACAGGGAGTTTATATAGCTGTCAGTAATAGTTACAATGTTATGTGATGCCAGACTTGTAACAAGTCTTTACACACTGTTCTACTATGCCATTACATCCCATTTAGCAGTCACTTACCCAGTGAGTTTTGAATTGACACACTGATGTGGCATTGTATTTGTAATTCTAGTAGCTTAATTGGTGGATTTATATTCAGGATAACTTGGTGTGTCTTCTGAGAGCGAGTAGTCATCCCTACACACTCGTAAAGCACATATCTGAGAACCACTTCCAAGACTGTACCTGTGTTTATCAACTTTATAGTTTAGTCTCTCCTGTATGAATGGACTGGATGCTGAGTGACACGTCAGTGCAGGCTGATGTTCAGTATTGCAGTAATAGTATCTGAGAGGATTCTCATTGTAGTGATCTCCATATCACCGATCTGAATTTTAATGCATAGCCATTATTTAAAATCTCTGCTAATGCTTTCCTTTCATCAAGACTTAAAGTCACAACACAAATTATATCCACAAATATAATCTCATTTGAACCTGATGTGACAGCTTCTTGGTTTACTGTAAAACTCATGTTCTTCCTTCTTATCTCTGCAGAGGCGACCATCCTCAGCTATGATGGCAGTAAGTTTATGAAGGTTCAGCTGCCAGTGGTGATGCACACAGAAGCCGAGGATGTGTCTCTGCGCTTCCGCTCCCAGCGAGCCTATGGCATCCTAATAGCCACCACATCCCGGGACTCTGCAGACTCGCTGCGTTTGGAGTTGGAGAGTGGCCGCGTCCGCCTGACTGTCAATTTAGGTAATGCCTCGGTCAGACACTGACCACAGCGGCAAATTCAAGTAAAGATAAATAGAATTAAGGTTGATGTCATTTTCATGATGGTGACATTGTATACACACATACAGTACATGCTCTAACTCGCTCACGCACACGCACACACACACACACACACACACAGACACATATACTGATTTTTATTTTATACAGTACATGTTGTGAATAGAAAGAGATGGTGTAAAGACTTTCAATGGCAAGAGTCTGCGGCTCTTCGCTTACTGCCAGTTGAGCACACAGCTGCCATGGCCCAGTAGGGAATGCTCGCTGCCCTCTTCATCCACTAACCTCAGATCAAAATCTATGCATGTGTATTGCTCTTAAGGGAATTTCCCTTACAGCACACACAAGGCTATATTCTTCCTTGGTGCTGTTCCATTTTAACTGTATCCAGTTGTCATTTTTCTGAGGATGAAGGTGAAGGAGTGTGTTTATGTTGCTCTTCTCAGCTAGTGGATAGCAAATATACTGTAAGTTGCATACATTTTTTTTTAATCATTTGTTCACCTGTGCACTTTAATCACTGGAGTAGTGCATGATTGCACATAAATCAGCAAATGTGTCTTAAATGAGCACAGGGAAATCCATTCCTCCCTAATCCTGCCTGCAGCAAAAACAGAAAATTGAGGATGAAATGAAAGGCTCTGTGTAAGTGTGTATGTGCACGTATTTGCTCCGGAAAGAATCCACCGATGCCTGTGGAAAGTTTGATATCACTCAAACAGAGCAGTGCTGCACAAATGATAGCCATCTATTTCTCCTTTCCACTGGCTAAACAGAAATGGTGCTCCCTAAGCAGGGCCGTTTAGCCAAGCATACAAAGTAGGCAAGGAAGTATGTGTCCCACCATAGACACAAACAGCGCCCCGCACTGACAGGGCTGACAAGTCAAATCACTGTGACTACAAAAAGATGTCCTCTGATGAAAATAACAGGTCACTGTATTTTGCTTTCTTTTAAATAATCTTTGACGCAGTTTAGATTTTGTTTTTTTTTTAAGTTTGCCCCCAGCTATCAGCCCTTGAAGCCTGTCTTCCTCATCCCTCCTTCAAAATGCAGAGCATTCCCTGTAAGGGTAGGCTAGTGTTGGTCTCTGGCTGTTTGCGACCACTTTTCTGCTGTGGTTGACAACACACGACAGGCAGGGCCAAATGGGAAGGAGGCAACAGAGTTCAATCTGGGTCACCTGTCTCAGAACACGACAGGAGCTAACCCTTAGAAAACAGAGAGGTAAAAAAAACATACAGAAACAGGAGCATTGCTATGTGCCACAAGATTATTTTGTTAATGTATTGACAGTAATGTGGTAGCATTGTTGTAGGATCAAGACAACCATTAGCTGTTACCTAAACAGAACATAACAGCTACCTCTACTAGGCTTCAATTGTGGAAGAAGTATTTAGAAATGTTACCTTTAATAGAAATAGCTACGCAATTTAAAATACTAAATATTAACATCTATAGTTTTAACATACTCTTTTACAAGCAAAGACTTTCCAGTACAGTACATATCAGCAAAAGTATCAAAATTCAAAAATAATCCTTACACAGAATTAAGACTGGTAGAGCATTTATAAATGTTGAATAAATTGATTAGGTTGAGGTGGAGCTTATTTTACCTTTATTACATTTTGGGGGGGGTAATACAGTCAAATCTGTAACAATGGTACAAAATCTGAAAATAACATATAGCTGTGAAATAAATATAGTGAAATAAAAGTACAGTGTTTAGAAGTAGAGAAGCATAAAATGTAAACACACAAATAAATTACAAGGTTGTCAAAATTGTACTGAAGTATAGCATTTAAGTATATTTACTCCTGCTACTCCTGTGTAGAGCATTAGCAACATTAGCACAAGTATTACTGCATTTTTAACACTGCACATATAATTAGCTTTAATAAAGTTAGTTAATGTGACAATGTACAAAGGTGGGAAAGTATCATAGACAAATAGAGAGAGTGACAGAGGTGGAGAGAATTGAAATACCTTCCAACTGGCCCTGTTTGACCCGGACTAAAATCTGATGCTCTCATACAGTACTGCACAAAATGTCATATCCTAATAATGAACAAAAATCCTCAAGATTGCTATATATTAAAAAAAAATGTTTGGCTACATGGAAAAAAGCAAAGCGATATAAAAAATTGTAAACTAATCTTTAGCTTTCATGATTTTCTGTTTTGTTCTCTCTTGTGGGAACATGTGTTCCTGCAAACCATCCTGTGCTCCTCTGGCACAATTTTGCAGTGCGTTTACCAGCTTGCTGCAGCTTAGGGCCATGGGTGAGAGCATCAGAGGACGGTCAGTGTCCGTGTGTGTCCCCAGAGGGGTGGACTGTATGCTTTGATGATGTCTGCAGCTTTAACGTTGAAAGATGAATTTATCTCTCATCTATTCTTCCCATTCTAGATTGTATCAGGATTAACTGTACCACCAGTAAGTCACTGTTCACCTTTCTTCTTCTTCTTCTCTAACTCTTGCTGTGTCTGGACATTAATGTTTGGGATATGTTGTTAGGTAGCTATGTTTGCAGTTTCATCTCTTCAACTATTTTATTATACCTGAGATTCAAATATTCAAAGCCATGACAATGAAAATTTCAATCAGTGCACTGAAATATATCTGACTTGCACCTTGCATCAACATAGACATTGGATATTATCATACCTATTCCAAGAGGTGCAGAAGAAAAGCTCGGCGGTGTTGTGTGTACCAGCTGTCCTGGAGAATAATAAGCAAAATGGAGGCGATGGAGGGAGGCTCGAATTAATAAGAAACCCAAATATGGTAGTCTGCTATGATTCTAAACACTGGAGTGCTTCTAATTAACAAAGCTTTTCATTCATGAATCCAGACTGATATAAAACATAGGCTCTGGAAGTGCAGGTCTTTTAGACATGCACGGTTTCCCTATCTCCCCTTCCTTTTTTTTTTTTTTTTTTTTTTTTTGTTCCATTTCTACTTCAGTATTCCATGTCGGCTGTAAATTGATGAGGCCATTCAAAGCACAGAGGAAATACAGAGTGTGATTTTATTATTCTCATTAACCTGCCTCATAGAGCAGAAAGAAAGGGATGAAGAGGGAGGGAGAGAGAATAGATCTTGCTGTGGGATTCATGGTGGATATGTGTGTGTTTGTGCGTGTTTCAACAAAGAGGTTACATTGCAATATTTTGGGAGGTAAATATCCCTGACATTTATTATTCAGGAACAGTGATGAATTAATAATTACTTCTCTGGAGTCATAATACGTGAGCCTTCTTCCTGTTTAATGATTCTGACGTGACGGGCGCACTCTAAGGATCAGTAAATACCAACAGAAATTAGACAGTTTAAGCTCCATAATAAAGTGCCAGTGTCACATACTCTATATAAGGACAAACTGTTCCCTCTGTTGGATCTCTTTGTGTGTGACACGTTCCAGTACTTGAAGGTCACTGCATGATGAAAAGCAGAGTCTTGCACAAAAAAAAAAAAGCCTCTATGCAGAATCACATGATGTGACCTCCAGACCTGCCTCTGTGAGCCAGCCCTTCTTAGCACCTTTCTAAATGCTAAATAGTGTTGTTCATGCATCTTGGATTGCATCCCTTGTTTGTGTATGCAAATAAAAAGCTCTAAGCTCTAATTCCCCTTCCATAGCTTTAAAAAGGTCATTCATGGTTTATGAAGATAGTGTGAAAACTGTGCATACACAAACAATTAATTGTTACACACATTTTGATTCCTTTATTTTTGTAATTAATCATTTTTTTCTACTATTTTCCTTTTCTGTTTTGGTTCAAGCATCATTTTGCTAAAATTAATAATGGCAAGTATAGCCTTATAGGTATAAAAGTACAGGTTGAGAGAAAACAGGTTTGCAATCTTTAAGATGTAGTTGTCATAGTTGCTTCAGGGCCTGGTACTAAGCAGTTTAGTGTAAAGTGTGTGTTAATCAGTGATATCACATAGCCTGAGAAATACTACAAAATTAAAAAACAGTCTGTATTTGTATTGGTGTGAACTGTGTTTTTGTGTATATTTTCTTTGTTACTTTATTCTGTGATATTAGCCTTAAAGGTAATCAAATAGACACCTTTTTTAGGAATAATAGGTCTTTTATATGGAGATTTTGCTCTAAAGGAATTCTTTCTAGACCTAATTGTCATAAGAAAATGTTTAGTTAATATTCTTGGAAAGACCTGTGTGAAGCCAATGCATCTTCACTCATGAAGAGGCTTTTTTTAGGTGATTATTTTTCTCTGTGTTATTTTTGTCCTCTTTTTTCTGTCTTAATTAATGTGTCTTGTCAGGCACTGCAGCTCTGGTCAGCTTGGTGGATGAAGAATTTCAACACCGATGCAAAGAACACATCACTGTCAATTAGGGACCTAGGCTCCCTGGGGCTGCCCAGAGCTGTCTGAGGAAAACACTGCCACTTCGACTTAAACACTGCTAACAGGCGCTGAGTGACAACAAACTAAAAATACTAACAAAAAAATATTATGTGACAGATTGGCTTTTTTTTTTTTTTTTTGCCTGCCATTCTGGTCTTCATTAATTTGAACTGCAGCATTATCATAATTTACAGTGTATTCAGCATGCATTGATGAGGGCAACCTTATATGATTATTTTCTCCATGACCTTCTTGGGTAGCATTGCAAGGCAATTTTTCTCTCATAATTGATATTTTCCACCCATCACTCTTTCATTTTAGACTTATTTAGTGTGAAAGAACTGCAGGAGATCCTTTTACACGGATATTACACCTGTGTGAATTTTAGAATGACAAAATGGGAGGGTGATTTAAGGGTAGGATGCTCTGATTTAGCCGTAATTCTGGTATACTTATTACTCCTAATAGCCAGAGACTTTGCAATTAACACTGCTACCAAGGGCTTATAATTAAAAAATTATAATATAATATTGTAAAAATATTTTCTTTATATATTCAAATCAGTATAAAACTATAACTAAAACATGTACTACTATTGCTAATCTCAAACAAATATACAGTAACACATTGCTTTGGTGTAATACAATAATAAGTAATAATGGTAAATGAGACCTTCCTAACATAAAAGACTGGGTCAAAACAGGCTTTTGAGGTGCTTTTGGACCAAACATGGGAATCAGTTCTGAGAACTAGGGAAGAACTATTACAGATCTCAGTTCCTGCAGTGCGGACACACGGGAATGAGGAACTGCCTCTAACAGTTCTTAGAACTATGAAAAGGTTCCTCTGGTCCCAAAGTGCCTTTTGTTTCTATTTGTTTTTTAGGGAAAAACTACACTGTAGCTAAGTTGCACCCTGTAACACCCTTCTGTCCAAAATGTCAACAGTAATCTTATTGTTATATGATAATAGTTATGTTAATGGTTTTTAGTTGTCTTAATGTTGTTAACAGCAAATCTTAAGTTGACATTGAACTTAACCATGGGATAAATATGGCATCTCCCACAGCAGTTAGACTACTTTACAACACTATACTATTTACATTAAAACCTCAAGCTATATTCCTACACCAGTGTAAACTGAGTATCCAGTGAAGGTAATGAAAACCTTAAAGGGCTTTACATTAAGGAGTAAATACAATGGTGTTTTTTTATGGGTGCAATAGCTTCATAAAGCCTCATAAAAGCTCATAATAGTACTAACATGTTGGCTCAGTGGTCCTCATTGATAACAAACATTAGCTAGTTTAATTAAAAGCTGGGAATGAACATGGAACAGCCCCAAATTTACACCTTGATGAGGGACTTGTCAAACCAGTAGGTAGTTAACATAACATTATTACTATATTGCTAAAAATAGTTCGTAATGAGACATTTAGATTGAGTCACGTTGAAAACAACCTTTAAACGTTATCAGTATCAAGCAGCCTAAGCTTACAGAGCAAATAAACAGCAGATTAGTACTGATATCAGTAGCACAGTTTGATTCAATATTTTATCAATGCGTTTTCAATTAGCACGGCATCGATTGGATAAGCAGGTGAACCGGCATGCTACTGTAAGCTTTCCCCGGAACGTGTGTTGGCTTTAAATGACGGTGTTGATGGGAACCCAGTAGTAGTGACCTACTGCTTGGTCAGCATGTCCCTCTTCACCTGTGTGAGTCACAGTGTCGGGACAGACAGCACCAGTATCTGGCCTGTCATCCAGCCGGTCAGAGCTGATTGACTGGATAATCACATCTTCTCATGCTGCCCTGTGCCATACTTCTCAACTGTTCCCTTGGGGCTGAAGTCGATGAAGCAGGGAAAGATCACTGTAGATCCATCACTGCAGATAGATCACCATCAGAGAGGGCACAGGAGAGTGCTGGACATGGCAGGCAATGGACAAAAGGCTCTTATTGTCAGGCCAGCAGCTGACAGTTTGGACCACAGACTACACTACAGGTGTAGAACCAGGCCATACAGTAGTCAATGTTGTGCAAGAATGTAACACTTAATACGACTGACCTCTTTTCCCCTTTCCTTTCTTTCCTCCTTGGAGAGCAGCAAGGACAGAGTGATGGAAGGCAAAGATCAAGCTTGCTTTCAAGTCCAACTCCATCCCATTATTTCATATCTCACCTCCTTAATCCTTTGCCAGTTTTCTGGTTTCAATCCTGCTCCGGTGTTTAGTGCTTACAAAGCAGAACTATGCCTCTGAGATTTAGTGTGTCCCAGTATTTTGGCACCCTAAGATTTGCATACACATTGCATTGGGGCTTTGAAGATTGTAGAAAAGGAGGAAATAAATAGCCATAAATGGGTTCAGGGAAAGAAGCTGGCGCCCATCTGAAATGCTCCCCACTGTGGCCAAGGTATCTGCAGCCTGGGGATTTTAATACTGTAACAGTTGCATGTCTTCATTGACCCGTTTGGTTATATGTGCCCAGCAGGGGAACATCAGTGGTATACAGCATTTCGAAGATTCTCTAACAGGGAGCCTGCATGAAAAAATAATGTGTTGCCCCAGTTGGACCAGTGTTGGAATTTCTAAATGCAGTAGTGGAGCAATTTTTTTTAGAGATTTATTGCAGTCGCTCAGATTTATCTGTGGCTGTAAATTTGATCTCTCTCTCCTTGAGATTTTGTGCTTCAGAATCACTGCTTTTTATAATTGTGATTCTGTGTGACAACTTCATCAAAGACGGCTTACACTAACACACTTAATGCAAAATTAAAATCCTTTCAGGATTCAGTAAGAAAACAATTCAAAGATGTGGTGTGCTATTAGTGAAATGTTATTCAGTTGCCGCTGTGTATTATTTATGGATTTACTGAAATGCATCAGACTTAGTAGGATTTGTGCAGTTTCTACAGTGTTACTGCAGCTCCTGCTACCTGCTCTGTTTTTCAAAATACCTATTTATTTTCAAGGTTGTTGATGAAAATCACATTCTGTATTTCCTGTTTTCAGAACGACTGGATCTTCAGGGACAGTAGCCTGTTTGTTTTTCTTTAAATGGGTTCTTTTTACTACCAAGCAAACCGCTTCCATTATCCAAGTATTTCTTTCCATATCAGTATTTCATTTAATGTGGTGGCCATGAGAGAAATCAAATACCGGACTGCACTGTCGTAGGTAAACATGATGGAGAGTGATGCTGCCTTTTTAAGTGCCTTCCAATGTTGTAACCTTTTGGAGGTTATTTGCTGCCACCAAGTGGCATGGTAGAAATAAAAAAAACTAGTGACCAGCTATAATGAATATTGTCATTCCCCCTTGTTTCTTTAGTTAACTAAAACCACACGGACATAATACAATTAGTTTGAATATTGTTATAATAAAAATAACTGACATCCTGATTACTGCCTCCCTCCTCTTGGTTTGATGAAAATGGTGTTCAGTGACAATTCAGAAATTCAACACCCAATTTAATGGAGTGATCAGTACAGCAAATGCAAGTCAGAATGATGTGTTTTTTATGCAACATTAACTATGTTTACCTCTGTCAAACTACTTAACTCACACTCCTTTCAGTCACCCCTTCTCTGACTCTGTTCTGTATCTCCTCTCTCAGCTTCTCTGTTATGTTGTATATGTGCAAGCATGTGTGTTAACCGTTGTTTGGACTGTCCTGCAGGCAAAGGTCCAGAGACTATTTTTGCGGGTCAGAATCTGAACGATAATGAGTGGCACACAGTACGTGTGTTCAGGAGGGGCAAGAGTTTGAAACTGACCGTAGATGATCTTCCACCCGTAGAAGGTACTTCTCACCCTCTGATCCTCTGACAGAATACAATTTTCTCCTATAAACTTCAATTTTCCAAAACATTTGTTGGGTTCTCAGATTCTAGGGCACAAGCTCTATTAGAGAAAAAAGAGCCATATGATACTATACCATACTCTACTGTGACAGGTTTGAATTTTTGCTGAAGAGATCCTTCATTCATTTGAGACAGTACAGTATTATTGTGATGTTTAGGTTAGATCATGCTAGATAGACTGCACTGAAGATGTAAGTGCAACAAATGTGAGGACACCTCTGATTAACACCCACACACAAAGTGGCAATGTCGCCTGTGATTTCCAATTAAGACTAATTGTATAGTTATAAAAGACGAGGTGAACACCACAGAGTTTGTTTTTTTTCAGTTTTGGCCTGGATTGTGTCTAAGGCAAAATGGATCCACATGTTAAGGAATTGCCTGAACAAATAAGAAAGTAGATTGTGAGACTACAAAGAAAGGGGAGTGAGTACAAAAGCATCACTAGGCTACGGAATACAAGCTGAAACACAGCGGCCGCAGTAGTTAGGATGTACAGTATAGGAAGATATATATACTGCCATTAAACACCACATGTACTAGTTGCAGAACCTTGTGTTAATAAACAGATGGTTAAGAGCTTCTGATTTGGCACAGGGATTGAGCAGACGTTACATGAAGTCAACCTTTACAGATGGTGTCCAAGACGAAAACCGCTGTTCACAAATTACCAGAAAACTGCAGGACTGAACAAAATTTTTTGTCAAAAATCACAAACGCTTTTTTAAATTAACAAAGATGAAAATTATGACCTGGCAAAGTACATTATGTCCTTTGACGTCAATACAATAGAATATCTTTGGAGTAAATCAGAAGGTAGAGCAACAACACCAGAAGCTAAGAACAAGCCTCTGTGCAAGCTCATTAATGAAGGCTGTGCAGAGATTTGTTGCAGTTGGTTCTTAAACAGAAATCTTTCAGGATAATTTAATTAGTAAAACTGTTAATTGGCTTCATTCTTCTTGGACTTTGGCTGATAACAAATAAAATTGTGATTTATAATTAACATGTTAGTGGTATTGAAAAGGGGTGTACTCACTTTTGTTAAGTCAAGACTATATTTCATTTTATAACAAAACAACTGTATGATGGCTTGTTTGCCTTCAGAAACAAAACCAAAACTCAGCAATAGACAAAACTACTGTATAAACTACTGCTATATTTTAAAATGGAATGACTAATGCTGATAATTTGTGATATTACCCTATGCACTATGCCTGCACAGCTTAAAGACAACAGCCTCTAAGTGCTACTACATTTTTATCTTTGTATTGGCTTTTTTATTGCCATACAGTATGAGGTTACTGTTGTGATTGAGGGAATCTGCAGTCGACCATTTAATAGAAAAGCATTGCCCCTCTACTTGTCATGTGACCCCAGTAATATCTCTTCTCTCTCTACCACTTCTGCTGATCAAAGGTCAAATGGCGGGTGACCACACCCAACTAGAATTCCATAACATTGAGACGGGCATCGTGACAGAGAAGCGCTTCTTATCCATGGTGCCGTCCAACTTCATTGGCCACCTCCAGAGCGTCTCCTTCAACGGCATGGCCTACATAGACCTCTGTAAAAACGGTGACATTGATTACTGTGAGCTCAATGCCATGATCGGCTTCAAGAGCATCATTGCTGACCCTGTCACCTTCAAGTCACGCTCCAGCTATGTGACCCTCACTACCCTGCAGGCCTACTACTCCATGCACCTTTTCTTTCAGTTCAAAACCACCTCCTCTGATGGCCTCATCCTGTATAACAGTGGGGATGGTAATGACTTCATTGTGGTGGAGCTGGTCAAGGGGTAAGTGAATACTTCCCTTTCAGGGATTTAGTGTGTGTGCGACACTGATGTTTTTTGTTTAGCTGTTAACAGCTGTCAGTGCTCAGGCTACAATAACCTCTCAGCTCTCTACACGCAACTTCATTTGAAGAGCAGATCTACCTGCCACCAGGTGTAAAAACCAGCAAATGTGAAAAACAAAACGCTTTGAACTGTTTAGGATTAGTTTTATACCACTGTAGCAAGATGTTTATTTTTGTAAGAACGTCCATATAAAAGGATTATGATTTTAATAATGCAGCTGTTCATTATACGTGACAGTCTCCAGACAGAATATAATTCTTTTGACTTTTTTATGCCATTACTATGGGAATTCAAATTCTCTTCTTATCACCTCTATGCCAGAATACTGAAAGAGCTGTCGGCTATTACTGTTCTTTTTAATCTTGAAATGAAGGCACAATGAATACCCAGTATAAACAGGAATCAGCTACAGAAGGGTACATTTCTTATTACTGGGTTGCAGAATGACCTTCTTTTAAGTAATGCCTGAAGTTAAGGTATTATTCAATGTGCTAAACATTAAAGGCATATATTTTAATTAAAATGTGCATGCGTATCACAGATTGCCTGTAAACCAAAGACCAATTTATTAAACACAGCCCAGAACCTTTTGTTAACTCTCCAACCTGCCAGTAATTTAGCTTTTTCTCAGAGCTGCACTTTCTGATAGTCATATCTATACATTTGAATGCATGGGCACTCATAAACATTAGCACACATGCAAGTGCAGACTCTTGCTCGAGTTTTCAGTTCATTTTACTTTTCTACTATTTTTGTTCATGATGTAGTTTTTGATGCGCACATGTCTCCATATACAGTATATATCCAGATTGATGTGTATATTTTTGTATCACAGCATCACACACAATGAATGAGTCTCTATCATAAAGCCATACTTCTGATGTCTTTTATATTGTCTCTGTGGTTGCCTCCTTTCATGCCGATTCCAGTTACCTGCACTACGTGTCTGATCTGGGGAATGGTGCCCACTTGATCAAAGGCAGCTCCAACAAGCCGCTGAATGACAACAACTGGCACAATGTCATAATCTCCAGAGACACCAATAACCTTCACACTGTCAAGATTGACACCAAGACCACCACGCAGACAACCACAGGAGCTAAAAACCTGGACCTGAAGGGTGCGTAGGCATAGGGAATATATTAGATTTCATTAAATTGGTGCAGCAGTAGCCTAGAGGTGGGAGAAGCTAGTCTGTGACTGGTTGCACCAGCAGGATAAACCCTGCGGGGGTAGATGAAAAAAGCAATCCTTGGACCTCACTCATTACCACCACTGAGGTACTGATGAGAAAAAAACTCAAGTGCGATCTGTTCAGTCACCAATACAAATGGAGTGTAAGCGGATCAGGCAGTTCTTTTAAAAAGCATTTGTGATTTGCGGTCCAACCTTGTTTAAAAGTAATTTATTAATTAAAACCTTTTCTCATCAGAGGAATATTGACATAATTAGTGTTCTACTTTGAAGGTTGTGATTATTCTGATTTAAAAAATCTCAAGAAAACAATACAAAGCAGATTGCAGACTTCTGGCCTGCATATGAAATAAGCACTTTTGATATTGCATCACATTCAACGCAATTAGAAGCAAAACCTCCTGCAGTCCTTAATTTGCTTATAATACTTTATCAGTACTTATGTGTAACTGAAACTTCAGCCTGTATTTAGTCTGGAAAGCTCAATGTGAGCCTAATTACTATTTAGTGTAAAATTATATGCATATAATCTACTTCATTGTATCAAGCATAACATGGTAAGCTTGATACCATGGTTTATTACCACTAGGTGTCACTATTGTCACATTTCTCATTTCTTTACACTTTACAGGTAATCTTTACATTGGTGGGGTAGCAAAGGAGATGTACAAGGATCTGCCCAAACTGGTGCATGCCAAGGAGGGGTTTCAAGGTTGTCTGGCATCAGTAGACCTGAATGGTCGGCTCCCAGACTTGATGTCAGATGCTCTGGACTGTGTGGGACAGATAGAGAGAGGATGTGAAGGTAAGTACTCTCTCAGCCCACAAAGGAAACTTGAAAATAAGTTTCTGTCAAACTGTTGCTGTTTTGTATATAGAGATCACTAAATGCTCTGATTTCATTGAAATTTTTGATTTCATTTTTTTTTTAATTCCTCTGGTTTCCGCTCATTATCACAAAATATTGCTCTAAGAGGTCACTGCGGTTCCATGCAGTACTGTATTACTCCGTTTTCCCTTTCTCATACTTGTCAGACCAGGACACACATATACTACTAAGCACACCCACCGAAGCACCCACACTGCCAACCTGTGGCACATAATTTAACATCCATAAAGTGTGTTAGTATTCTGTAAAAATGCATCAAGCTCTGACACTCCTCCACAGGCAATCATTTCTGTTTCACTTGGCCATAATCTGATTATTCTCTCTGCCATATTTGTACTGCCAGTGTTATTTCCCATTTTATCCTCATTCTGTTTTGCTCTATGCATGCTTGCTGGATCTGAGAGTTTGCCAGAAGCAATCCTTTTGAATTATGTATGAAGCCTTTGTTGCATGCATGAATATCATTTGCCCAGTCTAATGTGTGCACTATATCCAGAGACAATATTTGATTTATTTTTTAATGTCACTCACTTAGTTTAATTCCACAATTCATCTACTCTTTTTCTATTGAATACAGAACTTCTGATCTTTTCATGTTACAAATGTAATCTTATTCAATGCCCTGTGTGCATCTGTCAAACTTGTTGTTTTCGCTTTGTGCCACACAGAATCAATGGCCACTCTCAATGGAAAATGACTTCTCTGATAACACATTCATTGAGCTGTAGTGACAGAGTCAGTAGAGAGTACACTGTAGTACTGAATAAAGCACGGACCATTTCAGGTTAGGCATGAAAGAAAATCTGCACTTTTGAATCGGTGAAAGCATATCTACTTCTCACTTCTCAGAATAATGACTAATTGCATGCTTTTAGTTCATCGTGCTGTCACCATTTTGAGAGTAGTTGCTGTTACAGGTTGACTTAACCCACCCTCCATTATACAATACAATTTGACTCTTTCTGAGGACAAGTATGCGCCTCAGTTCTCCCTTTCACCTCCTGCTTCAGCAGTCTGTGTGTCTGTTACACCATCTCTGACCTCTTGGTGCTTTACTAACAGCTGGTATACTTTGCCTTTTCCTTTCTTATTATTTTGCCAACAAAAGTTGCATTGATGAAAGCTGACTTGCAAGGTAGATAGCTTTGTCTGTTTAATACAGTCTGATATCCTTTCCCCCCTTTTGCATCTGCAATGCCTTTGCCCCCACCTCTCCACAGTATCTACCCCCACTCCTTCCACATCTCCTTGAGCAAGATGACTGTCCAATTTGCCATTCACTTCAGTCCCATAGGAATACTGGCATTATTACCAGCTTGTATTGAAGTCTATGGGGCTCACATTTTGATTGACGCTCACTCACATTTTATTGGACATAATTGTTTTTTCTTTTGTTATGTTTTGTTTACATACTGTAGATGTAAGGGACACCTCTGCATGACTTATAATAGTCTTATTATCATTGTTTTCTCCTGCATGAATTTCATATTAAACAGTTTTAGATTTTAATTCAGATTTCAGTCATTTTTATGTTTTGTTGTTTTAGGTTTCATGTTTACTACTATATTAGTTATAGTCTCTGGTACTCTGTTACCACTTTGTAACTATATTGAGCAGTAGGCATATGCTGCAAAACAAATATCATCACTGGCCAGTATTCAAATTCAGTTCATTTTGATACATAAATAGCAACATCATAGCTGCATGATTTCAAATTCATTTATTCTCTACACCATGCTTGAGATATAAATCAGAAAACAATACAGAAATGGAAATTCCTCTAAAGAAAAAGCGTGAGTCTGGATCATAATCATTTGTGATTCTGATGTTGTTTTTTAAGACTTATTTCTAAGTATGCCATTGCACATCTGTTGTCTCATTGTTTACTTGACTCATAAGCCAAGTCAAATCAAATTAGGACACATTTATGACACATTAGGCTCGTTTTAACAAGAAAGATGGTAAGCAATGGAATAATTGGTACAGTATATCACGTAGTTGGAGCCAATTTACATTGAAATGTATTCAAATGTAGTTCACAATGGTTTTGAATCACTCTGACAAAATTTAGCTGTATATACCATTTTGCTTTTTACATTTTTCAGCCTTGAGTGGGCTACAACAGATGCTTAAACTACTAACCAGTTACCATAGCTACTCTAAGGCTGAGCAATATCTACTGTAACTACAGTTTATTCTGAAAAAAGGAGAATATTTAAAGATGTGATTGTAATTTATACCTGGATCAGCGAGGCAACGTCTTTTAAGTGCTCACATATCTCAAAATAAATACACTAGCTGTCACTAAACTGTCAAGGGGCAGCACGGTTGATTAGTCGTTAGCGGTGTTGCCTCACAGCAAGAAGGTCCCTGGTGCGAAACCTGGCAGAGTGTGGAGTTTGCAAGTTCTTCCTGTGCTAAATAGGAATAAGCAGGTATAGATAATGGATGGACAAACTGTACAGTAGATTAGTTCTTACGTGTGCAATTACACCTGATAAGAGAGTGTCTACCTGCATGCATGAAGTAAACCCTACGGTGGCCGACAAGGGCAAACGCGCCGCAACAGCCAAAACACATGCAAGAGAGAAACGGCGCAAGAGAGAAGACATACGCAAGACAGAAAACACAACGGAGGTGCGCCAGGCCAATAGGGGGACCCCGAACTGAGGGATGCTATGAGCAAAGAACTTTTAGAGAGGCGAGAGAGACACATGTAGTGATATAAGCCGCGTCTCATGTCGGAGGCTGCGTAATAAGACACAGCTGTAGTTTTGAATTGCAACAGAATGAGCGTCCTCTGATGATATGATTGTTCTCATATGCGCCAATATGTGCAAAAAATGTTATACTACATATTTACTTGATCAAAAGTGTCATACGACGTTGGGGGGGGTGTACGTTGCTGAAGGTTCGTTTTCCATTTATTACTTTTTAAACACTTGGCCGTCACAATACTGTGCTTTTATAATATTGTAAAAGGTGAAGTGTTTAAAAACAAATAAACGGAAAACGTACCTTTTTTATGTCACCTCTGTAAAAGTTAACCAAACTTTGTTCATAGCATCCCTCAGTTCGGGGGCCCCCTACAGGCCTGGCGCACCTCCGTTGTGTTTTCTCTCTTGCGTGTGTTTTCGTTGTTGCAGCGTTTCTCTCTTGAATGTGTGTTTGTCTGTTTTCGCTGTTGCGCCGTTTCTCTCCCGTGTGATTTGGCCGTTGCGGCGCGTTTGCCCTTGTCGGTAAGTAACAGGTGTTATTCAGATTACAAATGAGCGCATATTTTTTTATGCATCATAAGTATAGTTTAAATTAAATAAATATACAAATATTTTAATAGAAATAAAAAAAATGTAATGCTATCAACATTCATCCATACTAACCCTTATCATTCTACTAACATTTTTACTTTAACTGAACCAATTCAGCATCACTGTCACGCAGACAGCCGGATGAAACAGTCTGTACAGCTGTGTACTTGTATTGTAATGACTCAGACTGACAAAATGACTGACCGATACGATGGTGGAAATGATAGATGGACAAGCATGACTTTGTAAAAACATCTTTAGGCGCTATTACTGTTTGAAAGTGGATGGATGACTGGGCTATTCCTGATTAAGAAGTATCATTGTCCTGAGACCCTATTCATATTTGGTAATAACATGCGTCATCAGATTGCAAACAGACGGTGCTTAATACATGTGTAAGATGCACTGGAGACAGATTTGATTGCACAAACCAGGTCCACAGGTGGTCTACTCTTCTACTCTCAAATATAAAAGAAAACATTTAAACCACTGATACTACTTTAGTATACCAGCAAATAATTCCATTATTTGAACTTAATAAAATACCTCTGATTTTTAATGCTATTATATGTATGTATGTTTACAGAATGAAATGGATGTTTGGAGAAGTAGCTGGCTACAACAAATACTGTAACAGTATTTGAAAGAATACAAAATACACAGTTGTTAGTGTGTTTGCACAGGATGTGTGTGTTATGTTTGTTCTGTGTGTGCTTTCCTGTGCATAAGCCTATTGCCTGTATGTTTCACGTGACATTTAATTTCACAGCAGATTCAATCCGCAGACTGTACTGCCTGTTATTATAAAAGTCTGGTCACCAATTTGCTATTTGTCTCCACATTCAGGCCCGAGCACTACATGCCAAGAGGACTCGTGTGCCAACCAGGGAGTGTGTCTTCAACAGTGGGAGGGCTTCAGCTGTGACTGCAGCATGACGACATTTGGAGGACCACTATGTAATGATGGTAGGCTTCCACTTCTTAACTCTGATAAGTCCAAATTGTTTTTTACCCTTATCGCCTTTTGAGTCCGACACATATGTTTGTTAACCTTGTTAAGCCCTCATTAAATGATGGACCTTTTCCTTTCATTTGTGTCCTAATAGATCACACAGAATAATACATCTCATGATAATAATTCAAATTATTTTTTCCATCTGTTTGGGTTATTAAAGGTGTCCTAGAAAATCATGGTGTCAGACTTTTAAAGGTGGGTGTTATCATCAACAGCAGGGCCAATTTTATCCTATGCTTTTACACAGCATCCATATTCTGGCTGATTATTTTTGCCCTATAATTTGTCCTCACAAAATATAATGTTTTGCCAGAGATATGACACATTTGCTTTGTAAACTAACAGATCAAACTAATTAAAGTCCCCAAAGCAACCACTATATACTATAAGGGTTGACTGTTATATTGTCAATTAGAAGAAATCTCAACATAACTTGTTTCAGTATCTCTGCTTGGAATATTTATTGTCTTCAAGTTGAATGCTGTTGCAACTCTGTAGAGCGGAAACATTTATATGTGTGACATCTGGCTGACAGTACAGTGAAAGCTCATTAAAGTTTTAGAGTTGTACCACTAGAGGGAGCTACGAACAGTGTTCTAAATAAAACATTGACAAGTAGTCAAACAAGCATGCACACACACGCACACACACACATATATATGTGTATATATATATATATATATATTTGTGTATAAATATATATATATATATATATATATAAAAAAAAAAAAATATATATATATATATATATATATATATCATTATATCAAAATATATCCTAAAAGTTAAAACATGATGCAATTTAAGGTTTTGCTTGCTCTTTTAAAGACAGTTTAGTGATAATTTGGTTTGAGGGACTATGTGCTCATTGATCTTTAGCTTTTGAGAGAACTACGGTAATGGCTTCCCCACCTTTAGAAAATGGGCTACTTTCTTATGCAAAACATGCACATGGGATTTTTTTTTTTTTGTCATTATTTTCTTCTGCTGCAGTTCACACAGTAAGGGGTGAATGGGCAAAGTGCTGATCTACATTAAGGAGAAAGGAACAGAGTGGGCACTCTGGAGATGACACAAAAGCAGAAGAGAGTGCAGCATAAATGTTAATGCATTCTGTGTCACTTCTACCATCCTGATAAGACCCCATCTTTTGTTATTAACGGAAAGTGTTAATAGATTCTCGTGCAGCCCTATATCCTGTATCTGCAGCCTATACTATACTAAAAGGATTCTTCTGTCCATGCGATGTGAGCATGAGAGGAGCTTGTATGCTTGTTTCACTTTCCTTTTCATTTCTCAGGCCATGTTTGAATTGACAGCAGACTAAGAATTTTGCTGCAGGTGTTGAAGGATTTTTTGATGGTGAACTTCTCATGAACCTTTTTTATACGTTAAAGGGTGGAGAAATCCAGTTGGGAGCTCTTTTTTTTCCCCTTTTCTTCCTGTCATACATATTAACCCTGGACCGGCCTAAAAAGCTCATTTCACAGCAGCGGGAGCAGAGCAGATCACAAGACATGCGTGCATATATTACTGCTGAGCAAAAGTACCTGCTGAGTCTAGTTACTGTAGCTGCAGTCTCATTATTCTTGCTGACCTGACAAAACAATAGGACAGATCAATGTGCAGGCCCAGAGGATGTTGTATGTAACCACAAAAGCAAACCTTCTAAGAAGGAAGGATGAACTGAACTAGTCCTCAGAATACTGATGCAAGTCAGCCTCACCCTGCCAAGGCAAATCTATGAGGAAGAAAAATGAAGTTCGAGATAGTTGGGTTTTATCTGTGTTGATGGATTGTCATGGGGATGGAGAAGGTGGGTTGGTGGGGGCATCTCTGAGGAAAATATCACTTTTTACCAGATATATTTGCATAAGATGAAATGTAGGCAATTTACAACAGAGGAATGGGTTTCTGGGAAAGCAACTTACATGGGGAGCTCAGTGCATCTCTGGATATTTCTATAGTGGGCAGTGTGGGCACCCTGTTTTCTCATAAGGAGAAAACGTCTATTACACAGGCTCTAGCCCCATAACATTTACTGCCAGGAATTGTGTAGATGTCTGTCAGAAATCATGAAGGGGCCTAATATTTTCTCTGATAGCACAATATAGTCTCTGCATTCATTTAATGCTAATTCACAATCTAATTCATTTTGAGCAGAACACTATATTGATCTCAAGTGCAGGTGCTTGTAAATGACCTCTGTGGTTTTTTTCTGCTGGTTTTGATTGGTCATAATCACAAGACTAAATGGTTGTGTACTTGTCATTAAGGGTGATGGTGAATGGTAAATTTAATTGATTTGTTATCAGTCTCAATTATTATCTGAATATTTGTCTACTTTATGAATAACAGCAATCAAATCAAAGATACATAGCACATATTAGGCCTCTCCTTGGAAAAAATTCTATCTTGCAAAGATTTGAGATGACATCATTATTTGTTTTTACTAAAAGTTACTGCACAAAATATAATTTAAAACTAAGTAATATAATTTTACAGAAAGTGAGTAGAGTGAAATAATCTTTTTGGAACTGTGCCGATTGCTGATTTGTTATGAATATGATATATACTGTAATCTTCTTTTAAAGTACCAAAGCATAATAGATTTATTTTTGGCTTTCTGAGGGTACTTTGGAATTTATAGCTGTACAGAGAGAAATGGGATACCAGAAACTTGGCATAATTTTTTAGGCAAGTGAAGTTGGTAAGAGTTTGAGCATAAAGGGCCAAGTCCTTGAATCACTGCATTGTAATCTATAGCTGAACGCCATTTTTTAATTCTTTCTGTTTTGTCCTGTTGGCCAAGCAGCAGACACCCGCAGCAATAAGCACACAATTCATATGTTGCATGCACAGTAGGCGTATACAATAAGCACTGCATTGGGTTTCATTTTCCAGAGCCATGCACAATTTGCAGGCTGTGTGTTATAATAAATGTATTTCAGCTTTTTAGAACAGCGCTGCACCTTTCACTTCAGAATGATTGGTGAGATGACGACATAGATATAAAAGCAATCTTCAGGTTCTCTTCGTCATCTCCCCAACACTTCACCCCAGTGATGTGTCAGTACTTTTTAAATGGTCTGTGGGCACTATGTCTTAGAGTTGTATTTACTAAACCAATTATTCTAACAAAAAAAAAAGAAAAAAAAAAGCCATCCTAGCCAAGATGAATCAGATTTCTCTTAGATCATCATCCCTGTGAAATGAATTTCAGTGGTTGTGAATGGTGTTAACGATGTATTTGGTCTTATCACTACAAGCTGTTTTTGATGCTAGTGGTAATAAATGACATGCGGAACACATTTTAGTTTAGTATCTGTGTCTGTGTGTGATGAAGTCATCATCTTTTCTGTGAGTGCAAACAGCTGCTGGTAGTCAGCCAAAAGCAAGACATTACCAATGCCTTCCTCTCAGCTTAGAGTGTGAGTTATTATTCCCATATTGCATTTTGTATTTTATGTAATGTCCACTGAGGTTTGAAAAAGTGTTCCAGTTTTCATTCAGTAACTGGCTTAGTGTGTATGTGTTTGTGGGACTTCAGTCCAGACTTCCTCGGGGAGTTTGCCTGCAGCGGTCAAGCATCTGAGTGTAATGTACAGAGACAAACAGAATGGTGTTTTCTGTTGAGCTAAAGTGGGGCGTAGAGAGGCTATTGTGAGGGGTGTTTCTTGGCTTCATGCATTTTTTATCTCGCCTGGCTGAACCTCCACCCAGTCCCAGTCAGAGCTATTAGTGCCATGTCAATATTGTATCAACTGTGGATGTTGTGGATGGGTCCAGTCTTCACTAGCTGAGCCCAAGGGGCAGAGACAGTCCCTTTCACTTCATGTCTAATGTGTCTGAGTCAGTGCTCATTCTTGTGACTTTGCACCTTGAGAACAGTCTGCCTAGGTCATATCTCCAGTACTATTGTATGTGTAATAGACATGGGTCTGGGAGGCTACAAAATGGTTAGGGAGGCTACAAAAACAGAAGCAAAAGGAACCTGTCACGTGCTACAGTAGGTACATCAATTACTACATAACACAAAGGGTGGTACACACAGATCCTATATGTTCCTTTAATCCGGAACAGCAAGACAAATAAATAATAAAACTGGAAATTTGAATGTAAGAACTTAAGTAAGTCCAGAAGCTGAAATCATTCAGACCACAGAGTGGGGAATTTCACTGTCAATGAAGCATTGCAAGTCATAATGCGCCCGATCCAATTTCGTTGTAAAGTTTTTGCAGTACAACTAGTCCTAAATAGCATATGCAATATACATAAATAATTATTTGTCCCAGTTTAGTCTGTTGTAAATCTTCAGGCATCTTCCTGGAGTTTAAAATAGGGCAGTGTTGTTTCAGACAAACACACATACACACACATACACAGACACAGGAATTACTCCAGACAATTTTGCCCCGTTCTTCTGCAGTGGCATGCAAGGATTAGACCACTTAGTTTGGTTTCAATCAATACATTGGGGGCACCCAGTCCAGTAGTGAGGCCAAGGGGATATGAGGCACTGGAGTAAACAGCCTGCTGTCACATGGAAGTAATGTTCTCTTTGCCCTGGATGTGGCTCTCTTTTAATGCAGCTCAGTGAAACAAATCCATGGGTCTGAAAATATTTGGGCTTCAGTGTGTATTGAACGCTTGGCCTAGCTTTGAACAGCCATTGTACCCAAAGATATGAGAGAGGGAGTCTTAAGTGCTTCTGTGTATTCACTTCAGTATTTAATACCACAAAATGTGTACACACATTGCTTGCCAAAATTGCAGCATGTCCAATGTAAATTTCAACAGATCTATTTGTGCAGCAGTACCAAATGTACAAATCCATTAAATTAATTCCATTAAACAATTATCATACATGTGCATGCATTTAACTAATACATTCATTATACTTGTTAGAGGACCAAATGTGTAATAAGCAGCTGCTGAAAATAATCTCCAAAATGCACAGATTATAATTGCTAGAAACTACTGTGCCCAGCAGCAGAATAATGCCAACTTTTTAACACAATAAAATATTTTATTTTACTATTCACCTTTATACTAATCATTCAATTATCAAAGTCAGTGCATAAAGCTGTATAAGAGGAAGTGGATCTGCCCTTATTTCTACACACACGTTGTAGCTGCTGTTTACTGTTCTAGATGGACACTGAGTTGGTCTGTTCCTCAAGGTTTCAGTCACTGCTGAGCACCTTAGGGAGGTCGGCGTTATTGTTTCGACCTCTTTTTGCTTCTTTTAATTTCCTCTTACTTTTCCTACACGTCCAACCCAATATGAAACGCCACTATCTGCCCAAATAATTTTTCAATACTTTCCTCCAATGCTGTTTGAGTATCTGCACTGAAATAGGTTTCTATGCCAGAAAGTAGCTGCCGTACTGTATGTGGGTAAAGGCTGCTGGAATAGAAACCGCTGCTCCTGTCAGGACAGTGAGATCTCAGCAGGACATAGAATCACATCTTCTGGCTGGCTTGGTAGAATATTGAAGGTTTATACATTTGACTTACACACAGACACAAAACATAATAGTTTAATTGACTGATGATAAAACATAGATTACAGCTGTGAGACATGTGGCACATGTCATCACGTAATAGGCAACTATTATGTGATGTAGCATCATGCTGGCACAATAGTATTGAGGCACACCAGTGTCTGCAATATGTCAGATTGCTTCACAGGACCATGCTGCAGTTCATACGAGTTCTGGTTTGCCATAAAAAAAACACAAACACACTTCATGTGCTTTTGTGTATTGCAAGAGTTTCTAACCACAATTTTTGTGTCAGTGAACAGCGTGTAGTCAGACCAGACTTGAACACAACCATTTCATACATTTAGTTGTCTTCATTGTAATTTCTGCTGTGCTCAGAATCTCATCTCAAACTCACTGCAGTGCTGTGCTGAGAACCTTATCTTTGAGGTGTTTTTTATTAATTGGTAGCCCAGAGGGGCATGTTGACAGGAAATAAAGAAGCTGTTGTTTCTCCACAACACAATACTAATTAAAGTGTTGATTCTAAGACATGGTATCTGCTAAACTATCCTGCTGGGTGATAAACTGACACTGTGAATATTCCCCTCGCTCGTAATCTCAGGCTTTTGAACATGACGCCTGGGAGAACCGTGGCAAGACTCTAAAACATCCCTAAAAGATTGCTTGCTTGTACTTAACTATTTAAAAACTTCTGATTGCTTCTGTTTACATTCTGTGAATGATTTCACAGTCCTAAGTCATTTCACTGAGGAGGGAATTTGATTTTTAGTTCACTCAAGTGCAAATTAAAATGCTGCTAGACATTGTAATCAAAACTTATTGTAAGCAAGCATTTCTACAGTGACAAGGACACGAGGAGCAGTACGCTGCTGTGTAGTTCGAAACAAATTATAGATATTTCTGTTTCTCATTTTATCTGAGTACTGAACTATGGATGTGTGTTACAGTTGCTAATAAAATCCATGCAAGTACACACACCAGACAAAACACCTTATACCACTGTCAATAAATCCTTGAAATTAAACCACATGACAACTCAAGTGTTTTCTGATCTCACACTGCTGTTGGCAGGACAGTATCATTTGTTCATTCCAGTGTTTAAAGTTTACACAGATTTGGGTACCAGGACCTATTTTAGACATTTGAGGGAAAATCACTTCCCACCATTTTTTCTATGTGGACTTCTGTAATACTGTCAGCCATTTTCTTCTTTGATACTGTAATTTGATACTGTATGTACCTCACCAGCATTGATTTAAAGAAGAATTTTTCCACAGTGTGGCTACAGCATAATATGGGGTCTTTCTTTTTAATAAGCTTTGAAAGTGGACTTGTTGACTTGTATCTCATTACCTTAATTACACCCTATTGCAAACAATCCGTTTTACGCCAAGCTATTGCACTGCATTGTTTTCCAGTCACGTTACTGTTGGTGTGCAAGGCCCTTAAGTCCCAAATTAAGTACAGACCTGAAAAAGGAACCAGACCTGCTTGAGAGATTAAAGTTTTCTACTCCTAAACACTTTCTTTACTAAATAACACCATTGATGTGGTACACTACAGGAGATGAACTATGTCTAAAGCACAGCCGGAGGCGTGTCAGGATAAACATGTAAAATTCTGTCACAAAGCAAATGAATGAGCCACTCTTACCAGTCAAACAAACAGCCGTTTAGTATGTCTGAGCATAGCTGTGTGCTCCAGATAATATTCTCAATATGCACAAAGGGCTTAGAAAATACAAACTCTCCTCTGCCTCTCCATCATGTGGAGGTCAGAAGAACTTCTCCATCTGAACTGTCCTTTGAACTTAACCAACCTCTAAACTTTTTTTCTGCATAAAGGACAGGTTTTATGTGTCGCCCTACTCAAATCCTCTCTTATCTGTAGGCAGCTAGAGAGCACACACAGATCACTCACTGCTTTAGTCAAAGTCAGTCCCAGGAATAGAGCTGTCCTGACTGACTGATTTAAAGAGAAGACCTGCTTAATAGGCTTGAAAGATATTTTAGAATGGGGATTTTATGTTGGGTGCTAGTGTCCCACTAGCAACCTCAAACATATCACTGCATGTTTGGTCTTAGCCCAGTGTATTCAGGAATCATTGTAGTAAAGGTTGGTCAAGAATGATTCATTACAAGAGATCATAGGATCCATGTAACTATGGTCTGGTAGGATGAACTAGTTGTGGTAGATCGACTGATAGTACCACTAGGTTAGTCTTTAGCTTTTAATGGAATGGAATATGTGGAGGTCACCAGCATTTTATGTCTACTAGAATATAAACAAGTCATGAGGACAAACCCAGATCTCCACTTAGCTGGGCACACATGGCAGGGAAGCCTGCAATGCATGAGCTGACAACATGAGTGACATTACCACACCTTTGTGGTATGTGACACACTATTTCACAAATTGCATGCTGTGCTTAGGGTCATTACCCATTTACATACCAAGTCTTCACTTAGACATGAGCACACTGGAATAGTCAGGACTGTTGTTTCCCTGCATTGTTTTCAACTGGATTTTGTCTTGACCCACAACTTGAACTTTATATTTTTGCCAAATCATTTTGGTCTTCATCTGATGAAAGATCCCTACAGACCATTCTCCATCATCTTGGCAGCTAAGCATGGTGTCGAAGAGTGTATTTACACTAGTCATGGTACACTAGCTGTGTATTGGGCCGTAGTGCAGCTGAGCCATGCCAGAGAGTATGGCAGAGAGAATTTTTTTTCTTTTGGCTGCTTCCTTTAGGGGTCGCCACAGTGGATCAAATGATCCACATGATTGATTTGGCACAAGTTTTACGCTGGAACCCCTTCCTGACGCAACCTTCTCATGTGCTCGGGCTTGGGACAGCACTGGATTGGGCAGGACAGTGAGGCCATATGATACAGATGAATTATAGGAGTCAAATGAACTGTACTGAGGGCGTCAAACATGCCCTGTATGGTGGTTCTCACTGACTTCAGACATAATTTCTATCCTTTTCAAACAGAGTCAGGAGCTTTCCAATGATAAATAAACTTGCAATAGAGAAGGTATTTCTTTTTGCCTTTGTTTGAGAAAACCAACAGACTAAGAAGAAGGACTGGGTGGAACTGTATGAGACAGACCCAAAATGTGTTACCTCTTCTCACTTCTTGAAGTTTGCAAGTGTTGGCATCAGGTTCTCAGGTTCAAATGTACTGTTCAAAACATATTTAGACTCACTAAATAATAAGTACTAAGTAAGTAATTCTTACTTATGGTTCTCCCTGCAGTCAATCCAGAGCTCACCCTCTGTGCTCCCATACCATGAAACAGACATTGTTCAGCTGCTTCTTTTTTACCTTGCTCCACCTTGGCTTTGTTTCTTCCAACATTTGGCCTCAGCAGAGTTTTAGTTTCTGTGTCAGTGCAGCACCACAATAGGCGTACTTCACAATCTCCAGCGGCATGCATTTCTAACAGAACAGCTTGAAGTGTGAAGCTTGTGTGAAGTACAAATTCTGCCTTGTCTGTCATAAAGGTGATAGCTGCCGTATTTGTCCGTGAAGGTTCATCTCATTTACCTGATTTCGGGTTGCCTGAGTGATTCGAAACAAAGGAAGAACTGAAAAACACATGGTGATAAATACTTGTCCAGATGTATTGCATCACATCTCATGTAGTTGAAGTTCAGTAGAGTTTAAAGTGCACTTTAAATGAGGAACATCTGAAAGGATGAGCAAGTAGTGGTGCTCATTGATTAAACTTCAAGTATTAAAAGGATGCTTTCATTATACAGTACTTCTAAATATACTATACATGGATCCTCACTTTACTAGCAGAATGCTTTTGTATTTAAACAGCTGTATTTCTCATGATGTTTTCAAAACCATCACTAAAATGAGTGAATTGAAGTATGGCTTTCAAAGAAGAATAGATTTCTCTTCTTTCTCATGCTTTATTTTGTTCCTCACTCAAAAGGCAGCAGGGACTTCTGCGAGGAACAGAAGTGGTTTGTTTATAAATACTTTCACATTCAGGAGAACACCTTTTTTTTTTCACTAAAC